>NC_092139.1:105223446-105968446 GCF_043159975.1 Macaca nemestrina | reverse complement strand
TCTAAGGAAGTGACATTAATGTATCAACCATACAGTTTATTAAGTACGCCAAATAATCACAAGGAAATTTTGCCCCTACCAGAGGGGCAAACAGGCACCTGCTGAGTTCATTCGTGCCACAAAAAACATTTGCTAACTGGGCTTGTGTGGGCACCAGGGTGCCAGGTACTAGGCTGGAGGTGGTGCAGGCGTGGAGGGTTGGGAGCACAGGATTGACATCCTGGGGGCTTTGGGCAGATCTCAGTTTCCTCCTCTGTAATGTTGGGGTGATGATGCCTGTTTCTGAGGGTTACCAGAATTCAGCGAGACCTCAGATGAACACAAGGGCTGAGTTCATTGAGGGCTCACCTGTGCCAGGCCATTTCCAACCCTTTGCTCCCAACAAGTCTGTGAGGTTAGTGTATCATGTTCTTTATTTTATTTTATTTTATTTTTTGAGATGGAGTTTCGCTCTTGTTGCCCAGACTGGAGTGCAATGGCACAATCTCGGCTCACTGCAACCTCCGCCTCCCGGATTCAAGCGATTCTCCTGTCTCAGCCTCCCGAGTAGCTGGGATTACAGGCATGCGCCACCATGCCCAGCTAATTTTGTACTTTTAGTAGAGATGGGGTTTCTCCATGTTGGTCAGGCTGGTCTCGAACCCCTGACCTCAGGTGATCCACCCACCTCAGCCTCCCAAAGTGCTGGGATTATAGGTGTGAGCCACCGCACCTGGCCACGTGATCCCTATTTTATAGATGAGGACCTTGAGGCACAGAAAAGATGTCCGGCTCCGCAGCCCACGCTGCTAACATTGACTCCATAGTCCCAGGTACCTTGTAAGCGCTCTGTTACGATAACTCCTTGTTTCAAACATGAAGTGTGAATCTTAGCTTCCAGGGACTCATGGCCTAGTCAGGGGAAGGACTCAGAGTAGCAAGTGGTTCACCCCAATCTAGAATCCAGTGTGAGAGGCCTAGTGTGAACTAAGGGCAAAGGAGGGCGGGAATGTGTCTGATATCATCAAGGAAGGTGTTTCAAAGGTACTCAGCCTGAGCCTTGAGATATAAGTGGGATTTTGCTGGGGAAAGTCATTCCCAGCAGAGGCAACAGCATGTGCAAAGGCCAAAAGAGGTAGGAACTAGCACGAGATACTCAGGGAGGTTCAAACAGGGAGTGGGAGGGAGACAAGTCACAGTGGCTGAGGCTGGAGAAGTCCAATCCTGCAGAAGCAGACTTGCATCCAGAAAACTCTCCCACTCCCCAGCTGTAAGCTCTGGGCCTTCTTGAGCCCTGATTTCCTAATCTGTAAAATGGGGAGAATTGTCTGCACAGAAGCCATTATGCCCCCTTAGCCTGACCCCTTCTGGGCCCACTCGCCTGACTTCCATCGGGCAGCACCTGGACCTTGAGGAGCCTCTGCTGGGGGAGGGGCACGATGGAAGTTAACTTGGGGAATGTGACTCTGGCGACAGTGGGCAGGGAGATTGGAGAACAGAGAAAGGAGGCAGGAAGAAGGCTTAGGAAGCTGAGGTCACAACCCAGGCATGAGGTGTCCGGGAGGCCAGGATGACTGAACTGCTTCAGAATAAGATCTGTTCTTTTTTTTTTTTTTTAGACAGAGTCTCGCTCTGTCGCCCAGGCTGGAGTGCAGTGGCTCGATCTCGGCTCACTGCAAGCTCCACCTCCCGGGTTCACGCCATTCTCCTGCCTCAGCCTCCCGAGTAGCTGGGACTACAGGCTCCCGCCACCGTGCCCTGCTAATTTTTTTTTTTTTTTTTTTTGTATTTTTAGTAGAGACTGGGTTTTACTGTGGTCTCGATCTCCTGACCTCGTGATCTGTCTGCCTTGGCCTCCCAAAGTGCTGGGATTACAGGCGTGAGCCACCACAGCCGGCGTTGAGTGTACGTTTTTCTATTGTGTAGTCCTGCCTGGATGAAGATGTAGGTGCTTGTCAATATTCCAGCACATCCCCTTATGCCCCTTCCCTTCCACACTCCGCTCCCCCATACACACACAGGTATCCACTCCTCTAAGTTCTATCACAGGTTATGGGGGGAGTGAGAAGGGAAGCTTGTAGCTCAAGAGATAGGAAGAGGAAGGCCTGAACTGGGACGCTCTCACGGGCTTGGCTGGTGGGAGGAGGTTATTGTGAGGTCAAAGAGGTCTGCAAGTGTTTTGGAGGCCACAGAACCCTTGAGCAGGGGGTGTCCATGACTAGACAGCAAAAGATTCTGAAAAGGAAGGAGGGGAGGGACCAGGGAGACTGACCTGGGACAAAAGAAGGGGCTGGGTTTCCTCTGCGCTTGGTCTCGTCACCTCCCCTCTGTTTCTTATCCCCTTCAAAAGGGCGTGGTGGCTTCCGCCTGTAATCCCAGCACTTTGGGAGGCCAAGGCGGGCGGATCACAAGGTCAGGAGATTGAGACCATGGTGAAACCCCGTCTCTACTAAAAATACAGAAATTAGCTAGGCATGGTGGCGCGTGCCTGTAATCCCAGCTACTCAGGAGGCTGAGGCAGGAGAATCGCTTGAACCAGGGCGTTGGAGATTGCAGTGAACTGAGATCACTGCACTCCAGCCTGGCAACAGAGCAATACTCCGTCTCAAAAATAAAAAGAAGAAAATACAAGCTCCTGAAGTCACTGACCTGCCCCCTTCTAGGGGGTAGCATCCCTTTCCATTTACTGCCTTCCCCCTTCCTACCTTTGGTGCCCTCACCCCAGGGTTTCCTAAGGGAGAATGGATCAGGCAGACCCCTGAAGCAGCTCCAACGGAAGCCTCTTTAGTGCAGTATTATTTGTATTTATTTATTTGAGACAGGGTCTTGCTCTGCTGCCCAGGCTGGAGTGCAATGACAGGATCACAGCTCACTATAACCTCCACCTCCCAGGCTCCAATGATCTAGCTAGGGCCACAGGCAAGCACCACCATGCCTGGATAATCTTTTTTTTTTTTTTTTTGGTAGAGACAGGGTTCTCTCTATGTTGCCCAGGCTGGTCTCAAACTCCTGGGCTCAACCCATCCTCCAGCCTCAGCCTCCTAAAGTGTCTGGATTACGGGCGTGAGCCACTGCACTCGGTCAGCAGTGCAAAGTGTTATAGCAAAGTGAAATATTCTCTCTCCCCTCCTCTCCTCCCTCCTCTCATCTCTGCTTTATTTCAGAAACAGCTGTGGAAACAGTTATGGCTGAGAATGCTCAGTCCCCATGGCCTCTTTCCCAGAGCCTACAGCACAAGCGCCCACAGGAACACAACTGGTCATTGGAGAAGTCCACACATTCCAAGCTCTGACCTCACTCTGCCCAATTACCAGACATCCATAATTTGTTCTCAAAGCAGCCTTCTCCAGGGTCTGCCTGTTTCCGGCCTGCATGTGGCCCAGGGAGGGAGAAATGCCAAGGTGCAGGATAAAGGTTGCCATGAAGCCACCTTTTTCTCCTTCTCCTTCCTCTGGCCTCCTCTTCTTTCACCCTAGCCTTGGACACCAACGGCAGCTCTCTATCCTTTCAAGTGGCCCATGTGAAGCGGTGTCCCATAGCCTACTGAGGTTCAAGGAAGGTGCACATCTAGGGCTTGACTTCACCAAGGTTGCCCATGCAGGAGAGGCTGATGGGATGAGCAGAGGGCTCAGCCCTGAAGCTGTGGGAGGAGCACTGCCCCTTTAAGAAGGCCAACCTCACACCTGTAATCCCAGCACTTTGGGAGGCCGAGGTGGGCAGATTACCTGAGGTCAGGAGTTAGACACCAGCCTGGCCAACATGGTGAAACCCTGTCTCTACTAAAAATACAAAAATTAGGTGGACGTGGTGGCACACACCTGTAGTTCCAGCTACTTGGAAGGCTGAGACAGGAGAATTGCTTGAACCCAGGAGGCAGAGGTTGCAGTGAGCTGAGATTGTGCCACTGCACTCCAGCCTGGGTGACAGAGCAAGGTTGCATCTCAAAAAAAAAAAAAAAAAAAAAAAGGCCCACCTGGGGCAAAGGATGCCTACAGATAGTAACCTGGGCTCCTCCAGGGCCCTTGAAGAATGTCTTCTCAAGTAATTATGCCTCCCAAGGCCTTTCATCCCAGCATCTTGAATGCACGTAGTGTAATTAACTTTGAAGTCACCCTATGCAGGTTTACCAAGGGCAGGCCTGAGACCTGATGAGTCACTGCAGCTCTGCCACTCAGGCAGAGCCTGTTGCAGCTTCCCTGAGAAAATCCAGGACCTTGCCGGGGGCGGTGGCTCACGCCTGTAATCCCAGCACTTTGGGAGACTGAGGTGGGCAGATCATGAGGTCATGAGTTTGAGACCAGCCTGGTCAACACAGTGAAATCCCGTCTCTACTAAAAATATAAAAATCAGCTGGGCATGGTGGTGCGTGCCTGTAGTCCCAGCTACTTGGGAGGCTGAGGCAAGAGAATCACTTGAACCTGGGAGGCAGAAGTTGCAGTGAGCTGGGATTGTGTCATTGCACTCCAGCCTGGGCCAGCCTCCCCAGCTCCCTGTATGCCCCTGACCCAAAGGTGGACCTCCCTTTCCTGATGGCATGTCCTGGACAGGTGACTACATCCTGGGATTTTGTAAAGAATCTGAAACATCTTCCTGGTGATTCCAGGAAAACTGATAGGAAATCCTTCTCTTTGGCCTGTTTTTGTTTGCTTGTTTGTTGGCTACGTAAGTTTGAAGTGGGACTCATCTCACCAGTGATGGAGTCCCAGGTCATGTGTGCAACTGAGAGAGACAGAGAAAGGAAGCTTCCTCTCTCTTGTGTCTCCTACTCAGGCTCCTTACACAGCAATCTGTGAATCACCACCAGCTGCATCCCTGATTCACTCACACACACACATCCCAGGTAGCGCACCCACTAGGAATGGCCTTGTTCTGCTTGCTGATGGCCATTGATATCCTGAATGTCACCACCCCAACAAGAAGGGCTGCATTGAAGTTGGAAGCATTTTCTGTTGCTGGCTGATTTCCACCAAGGGGGTGCTGGCATGGGTTCCCGTGTTCATTTAACAAACAGGCTGCAGAGGTGTGACCTTGGTCAAGTAACATTGCCTCTCTGTGCCTCAGTTTCCTCATGTGCCAGGTGGCACTCACAAGATCTTGGTTTACATTGCCTGCCACATAATGAATGCTCAATGAATAGCAGCAGTGATGAAGATGATGAAGGACACTCGTCATCTTCCTGCGTGTCAGGAAGAACACTCATCCCCTGTGTGTAAGGTTCTGGGAACAAAAGGATGATTAAGATCCAGTCCCTTTTGCCCTCTGTTTGTGTGAGCACCCGTTCTCCTGACTTCCAGAAATTTCTTGTATGTTGAAAATCACACACAAGTCTGGGCCTGGTGGCTCACACCTGTAATCCCAGCACTTTGGGAGGCCAAGGTGGGTGGATCAGAAGGTCAGGAGTTCAAGACCAGCCTGACCAATACAGTGAAACCCCGTCTCTACTAAAAATGCAAAAATTAGACAGGCGTGGTGGCAGGCACCTGTAGTCCCAGCTACTCGGGAAGCTGAGACAGGAGAATACCCTGAACCCAGGAGGCAGAGGTTGCGGTGAGCTGAGATCATGCCACTGCACTCCAGCCTGGGTGACAGAGCAAGACTCCGTCTCAAAAAAATAAAAATGGGCCGGGAACGGTGGCTCATGCCCATAATCCCAGCACTTTGGGAGGCCGAGATGGGTGGATCACGAGGTCAGAAGACCGAGACTATCCTGGCTAACACAGTGAAACCCGTTCTCTACTAAAAATACAAAAATTAGCCGGGCGTTGTGGCAGGCGCCTGTAGTCCCAGCTACATAGGAGGCTGAGGCAGGAGAATGGCATGAACCCAGGAGGCGGGGCTTGCAGTGAGTGGAGATCGTGCCACTGCACTCCAGCCTGGGCGACAGAGCCTAAGACTCTGTCTCAAAAAAAAAAAAACAAACAAAATAAAAAAATTAAAAAATAAAAATGAAAACAAACAAATACATAAATAAATAAAATCACATATAAATATTTGCATTAATGGCTGGGAGCGGTGGCTCATGCCTGTAATCCCAGCACGTTGGGAGGCTGGGGCAGGTAGATCACTTGAAGTCAGGAGTTCGAGACCAGCTTAGCCAACATGGTGAAACCCGTCTTTACTAAAAAAAAAAAATTAGCTGGCTGAGTGCAGTGGCTCACGCCTGTAATCCCAGCACTTTGGAAAGTCAAGTCGGGCGATCGCAAGGTCAAGAGTTCGAGACCAGCCTCACCAACACCTAGAAACCCTGTCTCTACTAAAAATACAAAAATTAGCTGGGTGTGGTGGCACGTGTCTGTAATCCCAGCTACTCAGGAGGCTGAGGCAGGAGAATTGCTTAAATCCGGGAGGCAGAGGTTGAAGTTAGCTGAGATCCCACCACTGCACTCCAGCCTGGGCAACAGAGTGAGACTTCATCTCAAAAGAAACAAAAACTTAGCCAGGCATGGTGGCGCGTGCCTATAGTCCCAGCTACTTGGGAGGCTGAGGCGGGAGAATTGCTTGAACCTGGGAGGCGGAGGTTGCAGTGAGCCGAGATCACACCACTGCACTCCAGCCTGGGCCACAGAGTGAGACTCTGTCCTCCCCCGCCAAAAAAAAAAAAAAAGATGGAGTCTCACTCTGTGGTCCAGGCTGGAGTGCAGTGGTGTGATCTCGGTTCACTGCAACCTCTGCCTCCCGGGTTCAAGAAATTCTCCCGCCTCAGCCTCCTGGGTAGCTGGGATTACAGGTGCCCGCCACCACGCCTGGCTAATTTTTGTATTTTTAGTAAAGACGGGTTTTACCATGTTGGTCAGGATGGTCTCGATTTCTTGACCTCGTGATCTGCCTGCCTCGGCTCCCAAAGTGCTACGATTACAGGTTGTGAGCCACTGTGCCCGGCCAAGACTCTGTCTTAAAAAAAAAAAAAAGAATTGCATTAGTGAGGCATCCAGTATGCATTATTCTGCATGATATATTTTTTTTCCCACTTGGTGACAGGGAGAATGAAAGTTTTATCAGGGACCTGAAGAAAGGGTAGGAATTAACTAGGAGAAAGAAAGGGATGGAGACAGCAGTGAGAAAGAGTGTGTTTTAGGTGATGGGAACAGCAGCATCAAGGCTGTGATACTAGACACCACATGGCTGTTGGAAATACAATCATTGGTGACAGTGTGAGGGGCAGATTTGCTTAAAAACTGACGCACTGGCCAGGCACAGTGGCTCATGCCTCTAATCTTAGCACTTTGAGAGGTCAAAGCAGGAGGATCACTTGAGGCCAGGAGTTTGAAAACAGTCTAGTCAACATAGCGAGACCCTGTCTCTAAATAAATAAATAAATAAATAAATAAATAAATAAATAAATAAATAAATAAGGAAAGAAGAGAAAAAAACTAGTTAGGCCTGGTGGTATGTACCTGTAGTCTCAGCTACTCAGGAGGCCAAGGCAGGAGGATTGTGTGCGCCCAAGAGTTCGAGGTTTCAGTGAGCCATGATCATGCCACTGAACTCCAGCCTGGGCGACAGAGAGAAAGAGAGAGACCCCGTTTCAAAAAAAAAAACAAAAAATCAACAACAACAACAGAACTGGCCTTTTGGGCCTGTTTCTATATTTTCACTTCTACACAGCAATTTCGGATTTTTGGCTGGGTGCAGTGACTCAAACCTGTAATCCCAGCACTTTGAGAGGCCGAGGCGGGCAGATCACGAGGTCAGGAGTTTGAGACCAGCCTGGCCAACATGGTGAAATCCCATCTCTATTAAAAATACAAAAATTAGCCGGGAGTGGTGGTGGGCGCCTGTAATCCCAGCTACTCAGGAGGCTGAGGCAGGAGAATCGCTTGAAACCAAAAGGCGGAGGTTGCAGTGAGCCAAGATCGTACCACTGCACTCCAGCCTGGGCAAAAAGAGCGAAACTCTGTCTCAAAAAAAAAAAAAAAAAAAAAAAGGAAAGAAAGAAATTGCGGCTTATTGAGGCTTACAAGATTTGCCCAGAATCTCACAGCCTGTCAGTGGTGGAGCTGGGATTTGACCAGGCCATTGACGATTGCACAGGCTAAAGGCCTCCAAAGAGCCACCCTATGCTGATGGCTCTGTCCTAGGTCCTTCCATCTCTGCTCTGGGTGAGGTCACATCTCAGCCCTGTCCCTGATCTTCCTTCTGGATGACCCTTGGAAAGCCACTTAAAATCCCAAAGAGGCAGAACATCTGAGTTTTTGTTGTTTTTTTTTTCCCCCAGCACTCTTTCCCAGTTTTTCTGGTCATGGAACCTCATTTTTCTTTAGGTACTCATGCCTCCTTTCCAGTACATTTGGTTCTGAAGGGGCTGACTCCACCCACTGGCTCCAGGGTGGGGCTGTGATCCAGGCCTGGCCAATTGATGCCCTGCATTTCCTGGCTACAATGATTGGCTCAGAGATGGGACTCAAGCTGGGCCAATGAGAGGTGACTGTGGGACATATCTTGGAATTCTTGGGAAAAAGATGCTCTCTCTGCCACTGGGGAGAAAAGGCCACATGGGAATGGGGCCAACACACACACAAACACACATACACACAGCAAGAGACGGAGAGAAATAGCATCCCAGTGACACTGTATGAGGTCTCAAATCCAGCTCTGCTTTGAATTTCTTAATTAAGTAAACCCATAAATTCCCCTTTTTTAGTTCGTTATTTTATTTTTGAGACAGCGTTTTGCTCTTGTTGCCCCGGCTGCATTGCAATGGCGCGATCTCGGCTCACTGCAACCTCTGCCTCCCGGGTTCAAGTGATTCTCCTGCCTCAGCCTCCTAAATAGCTGGGATTACAGGCATACATCATTACACCCAGCTAATTTTGTATTTTTAGTAGAGATGGGGTTTCACTGTGTTGGCCAGGCTGGTCTCAAACTCCTGACCTCAAGTGATCTGCCCACCTTGTCCTCCCAAAGTGCTGGGATTACAAGTGTGAGCCTTAAACAACATTTTTTTTTTCTTTCTGAAAACATAATATGCTTTTTGAAACACTTTTTGGAAAATACAGAGAAGCAAAAATGAAAATAAAATTAAAAGAAGAAGATAGCCCAACGTTCATAATCTTACCACTTAGAACAATCTACTATTGGCATTTTGTTATATTTCCTTCCAATCTTTTTTTTTTTTTTTTTTTTTTGAGACGGAGTCTTGCTCTGCCGCCCAGGCTGGAGTGCAGTGGCCGGATCTCGGCTCACTGCAAGCTCCGCCTCCCGGGTTCACGCCATTCTCCTGCCTCAGCCTCCCGAGTAGCTGGGACTACAGGCGCCCGCCACCTCGCCCGGCTAGTTTTTTGTATATTTTAGTAGAGACGGGGTTTCACCATGTTAGCCAGGATGGTCTCGATCTCCTGACCTCGTGATCCGCCCGTCTCGGCCTCCCAAAGTGCTGGGATTACAGGCTTGAGCCACCGCGCCCGGCCCTCTATTATTATTTTTTAAGACCAGTCAAGTGAAACAGTGGGAGTGGAGAAAGAACAAAGCCAATCTTTCTTTCTTTTTTTTTTTTTTTTTTTTTGAGACGGAGTCTTGCTCTGTAGCCCGGGCTGGAGTGCAGTGGCCGGATCTCAGCTCACTGCAAGCTCCGCCTCCCGGGTTTACGCCATTCTCCTGCCTCAGCCTCCGGAGTAGCTGGGACTACAGGCGCCCGCCACCTTGCCCGGCTAGTTTTTTGTATTTTTAGTAGAGACGGGGTTTCACGGTGTTAGCCAGGATGGTCTCGATCTCCTGACCTCGTGATCCGCCCATCTCGGCCTCCCAAAGTGCTGGGATTACAGGCTTGAGCCACCGCGCCCGGCCTTCTTTTTTTTTTTTTTTTTGAGACAGAATCTTAGGCTCTGTCGCCCAGGCTGGAGTGCAGTGGCCGGATCTCAGCTCACTGCAAGCTCCACCTCCTGGGTTCATGCCATTCTCCTGCCTCAGCCTCCCGAGTAGCTGGGACTACAGGCGCCCACCACCTCGCCCGGCTAGGTTTTTGTATTTTTTTAGTAGAGATGGGGTTTCACCGTGTTAGCCAGGTTGGACTCGATCTCCTGACCTCGTTATCCACCTGTCTCGGCCTCCCAAAGTGCTGGGATTACAGGCTTGAGCCACCGCGCGCGGCCCTCTTTTCTTTTTTTTATTGAGACAGAGTTTCGCTCTTATTGCCCAGGCCTGAATGAAGTGGTGTGATCTCAGCTCACTGCAACCTCTGCCTCCCAGGTTCAAGTGATTCTCCTGCTTCAGCCTCCCAAGTAGCTGGGATTACAGGCATGTGCCACCATGCCCAGCTAATTTTGTATTTTTAATAGAGATGGGGGTTTAACCATGTTGGTCAGGCTGGTCTCGAATTCCTGACCTCAAGTGATCCACCCACCTCGGCCTCCCAAAGTGTTGGGATTACAGGCGTGAGCCACCCAGCCCAGCCAAAGCCAATCTTTCTCCTAAGCATTTTTTTTTTTTTTTACAGCATTCAGAAAGGCTATCATATAAGTTTGTAACTGCGTTTTTCACTCAATAAGGAAATGATTAGTAATGTGTCGAGAGACTACATTAATATCTATACAATATGCCATTCGTGGCATGTATCTACACAATTTACTTAACCATTCTTCAATGACTTTCAGGTTATTTCCAATTTTTTGTTAGGGAGAAACTAATTAAAACAGAATTTGGAGGATAGAGAGGGAGGTGGGATCAAGAAGGAACCATGCCAGGCACGGTGGCTCACGCCTGTAATCTCAGCACTTTGGGAGGCCAAGGCAGGCGGATCATGAGTTCAAGAGATAGAGACCTTCCTGGCCAACATGGTGAAACCCCATCTCTACTAAAAATACAAAAATTAGCTGGGCCTGGTGGTGCGCGCCTGTAGTCCCAGCTATTCAGGAAGCTGGGGCAGGCAAATTGCTTGAATCTGGGAGGTGGAGGTTGCAGTGAGCCAAGATCGTGCCACTGCACTCCAGCCTGGTGACAGAGCGAGACTACATCTCAAAAAAAAAAAAAAAGGTGATATCTGATTTGGTCCTTGAAGGGAGAGTAGGAGTAGCTGTTTGCTGAGTTGCGTTGAAAAGGGTGGAGCTGGGCATTGAGAAAAGTATTCTTTCTTCATTAACCTGTGGGCAGGGGGAAAGGTGATTCTAGGGGGCTGGGAAACCATTATAATTGTCCAGAAGTTAAGGCAGACTGAACCAGGGCAGTGGAGGGGAAAGGGGACAAATTTAAGTGGAATCTTTGAGCCTGATTAGAAAGAATAGTCCAGGCATGCTGAGCACATCTGCAATCCCAACACTTTGGAAGGCAGAGGCATAAGGATTGCTTGAGGCCAGGAGTTCAAGACCCTGTCGTTATAAAAACATTAAAAACAAAAAATTAGGCCAGGCGCGGTGGCTCACACCTGTAATCCTAGCACTTGGGGAGACTGAGGCGGGCAGATTGCCTGAGCCAGGAGTTCGAGAGTACCCTGGGCAACATGGTGAAACTCCGACTCTGCTAAAAAACAAACAAACAAACAAACAAAAACCCCAAAAAATTAGCTGGTCGTAGTGGCGCGTGCCTGTAATCCCAGCTACTCTGGAGGCTGAGGCAGGAGAATTGCTTGAACCTGGGAGGTTGCAGTGAGTCGAGATTGCACCACTGCACTCCAGCCTGGGCAACAGAGCAAGACTCTGTCAATAAATAAATAAATAAATAAATAGAAAATTAGCCGAGTGTGATGGTATGCCCATGTAGCCCTAGCTACTTGGGAGGCCGAGGTGGAGGATCACTTGAGCCCAGGAGTTTGAGGCTGCAGTGAACTATGATCAAAGCACTGCACCCCAGCCTGGGTGAGAGAGCAAAACCCTGTCTCTTAAAAGAAAGGATGGGTAGTTGCCTGCAGGAGGGGTGGGAAGGAAGATAGCAAGGGAGGTGTTTATCTTCATTTTGGAAATCCTGAATAAAGGTCTTGAGAGGGCTTTTTTCCTCCCACAGGGAGCACCCACTAGGGCCCCCAATACCACCTGCTGGCCTGCCATATCACTCAGACCAGGTGACTTTCTGTCTTTGAGCCCCTTCCTGGCAACCAAGCCTAAAAATACCCACCACCTGCCTCTGCCCCCACACCCGCCAGCCTGGGGCCTGTGTAAGTGGAGACCCAAGAGTGCCCCTAAGCAGAAACCAAGACCCTGAAGTGAAAGCCCTGGAGGGGAAGTGTAAGGTAGATAGTGTCTGGTCTCTAAGTGTTCTGTACTAGCTTTGCAGATGTGGTGGGTAATTGGCACAAGGACTTCCTCCCTAAGGGGTTAGTGTGTAGGGAGGGAGAGCTGGGAAGTCATAAACGAGTCATTACAAGGCAATTGATAAGCCTTGCTCTCGTTAGGACAGCCCCAGGCATGTCCTACCTGGGGCTGGGGAGGAATTGTTCTATAGGATTTTGCTATTACGGGATCTCTGGTCATGTTATACCTACTTTTTGGGGCATGTTCTCTATGCCAGACCCTGTACTAAGTATTGGGATTACATCAGAAAAGAAAATGGAGGCCGGGCGCGGTGGCTCAAGCCTGTAATCCCAGCACTTTGGGAGGCCGAGGCGGGTGGATCACGAGGTCAGGAGATCGAGACTATCCTGGCTAACATGGTGAAACCCCGTCTCTACTAAAAATACAAAAAAAAAAACTAGCCGGGCGTGGTGGCGGGCGCCTGTAGTCTCAGCTACTTGGGAGGCTGAGGCGGGAGAATGGCGTGAACCCGGGAGGCGGAGCTTGCAGTGAGCCGAGATCACGCCACTGCACTCCAGCCTGGGAGACACAGCGAGACTCCGTCTCAAAAAAAAAAAAAAAAAAAAAAAAAAAAGAAAACGGATACTTGGGAGGCACAGGCGAGAGAATCGCTTGAACCCAGGAGGTTGAGGCTGCAGTGAGCCAAAACTGAGCCACTGCATTCCAGCCTAGGTGACAGAGTGAGACTCCATCTCAAACAACAACAATAAAAAGCCAAAAAGTATGAAAATCTTTGTCCTCAGAATTTATTGGCCAGGCAAGCGGTGGCTCACACCCATAATCTCAGCACTTTGAGTGGTCGAGACGGGTGATTGCTTTGAGCCCAGGAGTTCAAGATCAGCCCTGGCAACATAGCGAAAACCCATCTCTACAAAAAAATACAAAAATTAGCCGGGTATGGTGGCACATGCCTATTATCCCAGCTAATCAGGAGGCTGAGGTGGGAGGATCACTTGAGCCTGAGTGGCGGAGATTACAGTAACCTGAGATTGTGCTACTGCACTCCAGCCTGGGTGACAGAGTGAGACTGTCTCAAAAACAAAAACAAAAAAACAAAAACCAAAAATCGTATGTTCTACTAGAAGAAGACACACAGGGAAATAGGCAAACTATATAATATGATAGAAATGAAGTGACAGGGAAAGTAGGGCATGGTAACGGGAAATACAGAGTGCATGCGAGGGGTCTGGTAGTTTTACTAGGGTGCTCAGGGCAGGCCTCACTGAATGGAGGACATTTGAGCAAGCCCTTGAAGAAGGTGATGGAGCAATCATTCTGGTGTCTGGGGAAACAGCGATCACAGCAGAGGGAACAGCTAGTGCAGGGGGCTTGGGGCTGAGTGAGCTCAGCTTGTTCTAGGAACAGCAAGGGGTCAGTGTGGAAGAAAAGGGTAAGAGATGAATGAGGTCAGGAATACCCAGGAGAGTAGAATGTCAGATTAAGCATTTGTAAGGACTTGTAAGGCTTTTACTTAAAGCGAAATAGAGAGCCAACGGACCGTTTTGAGCAAAAAAGTGCCATGTTTTGACTTAGATTTTATTTCTTTTTTTTTGTTTGTTTTTTTTGAGACGGAGTCTCACGCTGTTGCCCCGGCTGGAGTGCAGTGGCGCGATGTCGGCTCACTGCAAGCTCCGCCTCCCGGGTTCCCGCCATTCTCCTGCCTCAGCCTCCTGAGTAGCTGGGACTACAGGCGCCCGCCACCGCGCCCGGCTAATTTTTTGTATTTTTTTTTAGTAGAGACGGGGTTTCACTGTGGTCTCGATCTCCTGACCTTGTGATCCGCCCGCCTCGGCCTCCCAAAGTGCTGGGATTACAGGCTTGAGCCACCGCGCCCGGCCATTTTATTTCATTTTTTGAGACAGATTCTCATTTTGTCACCCAGGTTGGAGTGCAGTGGCATGATCTTGGCTCACCACAACCCAGCCTCCACCTCCCAGGTTCAAGCAGTTGTCATGCCTCAACCTCCCGAGTAGCTGGGACTACAGGCATGCACCACTACACCCAGCTAATTTTTGTATTTTTAGCAGAGATGAGGTTTCACCATGTTGGCCAGGCTGGTCTCTAACTCCTGGACTTAAATGATCCACCCGACCTCACAAAGTGCTGGGATTACCGGCGTGAGCCACCGTGCCTGGCAGATTTTAAAAGAATCTCCCTCAGCCCTGAATTGATAGGGTGGATCAGAGGGCCGGGTTGGAACAAGGGAGATGGGTTAGCAGAACTTTGCAATAATCCTGTGCAGATACTGGACCAGGGTGGTAGCACTGGAGGTGGAGTGGCAGACGTCAGAGTCTAGATCTATTTTGCAGGTAGAGCCAGCAAAAGCGGGGCATTCACAGCTGACTCTGAGTTCTGGCCTGGGGACTGGAAGGATGGAATTGTCAACAGCTCATGAAGGCAAGGCTGAGAGGGAGCAGGGTTGTGTGTGTGGAAGTGCAGTTGGCTCAGCTGCAGACACGTTGACTTTGAGATGCCTGCTGGACCTCCAAGAAAGAAGTGTTGAGCAGACAGTTCAGGGGAGGAGTCTGGAGACACAAATACATTTGGGGATCTTGAGCACATCAATGCCAGAACATAATTGCATTTTATCTGGTTCAATTAACCTAGGTGATGTCTGGACCTAGTAAACGGAAATGGGCTAGGCGGCTTGAACCCTGTCTGAAGACTTTTGCTAGTTCGGCAGCCTAGAGCCAGATGGGGCAAGAAAGAATAGCTGCTAAGTGGGGTGGGAAGAAAAAGCCTCTTTCAGTGCTTTGCAATTTCATCTGGCCTAATTGCACACAACACTCAGTCCACGTTCATTCCACAATTCCACACGCATCCTTCACTCAACAAATAGCCATTGTATTTCGTTTCATCTTCAAAACAGGCTCAAATGGAGGAAATTAGGGTTAAGAGAAGTGAAGCACCAGCGAGGGTCAGGGACAGAGATCGCAGCCCAGAAAGTTCTCGAGGTTGGGGGCCAGTCGTAGTTGGTTTTGTGAGTGGCAGGAGGATGCGGGTCGCGCCCCAACCCGCGGGGCGGCCGGCTGGGGTTCGGGGCGCGGCCCCTTTAAGGCCTAGGCAGTGATCTCAGCCGCGTTCGCCGCCCCGCCCTCCCCGGCGGCGAGCCCAGTGCGCATGCGCGCCGCGGCAGCACACCACTGGGCCCGGGACGCGCCGGCGGTGGCGGAGAGTCCAGGGCTGGGGCGCCTACCGCCCGCCCCGCTCGCAGAGCCCGGCCGCCGCGCGTCGTCCGCACACGCCGCCACCGCCATGGGCTCCTGAGGTATCCTGTCTGGCCGGTCTCGCCCGGGAGCCCCAAGGGGGAACTGCGACTCCCAAGCGCGGGGGGCTGCTTGTTTCGGAGAGGCCCGCGCGAGGGACGCCCGGCTTCGGCCGCCGGCGCCCGGGCGGGGAGGGCACTAAGGAGGCCGGCGCGGCCGCGGAGGGAGGGGGCATCTGTCTCCCAACCCGTGCCTCCCCTCCTCCCCGCAAGGTCGCCCGTGGGTGTGCCCGCTCCCTTTCCACGCCAACGTGGCGGGGGCAGCGCCTGGAGTGTAATCGGACCTGCCCGGGGGGTGGCCCCGGGAGAGGGAGGCGGATGGACAGGCGCTTTGCAAGAGGGATTGTGTGCTCCTGGGTGGGTGTGCTGGCGCCTGGCACGGCCGAGTGAGTGGGGGAGGCGTCCGTGACCTGTGCGGGTGGCAGTGACCTGGGAGGGTGGTCGGCGGGGGGCCTTCGGGGCTGCGTCGTGAGTGGAGGGTGTACACGCCCGGCACACAGATCCTCAGGTTTGGAAGGCGATCTACTGGGACCTGGGGCTCGAAAGATGTTTGCCTCCAACTGGGACCAACCAAAGACTGGTTTTGGGTGTCTGTATCCTTCCCGTGGATTGTACATTTCCTTCCCGGGCACACCCTTGGTACCTCGCTTGGATCCACTTACCTTCAGTGCTGGGTGGCTCCAGGCCAAAGCAAGGCAGTTAGGCTGGGGGTTGGGCATGGATTCCCAATACATATCCCCTCTGGGGGTGTTGTATAAGGCCAGATATTTTACTCCTCCCTCCCTTCCAGGGCATTTTGGGGCAAAGCAGGTGTTTGCATGCCTGATACCTGTGGTGAGGTGAAGGCCATGTATTATTTATCTGACTGCTGGTGCTTTTGTAAGGAAAGAAGCAGCAATCTGTGCCCTGGAGGCCCTGCGCTGCAGAGTCAGCCAGGCAAACAAACTCACCTGCACCTGCAGAGGCAGCGCAGGTCTCAGAGGTGTGACTTCGTTGACACGTTATGCCTACAGTGTCCTTTGCATCTCCCTATTCAGCTTCCTTGGTAGGGTCCCTAGGCTCTGCACCTCGGAACCTTGTCTAGGGTGCTGTGCGTATCAGAGTTGGGACCTGGGACGCTGGGGTGAGAGGGCCCCAGCAGCCAGGTATGTGGGCGCACCTGGAATTGATGCCCAAGCTATCAAGGAGCTCTCAAGCGTGGGGGAATCAGACTTGGAAACAGGTGATCACAGTGATGTGAAAAATACCAAACAAAGGAGTAGAAGGAGTACAGGGGCAGGTTTAGTGCCCAGGAAGGAGGATCGTGGCCACAGGAGACTCTCTCATAAGGAGACAGACGGTTGTGCTGAAGCCTGAAGGATGACTGGCGTTCATCTGAGGCTTTTGTGCTTTCCACGTATATTTTCCTGTGTTAATTTGCACAGCAGCTGTGTGAGTAAGGAACGGTTGTTGTCCCTATTTGTGGATGTGGTAAACTGAGGCCCAGAGGGAATTCATGACGCTCTTCTCCATGATCCGTGGCAAGCCTGGATGGAATCATCCTTGAACCAGGAACTCTCTCTTGCTGCCAGATCTTATCTTGCAACTTACTGAGCATCTATGTGCCAGGCACTGTGCTGGGGCATAGCGGTGTGATGGTCAGTGGGACCTGGTGCCTGCCTTCTAGGGGCTCCCAGTCTGCTGGGAAGATGGACACTGATTTAGTGACCCCAGTCCAGATACAAGGCTCCAGTAGCTAGTGTGGGTGGAGAAGGCGCTGTGAATTACCCCAAAAGCCTTCGTGCAGTGGATTCTGGATGTCTTATTTGTTGCACCCACGGTGGTGGTGGGTTATGCAAGGAGCCCCTTCTGAATTTCTCCAACCAAGTGGAAAGAAGAGCTTCGAGGCAGAAGGGTGAGTGAGCCACTTGTCCTAGTTCATTCCTGTTGGCCGAGTTCTGTGAGCTGGGGCTTCTGTCCGGAGGTCGTTTTCTCCCTCTCTGTCTTAGAGGTTTTGCTCCTGGTCTCTGGCTGGCCTGCCCAGTCTCTCACCCCGAGAAGGGCTCAGTGCTATTTCCAGTCCCTGCTGTGCTCATTTCTCTCTGTAAATTCCCTGGAGTGGAAACAGCCCCGGCAAGGCAGGGTACAGCCTTTTATTGTTTTGAAACCGAGTCACAGCTCTGGGCCTGTAGACTGCGGATTTGGTGTGGGAGTTCTGGGAGGCCAATAGCTGGGCCCCTGGGAGAGCTCTGTGTGGGGTCTGCCCCAGGCGCTGCAGCCCCAGGGAGTAAGCACTCACGGAGGATCATGCTGCCCTGCACTGTGCTGGGAGCAGCCCTCTAAAAGGTGGTTGGCAGAGGGAGCCCGATGTGTAACAAATATGTGCAAGACAGTGCCCTACTTGTGGTGGAAACAGAGGGCCCTAAAGGGGCCCAGAGGACAATAGGAACAACAGTCCGTTTATTGAGCACTTACTGTGTGCCAGGCACAGTTCAAAGCGCTTTCATGAATTACTGTATTTAATTTTCCTACCACCCAATGAGATGGGGGCCGTCACCGTCTGCATTTTGTAGGGGAGGCAGCAGAGGGTAGAACAGCTGAGTTTTGAATGAGTAGGTCTGACCTCAGAGCCCATGCTCCTCCCCTGTAACCCTGGGGTGCTGGAAGTCGTCTTGGCCCTGAAGGATGAGGGGTGCTCGACCTGTGAAGGAGAAGGAGGACATTCCAGTTAGAGGGAACTCCGGGCAGATGTGGAGGTCTGAGCTGCCTCACCTCTCAGACGCGGAGGATTGAACTACTTGTGGCTGTGTTGGGTCTGTGTCCTGAAGACACAGACTCTTTGGAGGCCCCGCCAAGGAGTTTGAACTCGATCCTGATGTAGTCAACAGGGAGGCCTTGAAAGTTTCTGGAAGGTTGTGACATGCTCAGCCACGTGTTACGGGGCGGTATTACCATCTCTTCTCATCCCTCCTTCATTCCTGCAGAGAACTTCTGGAAGACCAGGCGTCTGTCCCGTTGGCTTTCCTACAGCCCCTGGCATCACTGTTAGACCCTGATGCCTTTCTCTTGTCTTCTAGCAGCTTCTGGTCTTGAAGACCCTGTGTGGCCCAGGGCAGGCTCTGGAGCCCACTGTTGTAATGGTGTCTGCCCTACTGCTGACCTCTTGCCTGCTGGGATCTGGCTCCTTTGAGCTGGAACTTTTTTTGTTTGAGATGGAGCCTCTCTGTGTTGCCCAGGTTGGAGTGCAGTGGTGCTATCGTAGCTTGCTGCAGCTTCTACCTCCTGGGCCCAGGAGATCCTCCCACCTTGGCCTTCTAAAGTGCTGAGATTATAGGTGTGAACCACCATGCTTGGTCAGCTGGAACTTTTTTTTTTTTTTTTTTTTAAGACAGAGTCTTAGGCTGGGTGTGGTGGCTCACACCTGTAATCCCAGCACTTTGGGAGGCCAAGGTGGGCGGATTGCCTGAGGTCAGGATTTTGAGAACCAGCCTGGCCAACACAGTGAAACCCTGTCTTTACTAAAACAATTAGTCAGGCATGGTGGCACACGCCTATAGTCCCAGCTATTTGGGAGGTTAAGGCAGGAGAATCACTTGAACCTGGGAGGCGGAGGTTGCAGTGAGCTAAGATGGCACCACTACACTCCAGCCTGGTGGGTGACAGAGCGAGACTCTGTCTTTTAAAAAAAAGAAAAGAAATGGTCCCTAGGAGCATGAGAGGAGGAGGGAGAGAGGGAGGTAATGCGCTGAGCAGTCCTGGTGACCTGGAGAGAGAATTGGGAGATGCAGTTTAAATCTGTGGTTGTTAGCCTTGTGGCCTTGGGCAAGATGCTTACCAGGTTTCAAAATAGGGGACAAATGGTACACTTTCCTTCATCTGTAAGATGGGAGTAATAACAGTGTGGCCGTCATGTGGCTGGCATGACCAGTGTCTGCATGGAGCTCATGTGTACCTGGCACGCAGGACATGCTTTTATTATGACCTTATAGGCCCATTCATTTATTTGAGAAGGAGGCATCGCAGGTCTGTGTGCCAGGCTGTGGGGAGCCTTCCTTAGGAGCCAAGTGCAGCTGGGTAGAGAGAAATCAGACACACAAGCCATTATGATTGTCCTGGGGGCTCTGAGGGAACATTAGGCCATTGTCACCTGGGTGGGCACTTGTCTGGTGAGGTGATGTGATGTGTGTTAAGGTGGAGGAAGAAGTGGGTTCCAGGCAGAAAGAAGAGTGCATGCAAAGCAGAGATCTGAGTTCACGTCTATGAAGTTGTTTGACACTGAGACTCAGCACCTAGTAGACCTGAAATAAATGTTTGCTGAATGTGATCTTCTCAGCCTCAGAGAGGAGAGAAACAGGAAGAAGTAGAGTGGGAGGGGGCCACGGAGAGATGAATTAAAGGGTCACCCAGTTTGTAGATTTCTTATTCCCTCCCCATTGCCTCCACCTCTGTGGAAAAGCACGTGGTGCAGGTACTAACAATGCGTCTAAGTCCACCAGAATTCTTTTTTTTTTTTTTTCAGGCAGGGTCTCCCTCTGTCTCCCAGGCTGGAGTGCAATGGCGAGATCTTGGCTCACTGCAACCTCCGCCTTCTGGGCAATTCTCGTGCCTCAGCCTCCCAAGTAGCGGGGATTGCAGGCACCCACCATCACGCCTGGCTAATTTTTGTATTTTTAGTGGAGATGGGGTTTCACCATGTTAGCCAAGCTGGTCTCGAACTCCTGACCTTGTGATCCACCTACCTTGGCCTCCCAAAGTAATGGGATTACAGGCGTGAACCACCGTGCCCGGCCTTCGCCAGCATTCTTACCAGGCACTCATTCCCAAACTGCTTGTCCTCAGGACTGGAGAGGATAAATCTAAATGCAGAGGCAGCCGAGAACTGGAATTAGGCCGGACACTCAGATAGCATTTGTTCACGTGTCTGTTTGCTGCTGTTTTAGCGTGGCTGAAGCCCTATGCCCGGGTACGGCGTAGAAGGATGGTGCGTGGCTTCTGGTTGGTAACTTTTCCAGTCTTAGGTTAATCATGGCTCAGTGTCTGGCGAAATGCGTAGAGGAGGTATGAAGTAGTTTTTGATTAAACAAATGAATGGTTGGATGGGTTCGTGGCACTGCCACTCAGGATAAAGCTATAATTATTCTTGAAAAATGATGGATATGGCTGGGTGTGGTGGCTCACGCCTGTAATCCCAGCACTTTGGGAGGCTGAGGTGGGCGGATCACTTGAGCTCAGGAATTGGAGACCAGCCTGGCCAACATGGTGAAACCCCATCTCTGCTAAAAATACAAAATCAGTCAGGTGTGGTGGCACATGCCTACAGTCCCAGCTACTTGGGAGGCTGAGACAGAAGAATTGCTTGAATCTGGGAGGCGGAGGTTGCAGTGAGCTGAGACTATGCCATTGCACTTCAGCCTGGGTGACAGAGCGAGATTCCATCTAAAAAGAAAAAAGAAAAAAAAGACAGATATTAGGGGTGATTAGAACAGGATTGTTTATTCCAGGTGCCAGCGGTGCTCACTAAACAGCCTTGAGTCTGGCTGGCTGGTGTGGGAGATCTTAGGCCTGTGATGGGAGACAGGAAGCTTGGTGGACACCTCCTTTTCCTTCTCTGGGGTGGAAACCACAGGGGGATGATCCACCCAGAAAGTCTTTGTGCTGAATGTGCGTCACTTCCAGCTCAACCATGTGTTACAAAGTCACATCCCACTAAGTGAATATTTGGTGAAAAGTTTGCCACATTATTCTGTGTTGTACCTTTGAAAAACAATAGGCTTCTCTGAGATTAGAAGTAGTACTTGTTGATTATAGTAAACTTGAAACACAGAAAAGATTGGGGATAAGAATAAAAATTACCCCAAATTTCCAAATCAAGAAGTAATCATGGTTCAAGTTTGGGCAGATGTTCTTTTTTTTTTTTTTTTTTGAGACGGAGTCTCTCTCTGTCGCCCAGGCTGGAGTGCAGTGGCTGGATCTCACCTCACTGCAAGCTCCGCTTCCCAGGTTCACACCATTCTCCTGCCTCAGCCTCCCGAGTAGCTGGGACTACAGGCGCCCGCCACCACGCCTGGCTAGTTTTTTTTGTATTTTTTAGTAGAGACGGGGTTTCACCGTGTTAGCCAGGATGGTCTCCATCTCCTGACCTCGTGATCCGCTCATCTTGGCCTCCCAAAGTGCTGGGATTACAGGCGTGAGCCACCGAACCCGGCTGGGCAGATGTTCTTTCTAGGCATAAACATGCGTTATCTCATTGTTTGCTTAACACTGAGTTATAAATATTTACCCATAGCATTTGAAAGGTAGCTATAGATAGAAAAGAATCAGAGAAGTTCTAAAACAGCCCTCGTGCTTTGTTTCAGATTTTCTGCAGGAAAGATGAGGTCTTCAACCTTTTTTAGCTGGATGGCACCATTGCAGGAGTGGTGAACAGGGCACTGAATCGAGTCAGGAAACCTAGCTGTGACCTTGGGCAAGCCACTTGCCCTCTTTGAGCTTCACTCCTCCTAAGGCCAGGGGCACTATTCGTACCCTGTCTCCTCACCTCACAGGCTCTGATGAAGTCCTCAGTTAGAATGCCTTTAGCTCCCAAGGTTGTGGTTTGGAGGTAGGGCAGGTCACACGATCGTGAAGATGGAAGGAGAAACGGAAGCATGTGTGCCTGTTGCTTCTTTCCCAACCTAAAATGTTTGGTGATCTCCTGAAGACTCCAGCCTCCACGCTGGGAAGCCAGGATCCGGAGGCCCCTTACTTGTGGTCACGGGCAGTCCCAGATGGTCCCCCTCCCCAACAGAGGGGGTGCAGTGAGACCTCCGGAAGTTACTGCCTCTGTTACCTTCAAAGGGATTTTCAGATCAGTTAGCCCCCCTACTCCAAGGGACGTGTGTGGAGCTTGGTACCTTTATTTATCTCCTGCTCTAACCCCTGTGGACTGCCTGCACCCAGGGGCCCAGTCCTGCTGGCAAGTGACTGAGAACCTCCACTCCACTCAGCAGGGCTGTTCCCCAAAGCCCTTTGGGTCATCATTTACCGAAAAGCTCTGAGAGAAAATAACTAACCCCATGGCCCCGCTGTAGCTACTGGCAGAGCCTCCTGGTCTCCATCTCTAGTACCTGTGGTTTTTGTTTCATCCAGAATGAGCAGTGAATCTGGGATCCCATCAGCAATCAGTTTGGGTGCCTACGAGGCACAATGATAGATATTGGTGAAGGGTATGTGTGAGGACATTAGTTAATATTAACGTGCTAATCATATTATTCTCATTGGAATTTGTGGGGCTTTGCAAATTATATTTCAAATATATGGTTTTATGTAATCCTTTTAACTGCCCTGAAACCTTGAAATTATTGCACCTATTTTATAGATGGAGAGACTGAGGCTCAGAGGGGTGAATTGTCTAAGATCCTAGGGGAGGAAGCACCCCCCCAGGTGCTTTCTGGTTTTGAGTCCTGGGCCCTTCCTGCTGAGTAGCTGCCCCCAACACAGACCCGCCCTTGGGGAGCTTGCAGCCCCACTGGGAAGCCCAGTGTATTGGATTGCTGCTTAGACCCGGAAAGCACATGAATAAAACTTCAGGTTAAAACCATGGGGTTTCCCGGAGGCAGCAGTTGGCTCTGCATGGGGGTGAGCTGAGGAGCCAGTGCTCTCTGGAGCAAGGGCAGTTGGACTGAGGCTCAATGGACAGTGGAGGTTGGCAGGTGAAGTGCAGGAGGGCTTTGCAGGGAGTGGGACCACCTTGAGCACACACAGAGGAATGAGACAGGCAGGTAACTCAAGGAGCAGAGGTCTCGTGACCCCTTCCCAGAACATGTAGGGTCCTAGCCTCACCTCCAGGAGGAGGAAGTGCATGTATACACAAATTTATCAATGGAGTTTAAATAAATAGGATGTGGGAAAATGTAGATTTTCCAAAACAATACATATTTGCTTTGAGAAGAAAGGTGGATGTGGGATGCGTTGGTTAGAAGAATTTTAATGACAGTAACCTCAGAGCATGTAAGCATGATTTGATTTACTAGAGTGCCTGGCTGTTTCAGTCAGTGGGAGCAGGGCTTGGGCTGGGAGATGAGTTGACAAGGGTTCTTTCAGACACTGCCTTTGGTTTGCTAAGAGGTATCCCCTGCTTGGCTGGAGGCAGAAGACCTTTCCTTCTATTCCCAGTTTGCAGTAGTTGGGCCAGATTTGTGGAAGTGGGAGAAAGGCCTGCCTTGCTTCTGTATAGACTCGGCTGTCCTCACTTGACACTCAGTGTGCCTTCCAGAGACCCGCCTCCATCTCCTCGACTGCCTGGCTTGATGCTTAGGTGGCGATGGCTGTTGGGCATAAGAGTTATGTAACAGATCTGTGATGGACCCAGGAGCAGAGCCAGTCAAGTGAATGTCATGGAATGGGAGTGGGGTCTTGCATGGCTGTGGTGTCCCCAGCAGCTTGTGCAGGGGATGTGGCAGGAAGTGCTCACCACTCATTTGGAATGGTTAGACTGGAAGCACTTGGCCCTCTTCGGCTCTGCACCCCCACCCCCTTCCGCCTGGCCTGCCTGTTCCTCCTCTGGTAGGGCACCTGGGGAAGTCAATTATGGCTGCTTGTCATAGTGGCTCAGGTCACCGTTCACACTTCCACCTGCCCTGGGACCAGGACATCAGAGCCCTGAGAAGGATCAAGGGACCAAGTGGGCCTAGCCTTTTACTGACAGCTGGGAAGTGCAAGCATGTGGACCAGAGCACCAAGTGAGTTGGGGCTGGTGTGGGTTCAGCACCGTCTCTCTACCCAGAGCTCCATTTGTTGAAAACAGCCTTTCTCTACCGTTTCTTCACATGGACAACTTTAAACTATGTATTGGCTGGTCACGGTGGCTCACGCCTGTAATCCCAGCACTTTGGGAGGCCGAGGTGGGCAGGTAACTTGAGGTCAGGAGTTCGAGACTAGCCTGGCCAACATGGTGAAACCTCGTCTCTACTAAAAATACAAAAATTAGCCCAGTGTGGGGACATGCGCCTGTAATCCCAGCTACTTGGGAGGCTGAGGCAGAAGAATCGCTTGAACTTGGGAGGCAAAGGTTGCAGTGAGCTGAGATTGCATCACTGCACTTCAGCCTGGGAGACAGAGCCAGACTCCATCTCAAAAAACAAACAGAAACCTACATATTGTCTATATTTCCCCCAACATTGAGGCTCATTTCTTGGATGAACAATTTAAATGTACTGTGCCTCTCTGGCAATGTTTTCCAAAATTACAGATGTTTCGACACTTTCACCAGCAGCTCTACCTCTCAGAATTTATCTTACAGATGCATTAACACATATGCAAAATGATTTATTTGCAAGATTAGTCATTGTTGCCTTATTTGTAATAGCAAAAGATTGGCGGCAGCTTAAATGTTCATTTGCGGGGAGCCATGAACAAACTGTGGCCCGTCCAAACTTGGGATACCGTGTGGCCATGATGAATAAGATGGAGGCTCCACGCACTGTGCCAGATGGATCACCAAGGTGGATTGCCGAGGGAAGAAGCAGGTCTGGGCGGTGTGTCTTGGAGCTGCCATCAGTGTAAAAGGGAAGGGAATCAAAAGTGTCTTTACTTGTCTATGCCCAGGGGGTCTCTGGGCAGACACAGGAAGTCAGTGATTGTGATGCCTCTGGAGGGGCGGCTGGTGCCAGGAGGTTGCTTATTTGCTGGAGATCCCATGTACCTTTTGATTGCTGAAGCAGGTGAATGTAGGCCTTTCCAAGAAATTAAAATAGGCCAGGTGTGGTGGCTCACACCTGTAATCCCAGCACTTTGGGAGGCCGATGTTGGAGGATCCCTTGAGGTCAGGGGTTCAAGATGAGCCTGGCCAACATGATGAAGCCCCATCTCCACTAAAAATACACAAATTAGCCAGACATGGTGGTACACACCTGTAATCCCAGCTGCTCCAGAGGCTGAGGCAGGAGAATCAGGTGAACTCCAGAGGCCGAGTTTACAGTGAGCCAAGATTATGCCATTGTACTCCAGCCTGGGCTACAGAGCGAGACTCTGTCTCAAAATAAAATAAATAAAAACATAAGGACTGTAACCTTGCCTCCTGCCCAGCGTAGGAAGGTCAAGGCTCTGACTACTTCTCAAGGACAGGAGCCTCACTCAGGCCCCAGACCACAAATCAAAAAATATATGCTTGCTTCTCACAAAGGGGCTGAGTGTTAGGGCTTAGGTGTTGCTTGGTGAATACGACCCCCAGTCCCAGCCTTGGAGAGACGGAGCCACTCTCTGGGCCCCTTGGACACACTGCCGTTGGCTGACTTTGTCATTTTCTTTCTTTTTTTTTTTTTTTAATGGAGTCTTGCTCTGTTGCCCAGGCTGGAGTGCAGTGGTGTGATCTCGGCTCACTGCAAGCTCCACCTCCCGGGTTCACGCCGTTCTCCTGCCTCAGCCTCCCTAGCAGCTGGGACTACTGGCGCACGCTGCCACGCCTGGCTAATTTTTTATATTGTTAGTAGAGAAGAGATTTCACCTTGTTAGCCATGATGGTCTTGATCTGATCTTGTGATCTACCCACCTCGGCCTCCCGAAGTGCTGGGATTACAGGCGTGAGCTACCGCGCCCGGCCTCGTTTTCAACCCTTGCTCTGATCGGCTCACATGATGATTTCTGAAACCTTTGGGGACTTCCCCACTGACAGCAAAATACAGTTTAACTCAGTCTTAGATGTCCCGGCCCCCCTTTACTGGGCCTCTTCTTGAGCTGTACTTGGCCTGTCACCCTTTCCTCTGTCTGCCCCCTTATCTCCCTGCCGCTGTGCCTTTCCTCACGCAGTTTCCTCTGGCTGCCTTTCCCTCCAAAGCAGTTTCCACGTGCGCAGTTCCTGTGTGACTTTCAAGGGCCAGCTTAGTTTCCACCTCTGTACTGCCCTCTGACCTCCCTGGCTTCTGTGTCTGTTTCTCTCTGCTGGCACTTGGGCATTTTTACATTGTGTCTTAGGTATCTGATTCCTCACTGGGCTCTGGGTTCCTTTTGGGCAAAGTCTTGTAATGCTCATAGGCCCTGATTTGCTAGATGTATGCTGAGTGAGTGAATGTGTAGCCACCCTCTTCGTGGTGGGATTGGAAGTTTGGGGGTCAGGGCCTGTTTGACATCTGTGAATGTACCCCAGTGCCTGGCGCCAGGCAGGCCCAGTCTCGAAGCAGGAATGCAATAGTCACGTGTCTTGAGGCCAAGGCCCTGGGCTGTGTGCTGTGTGCAATTCCTTCCTTGCATCCTGACAAGGAAGAACCCTTGACAAGGAGAACCCTTGACACATGGCAACTCTGATTCCGTCTTACAGATCAGGAAGCAGAGCAAATACTTTGTCTAGGTCATACCTCCAGCAGTGGAATCTGGACACAGGTAAAGGTGTGCCTGTAACTCCTGTATTTAATCAATTTATTCTGCCACCTGCCCCAAATCACAAGTAATACCAATACCCTTAACCTATTCCTATTACCTGTCCCACTGGCCATGGACAACTTTGTGTTGTTATTTGCATGTATTTTTCTTCCCCTCTAGACTGTAAGCTCTTAAAGGATCAGAGTCTTTGAGATACCCTTTGGACTTAGCACATAAAAGGTGCTCAAAGGTATTTCTGTATGTTTTAAAACTTTTTAGCGGAGGTTTAACTGACTATAGTAAAGTATACAAATCTTGGATGTACAGCTTGATGGATTTTCACATCTGTAAATACCTGTGTAAACTGCCCAGATCAAGCCACACAATGGTTCCTGCACCCGAGGAAGCTCCCTGGGGCCCCCTCCTGGCCACCCGCCCTCCCTCGGTAGTCACCACTCACACCTCGGCACTTTTGCGTGGTGCCGCTGCCTGTTTGGGCCTCCCACACACGGAGTGTACAGAACGGACTCCTCGGTGTCTGGCTGCCTTCCCTCAGCACTGTCAGATCATCCAGGTTGCCTGTAGTGACCCTTTGGTTTTTTCTCTGCTGTGTAGGAGTTCACCAAATATACCACTATTTATTCGTTCTCCTGCGGACAGGCATTGGGTTACGTCCAGCCTGTTCGGTGAAATTCATTCTTGTCTTTGGGGGCATGTGCACTCATTGCTGGGTATACACCCAGGGTGGGTTGAAGGCTTACCTGACTCTGTATGTATTTGCATGAATGAAATTCAGGTTGGGATGAGAAATCCAGGGTGTCCTGACTGGAGCCGGGCTTCTTGCTTACAGGGACAGAGCAGGTGCAGGGGTCCTGGCTTAGCCTGCTCCCATGGGGTGGTAGGACTGTTGGGGCTCAGGATGCTGAATCTGCAGGGGACCCATCTGCTCAGTGCCCAGTGGGATTTCAGCTGGCTGGGAAGGTGGTCACATGTAGAGGGGCTCAAAAGTCTAGCTAAAGAGGCTGAGCGTTGGTCTGTTGTTCTCAATTTGAGAGAAAACTGAGATCATCAAAATTAGGACTGGTATGTACTAAAGAAAAGGACCTAATTACAAGGCTGAATTGAGTAAGCCCTTGCCGAGGGACTTTGGATTTCTTTGTTGTTCCCCTTTATTTCTGCACCCCCACCCAAGTGACAGATGCGTACATGATTGGATGATTTTTCTTTCCTGGTTGAGAGATTCCTGGGAACTTGGCCCCAGGAGAAGGGGGAGAAATGTGGAACTGCTAGAGTGGCCTCAGCTTGTTTGTGTTGATTGAAGGGGAGACGGAAGGAGAGCTGTGGACCCCTGACCCCTTGTGAGGGCATGTGATCCTTTTCAAAAGGCTCACCAGGCAGAACTGCCAGGCCAGTGGCCGCTCTTTCCCTCTAATCCCCTCTGGAGAAGGGCCAGACTGTGGGTTGCTGACCTGCTCTGATGTGGATCAGCCTTCCCCCCACAAGGCAGCCGCCCAGAAGCAGAGCCCAGGCAACCCCCAAAGGCAGGAGGGCTGGCTCTCAGTCCCGTTGTCATTCCCAGGCGGCTGGAGTAGGAGCAGAGTGGTCAGTTCAGATGAACAGCACTCAAGACCGACTCCAACCAGCGAGTTATGGTAAGATGGAAGTTTCTCCATCTATTTTAAATAAGAACAAAGGCCCTCCTAGGCTGCATGAATATTCCAGGGATGTATATGTGAACGCATTGCCAGTTTAGCTTGGTCCGTGGGTGGCAGCTGCCTGAGTGAGCACTTCGTGGCTGCAGCTCTAAAGGATTTGGATCTGAAACTAATGAATGAAAAATATGACCTCAGAAGATTTAAAGAGAGCAAATACCCAGTGACAGGACCTGGGTCCCAGAGACTGTTGGGAGCATAAAATGCCAGGCTGGCCGAAGGAGGAAGTGGGAGGACGATAGCAGCTGACGCCACATGGTGCCAGACCTTGTCAGTGCTGCCTGCATTCACTCATTATTCCGTCCCGCGCTCTCAGAGGCAGGTATGGCTGCATCCCCATTTTATAGATGAGGAAGCTGAGGCAAGGAGAGGTTGTGTAACTTGCCCATGGACACAAAGCTAGCCAGTGGCAGAGCTGAAGATCAGGTCTAGGTGGTCTGGCTCTAGAGTTCTGCGGATTTCATAGCATGGCAGCGCAGTCGGAAGAACCATTTGTCAGGTGATTGTGGGCAAATGACTTCAGCCTTTCAAACCTCTGTTTTGCGTCTGCAAGCTGCTTGCTGCTGCAACAAATTACCAGAAACATAGTAACTTAAAACACAAATTAGGCTGTGTGTGGTGGCTCACATCTGTAATCCCAGCATTTTGGGAGGCTGAGGTGGGTGGATCACTTGAGGTCAGGAGTTCGAGACCAGCCTGGCCAACATAATGAAACCCTGTCTCTACCAAAAATATAAAAAATTAGCCAGGTGTTTGGCCGGGTATGGTGGCTCACGCCTGTAATCCCAGCACTTTGGGAGGCTGAGGTGGGCGGATCACGAGGTCAAGAGTTCAAGATCAGCCTGACCAATATGGTGAAACCCTGTCTCTACTAAGAATACAAAAATTAGCGGGGCGTGGTGGCACACGCCTGTAGTCCCAGTTACTCGGGAGGCTCAGGCAGGAGAATCGCTTGAACCTGGGAGGTGGAGGTTGCAGTGAGCCAGGATCGTGCCACTGCACTCCAGCCTGGGTGACAGAGTGAGACTCTGTCTAAAAAACAAAGAAAAAAAATTAGGCGTAGTGGCAGGCACCTGTAACCCCAGCTACTCTGGAGGCTGAGGCGGGAGAAGCGCTTAAACCTGGGAGGCGGAGGTTGCAGTGAGCCGAGATTGCATCACTGCACTCCAGCCTGGGCCACAGAGTGAGACTCCCTCTCAAAAACGAAACAAAACAAACACAGATTACAGATTACTTACAATAAGAAAAACCAATAAAACGCACATACACACACATTAATTATCTTACAGTTTTAGAGGTCAGAGGTCCAGAATGTGTTTCACTGGGCTAAAATCGAGGTGTTGGCAGGGCTGTGCTCCTTCTGGAGGCTCTGGGGGAGAATTATTTCCCTGCCTTTTCCAGCTCCTAGAAGCCACCTGCATCTGTGGCTTGTGGTCCCTTCTGCCATCTGCAAGGGCAGCAGCGTAGCAGCCTCCACTCTTTTCTCTCTGCTTCCTGTGTCACACTGCCCTCTTCTCGCTCGCTGTCTCCTGTGTTCCTCCTACGAGGACCCTTGTGATGACATGGGCCCACCCAGATTATTCAGGATAATCTCTTATTTCAGGACCCTTAACTCAGTCACTTCTGCAAAGTCCCTTTTGCCATGTAAGGTAGCATGTTCACAGGCTCTGGGGGTTAGGATGTCAGCATCTTTGGGGGATTATTCTGCAGCCCACCACACAGCGCATAATAAAATCCATGGGCGGAGGGGATAGCAGCAGTAAGGTGTCCCTCAAACATGAGTTAAAGTGACTCTGACGATAGAATCTGGGTGAGATGGTGCGATGCTCCTGAAATAAACTCCAAGGCAGGTGGCCAAGTTCAGTGATGACATAGCTGCGTAGCTTATCTGAGAAAGGAGGATGTCTCTGATGGGGGGCCAGCGGAAGACGTCTTTCCTGGAAGAGGAGGGAGGAGGGGCAGTCTTGGGAGAAGTGAGACTTTGGGTCCCACGGCCAGCTCCTGCCACATTCTCAGTGGATTTCAGCTTGGGAGGAGGGATATCATTACAGTTGAAAATAAGCATAAAAATAAACCACACTCGATGTCTGCTTCCTCATCAGCCTCCCTACAGTTCTGGAGGACGGTCCAGGCCCACATCCCCTTCTCTGCTGTTCTAGAATCCAGAACGCTCAGAAGTCCCAAAGGTTCTTCCTAAGTCTGCAGCAGACTAATTTCTGCTGCAAAAATCTGACCTGAATTGATGTGATACTAATTATGGCCTTTAAAAATATCTTTTTTTTTTTTTTTTTTTGAGACGGAGTCTCGCTCTGTCGCCCAGGCTGGAGTGCAATGGCCGGATCTCAGCTCACTGCAAGCTCCGCCTCCCGGGTTCACGCCATTCTCCTGCCTCAGCCTCCCGAGTAGCTGGGACTACAGGCGCCTGCCACCTCGCCCGGCTAGTTTTTTGTATTTTTTTAAGTAGAGACGAGGTTTCACCGTGTTAGCCAGGATGGTCTCGATCTCCTGACCTCGTGATCCACCCGTCTCGGCCTCCCAAAGTGCTGGGATTACAGGCTTGAGCCACTGCGCCCGGCCTAAAAATATCTTACCTAGGGTGACTAACAGTATGTTTTCCTATGAAAGTACTGTATGTTTGCTTTTGGGATGCTGTAGCCACCCTTCCAGGAGTGTCACTGTGTCTAGCAGCATAATCCTTTCTAAAATCTGAAAAATTCGGCCGGACACGGTGGCTCATGCCTATAATCCCAGCACTTTGGGAGACTGAGGTGGGTGGATCACTTGAGGTCAGGAGTTCAAGACTAGCCCTGCCAACATGGTGAAACCCCCCATCTCTACTAAAAATACAAAAATTAGCCAGGCATGGTGGCTCATGCCTGTAATCCCAGCTACTAGGAAGGCTGAGGCAGGAGAATCGCTTGAATCTGGGAGGCGGAGGTTGCAGTGAGCCGAGATTGTTCCTCTGCACTCCAGCCTGGGTGACAGAGCGAGACTTAGTCTAAAAAAAAAAAAAAAAAAAAAAAATTGGAAAAATTGTAAATTTTTAAATCCATTTAGTCCGAAAGCCTTAGCTACAGGACAGTGCATCTGGACTCTTCTCCCCAAGAAAGATAGTAAGAGATGTCCAGTCACCTGTCTGAGGCCCAGCTCAGGTGACAGCACTGAGGTTCCAACTCAGTTCCCTATCTCAGAGCCTGGGACAAAGTGCAGACTACGTGGCTTGGCCTCTTTGCCACCTGCTGGGTGGCGTGTGAATGAGAGGTGTGGAGACTGCATTCACTGGCAGGTAGGCTGTATGTGGGGGAGGAAGGGGTCCTTGACTTTATTTTCTGTCTGATCTGCAGCCTGGAACTGAGCCAGGGGGCCTTGTCTGGGGAAGGGCGGAGAGGCAGAGAGATTGCAGAGGAGAGGGGAATAGCAGCAGCCATTAGGAAGCCTTGGACCTTCGCCCATCACTACAGCACTGCTCTCCAAACTTCCTTGGGATCACACAGCCCTGTCAGTAAAAAAGAAACCGGAACAAAACCTCTTGAGCATGCATCCCAATATGTGGATATTGGTGTAATTATAAGTGTGTGTTACAATAAGTATACATATGTATTACTTTACTGTTTCACTGTGTACGTGATAAAACCTACACCAAAAACAGAAACCAAAGGCCAAGCTAAAGATGTAATAAAGAAAATTTTTACTTTGTTGATGGTACAAAAACCTCCTGAGTTCATACACAGGGTCATTTTTTGGGGTGCGCACTTTTGTGCTCAGTGAGAGAGCGTTTGGAAGGTCTGGCTTCACGTTCAGCTTGTTTAGAGACTGGGTTTTAATGGCTGCTTTCCCTGCAAAAGATCCTGTCTGGGACAGGAAGCTGCACACGGAACAGACACATCCTTGGCTTTCTTTCTAAATCGGGTTACTCATTTTTCCATCCCGTCCACTGAGTATGCAAAGGATTTGTTGAAATTTGGCCAGTACATTTCCATCCTCCCTGATGCCAATCACATGTTTTTGTAAACAAAATGGAAGGTATTTTATTTTAAAATTCTTAACTAGCGAGTCCAAAACCCACTGAAATGCTTTGGATAATTTTTAATGGACTAGAAAATTGTTACGTAGTTTTTTAGGAGTTCAGCTATGAGAGAATTTTTTTTTCTTTTTAAAATCAGTGACAGACATGTTGTTTTGGTGCGTGCCAGTAATCCCAGCTACTCGGGAGGCTGAGGCAGAAGAATCGCTTGAATCTCAGAGGTGGAGGTCGCCGTGAGCCAAGATTGCGCCATTGCACTCCAGCCTGGGCAACAAGAGCGAAACTCCATCTCAAAAAAAAAAAAAAAAAAAAAAACTATTAATGTCCACTTCCGGGCTTTGATACTGTACTACAGCTAGACTAGACGTCACCCTTTGAGGAAGCTGGGTGAAGGGCATACAGGACCCTACATTCTATTTTTGCAATTTCCTGTGAGCCTACGATTATTTCAAAATAGTTTAAAAAGTCTGTATCAAGTACAGATGCATACCGAAGTATTTAACATTACATCTGGGGGACAGGGAAAGATGCAACAAGATTGTGCAATGTTGCTAACCGTTAAAGCTCGGTGACAGAGAAGTGGAAAAATTCATTACACTATTTGTTCCAGCTTTGTATGTTTGAAATTTTCCATAATAAAAAACTTTAGACAATAGAAAACAGATTTTTCTGTGAAATCTGTAGTAAGATGGGGAGGGACTCAGTCTGTATCAGAGATTTATTGGTTATCTTGTAGAAAAGCGATCAATAAGATTTGTTGGCTGGGCATGGTGGCTCACGATTGTAATCCCAGCACTTTGGGAGGCTGAGGTGGGAGGATCATGAGGTCAGGAGTTTGAGACCACCCTGTCCAAGGGACCAGCCTGGCCAATAAGGTGAAACCCCATCTCTACTAAAAATACAAAAATTAGCCGGGCATGGTGGCGGGTGCCTGTAGTCCCAGCTACTTGGGAGGCTGAGGCAGGAGAATTGCTTGAACCCAGGAGGCGGAGGTTGCAGTGAGTTGAAAATCGTGCCACTGCACTCCAGTCTGGGTGACAGAGTAAGACCCCAAATCCAAAAAACAAAACCAAACAAAACAAAAAGGTCCCCTGGGCAAATTTTTGTATTTTTAGTAGAGACGGGGTTTCTCCATGTTGGTCAAGCTGGTCTCAAACTCCCCACCTCAGATGATCCACCCACCTTGGCCTCCCAAAATGCTAGGATTACAGGTGTGAGCCACCATACCCAGCCCAACAGTATTATTAACTGAAGTACAGACCTTATTCATTCAGTTTTCTGTGTTTTTCATGTAGGGTGTATGTGTAGTTCTATTCAGTTTTATCACATGCAGATTCGTGTAACCACCACCACTATCAAGATACAAACTATTTCATCACCTGGAAGGAACTCCCTTGTTACCCCTTTAAATTCGCACATCCCCCACCCATCATCGTCACTGTCCTCTGCCGACTACTACACCATGCTCCATCTTTATAGCTTTGTCATTTTGAGAATGTTACGTAAATGGATCATGCAGTGCGCGACCTTTTGAGATTGGCTGGTTTCACAAAATGTAATGCCCTGAGATCCATCTAGATCACTTGCGTGTGTCAGTCATTGGTTCTTTTTTTCTTGCTGGGTACTGTTCCATGCTCTGGATGTACCAGAGTTTGTTTAACCCTTTGCCTGTTGAAGGACATGGGTTCTTTCCAGGTTTTGATGATTCCAAATATGGCTGCCGTGAACATTTGTGTACAGGTTTTTGTGTGAATATACGTTTTCATTCCTATAGAATAAATGTCCACAGTGATTACTGGGTTGTGTAGTAAATGCATGTTAGTTTTATAAGAAACTGCCGGGGTCGGGTGTGGTGGCTCACGCCTGTAATCCTAGCACTTGGGGAGGCTGAGGCGGATGGATCACAAGGTCAGGAGTTCAAGACCAGCCTGGCCAAGATGGTGAAACCCCATCACTACTAAAAATACAAAAAAGCTGGCCGTGGTGGCGGGCACCTGTAATCCCAGCTACTCAGGAGACTGAGGCAGAGAAGTGCTTGAACCTGGGAAGTAGAGGTTGCAGTGAGCTGAGATGGCGCCACTGCACTCTAGCCTGGGCGACAGAGCAAGGCTGTGTCTCAAAAAAAAAAAAAAAAAAGAAACTGCCAAACTACTTGTTTTCCATGGTGGCTGTACCATTTACCATTTTATCTTCCCACCAGCAATGTTTGGGAGATCAGGTTTCTCTGCATCCTTGTCAGCATTTGATATTGTCAGTATTTTTTGTTTTATAGGTATATGATATTTATTTTTTGGTACCCAGGTATGGGATGTGAGGTGTTTTCAGTTTTTCAGTTTGCATTTCCTTAATGGCTAATGATGTTTAACTCTCTTTTTTTGCGATGGGAGTCTCGCTCTGTCGCCCAGGCTGGAGTGCAGTGGCGCCATCTCCACTCACTGCAAGCTCTGCCTCCCGGGTTCACGCCATTCTCCTGCCTCAGCCTCCCAAGTAGCTGGAACTACAGGCGCCTGCCACCGCACCCGGCTAATTTCTTTTCGTATTTTTAGTAGAGACGGGGTTTCACTATGTTAGCCAGGATAGTCTCCATCTCCTGATCTCGTGATTCACCCGCCTCGGCCTCCCAAAGTGCTGGGATTACAGGCGTGAGCCACTGTGCCCGGCCTTTTTTTTTTTTTTGAGATGGAGTCTCACTCTGTCGCCCAGGCTGGATTGCAGTGGCGCAATCTCAGCTCACTGCAACATCCACCTCCCAGGTTCAAGCAATTATTCTGCCTCAGCTTCCCGAGTAGCTGGGATTACAGACGTGTACCACCATACCCAGCTAATTCTTGTATTTTTAGTAGAGACAGGGTTTTGCCATGTTGGCCAGACTGGTCTTGAACTCCTGGCCTCAATTGATCCACTTGTCTCAGCCCCTCAAAGTTTTGGGATTACAGGTGTGAGCCACTGCACCCGGCCTCATGTGCTGATTTACTGTGTATCTCTTTTTTACTGAGATGTCTGTATCTTTTGACTGTTTTCAAGTGGGATTGTTTGGTTTTCTTTTTACCATGGTGCTTCTTTGTTTTGTTTTTTTTTTGTTTTTTTTTTTGAGACAGAGTCTCGCTCTGTCCCCTAGGGGCTGGAGTGCAATGGCATGATCTCGGCTCACCGCAACCTCTGCCTCCCCAGTTCAAGCGATTCTGCTGCCTCAGCCTCCTGAGTAGCTGGGATTACAGACGCCCGCCACCATGCCTAGCTAATTTTTTTATTTTTAGTAGAGACAGGGTTTCACCATGTTGGCCAGGCTGTTCTCGATCTCCTGAGCTCCGGTGATCTGTCCACTTTGGCCTTCCAAAGTGCTGGGATTACAGGTGTGAACCACCGTGCCTGTCCCCTGGAGCTTTTTGAGCATTCTTTTTTTTTTTTTTTTTTTTGAGACGGAGTCTTGCTTTGTTGCCCAGGCTGGGGTGCAGTGGCCGGATCTCAGCTCACTGCAAGCTCTGCCTCCCGGGTTTATGCCATTCTCCTGCCTCAGCCTCCTGAGTAGCTGGGACTACAGGCGCCCGCCACCTCGCCCGGCTAGTTTTTTGTATTTTTTAGTAGAGATGGGGTTTCACCGTGTTAGCCAGGATGGTCTCGATCTCCTGACCTCGTGATCCACCTGTCTCAGCCTCCCAAAGTGCTGGGATTACAGGCTTGAGCCACCGCGCCCGGCCTTGAGCATTCTTGATACATTTCCAACGCTAGTCATTTACCAGATCTGTGACTTGCAAATATATTCTTCCACTCTGTGCCTTGTTTATTCATAGTGCAAAAGTTTTTACTTTTCTTATATTCCAGTTTATCGATTTTTTTCGTTTTATGGATCATGCTTTTGGTGTCAAGTCTAAGAACACTTGGCCATCTCTAGGTTTCAAATAGTTTCTCCTGTCTTCTAAAAGGTTTAGAGTTTTACATTTTGCATTTAAATCTGTGATTTATTTTGAGTTAATTTTTGTATATGTGTAAGGGTTTAGGTTAAGGTTTATTATTTATTTATTTATTTATTTTTGAGATGGAGTCTTGCTCTGTTGCTCAGGCTGGAGTGCAGTGGTGCGATCTTGGCTCACTGCAACCTCCACCTCCCAGGTTCAAGTGATTCTCCCGCCTCAGCCTCCCAAGTAGCTGGGGATTACAGGCACGTGCCACTATGTCTGGCTAATTTTTATATGTTTAGTAGAGACGGGGTTTTGCTATGTTGCCCTGGCTGGTCTCGAACTCCTGGCCTCAAGTGATCCACCCACCTTGGCCTCCCAAAGTGCTGAGATTACAGGTGTTTGCCACCGCACCCCACCAATGTTTTATTTTTATTATTATTATTTTTATTTACTTATTTTTGAGACGGAGTCTGGCTCTGTCACCTAGGCTGGAGTGCAGCGACGCCATCTCGGCTCACTGCAAGCTCTGCCTCCTGGGTTCACGCGATTCTCCTGCCTCAGCCTCCCCAGTAGCTGGGACTACAGGCGCCCGCCACCACACCCAGCCAATTTTTTGTATTAGCAGAGATGGGGTTTCACCGTGTTAGCCAAGTTGGTCTTGATCTCCTGACCTCATGATCCACTGGCCTCGGCCTCCCAAAGTGCTGGGATTACAGGTGTGAGGCACCTTGCTGGGCACTGTCTCCATTTATTTATTTATTTATTTATTTATTTATTTATTGAGACGGAGTCTCGCTCTGTCGCCCAGGCTGGAGCGCAGTGACCGGATCTCAGCTCACTGCAAGCTCCGCCTCCCGGGTTCAAGCCATTCTCCTGCCTCAGCCTCCGGAGTAGCTGGGACTACAGGCACCCGCCACCTCGCCCGGCTAGTTTTTTTGTATTTTTTTTTTAGTAGAGACGGGGTTTCACCATGTTAGCCAGGATGGTCTCGATCTGACCTCGTGATCCACCCGTCTCGGCCTCCCAAAGTGCTAGGATTACAGGCTTGAGCCACCGCGCCCGGCCTGTCTCCATTTATTAATGGGACTTCTGTAACCTAAAACTGTCCCTTGTCAATTATGTAGTTCCCCTGAAATGTTATAATGGAGAAACTGAGGCTCAGAGAGAAGTAACCACGCAGGTTGCACGTGGTGGAATCTAGTGGGAGTCCTGTTGGGTGACTCAAAGCATAAGCCTGGTTATGTCCCCACCAGGTGGAAGCCTTCCCTGACCCCCTCCCCAAGCCCGATGCTTGCTCTAGGCTCCTGTAGTGCTGGGCACTCACCTCTCAGCAGTGCAAGGGGAAGAGGCCTCCAGGTCACTCCTGCCTGTGGCATAGAGCAGGCACGAAGAGCAGCATGGAGCACCTTAAAGGCTGGGGCTGGGTGTGTCGGTGCCTAGCATGGAGTCCAGAGGCCTCAGGACTTGTTAAAAAGATGATTTCAGCATCTTCCCTTAGGGCCCTCTGTCATGTTCCTGGCAGAAGTTTAACACTTGGTCAATTAGGGAAATAATGGGAGACAGTTGTGATGGCTTATGCCTGTAATCCCAGCACTTTGGGAGGCCAAGATGGCAGGATCATTTGAGTCCAGGAGCTCGAGACCAGCATGAGTAATGTCGTAAAACCCCATCTCTGCAAAAAAATAACAAAAATTAGCTGGGCATGGTGGCTCACACCTGTAGTCCCAGCTACTTGGGAGGCTGAGGTGGGAGGATGGCTTGACCCCAGGAGGCAGATGTTGCAGTGAGCTAAGATCACACCACTGTACTCCAGCCTGGGCAACAGAGCAAAGCCCTGTCTCAAAAAAAAAAAAAAAAAAAATTGTTGGGCATGGTGGCACATGCCTGTGGTCCCAGCTGCTTGGGAGACTGAGGTGGGAGGATCACTTGGGCCTAGGGAGGTCAAGGCTGCAGTTAGCTGTGATCATGCCATTGCACTCCAGCCTGAGCAACAGAGCAAGACTCTGTCTCAAAAAAAACAAAACAAAACAATAAAAACAAGATAATGGGGTCCTGTCAGAGCAGCTGAAATTCTGAGACTCATCTGTTTGCGTGGACTGCATTGGAAAAGGGGAGACATGGATGGAGTCATTCCCCACCCCTTTGCCCACGGGAGTAAAGAGGCTGCATCAGACGGCATTGTGCGTGCTTCCCCAAGGTCCACAGGCTATGCCAGGTGAACATCCTGCTTGCCTGTGGGATCTGGGCAGGCAGCTTCCCAGTCAGTGCCTATAGAAAGTGTGAAAGGGTCAGATCCCAGTGCCCACCCTGCCCCAGCCCCAACACACTGAACAGTTTGCAGAGTCTGGCCTTGTGGTCACTGGCTTGGGAGTACATTTGACAGCCTCCGTCTGCTGCCTTGGGTCCAGGGAACAAGGTGAGCTCTGGGCCTTCAAGCAGCTGCCTGCACCTGCTGTCTTGAGTGTTGGGGACCATGCGTCTATAAGCCAGAATATTGCTTTAAGTATTTTGGGGAATTATGAAAACCCTTGAATTGTTGCCACCCTGGGTGGCTATAAAACCAAGTTCTGCATCGTTTTCCTCATCTCTAAGATGGAGATAATGTTACTTACTTCAAAGTTGCCTTGAGAAAATACATGAGATAATGTTTGGGGAAATGCTTTGTAAACCACTGGGGTTGCCCAAGAGTAAAATACGTTGTTGATGAATTGGCCCCGGTGCAGAAACGTGGCCAGCATGAGTTGGGCTGCGGAAACACTCCCAGCCATGGTGGCTTCTCCTCCGCCCTGGGGGACCTGCCTGCCTCCTGCTAGAAGAGTCTGGAGGCTGTGGGAGGATGGGCATGGCCATGTCTTGTTAGGAGGCTCTGGAGCAGGAGGGGTGGCTCAGCTAGGTCCCCCCACTTTGTAGTAGGTGGGGAGACAATGTGTTGATAGGACCTGGCTTTGAGTCCCGGCTCTGATTTGGGGGTAAGTCACCCACATCTCTGGGTGCATTTCCTCTTGTGAAATAAACAACCTACATGAAGAACGTGAAGGGGCCCTGAACGCCAGGTGGACATGTGCATGTGAGTGAGCAGAGCCGCAGGAGGAAGCTGGCCTGCAGCCTTCACCCAGATCCCAGCCCTGGCTCGGGTCTGCTCCCTGGGGTTGCCCCTCTGCCTGGGAGTCTAAGCTGGAGGCTTCTCAACACTGCCCTTAGTCATGAACAAAACAGCCTTCGACATCCCCCCGCACCTTGCTTGGAAGGTGAAGATTTAGGCATATTTGTACTTCCTCTGGTCCCCCCACAATTCCCCATGTCTATTCATTTAATTTGAGATGATAGACAAAGATGATGGTTTACAACCCAAGTCTTTTTCAAGAAATATTTCTGGCGCTGGTTTTCAGTTTTGCAACCATACTTACAGGAGCTATTCTTGGACTTGTCACTGTGTCTCTTTTTCAAAGCTTGCCACCAGTCTTTATATATAGACACCTTCTCCATTTTTGAATTTCTTTATATAGACGCCTTCTCCAGTTTTGAGTTTTAATCTGGATTCGTGTCTCGATTGGTGTGTTAAGAGATCATGTATGTGTGGGAAAATAGAAATGTAAAGGGCTCTCCTAGAGTGCACACTTACAGCTAAGAGCCAACATGGTGGTGGAGATGCTGCGGCCGTTGGCGAGGAGCCCGGGGTGCAGGCGGGCAGTGCAGACAGACAGCGGACGCAAGATCCTCTGCATCACAGGGCCGGGCTGCAGGCTGCTGCACCTGGGAAGGCCCAGGGAAACCTCCGTTGGTGTCAGGATATTCTGACTTGAATATCAGCCTGTGGATTTGAAAGGGACCATGAGATCATCTAGAGTGACCTCTGTTCAGACCGAGATGGTCGGGGTTGGGGTTGGCTCATTTTCTGAGCTAGTTTTTGGAGCAGGGAACCCACATGGCTGGTTGGCGGGGGAGCTGGTGTTCACGCTCCAGCCAGGCTCTTTCCGCAGTGCCCACACACGGCACTTTGCATCTTTTAAAATTGTCGGGTATTCCTCTGGTGGCATTGCAGGTTATTGCCATAGTTGGTGATTTGGGCAGAGGTGTTTGTTGGATGGCATTGACCAGCCTTTCAGCAGGTGGCTGTACTGAAAGGGACACCCCATCAGGGCTGTGGGTAGAGGATGCGGCCAGGCTCCTGCCTTAGTCTTCTTGAGCCGCTATGACAAAATCCCATAAATCGACTGCCTCCTTCCTCGCAGTTCTGGAGGCTGGGAAGTCCAAGATCGAGGTGCTGGCAGATTCAGTGTGTGGAGAGGGCTCACTTTTTGGTTCATAGATGGTGCCTTCTCCCTGTGTCCTCTTGTGGTAGAAGGGGCGTGGCAGCTCCCTGCGGTTCCTTTTATGAGGACACTAATCTCATTCATGAGGGCTCCACCCAGTATTCTTTGTTTCACTGTGAGGCACCTCACATTTTTGGAAACAAGCAGTGAAAATCCGTAGATAGGCCAGGCAGGCCAGGCACGGTGGCTCACGCCTATAATCCCAGCGTTTTGGAAGGATGAGGCAGGAGGATTGCTTGAGGCCAGAAATTCAAGACCAACCTGGGCAACATAGGGAGACCCCATCTCTACAAAAAAATTAGAAAATTAACCAGGTGTGGTGGTGCACGCTTGTAATCCCAGCTACTCAGAAGGCTAAGGCAGGAGGATTACTTGAGCTCAGGAGGTGGAAGCTGCAGGGAGCCGAGATTGTACCATTGCACTCCAGCCTGGGCCACAGAGTGAGACCCTGTCTCAAAATAATAATAATAATAATAATAATAATAAAGTTAAGTATTATAAGTGGGCTGGGGGTGTGGGATCTTGCCTCAAAGAGTAGGCAGGAGGATGAACACGTGAGCGGTGACAGACCCGCATGTTCGAGGATGCGGAATGGCTGGAAGTCTCAGAACTGGAGAAGGTGTGCAGGCAGACTTTCAGGAGGGGTGGCACATGGGCTGACTTAAAAGATGAGAGTTTAGAGTGCACAGATTGGGGAGGAGCCACAGAGTCTCCAAAACAGCACAGCCAGATGGTGGGGGAGTGGGTCAGCCGTTAAGGGGGAGAAATGGCGAAGAACACACACAAGCCCTCGGAGGAGGCCTCAGCAGTAAGTGGTTTTACTGGCTCCGGGGTATAAAGATGTTCAGGCCCAGCAGGAAGTTCCCAAATGTCTGTTGTGTGCCCATGGTTCCCAGTGCTGCCTGTATAGTCCCAAACAGAGCTGCTGTCCCCAAGGAGCCTGTGTTCTAGGTGGGGTAGGGGGAACAGTTAATAAATACATGAGTGAATCGAGTTAGTCGGGTGGTGTCGATGTAATGCGTGCTCTGGAGGAAAAGAAAGGAAAGCAGGGAGTCAGGCATGCCCGGCCTGGGAGAGGCTGACATGTTTTCATGGTGGCCAAGGTAGAGACCTAAAGGAACGGTGGGAGGGAGCTGTGTGGCTAAGCAGAGACAGCTAGTGCAAAGGCCCTGTGGCAGAAGCAGGCTTAGTATGTTCAAGGAACAGCAAAGAGGCCAGCGTGGCTGCAGCTGAAGATGGAAGTGGGAACTGTAGGAGCTGAGATCATAGAAGCCAGGAGGTCTTATCGAGTCCTTGGGGCTGTTGCGAGGACTATAGTTTTTACTCCAGGGGAGCTGGGAGGTATTGGAGAGTTTTGAGCAGGGGCAGCCTGGTCTGGCTAATCCTTGGAAGACTCACAAGCCTGCTGAGTGGGGACTGGTCATTAGAGGCAAGGGCAGAAGCAGAGAAACTGGTCAGTGGCCTGTTGCATCAATCCAGGGGAGAGGCTGGCTGGGACAGGGTGATGGTTGGGGTCAATACAGACGTGGTCAGGAGGTGGGTGGAGAGACCTGGAAGATTCTTTGCAACGCTGCCACTTGCCCTAGGAGAAGACTCACATTGCAATTTCTTCTCTCTAGGCTAGCTTGTCACTTACTGCAAGGGTTTCCCTCAGGGAGCCTCCTGCTGCTGGGCACCATGACAGTGAGGGGGGCTGTGCTGGCCCCAGATCCAGCGTCGCCCACGACCGCAGCAGCCTCGCCCAGCGTCTCCGTGATCCCCGAGGGCAGCCCCACTGCCATGGAGCAGCCTGTGTTCCTGATGACAACTGCCGCTCAGGCCATCTCTGGCTTCTTCGTGTGGACGGCCCTGCTCATCACATGCCACCAGGTACCCAAGCCTGGCAGGGGGCCTCTAGAAGGGTCCAAAAGGTTCCTGGCCCAACAGAGTGTGAGTTAGGCTAGGCCAGGCTGTGCTGCAGTAGTAGGTAAGCCCTGTGTTATCAGAGGCTTCCCTTGATAGAAGTCTACTTGTTTTTTGTTTTTTGGTTTTTTTTGAGGCAGAGTCTCACTCGTCACCCAGGCTGGAGTGCAGTGGTGCAATCTTTGCTCACTGCAACCTCTGCCTCCTGGGTTGGAACAATTCTCCTGCCTCAGCCTCCCGAGTAGCTGGGACTACAGGCATGCGCCAAGAAGTCGCCTTCTTGCCCACGTCCCAGGGCCCAGTATGCAGCACAGGTTCCGACGTGTGACTCTGGCATCAAGCGTCGCCCATCTGACAGCTGGCAGCAGGGAGTGTGTGAAGGCACTCTGGATATTTAACCACCTCCATCCAGAGGCGACACTCGTCACTGTTCACCTTCCATTGGCTGGAACTAGTCTCGTGTCGAACCTAAGTGACAGAGAGCCTAGAACCGCAGGAGCACGGGGACAGGGGCCGCTTTGCAGATGAGAAAATGGAGAGCCAGAAGGGGAGGGGAAGAGGAACTAGCCCGGTCACTTGGAAGTTGGTGGCAGACTGGGATAGAAGTCAAGTCTCCCGTCTGCCTGTACTCGTGGCCCCAGAGGAGGCTGATGTGGGCGGGGACTGGCCTTGGCAGCCTGCAGAGGTTTGAGGGTGGTCCAGTGGAGAGGGGCAGGGCGAGTCCGCTCGTGTTCCCCAGTCAACCCCTTGCCAGATGCCCTGCGTCCCCATCCCTTTTAGAACCCATTTGCGTCCAAGGCTTTTGGCCCATAGCAGATGGAGAATATTTTGTTCTTTTCCTCCCCAGCCCAGGTCTCAGCTGGGCCAAGTGTGATGTCATGAGAGCTGGGACGAGACACCCAGGGGCTGCCGGGACTGAGGACCGTGGTAGAGCAGCTCTTGGCATTTGTGTGTAGCTTTTACTTTTTTCCTCTGCTTCCTAAAAGTAGCATTCATTCTTCTAACTTCCTGGTGAGGTAGGCAGTGCTGCCTCTGTTTACCAGATGGAAGGAGGAGGCACAGCCTGAGGACATCCCTGCAGCCACTCAGCCAGGAAGTGTGTCCACCTGCCATAGAGTGAGGGCCCGGTCTGTCTTGCCATAAGTTAAGGGACGGGGCAGGGCTGCAACCCAGATGGCAGTGATTTAGCTCAGTGCTGCCACAGTCACAGCTGGAGTGAGGCAGAGGGAAAGGGCACACGCTGATGGCCCAGAGCTGCCTGTGCGTGAGGTCCCCTGGGGAGCTTGTGGAAACTGGATTTCCATCCTCGTCCCTGGCCCTCCTGTGGTCTGGGGTGTGGGCTCACCGCCACCTGCACCTGCAAGACCGTCCCGCGAGCACTGCTGCATGCACTCCACGAGCCTTGTGCACGCCCGCTGGTCTGAGTCTCACAATGGCCTTGGGAGGCAAGTCTTGTCATCCCCTTTTTGCAGAGCAGGGCTCTGAGGCTTGGGTAGGTCCCGTGCATCGGGTCACAGGGTGGCAGAGCTGGAAGCCCACCTGTCCTCCTGTTCCTGCGGACAGGAGGGTCCCCTGCTGACCCCGCACCTCTGCCCCCAGATCTACATGCACCTGCGCTGCTACAGCTGCCCCAACGAGCAGCGCTACATCGTACGCATCCTCTTCATCGTGCCCATCTACGCCTTTGACTCCTGGCTCAGCCTCCTCTTCTTCACCAACGACCAATACTACGTGTACTTCGGCACCGTCCGAGACTGCTACGAGGGTGAGGATGGGGGTGGAGTGGGGAGGGCTGGCTGGGGGCCGGGAGGCTGGGAGCCCCTCTCCCCACATTCCTCCCCGAGGGGCCTCACGAGGACTGTCTTGACACATCCCTGGCTTCTTTACCTGCTACAGGGTTTCTGTCCCAAATTGACAGGTAACAGCACATGCAGCCACAGTCTCACCTCACAGGTGCCTGAAGCAGGGACCCTCCACCTGGGTCTCGTTTTTCAATGCCGGCATCTCAGGCAGGGTGGAGGCAGTAAGCAAGTGGTCTGTTTGTAGAGACCCCAGGTGGTCCCAGGTGCAGTTGGGTAGGGACCAATCCAGGGATCCCTGGCATGTCAGTGGCAGGGCTGGGCATCTGTCCCCATGGGTCTTAATTCTGAGGGCTTTGTCCCATGAGTGGGTGCCCTACTGCGCCACCCAGGAAGAAGACTCGATTCCTTTCGGGGACTTGGTTCTGGATGTGGAGTGGAGACATCACCTGCTCCTGTCCTGAGCTCTGACCACAGGCCAGGAGCTGGAAAGAGGAAAAGCCAGCCTCACCCCTGCTGCCCTGAGGGAGTCTGTGGCCCCTAAACAGTCACCACAAGGAGACCAGGATGCTGCTGTCACGGGAGCTGGCCTCTGACCTGTCTTGGGCAGGTCCCAGGCATTCCTCCTCCATCAGAGGCCAGCGATGCCCAGGTCTGCCCTGGACAGGCCAGCAGGAATGGAGAGGAGGGGTTCCTCAATTCAAGACCCCTACACTGGGCCGGGTGCAGTGGCTCACACCTGTAATCCATTACTTTGGGAGGCCGAGGCGGGCAGATCACCTGAGGTTGGGAGTTTGAGACCAGCCTGACTAACATGGAGAAACCCCGTCTCTACTAAAAATGCAAAATTATCCGGGCATGGTGGTGCACGCCTGTAATTCCAGCTACTCGGGAGACTGAGGCAGGAGAATTGCTTGAACCCAGGAGTCTGAAGTTGTGGTGAGCCGAGATTGTGCCATTTCACTCCAGCCTGGGCAACAAGAGCAAAACTCTGTCTCAAAAAAAAAAAAAAAAAAAAAAAAGGACCCCTACATTGATACTCATGCCATTCTCAGAGTGTGAGGTTTCCTGTCTCCTACCCACACCTGTGCTGCTGGTTTTAGATAAAGTGACTGGATGTGGTTTTTCTCATCTCAGGCTGAGCAGCTCTGGCCATGCCCGGTTGTCTGTTTCCCTGACCTGGGAGGTGCTGCCCCAGGCCTGTACTCTGTGGATATTGGGGTGAGGCATGCTCATTCCCCAAGCGCTGGAGTCTCTCTTCTTGTCTACGTTGAACCTTGTGTATCCCTGAGAACTCATAGGGCACAGGAGATGCCTTTAGGTTTGGCAAGAAAGTGAAGTTGCTGAACAGGAGGATATTGCACCCCAGGCTGTCATATTTCTGCCTGCCCACCCCCAACTGCGGCCACATCAGGCAGGTGCTTCCCAGCCTCAAGGGCTTGATGTGTGCCATGTCCCTGGCCTGGGAAGCTCTTCTGCTCTGCGTGGGGTCCCTCCTTTCCATCCGTCTGTTCCCTGCCACTCACTCCCAGCAACTCAGTAACTTCCCATGTTCCCTCCTCGCAGGCTGGCGTTCCGTCCTGTCCTTCCAGGTGAGAATACTGAGGCCAGGTGGGGACCTGCTCAGGGCTTAACTGGGGCTCTCGTGTCTGATGTTCCTGGAAGCAGCCAAGTCTCCAGGGAAACCTCTGGGTCCCTGGGGCACCATAAAGGCTGGAATTGGCGAAGGGTGGGGCTGAGAATCCTCTTCCATTCAGCTGCCAGCCTCGCATGGGTACCCAGGGGCAGCCTCTGTCCACCTGTTCCTTCAGAAGCACAAAGCTGTTCCCTGCCAAGGCGGCCTCTCCTGTGTGGTCGGGGGACAAGTGTGGGCTCTCTTCTCGGCAGGACCCCGAAGACGGGCGCATGGCAGAAGGCGGGGCACACAGCCAGGGGAGCCTCCGCTTCGCCCTCACTCTGTGCCCCAGAGGCGGCAGCAGATGGCTGGCGGGCACCCCTCGCTCCAGAAGCCTCTTTGTTCAGGCCCCGCCTGCCCTGACCTGCCTCCCAGCCCAGGGAGAGGTCCTCCAGGAAGTCGGCCGCCCTGTGAAGTACATCTCCTAGCAACGCGATTATCCCTTTGGCCTGGCCTCTCCCAGGGAGTTTACAAACAGCACAGCAGCTGCGGTGAAGTTCAGGCTGCCCCCGAGTTCACCAGCTTTTTTTTTTTTTTTTTTTTTTTTGAGACCATTGCCAGGCTGGAGTGCCGTGGTACGATCTCAGCTCACTGCAACCTCCACCTCCCAGGTTCAAGTGATTCTCCTGCCTCAGCCTCCCGAGTGGCTGGGACTACAGGCGTGCACTACCACACCCAGCTAATTTTTGTATTTTTAGTAGAGACGGCGTTTCACCATGTTGGCCAGGATGGTGTCACTCTCTTGACCTTGTGATCTGCCCACCTCGGCCTCCCAAAGTCGTGGGGATTATAGATGTGAGCCGCCATGCCTGGCCGAGTTCACCAGCTTTCAGCATCAGAGGCAGTGGGGCCTGCTCCTCGCCTTGTCCCTGCACCACTGCTCTGCGTCCTAGCCCCTCTCTTGCAGCTGCCTCTGTAGAGTCAGTGATGGGGCAGTCCCTTAAAACTCAAAGAGGTCCCCCCATGTATTCCCCCTCCCACCCTTCCTTCTAAGTGCCCAAGAGGGGCCAGGAGGACCCTGGAGGAGCGGGATTCGCCTGGGCTGGAGAACTCTGCAGGTCCAGCCAGCCTCTCCTGAGGGCTCACTCAGAGCTGGGCACTGCAGTCATTTGTTTTCTTTCTTTCTTCTTTTTTTTTTTTTTTTTTTTGAGATGGAGTCTTGCTCTGTCACCCAGGCTGGAGTGCAGTGATGCGATCTTGGCTCACTGCAACCTCCGCCTCCCGGGTTCAAGCTATTCTCCTGCCTCAGCATCCCAAGTAGTTGGGACTACAGGCACACACCGCCACACCCGGCTAATTTTATTTTTGTATTTTAATAGAGACAGGGTTTCACCGTGTTGCCCAGGCTGGTCTCAAACTCCTAGCTCAGGCAATCCGCCCACCACCTCAGCCTCCCAAACTGCTGGGATTACAGGTGTGACCCAGCAAGCCCGGCCTTGCTTTTTTTCTTTTTCTTTTTTTTTTTTTTTTGAGACGGAGTCTTACTCTGTCGCCCAGGCTAGAGTGCAGTGGCACGATCTCGGCTCACTGCAAGCTCCGCCTCCCGGGTTTACGCCATTCTCCTGCCTCAGCCTCCCGAGTAGCTGGGACTACAGGTGCCCGCCACCACGCCCGACTAAGTTTTTGTATTTTTTAATAGAGACAGGGTTTCCACCATGTTTGCCAGGATGGTCTCGATCTCCTGACCTCGTGATCCACCCGCCTCGGCCTCCCAAAGTGCTGGGATTACAGGCATGAGCCACTGCACCCAGCCACTTTTTTTATTTGTTAACAAAATTCTGCTTTTAAAAAACACTGAAAAAATTTACGTTTATTAAAGTAATATAGGCATATGGTTGAAACACAAAACTCCTCTAACTCCTCACTCCGAAGTTCACTGTACTTTCAACTCTTTCAGCTGTTTTCTTCCTAGAATGACCTAAAAATATGCTTATACTGGTTTTTGTTGTTATTTTTCAGTTTTATATACGTAGTGACTTCCTATTGTGGAAGGGCTTTGTTTGAGAGACAGGTCTTGTTCTGACACACATAGGTGTGTGCTGCCACCATGCTCCAGAAATTTTTTTTTTTTTTTTTTGTAGAGATGAGGTCTCACTGTGTTGCCTAGGGTGGTCTCAAACTCCTAGGCTCAAATGATCCTTCTGCCTTGGCCTCCCAGAGTGCCGGGATTATAGGCATGAGCCACCGCATCCTATCCATTTCCTTTTCCTGTGTAACTTTTTGTTTTGGCCGGGCGCGGTGGCTCAAGCCTGTAATCCCAGCACTTTGGGAGGCCGAGACGGGCGGATCACGAGGTCAGGAGATCGAGACCATCCTGGCTAATATGGTGAAACCCCGTCTCTACTAAAAATACAAAAAAAAACTAGCCGGGCGAGGTGGTGGGCGCCTGTAGTCCCAGCTACTCGGGAGGCTGAGGCAGGAGAATGGCATAAACCCGGGAGGCGGAGCTTGCAGTGAGCTGAGATCCGGCCACTGCACTCCAGCCTGGGTGACAAAGCGAGACTCCGTCTCAAAAAAAAAACAAACAAAAAAAAAACAAACAAACAAAAAAAACAACTTTTTGTTTTTTGCTTCAGTGACTACTTGCCTTCTTTTAGTTTGCTCAGTTTTCTACATACCTATCATTAGTTTATTCCTAAATACTTCAATTGAATTTAAAAACAAAACATAACAAAAACCAAACCAGCCCTGCTCTCAGTAAAGCCAGGCCAATCCAGGAATCCATGAGCTCTGCCATTTTCCCCATGGCGTTTCTCCTGGAACCTTCTCCCTGTGGTGCAGTCAGGAATGCCTGCTTTCCAGGCTCCCGCTGCTCAGCTGTTGCCCTGGCTCTTTCATTCACCATCAGCCTGGAAACTGCTTCTCCTGTGCTGAGTCACCTGTTCCGTGGAGGCTGTTTCCTCCTTGTTCGTGGTTTGCTGTCTCCGCCTGGTTGGAGCACATCTTCCAGCAGCTTCCTGAGAAAGAGGATGCATGGGAGGTCTATTTTGTGGAATCTGAAAATATCTTTAGTATATTGTTCTTTTTTTTTTTTTTTTTTTTTGAGACGGAGTCTCGCTCTGTCGCCCAGGCTGGAGTGCAGTGGCGCGATCTCGGCTCACTGCAAGCTCCGCCTCCCGGGTTCACGCCATTCTCCTGCCTCAGCCTCCCGAGTAGCTGGGACTACAGGCGCCCACAACCGCGCCCGGCTAATTTTTTGTATCTTTAGTAGAGACGGGGTTTCACCGTGGTCTCGATCTCCTGACCTTGTGATCCGCCCGCCTCGGCCTCCCAAAGTCCTGGGATTACAGGCGTGAGCCACCGCGCCCGGCCAGTATATTGTTCTATTTGACTGGTATTCAAGGGAAATACAATCCTAAGTTGGAAATCCTTCTCCCTTTGAATTTTGAAGGCATGTCTTCACTGTCTTAGATTCTGATGTAATTTCTGGAAAGTCTCCTGCATTCGATCCCTAGTGCCTGTGTGTGTGTGTGACCTGCTTCACTCTTTTTTTTTTTTTTTTTTTTGCTTTTTTTTCCCCTCTCCTCTTTGTATTTAGGATCTTGTCTTAATCCCCAGAGTCCTGAAATCTCACAGGAGGTGGGATAGTCATTGTGCTCAGCAACCTGGCGGGCCCTTCCAGCGTGGATGCTCCTGCCTTAAGGTTCTGGGAAGTCTTTCTGTATGTTTCTTTGATCATTTCTTCCCCTCCACTTTCTTCCAATCTCCCTTTCTGGAATTCCTGTTAGTAGCACCTCATGCTTCCGGATTGAGCCTCAAATTTTCTTTCTTTTTTTTTTTTTTGAGATGGAGTCTCGCTGTGTCGCCCGGGCTGGAGTGCAGTGGCCGAATCTCAGCTCACTGCAAGCTCCGCCTCCCGGGTTTACGCCATTCTCCTGCCTCAGCCTCCCGAGTAGCTGGGACTACAGGCGCCCGCCACCTCGCCCGGCTAGTTTTTTGTATGTTTTAGTAGAGACGGGGTTTCACCGTGTTAGCCAGGATGGTCTCGATCTCCTGACCTCGTGATCCGCCTGCCTCGGCCTCCCAAAGTGCTGGGATTACAGGCGTGAGCCACCGCGCCCGGCCGAGCCTCAAATTTTCTTTATAATTTTCTGGCTCTTTTTTGGTACTGTTTTCCAGGAATTTTGTTTTGTTTTGTTTTCTGTTTTCTTTTTTTTTTTAATCTTACCTTTGAGCTTTTCTATTGAATGTTTTATTTCCTTTTTTTTTTATTTTTTAATTTTTTTGAGACGGAGTCTGGCTCTGTCGCCCAGGCTGGAGTGCGGTGGCCGGATCTCAGCTCACTGCAAGCTCCGCCTCCCGGGTTTACGCCATTCTCCTGCCTCAGCCTCCCGAGTAGCTGGGACTACAGGCGCCGCCACCTCGCCCGGCTAGTTTTTTGTATTTTTTAGTAGAGACGGGGTTTCACCGTATTAGCCAGGATGGCCTCGATCTCCTGACCTCGTGATCCGCCCGCCTCGGCCTCCCAAAGTGCTGGGATTACAGGCTTGAGCCACCGCGCCCGGCGAATGTTTTATTTCCTTTATCATGTTTTAAAATGTCAGTAGCTCTCTCCATTCTTGTTCTTTATGATGCCTTGTTCTTGATACAGGAGAGAGTATTGTTCTTTGGTCGCTGGGGATGTTCATTGCAGTTTTCTTCTGTTCCCTACATTGTCTCTATCTCTTGAGTTCCTTTCATCTATTTGTTCGCTTTGGTCTTTGACCTTCTTGTTAGAAGCGCTCCTCAAATATCAGTGTCCTTGGCTATTTTTTATATTTAAGAACGGGGCTGAAAATACCAGCAACTCAGGAGGCTGAGGCAGGAGGATGGCTGGAGCCCAGGAGTTTGAGGCTGCACTGAGCCGTGATCGTGCCACTGCACTCAAGCCTGGCAACAGAGCAAGACCTTTCTCTCCCTGTTCCAGAAAAAAAAGAAAATTGCTGGGCCTCCTGATTGGGTGATGGAGTGTGGGGTGTTTCCGTGGCTATTTGTATGCAGCATGGGGGCAGGTACCAAATGAAGGCTTTTTAAATTCTGGGACCTCTTTCTATAAAGAGTAATTTCTCATCTCCTGCCTCGAAACACTGAACAGGCTGAGTGACCGGTGCAGAGTGGCAGAGACCTGAGAGGACCTCTTGCCCTTCATATTCAGGCTTAGTCTTTGGATTTTCTCCAAGTCGTCCCATTACGGCCCTCAGCTGGACCGTGTTCTGAGGATGGAGCTATCTCAGCCTTTGTTGAAACTTATAATCCAGTGGTTCCACGTGGAGACTTAACCAGCTTCTGCATCTGTATCCTCACCCACAGCCTCCAGAGCTGCCTGGCATGTGCAGTGCTGAGGTTTCCTAGGGCTCTGCCTCCCACCCCCACCCCGCTAACTGTCCGCCACTCGGTGACCGTGTAGCGGTGAGCATGTGGCGTTCAGAGCTTTGTTGATGTCAGTTGGCTGTTGCCATTCCCCTTGTCCTTGAAGGTTTGCTCCCCACCCCACCTTCATTCCTTCTCATTTCAGTGGCATTAGGAGGGCGAGGAGGGGGATAACGGAGATAAGTGTATGTTTAGCCTGTGAACTTGTGACTGGTGCTTCCTGTTCTCAGAGAGAGAGCTGAGTCTTGGAAGAGAGCTTGGTGCCACGTACCGTCTGCGAGGGCTGGAATTCATAGCACTGGCATGCGTCACCAGAGGTTGTACAGTGGCAGGCAGATGGGGGCAGGGTGGGAACCACCCCCCATGTGCGTTTAGTGTTTGATTGTGGGGTTGGGGGTGGGCCGTAAAGACAACTCGGAGGCAGCGCTGGGGAGTTCTGTGATCAGAGGCACGGGGCCTTGGGGTTCAGAGGCAGGAGACAGTGTCCGTATGTCGCTTTATACAGTTGCTGTTTGTTAAGAATGTTTGCGTGGCATTTCACAGTTTTCCCACGTGTTTTTCATCACTGTTAGCTCATTCTCACCTCCCAAGTACCTGGCAGAGTATATATATTATCATCCCCATTTTACAAATGTGAAAAAATTTTGAATAGTCTCTGAATCTTGTCCAGAGTGACCCAGATCGTAATGGCCAAAGGCCAGACTCACACCTGGGTCTCTGAATCCTGGGGCTCTTTGCCAGCGTGGTGAAGGAGAGGACGGGACAAGTTTCTCCCCTGGAAAAGTGTGAACTCCTGTTAGGGAAAGAGATTTGAATGCATGAAAGCAACAGAGAATGATGCTTCATTCACTGTCCAACTGGGGTGAGCACAGCCAAGGGCCACACGAGGGCCACAGGCCAGTTTGCTGCCAGAAGGACTCCCGGGCTGGCCTGGGCACTGGCTGGCCGGGGCTCTTACAGATAGAGCCAAGGATTATGAGACCCCAATAGTGGCCGGGCATGGTGACTCACGCCTGTAATCCCAGCACTTCGGGAGGCCGAGGCGGGTGGATCATGAGGTCAAGAGATTGAGACCATCCTGGCCAACATGGTAAAAGCCCATCTCTACTAAAAATACAAAAATTAGCTGAGCATGGTGGTGCACACCTGTAGTCCCAGCTACTCAGGAGGCTGAGGCAGGAGAATCACTTGAACCCAGAAGACAGAGGTTGCAGCGAGCCGAGATCGCACCACTGCTCTCCACCCTGGCGACAGTGAGAGACTGTCTCAAAAAAACAAAGAAAAGAAAAGAAAAGAAAAAAAAAAAAGAACTCGATAGATCCGAGTGCAGAAAGACATTCAGAAGAAGCCGGTAGAAGAGAAGTCAGAAACAGCATTCGGGGTGGCGAGAAGCAGGAATAAGCAGAATCAGCAGAGGACAAAAAAGCCACGAGGGGGCCAGGTGCGGTGGCTCACACCTGTAATCCCAGCACTTTGGGAGGCCAAGGCAGGTGGATCACCTGAGGTCGGGAGTTCGAGCCCAGCCTGGCCAACATGGAGAAACCCCGTCTCTACTAAAAATACAAAATCAGCCCGGCGTGGTGGCACATGCCTGTAATCCCAGCTACTTGGGAGGCTGAGGTAGGAGAATTGCTTGAACCCAGGAGGTGGAGGTTGTGGTGAGCTGAGATTGTGCCATTACACTCCAGCCTGGGCAACAAGAGCAAAACTCTGTCTCAAAAAAAAAAAAAACAAAACAAAACAAACAAACAAAAAAACCAATAGGGAGGAGAAGAGGAGCCATTTGGCACAACTTGAAGTCTGGGGTCACTTGTACCACGCAGACCCCTGCCCCCTTGGTTGCAACACATTGTGCCCATTCTTGTCCAGGATGATCACCCATCACTGAAAAGGGGCAGAAGAACATTCTAAGGCCCCTATTTTCTTTTTTTTGAGACGGAGTCTCGCTCTGTCGCCCAGGCTGGAGTGCCGTGGCGTGGTCTCAGCTCACTGCAAGCTCCGCCTCCCGGGTTCACGCCATTCTCCTGCCTCAGCCTCCCAAGTAGCTGGGACTACAGGCGCCTGCCACCATGCCCGGCTAATTTTTTGTATTTTTAGTAGAGACGGGGTTTCACCGAGTTAGCCAGGATGGTCTCGATCTCCAGTTATCTGAAATACAGAATGTCCCAGTCTTTCCAAGTAATCAGAGTGTTTCTCTGCAGCAGAGGGCTGGGCCATGAGGCCAGCTTTAGGCGCTGAAGGTGTGCACAGGAGATGAGCTTAGAATGGCCCAGTGTGCCCAGGGCCATTGAGGTTCTGCACACAGTGTGTGGCACACAGTAGGCGCACAGCGAGTGTGCATTGAAGTTATAGTGAGTTATATGAGTGTGTCTGCCTCCTGACCCTGGGAGCTGCACGCAGAAACGTGGGAGGGCAAGTACTGAGTCTTTTCTCAAAGCCCAGGGGCTCTTGGGGCAAGTGTCTTAGGTGCTCCGTGCCTGAATTTCCTTATCTGTAAGTGGGGATAACTCCATCCTTGTGGGGGAATGGGGTGGCGGTTGTTGGAGGGGTGTGTGAACATGTAAAGCCTTACAACTGCTGGATTCTGTAGCAGTTACTAGGTCATGGGCCAGCTGAGAGGCTGGGTCAGGAGCAGTCTCTTGGACTACAGCTTCCTACCCAGACTCAAGGAGCTGCCGATAGGAAAGAAGCCCATTCAAAAGAAGCCAGTAGAGGAGAGGTCAGAAGCAGCATTTGGGGTGGCAAGAAACAGGAATAAACAGGATCTGCAAGGGACAGGAAAGTCACGAGGGAGAAGCCTGGAGCCTCGGGTTTGGAAGGGACCCCTTTAGAAAGTCTGCTGAGGGGTGGCCCAGCCTGATTGCTTCTGTTGGCAGCAAGCTCACGACTTCCATCTCTGGACTCTACCCGTTAGAAATGGTTTCTTATAGGCCAGGCGCAGTGACTCATGCCCTTAATCCCAGCACTTTGGGAGGCTGAGACCAGCAGATCACTTGAGCCCAGGGGTTCAAGACCAGCCTGGACAACATGGTGAAACCCTGTCTCTACAAAAAAACCAAAAAGCAAAAATTAGCCAGGCATGGTGGCACATACCTGTAGTCCCAGCTACTCAGGAGGCTGAGGTGGGAGGATCGATTGAGCTTGGGAGGTCAAGGCTACAGCGAGCCATGATCGCATCTGTGCACTCCAGCCTGGGCAACAGACTGAGACCCTGCATCAAAGGAAACAAAAAAAAAAAAAAGGAAATGGTTTTTTATATTGAGTATATTGAGCTGCAGTCCTGGGATCTGCCCCTGGGAGTCCCATCTGACCCTGGGAACAAGGTGCTTGTCACGTCTATTAAGAGAGTGACCCCTGATGTCTTCTCATTCCTAGCACAGTCCTTGTTTTGTGTTCATCCTGGTCCTTCTCTCCTGATAGTGTGCATTTGTCTGTAGTTTAAGATTTGGTGTCTAGAGTGGGGCAGAAAGTTCCGGGGGGGGGGGATGGACAGCCTACTCTCTTTCCAATGCTGGAGGAGTTCCTCCCAGACGCTGGCCCCAAGGCCATCAACTCTTCAGTCTCCAAAGACAAAACCCTCCAGAGAAGCCACAGCCTGATTGTCCAGGCCAGGAGAGAGGCTGTCCGGTCCCTCATGCTGGTTGCTGCCCTCTGGACTTGGCCTAAGGGCTCCTTGATCATTTAGGAGTCCCCAGGGCTTAGCACAGAGCCTGGCACACCAGCTGTGGTGGATATTTAGGGAGGTGTAGAGTCATTGTGTGTCTCTGAGGCCTCTTCAGGGGTCTGGTACTGGAGCCATGGTGGGAAGGGCGGTGGGCAGTGAGCTTCCCGGCCAAGCACCCTCCCTCCAGCCCCGCCTCAGCTTCTCCACTCTTCTTACATCCAGGGCACACATCTTTGTGTTTGTTTCCAGGGGATGTGTTGAGTTTTCCATTTAAACACTTTTGCTGGGATGCTGGAGGTGGTGGTTCACATGGCTCTGTACTTTCCAGGAGGGAAACTGATGCGTCTAGTTGGTCAGTGGGGCCGAGCTTGGGCCGGTTGCGTCACGTCTAAGGAGATTCTGTCTCATCTTCTCCAAGAATTAGGGAGTCAATTATCGACTCACTAATGATTCTTTAAAAGGAGCTGTCAGTAAATTGGTATTTTATAGACTAGCTGGCCCCAGAGCACCTCCAAAAGGTCAAGAATCTTGAACTGAGAGAGACGATGACATTTGACAATTCTGATCAGTTGTATGCAGAGCCGGTTACGGATGGACCCCGGCCACGTCATTCAAAAGTGTGCTAACTGCTAACGTGTGTTTTGATGCAGGAAAGGACATGAGCCCAGGTGCCAGGCCTTTCTCGGGAGAGGACTGCAGGGATGGGCTCACCCGGGAGGGAGCTTCCAGATAGAGGGGGCTCATGGGCCTGGGACCCCTGTGGCTTCCCTGGAGGGTTTTGTCATTAGAGACTGGAAAGCTGATGATCTTGGAGCTAGCCTCTGAGAGGAGCTCCTCCAGTGTTGGAGTAAGAGTGGGGTGTCCCCTCCTGCCCTGCCTGAGCCTGTTGTCATGGCAGGCTCCCCTGGGGAGATGGCCCATGTACGTCTGTCCATTCCTTCCTTCAGTGTTGATTGCGTTTGTAGCTGCCAGGCCCTCGGTAGTCTTTGGAGGTAGGACTGCATTCTACCTGCAAGGAGTTTACGGTCTGGAAAAAGCAGTAGGCAACACCGTGGACTCTTGCCTGTGCGCTCAGCTCATCTAAGGCTCTGCACATTCACAGCCCCTCACCCCACCAAGGAAGGAGTTATCCCGCTTACAAATGAGGAAATTCAGGCATGGAGCGCTTAAGACACTTGCCTGAGGCCACACAGCTCCTAAGGGTTGGGACCACAGTCCACACCAAGACAGGCTGGCTCCAGGGCCCATGGCTCTTTACCTTACTTGATGCTGCTTTTGTGCCAGAAGGATCAGGCAGAGCCCAGAGAGGGGTGGTAGTGAAGTCAGCGGGCTGCAGGACAGAACAGGCGGCATCTCAGCAGGGTCTGCCTCTGGGGTGAGCAGAGGGACTAGAATGTACCGTTGCATGCAGGCGTGAGCGGTCACTGCACGACCCAGGAGCTTCAGTTGTGGTTTTATCTGTATTCCACTTACCATGGCTGTGCAGATACCTACTGCCAAAACACACAAGTGTAAAACAACCATCCAATTTCTTCACGGATATTATAGGTCAAGAATTTGGACTGGGCGTGGGGGAGGTAGTTCGTCCCTGCTCCGTGACCTCTGGGCTTTGGCAGGAGAGTGTGAAGGCCGGGGCAGACCACCTGAAGGCTTGCTCCCTTGTGTGCTTGGCAGTTGATGCTGGCTGTCAGCTGAAGGCCTCGGTTCCCTCACATGAGCCTCTCTGTGCAGTGTCGCCAAAGGCTAGCTCGTGCTTCCCCCCTGCATGGTGGTTGGGTGCAAGGATAGGCACTCAAGGAAGAGCCAGAGGAAAGAGGCCTTTTCTAACCCCTACATCAGATGTCATGAAACATCACTTTGGCTTTAGTCACTCAGGTCCACCAAATGCAAAGGGAGGGTACAGGACCCCCACCTCTCAGAGGTGGGGTGTCAGCATCACGGGCTGTGGCAATCTTTAGAAAATGCAACCGTCGGCCGGGCACGGTGGCTCACGCCTGTAATCCCAGCACTTTGGGAGGCTGAGGTGGGCAGATCACCTGAGGTCGGAAGTTCGAGACCACCCTGGCCAACATGGTGAAACCCTGTCTCTACTAAAAATACAAAATTAGCTGCGTGTGGTGGCGCATGCCTGTAATCCCAGTTACTTGGGAGGCTGAGGCAGGAGAATCGCTTGAACCCTGGAGGTGGAGGTTGCGGTGAGCCAAGGTCGCGCCACTGCACTCCAGCCTGGGCAACAGAGCGAGACTCTGTCTCAAAAAAATAAAAAACAAAACCCAGACAAACAAAAAAGAAAATACAACTGTCATGATATAGCTGGACCTGGCTTAGAATGGACACTGTCATTGTGCTTGGCCTTGTGAGGTTTTGAACAGAGGTTACTGACAGGTTGATACCACATTTGGCTTAATGCCCACCCCTTTCCCTTCGCTCCGTAGTTCTTGCTAGTGAAGAGTCATCTGGAGATTGGTGGAGACTCGTCTGTCCTGAGACATCCTGAGCTGCCTCCAGCACAGGCAGGCAGTACACACGGCCCTCAGCCCTGTCCAGGGGCTCCTGGCCCTGCAGGCAGCACATAGACAGTAATGGTCGTGACAGCCAACACCCAGCACAGCGCGCCCCGGACACACTTCTGAGCACTTTGATGCTCACGCTTCACAGCCACCTGCCAAGTTGGTGCTCCTGTGATCCCCTTTGATAGATGAGGAAACTGAACCCAAAGAGGCTCACACACATCGCATACCTCTGCTGTATGTATGTGAAGGGCAAAGGGACAGTCACAACAAGGCGTAGTCAGCGCTGGGGGACAGACAAGACATATAGGGAGGAGCTTCAGTCATGGTTTTATCTGTATTCTACTTACATGGCTGTGCAAATAATTACTACTAAAACACACTAGTGTAAAATAACCATCTGTTTCTTCATGGATATTATATGTGGATGTCACCTGGAGATGGGAGCGCTTAATGGGTTAGGGCAACCGTGAGTCGCGTAAAATGCCGCAAATATGTTCCTTTCCAAATTGCTGAAGGCCAACTTTGCCTAAAAAGCATCACCAGGGCTTTCCACGCCCCAGTTCAGTCAGTGAAACAGTTGTGGTGTGCCCCGTGTGTGCCACCAGTGGCGCCTGTGTCCTGAGGAAGGAGAGGAGGAGACAGTCATTATGACACAGGGTGGGAAGCACTGGGAAGTGTCTGCAAATCAGGTTCCATGGGTAGGAGGGCACTCAATTCCACGATGGTCACCGGGGACTTGTCACACTGGGTGCTGTCCAGCGGGGGTTAATGGATCCTGAGAGCACAGCGGGAAGGGCTCTGGAGCCTCTGGGATCTGGGAGTGCAGAAGCACCGAAGGGTAGAGAACCTGCTCTGGGGAGAAGCGCAGCATTAGTGCTGCTTGGGAGTGGCGGGAGCATGGGCAGGGACCAGGTCACCCATTGAAAGACCAAGTGCCAAGCTGGGCAGCACCAGGGAGCCTTAAAGGACTTTATGCTGCAGGGGCTGGCGGGATGGGATGAGAAGGAGCCCTCTGGCTGCAGGGCCACTGTGGCTCCCTCGACCTGTTCCCCTCACCCTGTTCTGCCCCTCCCCTTGGCTTTGTGCCTTTGCTGGATGCCCATCCTCATTCCCATGTCCTCGCTCTGGCTCTTCCTCTTGCGTTCGTTCCTTTTGGGTACCCTCTGCTGCACCCCTCTTCCTCTTCTCCATGCTCTCCTCCATCCTGGTATATCCATTTGCCTCTAGCACCCTGTAGGCAGCAGCCTTCATTTTGCTGACCCAGCAGAAACCCGCTGACCAGGAGACCCGTTACAGCGTGTTGCTGTATTTATAGCATCCACATTTACAGCAGACGTGCTGTGCCATCACTCCCTGTGGCAAATTTTGGGTCTTTGTGGAGATGTTGAGCCGAGTCCCAATTTAGAATGAGCAGCCTAAGCTTGCCGAGGTTTCTGCACTGTGTTCTGTGCTGCTTGTGTGCTTTGTCGTAGCTCATAGTGCTGTGTGTATTCCGGATACCGCTACAGGTTGTTGACTGGATGAAGGTTCTGCGCTCTCATTCCTGCTTGCAATTTCTCCCAAGATTTTCATAAAGACTGTTTTGTGGTTATCTTATAAAATTGTGATCTATAACACACAAGTATGTAAGACAAATATTTACTTATAAATACATTAGAGATGAGGTCTCACTATGTTGCCCAGGCTGGAGTGCAGTGGCCATTCAGAGGTGCGATCCCACTCTGGAGTTGCACTTGCTTTGTTTCCAGCCTGGGCTGGTTCACCCCTCCTTAGGCAACTTGGTGATCCCCCACTCCCAGGAGATCACCATACTACTACCAGTCTCGGTGCAGACACCAGATCGACATAGCACACTATAGCCCAGAACGCCCAGACTCAAGCCGTCCTCCTGCCTCAGCAGTAGCTGGGACCACAGGCACGTGCCACTGCGCCTGGAAAAACTAATAAAGCCAATACCGCTTCCCCCAGGGTCGACACTGCCAGCCCTCCCAAACCTCCTGAGTGCCCACCCTTATCTCAGCCTTCTCCGGCCTCCCCACATAACCCTGAACTCACGGCAGTCCCTTCCTTGCTTCCCTTTGTAGTATTACGCCAGTGTAGGGGTGCATCCCTGGGTAAGATAATTTAGGTGTGCTGGGATTTGAACTTAGGAGCGGAAGGTCAGCTGTGTGCGTTCTTGACAGGCTCCTTTTGCACAACCTTATGTCCCCCAGGCTCCTCCCTGTTGCCACGCATGGCTGTGGCTCTTTCACCTCCATTGCCATTTAGAATCCCAGCATCTGTGGACCCATTCTGCTGATTTGACTGGTTTCCCCTGGACACTGTTTTCGCAGCCTTGGTCATCTATAATTTCCTGAGCCTGTGCTATGAGTACCTAGGAGGAGAAAGTTCCATCATGTCGGAGATCAGAGGAAAACCCATTGAGTGAGTATGGAGTCTTCCTGAAGCCCTACACCACCCCGTTTCCTGGGCCTTGTGTACCTGGAGCTGTCCTGGCACCAGCTGGACACAGACCATCTCTGCCTGTGACCTTGACCTGCTGTGCCTCGCCACATTTCCTGAGCCATTCATTCTTCTTGGCGTTTAGGAGGGCCTCTGCGGCTCATTCTCTCTCTCTCTCTTCCTGTCTCAGTCTTAGTGCTTTCCTGTCTGTTTCTGCCTCCTGCAGTTTTTACATTCAGAGCTTTCCAAGTTGGTTTGTCACCCCAGGGCCAGTGCAGCCCTGTGTCCCTCCGCCTATGGCACATGCAGATGCCCTGCCATACCTCTCCCTGTGCTTGGCCTCGGGTTCAAAGTCTGCCCGGGATGTGTGCCCCAGCTCCTCTGGGTGGATGGGAGGGCGGCCTTCCCCACCCCACCGTTCCTAAGTCCTGGCTCTTCACTCACCGCTGCTGCCTCCCATGCTTGTCTCCTCCAGGTCCAGCTGTGTGTATGGCACCTGCTGCCTCTGGGGAAAGACTTACTCCATCGGGTTTCTGCGGTTCTGCAAACAGGTGTGTGCCCCCAGCAGCTGCCTAGGTCAGGAGGAGCAGGGTGGGGACTGGGAAACCCTGCCCTGGGCTGCCCTGGGCCCCACCTGAAGAGGTTCCCTTTCCTATGAGGCCCCTCAGACCCCCAGCACCCAGCCCCCGAAGCTGTTAGGCGGGCACCACATTAGCAGGGTGTGCTTAGAGGGGCAGCGACCGGCATCCTGGGAGTGTCTGCTGCATTGTGGGCAAGAGCTGAGCCCAGACTCTTGCTCGTGTGACCAAGTCTTGGTGTGTGTGAGAATCAGAAGTGGTGCATGGGGATTCTAGAACCTCCATTTGAAAACTTCTCATCAGCTACAGCTAGGGGGCAGGAGGGTTTTGGCATTAAAGACACACGCTAGAACAGGCCTGTGCCATCTCTCCCTGCATTTCCTGGTTGGCAGTCCAGCCGCTCTAGCTTCCTGGGCTGACCTCCGTGTGGTCTAGAGTAACCTGGGCGGAGGCAGTGTGGTGGGGTCACTCAGTGTGTGGGCCTGGGTGTCTGACCATCCGAGCCTGATTTCCAGCTTTTCTTCTGACTGTGTGACCTTGGATAATTGGCTCACCCTCTCTGAGCTTTAGTTTCCTCCACTGTAAAATGAGTGTAATGATACTCCTCTCGAGAGATGGTTGTGAGGATCAGATGAGGTCATGGATGTAGAGCTTTCAGCCCGGTGTGGCGGAGCCCACGGCCTCCTGTTCAGGGAGGCAGAGTCGGAGGGGATCACGCCCAGTCTTCATGACCTCGTCTCCTCTGGGGCTCTGTAGGGGCTCTGTCATGTCAGCCTCTCCAGCTTCATCAAGAGTAGTCACGAAAGGATACGAAACCCACAGCCAAGTCACTGTGGCTTGGGCAGGGAGGGCAGGGCCTGCTGCTCCCTTCTGTGCAGGGCCCAGGCCACAAGGCGGGCACACCCACAAAGCCTCTGCCTGGCCATGCCAAGTCTCCAGTTCTGCTTCCAGACCTTCCTTCCTTAGCATGTTCCTAAATTCAGAATCTCACCACCGGACCTGCAGGGAAAGAGTTAAAACTATCCTGGGTTCAGGGTGGGGCATTGAGAGCCATTGTTTACCAGTTGGTGCAGCCACCCAGGTTCCGGCCAGCTGTGACTCACCGCCTTGTTTGACGATTATATTGTCTACAAAGTTTTGATTTCATGATTGTTAGCTAGGGTGGCCTTGTTCGAAATGATTCCCCAGCCCTGTGGGCTCAGATGTTCTGCTCTTGTTCCTGACGGTGGCAGGGAGAGATACAAGAAGTCAGAGAACAAAAGAGGCCTCTTCGTTTCTTTACGAAGGCGAGAGAGCACACCCCACAGCTTTGTCCTGGGGCACAGAGACAGGCCTTTGACTCCTCAGGGCCAGCGCTCAATATCCACATCTTCTGGAGAGATTCCCTACTTAAAGCAGAGATTCCCGATCACCACTCACTGCCCTAGCCCGCAGGAGAAGCTCTGGAATGGAGCCCTGGAACCTGGCACGTGTCTAAAACTCCCCGGGGGGTTCTGATGTCCAGCCCAGCCTGGGAACTGCTGACTGGTCCAGGGTATGGTGAGGTGATGATTCTGGGGCCTACTCGCCTGGGCTCTGCTTCTGCTGCTTCAGCTTCTCTGTGCCTCAGTTTCCTCATCTGTACCATGAGGATAATGATAGCACCCACATCAGGGGGCTGTCATGAGTACTAGGTGAACTGACCCAGGGAAGCACCAGCCTGCTGCCAGGCTCATAACTAGAATTCACTCATACTGCCGCTCTTCCCTTTTCCCAGGCTCATAACTAGAACTCACGCAAACTGCCGCTCTTCCCTTTTCCCCAGAAGGTGCCAGTCCCACTTCTTCTAGGCGGGATGACAGGGCCAGGGACGTTCTTTGGGGCTTTCTGAGAGTGGGACTACACGTCTGCCCCATCACACACGCCTCTCCGAATGGCAGCCCCATGGTGCGGGCTGCCTGGGGCTCCCCTGCAAGCCTGGCTCAGATCCCTGGTTGGGGCAGAAGCTGCAGTTTCCACAGATCACTGTTCCCGCTCCAGGCTCCTCGTCCTTTTTTCAGCTACACTAGCTGAGCCTTTTGGATTGGATTTAACCACCCCCCAGCTCTTCAGGAGGGGCCTTAGGGCTTAGATTTATTTGCTTTCAAGATAATGGTGATACTAGTGATGTTATGGGCACCACGGGTCCTCCCGTAGGGAATCGGGAAAACCTGGCTGAGGAATTCTTTCCGTGGCTCAGCCAACTAGCAGGCGCCGTTAGTGCATGCACAGAGGCGGGACACTCCCGAGAAGACACTGCACTTCCTGGCTGTGCCACCCCGCAGCAGTGGCCCTGTGGTGTGGGGAGTGACTACATCCTTTTCACCAGGGAGTCTGTGCTCAGAGGCCAAGTGACTGCCCAAGCTGTCCCCAGAGTTCAAACTCAGATTTCGAGACTGTGGAGCCCACGTGCTCTGGGGCTACATTTCCTGAGTCACCTCCATCCCCAGAGTGACCTGTGCTCACCAGAAACCCTGGACCCAGATCCAGAGAGTGGGGCCAGGAACCGGACAGGGGGTGGACCTGGAGGATGGGAGGAGGCCCTCACCTGTGCCGGCTACGCGGTGGCTGGTTCCTTGAGCGGGGCCCCAGCCTTGCTCCAGGCACCAAGGTCTCTAGGACCTGGCCCTGTCCATTTCCTCGGCCATCTCTCCAGTGCGCAGCCCCTTGCACTTGTCCACCCTCTACCTCGGGGCCTTGGTGCAAGCTGCCCCCTCTGCCTGTCGAACCTTTCGTCTCCAGCACCCTCCTGATGGTCCTGGCTCGAGAAGCTTCCTTGTGTGCATCTCCTGTCCCCCGCCTCCATCATACCCTGCCACGCTGTTCCTTCCTTCCTCCACATGCTCATCTCACACACGGCATTGCGTGGGCTGCATCTCCTACATGTTCTGCCCTCTGCCCCATGCAGACAGCAGTCCCCTGGGAGCAGGACACAGAGCCATCCCCCCATCCCCCCCATCTCCTCTCTCCTTCCATCCTTCCATCCCCTCCATCCCTTCGTCCCTCCAACCCCTCCGTCCCTCCGTCCCCTCCGTCCTCTCCGTCCCCTTCATCCTCTCTGTCCCTCCATCCGGCACAGTTCTGGCTGCCAGAAGCAGAGCTTGCTTCATGCCTTCTGCGTTCCTCCTCCACACTCAACCTCCTTTTCCCCCCGACAGGCCACCCTGCAGTTCTGTGTGGTGAAGCCACTTATGGCGGTCAGCACTGTGGTCCTCCAGGCCTTCGGCAAGTACCGGGATGGGGACTTTGAGTAAGCAGCGGGTGCTCCCCGGGCTGTGTGGGAGGAGTGTTGGCACAGGCTGGTGCCTTGGCTGAGGGAAGGGGGCGGCCAGAGTGGCTGCACAGCCGTGACCTTCCTGGGTGCCTGGTGCTCACGCCCCCCTGAAGTCCGAGCCCAGCAGTGGACACCCTTGCAGTTGGCCCCGCTGCCGGCCCAGGAGTGAACCATTGGCAGCAGTCACATTCACGTCCAGGCTGCAGAGTGGTACCGCGAAGGGATGGGCCACAAAGGGACAGTGACCACTGCTGAGGCAGGGAGCGAGAGGGTCAGAGCCCCAAGAGGTCGGCTCAAGTCCACAGGTACATAAGCCCCTGCTGCGTAAATTGACCACACGCATTTCATTCTGGGCTTAGTGAAAATGACCATGTGGCTGGGCACGGTGCCTCACGCCTGTAATCCCAGCACTTTGGGAGGCCAATGCTGGTGGATCACCTGAGGTCAGGAGTTCAAGACCAGCCTGGCCAACATGGTGAAACCCCGTCTCTACTAAAAATACAAAAAATTAACCGGGCATGGTGACGGGGTGCCTGTAATCCCAGCTACTCGGGAGGCTGAGGCAGGAGAATCGCTAGAACCCAAGAGACAGAGGTTGTGGTGAGCCGAGATCACGCCATTGCACTCCAGCTTGGGTGACAAGAACAAAACTCCGTCTCTCAAAAAAAAAAAAAAGTGACCATGTGTCTAGCCCTGTGCTTTGAAGCACTTGGCACACACTGTCTGTAAACTGCACAACAGCCCTACCAGGGCAGGTGAGCAAAGGGAGGTCAGGGGGATGCAGCCGACCAAGTGAAAAGGCAGCAGAGCTAAGCAGCGTCACCCACTTTGACGCCTGTTATCTGCCTGTCAGGCTATGGCCTCCAGCTCAGCCCTGGCTTCCACACTGGTGTCCAGTGTTAGGAGTGTGGGCACCAGGGCGTAGACAAATCCATGAGTCACGCAGAGGCAGCAGAGCTGGTCTGGCCTGCAGACGCACCCCGTACACTCCCACCCCTGTCTGTTGCTTTGATCACCCCCTCTGTCCCCTTCAGTGGCTCTTTGAGCTCTGCTGGACATGTGGGGCTAAGAGCCATGGGGACTGTGTGTGGTGCAGTCGAGGAGAGCCCCTTCCCTCCAAGGGTCTGTCCCAGCCAGAAAATGCTCCCCGTCCTGCAGCGTCACAAGCGGCTACCTCTACGTGACCATCATCTACAACATCTCCGTCAGCCTGGCCCTCTACGCCCTCTTCCTCTTCTACTTTGCCACCCGGGAGCTGCTCAGTCCCTACAGCCCCGTCCTCAAGTTCTTCATGGTCAAGTCTGTCATCTTTCTCTCCTTCTGGCAAGGTGAGCCCCCTCCCAGCGCCTCGAGGCTGCCCATGCTGCCCTGTCCTCTGTGCTTCCTGCTGCCCCTTCTGCTTATGGTCCCTGGTGCCCGCGGGGCCTGTTCAGAGGGGCCTCAGCCCACTGGGCACTTGCTGGGGGTGAAATCTGAGCCCTCAGGGGCCTTTCCCAGGGGATGGGGGAGATTTGTCGGGGCCGCTACATGGATGGGAGGGCCTAGGAGACCCTGTGAAATCGCTGACATCTCAGTTTTGGTGGCTGGCAAAGAGCTGGGAGAGCAGGGTTTCCGAAGGCTGTGGCCTTGTGTCGCTACTCCTGCCCTACAGGAGCAGCTGTGGCCCTGCTTACATCCTTACTGGGGTGTGTGGGTAGCTGAGTGGGGCATTGTGGAAGATGGGGGACCAGGAAGGGGACCAGTCTGGGTCCAGACACCCATGCCTCCTCATCCAGGCATGCTCCTGGCCATCCTGGAGAAGTGTGGGGCCATCCCCAAAATCCATTCGGCCCGCGTGTCGGTGGGTGAGGGCACTGTGGCTGCTGGCTACCAGGACTTCATCATCTGTGTGGAGATGTTCTTTGCAGCCCTGGCCCTGCGGCACGCCTTCACCTACAAGGTCTATGCTGACAAGAGACTGGACGCACAAGGTATGAGCCAGGGTCCTAGGTGACCCCCACTGGGAGAAACAGGGAGCCCCAAACATCCCAGGGCCCTCCCACCTCCCAGCATCCTACAGGTGCGGCTGGGTCAGGACATGGGATCCCGACTCTATGTGCAGAAATGGGGCCACAGAGGTCGGGGAAGAGCAGGTGCCACCAGCACTATGGATTCGGTCCTGGAAGCTCAGGCCACCTGTCTCTTGCAGCAGGTCCAAGTGTGGAGACCCAGGGATGATACAGACAGAGACTGTAATGAATAGACAAATTCCCTCGGGCTTCTGACACCCAACACTGTGGTTACCATTTTGTCCTGTAATTCATTCCCTCATCTCATATACTATGTTTTAAAAAAAGAATATTTCTGAGAAACAGACTCGGATGGTAATAGGTTTTAACAGCTTTCTTTTACACCTGCGAATCTTCCTTCTTGCTAGAACGGTGGTAAGTGGCCCCAGTTGTACTGGAAAATGCCCCGGAGAGCTTTTGAAAGGGCTGATACCAGCCCCACCCTCGGAGATGCCGCTGTAATGGGTCTGGGCTGGCAGGCTGTGTGCTCTGAGAGTTCTGTGCTTTAAGCACTCCCAGGGTGGTGTGAATGTGCTGCTGCCCAGACGCTCCAGTGGGCCGGAAGGACTGCCTCTGGCCACTGGGCAAAGGGGCTTGTCCTTGGAGGATGGGGAAGAGGAGGCTGGGAAGGCCTGAGAATGACTGAGCCAGTGAAGGGGCAGGAGGAACTGGGGAGAGGGGAGCCTCCTTCTCTGACACATCTACCCAGGAGCCTGGCTGCTGCCAGCTGTCTGCCCAAGTGGCTGGAGGCAAGAAACCCACTTCGCAGGGCCTACCTGCAGGCCCACACAGGCTCGTGGTGGGTGGTGTGAGTGTAGAAATGTCTGCCTGCAGCGGGGCTCCCCTTCCTTCCCACCCGCCTTCCTCTGTGCCTTCCCTGGTCGGGGAAGACCTACTCTGTGGCCCAAAGAGCAGGCGCACAAAGGCCAGGGCTTGCCAGCTGATGGCCCAGTTGGAAGGACCTAGCAAACACCCACCCAGCATTGAGGGCAATGTCCCTTAGACCTGGTCTGGCGTACCCTGTGCCCGTAGGAACATCGTCCTGGGGCCTGGGGCCTGGGGCCACCCCAAGGGGCAAGGGGGGCACGGCAAAGAACCATTCCTGCCCCATTGGGTCTCTGCCGCCCAGCCTGAGCTGTCCCTCCACACACCGCTCCTAGACATACCCGCACCCGGCCGGGGAAGCCGCTTGCCCTTCTCTGCCTCCGCACTGGTCCTGAGCCCCTTGCTACCCTCTAACCCAGGCGCAGACCCTTAGCCCTCAGGATAGGCTTGGGTGCAGAGCTGGCTCAGCTGTGCGATCGTAACCCCTCCCTCCGAGCCTCCATGTCCTGGTCTGGGAAGTGTTGTGAGGTTTGTAAAATATGAGGTGCAGATGTGGCCCCAGGCTAGCCTGGGAAGAAGTGGGGATGGGACGTCCTGACCTAGACGTGGAGGCGGAACTCAGCCGCCAGGCGGATGTTTCCTGTTGGCGTGAACACCAGGGGAGGAGTCATCCCTAGGTGGATATCCCCCCTGCCAAGCCCCAGGAGGCACCTGGAGCTTCCTGGGTGCCCTGTGGGGGCCTAGAGGGGCGGGGGCGGGGTGTGTGGTATGTCATGCTGGTGGGCCTCGGTGGTGGGCACACATTGTTCACTCAGCTGTCTCTTGTCTTCTCTATTTCTTCGGCTTCTCTCCCCACCCCCCTTGCCCTGCTTTTGCCCGGGGTTTGGCCGTGGGCAGTGCCAACATACGGCCCTTACGGTAGGTCCCGCTCTTGGTCTGCATGTCTGTCCTGCACGTCAGTTCTGGTCACTGTCACTGGCATGCCTCTCTCTGTAGCTCCTCTGTGTTCTCATCTCCCCACTGGCACCCCTGGGTGGGAATGCCCAGAGCACCTGCCAAGGGCCACCCTCTGTAGAGCTTGCCTGCTTCCGTCCTGGTCTCTCGTTCTGGAATATGCCCCGCCCTCATCTGGGGTCACCGTGCTCTTCATGGGATATCGGGGCATTTCACGATGTTTCCAAGAGTTCACAAGCTGAGTCAGGAATCCTGGGTTCTGGAGTTAGGCTTGCCCCTTACATCCAGGTTTTGTTTCCTGGGCTGCTTTTCCCCTCTGAGCCCGTGAGGACGGGACGATTGATTAGAGGAGATGAGGAGGAAGCCCTCTTAGAGGGAGCCAGTGAGTCGCATCTGCTGCCCTGGGGGTGCAGGCCAGCCTAGTCCTGATGGGGCCAGCCCCTGGCCCACTCTTCAGCGTGGAGGGAGCACAGCACTTCCCCAGGTGGTGGGGGACGCGTCTGGTGCCTGTGGAACAGAGCACCCCGGCTTCCAGGCCCTCTGGCCCCACATGCCCCGACTTCAGTTGGTTGAGCCTGCCCTGGCCTCTCTGGGGCATTCCAGGCTCACTGCCCATAGCTCGCCAGTCTCTAGCCTCGGTCCCTCCCCCAGCCGGCCTGGCTCCAGTGGGGGGTTACATCTGCTCCTCTTCACAGTTGAGCCTCCCCTTGGGGCTCCTCAGCCAAAGGAGTCCATTTTTTCCTGCCCCTTTTCATATCCTGGACCCGATTCTCTGTCCCAGAAGGGGTGGTGGAAGGGCACAGCTTTGGGCTAGGGGGGGTCTGTCCCAGGATCACAGGCAGGGGCTGAGCAGCCTCCTCACCCGCCCCTCCTGCCCCCTGCCCGGCAGGCCGCTGCGCCCCCATGAAGAGCATCTCCAGCAGCCTCAAGGAGACCATGAGCCCGCACGACATCGTGCAGGACGCCATCCACAACTTCTCACCCGCCTACCAGCAGTACACGCAGCACTCCACCCTGGAGCCTGGGCCCGCCTGGCGTGGTGGCGCCCATGGCCTCTCCCGCTCCCACAGCCTCAGTGGCGCCCGCGACAACGAGAAGACTCTCCTGCTCAGCTCTGATGATGAGTTCTAGGTGCGGGCTGTGGTGGCAGAAGTGCTGGTGCCGTAGCCATGGTCAGGCTGTGCCCCACCTCCAGCCACACCACCAGGCCAGGAGGCAGCTGGCACAGCACTCACGCCACCATTTATTTATTGGACCAGAAACACTCACATGTCACTTCCAGAGGACACGGGGACAGCCAGGCTCGCCCATGGGCCTTCAGGAATATTTATACACGGCCCAGCCTGCACTGCCCGGGCGAGGGCAGAGGACACTGGGAGTAAGGCTCATGCCCCTGCTGCCCATCCTGTGCTGGGGGCATGCTGGGACCAGCCGCGCCCAGGCCCCAATGCTTGTGTGTGGACCAGCGGCTGCAGCCTTCTAGCCCCTTCTCCCCGCGAGACTCTCAGGCTGAGGTCGGCAAGCCGTGGCCCCCACACACACCGTGCAATACCCTGTCTGACCTGGGCTCTTCCCGCCTGCATCCCTCCCCTGTCCACCTTTGTCCAGTGCTAGATTCACCTCACCCTGGGCAGGAGCGGGGATGTGGGCACTCTGTGGTCCTCCCCTCCTGACCTCCCTGGCATGCTGCAAGGATCAGAGCCAGACACCAGGAGTCACAGGCCCCACCCAGAAAGGGCATTCAGGGGCCTCTGGGCACCACTTCTGTTGAAGCAGGGGCTTCTGGCCCCTGGGTGTCCCCGCCCGTCATGGCCACACCTCTGCCTGCCTCATGCCCCTTCCCCCTGGCCTACCAAGGACAGCCCACAGCCCGCACTGCCGGCTCACCTGGGTCCTTCCTCGATAGCTTTGGGCAGAGCCCTTGCTTCCTGGCTGCTCCAGGGTTCAGGGGCTCCCAGCCCTCCCTCCCAGGCTGATGCTGGGTCCTCTCTCTCTCTGGGGCTTCTCCCTCCCATTTCAGGGGAAAGGTCTGAGTCTCCATGTTTCAGACCAGCTTCCAGGGGAAGGCAGTCTGGCAGGGAGGCTGGGAGGGGTGGCCACACGGTGGGGAGCTGAGAGGTGGGGGAATGGTCCCAGACTCCTCTCGGGGCCCCCATCTACACAGGGCAAGGTGTTCTGCCGCATCCGGCCCCTGGCCCATCTCTTCTGTGCCTTAGTCACATATGAAAGCGCCCCTCTCTGGCTCCCTGTCTGTCCCACATGCTCCCTGGGGCTCTTCGTTCAGCTGCTGGCGCTCACAGGATCCTGCAGTGCTGGGCCCAGAGCCCTCAGACAGGCCTCAGGAGTGTTCAGGACCACCAAGCCCCTCCTCTCCCCCTCCACACCTCTAGACCTGGGGCCTCCGGAGCCGGAGCCCCCAGCAGGCTGGGCTTATACCAGCTCCTGACTTAGGAAGAGCCTGGTGTCACAACACATGTCCCTACAGGCAAAGTGTCCTGGCATCTAAAACCCAGATTATCCCTGGGTTTGGGCTGCAGTGGCCTCAAGAAGCTGGTAGGGTAAGGGAGAGGGACCCTGCCGGTGTTCACTGGGGATTCTTTTGGTCCTTCCTGGAATGAACAGGTTCCCTCCCTGCCACCTGTGAGGAGAGTCGGGGCCTGGCTGTCTTCCTGGCCTCCTTCCTTCCCTTGTGGCAGAGGCCTGCATGTGGGTGCCAGAGGCCAGCTCTCCCCCTCCGTCTTGGGGGGCCTGACCCGGGAAGGTGGGTGCAGACACAGGCTGAGGACCAGCCCTGGCCCTGCCCCTGCCGTCTGCTTTCACCAAGCTGTCTCCGACGTAGCTTCCCTTCTCCCTCCAGGCCAAAGTGTGCTGCTGACTCCCACCCCCTTGGTCATCACCTGCCCCAGCGTTGCTGTTTGCGTGGAGGGTGGGGGTGGGGGGAGCTCAGTGGTAGGGAATCAGCGGTCCCTGGGGTCATGGGAATGGGAACACGTGCCCAACCGCTCCATCCCCTCCTCCTCCTTAGAATGCATAACCTACCTTGTCTTTTTTTTTTTTTAAATTTTCTTTCCAGATATAGTAGCTCTTTGTACATAAGGAATACTTGAAAAATTAATTGTATGATGTATGAGAAGACAGAGTCTCCTAGTTTTGTATCTTGTTGTATGACTGCCATGAGTTCCACCAGAAAGCCACTCTATTTTGGTCTCTGTGACATTTTAAATGCGTGACAGAAGTGAGCAAATAAAGTGAGGAAGAATATATATATGAGATAATATAGATTGTATTGAAATCTCTGCATGTGGGTGAGGTTTTTCCTTCCTCCTCCCTGCCCGCTGTGTTGGGTTTGGAGTGGGTGTAGTGGCTGTGGGCAGGGGCGGCTTAGGAAACCCTCTCCTTCCTGTGTGTAACCTTTAAGTGATGGGGGTTCAGATTGACCGGGACCAAGGTCAAGGCCCAGGCCTCCCTCGGACAAAGGGTCTCCCCAGCCCCCAGGAAGCTCCCACCCCAGGACAGACAGCCGGGCTGCAGGTGGTCAATGCTCCTTCCCTGTTTGGTCAACCAGGTCGATGGGGCCCACATGTTGGCAGCCCCGCTCCTGCAGGCTTCTCCCAGGATTTCCTGGGATCCCCTTTCCAGACAAGCTTCCTGCATCTCTGGGCCCATCCTCCACCCTGGGACCCTCAGGGCCAGGGACCCTGGGGCAGGGGGCCTCTGGCCGTGGGCACAGTGCCTGGCCTCTCTGGTACTGCATGCCTTCTCAGGGCCTGGCTTGCTGCTGACGGGAGCACTCAGGAATGCAGCGTGGGTGGGGGAATTCCCGCCAGCCTCCCGAGGCGGGTCCTGCGTCCTCCCGCAGCTTCCTGCTGCCCTTCCCGCAGGACTGAACTCAGTATTTCAGGGTCATGGTCTTGGCAGGGAAAGCACCGAGCCCCAACCTGAAAAGGGGAGAAAGCCCCGTGGACGTGGCCGACCTATGCGATTTGGCCCTTTCCAGGACTTAAATCCTGCACCTTTGCACAGCTGGTGCCTTACCCCACCGGCCCCAACCCAGCCCCACAGTTGACCTCACCTCAATCTGTGCCACTGTAAATGTGTGTTCTGAGTGTTAAAACTTGCGGCCCGGCCGGGCGCGGTAGCTCAAGCCTGTGATCCCAGCACTTTGGGAGGCCGAGACGGGCGGATCACGAGGTCAGATTGAGACCATCCTGGCTAACACGGTGAAACTCTGTCTCTACTAAAAAATACGAAAAACTAGCCGGGCAAAGTGGTGGGCGCCTGTAGTCCCAGCTACTCGGGAGGCTGAGGCAGGAGAATGGTGTAAACCTGGGAGGTGGAGCTTGCAGTGAGCTGAGATCCGGCCACTGCACTCCAGCCTGGGCGACAGAGGGAGACTCCATCTCAAAAAAAAAAAAAAAAAAAAAACCTGTAGCACAGGGTCCCCAGGGTTTTTCACGCCTCATGCCCCATAGCGTGTTCATTTTACAGATGGGTAAACTGAGGCTGTGAGAAATCAAATAAGTACCAAAGATCCCACAGCTAAGAACAGACACCTAGATTCAAACCCCAGTTGCTGTGACCCACAGACCACAGTACACTCCACTAGCTCCTTCAGGGTGCCTCAGAAGGGCTGGCAGATTGGGTTGAAATTAGTGAGTTTGAGGCCTAGGACAAGACACAGGGTTATGGTTTAGGTCTGCAGACGGGCTGGGAAAGCCACTCTGCCTCCGTGGGCCTTCTGAAACATAGGGAAGATTGTTTCTACTTGCCTGTAGAAAATCAGACCTCAGTGTGAAAGTGCTGGAAAAATGACTCCGAAATCTGGGTTTTTTCCTCTCTGGGTGGGAGTGTCTGTTCACTAAAGGGATGCCCGGGAATTTAACCCTAAATTTCTTTTGAGACAGGGTCTCTGTCACCTAGATTGTGCAGTGGTACAATCATAGCTCACTGCAGCCTTGAACTCCTGGGCTCAACCACACCACTATGGTTAATTTTTTTTTTTTTTTTGAGATGGAGTCTCGCTCTGTCACCCAGGCTGGAGTGCAGTGGCGTGATCTCAGCTCACTGCAACCTCCGCTTCCCGGGTTTAAGCAATTCTGCTGTCTCAACCTCCCGAGTAGTCGGGACTACAGACGTGCACCACCACACTCGAGTGTTTTTTTTTTTTTTTTGTATGTTTAGTAGAGATGGGGTTTCACCATGTTGGTCAGGCTGGTCTTGAACTCCTAACCTCAAATGATCCACCCGCCTCGGCCTCCCAGAGTGCTGGGATTATAGGTGTGAGCCACCGTGCCCAGCCTGTTTTCTTATTTTTAAATTTCTTGTAGAGATGGGGGTCTTGCTATGTTGCCCAGACTGGTCTCAAACTCCTGGCCTCAAGTGATCCTCCCACCCCAGCCTCTCCAGTAGCTGGAACAATAGGCACGTGTACCACCATACGTGGCTAATTATTTTTTATTTGTTGTAGAGATGGGGTCTCACTGTGTTGCCCAGGTTCATCTTGGACTCCTAGTCTCAAATGATCCTCTTGCTTCAGCCTCCCAAAGTGCTGGGATTACAGGTGTGAGCCACCATGCTCCGCCAGAATGTAGCTCTAAATTTCACTGTGTTCATGGCTTTGTTTTCCCCAGGAGCTCCTGTGCTCTAAGCAACCAAAAGGAAGCATCGAAGTTTCAGCACCGCTGGTCTCTGTAGCCGTCTCCACCCCACCTCATACCCTGTGCAACAGCTGGTGATGTGCACCAGCCCTCCCCATCACCAGAGGCCCCAGGGGTTCAAAGCAGAAACCCATTCTAGACACCCCTCCCCAACAAAGATAGTCCAGGATACACACTTATTCTCTGTGGAAAAAGAACTTGACTTTATTTAGAAAGTCTACAAAATACAGAAGGCGATAACTCGCTTGCTGTAAGTCAGGAAATAAATAAATTCTAGGAGCCGGGCAATATTTTTAAACTTTTTTTTTTTGAGACAGGGTTTTGCTGTGTTGCCCAGGCTGGAGTGCAGTGGTGTGATCTCAACTCACTACAGCCTCTGCCTTCTGGGCTTAAGTGATCCTCCTGCCTCAGCCTCCCAAGTAGCTGGGACTACAGGCATGATGAGCCACCAAGCATGGCTAATTTTTGTATTTTTTGTAGAGACGGGGTTTCACCATGTTGTCCAGGCTGGTCTCAAACTCTTGGACTCAAGCGATCCCCCTCCTTGGCCTCCCAAAGTGCTGGGATTACAGGTGTGAGCCACCGTGCCTGGCTTAAACATTTTTTTTTTTTTGTTGCTATCCGGCTTTCCCTAAATATAAGATAAAATGTGATTTATTTGCAGATATAAAATATAAAGTCCAGCTCAGGGCCATACGCCACTTTCCCCAGGGAACAGGAGCTCAGGCTCTGGCTGGGGAGAATAACTTAGATCCGTGCAATAAATAAACAGTGGGGAGGGGCAGTGTGGACAGTGTTGGGGGAGGGACTTGAGGCTGGGCTTCCCAGGAGAATGACAATCAAAGGCAGGGGTCAGCCCCCACCACACAGTGGACACTGACAGGGGTCAAGGTGGTACCCTTCTTCTTAGGACCCCACTCCAGGCTGCAGTAGGACTGCAGGGTCTGTCTCCTTGTCTCCCTATTTGCCACAGCAGTCCATGGCCCCGTTTCTCTGACTGGCCAGCCCCTGGACACCCTGGCTGCAGGGACAGCCTAGGGCTGAACCAGGCCAGCTCCTTCCCACTCTTCCATCTATGTCACCTTCTCTCTCCCTCTGCTTCTCTCCCCCTCCTTTGCAGCGAGCGGTCTCCCAGGCCAGGGATGCCCTCCCACCACCTTTCTGAGTCCCTGTCCACTGTCCCCCTGAAAACCATGGCTGGAATGAATCTTAGGGCAGCAGTGAGGAAACCCAGGTTTTGGTCCCAGCACAACCACTAAGTGAAATGTGACCTCGGGCCTGTTTCCCCATCTGTGAACTGGGTTTCACTAGTCTTCCTACCCACTCTTAGTTTCGGAGGGTCAGGCACCCCCAGGCCTAAACCAGAGGTGGAGGCATCTCTTCAGTGCAATTTCTCAGCAGGATGGCCTGTAAGTCACAGCCAGCCAAACCTAGCTCTGAATCCTGGGAGGGTTTGGAGGACATATTGGCACAATCAGAGCAGTTTCCAAGATGAGGGGTGCCCTCTTCTCCCCCAACAGCTGTTCTCTAAGCCGGCTCTGTATCTCTCAATCTAAAAAGGCTAAACTTTCAGCCAAGGGCGATCCCAGATCCAGACCTCTGTCCCATCCCCAACCTACCAAAGTTCCCCTTCCCAGGGCCATGCGGTCCCAGTTTTGGGGGCTGCAAGAGGAAGACGGGGCCCATGGAGGGAGTGTGTGTGCACCAAGGGGACAGTGCTGCAGAGAAATGGGGCCTGGGCACAGAGGCGGCGCTCAGGCACTTTGGGGAGGGAGCTGGAGCCGGAGGGGCGTGGCTGGGGCATGGCGGGGGCGGGCACTAGGAGCAGGAGGCCGGGCCGTGGGCGGGGTCCGCTCCGGGGGCGGGGCCAGACCCCGAGCCCGGGGTGGACTTGACGATGGTGATGACGCTGGCTGGCGCCACGAGCGTGGTGGGCCCGCGGGCTGCGGCCACAGAGCGCGCGAAGCCCTGCAGTGCCTCGCACTTGCCGCGCAGCGCGTCGAGCTCCAGGCGCATGGCGGCGTTCTCGCGCGCCAGCTTGTCCACCTCGCGCTCCAGCTCCGACTTCTGCTTCTGCAGCTCCTCCTTTTGGCACACGCGCTTCACGCGGCAGCTGGCGGCGTAGCCGCGGTTTTTGAGTGTGCGGCGCCGCTGCTTGAGCCGTGTCACCTCCTCGGCCGAGAGCCCGCGCAGGTGCCGGTTCAGCTCGCGCACCGACAGCCCCATCAGCGCCTCGTCCGACAGGTGCGGCGTGTTCTCACTCAGCTCTCGCTTGATCTGCGGGCATAGGGAAACTGAGGCCCAGGGACTGGGGACGGTGCCCCGCTCCACACCTCGGTGTTCCTCTTTCACTGCCTTAGCCACCGAGGTGGTGGTTGGACTTGATCCAAAACCCTGAAGGGGAGCAGGAATCCGGGAAGGGGAAACCAGGCCAAACTAGGATCCGGACACAAAAGGAGGCCACCCCGGGCTCAACCTGAATTCTAACCTAGCGCCAAGCCCTGGACTCAGCCAGAGAAACCCAGCCCGGAAAGCACCTTTGAATGCACCAGGGGGCATTGACTCGATGGGGAAGGAGGATGGAGAGGGAAGTGACCTACCCCAGGGACATGCAGCCCGTGACCAGAGCCCAGGCCTCCTGGTCCCAGCCTGTGGCTGTGGCCCTTCCCTTGGGCATCATGAAGGCCTGGTGCCTGCTGAGCCACCCAGGGGATTCCAGGAAAGAAGGGGAAGTTGGGATGACGAGGCTCTACATGGGCAGGGAGGGAGGGCTTCACGGGTTAACAGAGGCTGCCTCCTCACCTTTAGAGCTTTGCTGGATAGGGGATCCACAGACATGTTTGCAGAAGGTGCCCTCTGGGCCGCAGACCTAGGGTAGAAAGGAGGTCAAAGTCACCTTGTTTTGTTTTTGTTTTCCCATTTAGAATAACATCCAAACTCACTACCTTGCCATTCAAGGCCTCTGCTATCTTAGAACTGATTCATACCTGCCACCTTCCTCTCTCCACATTGCTCCACAGGCCTCCTTGAATGGCTCCTTCCAGCCTCGGGAGCTGTGCACATGCTGTTCTCTTTACTGTTCTAGCTCCCCATGGTGACTCCTCATCATTTAGGTGTTTGCCCAATGTCACCGCCTCAAGAGATCTTCTTTGACCATTCCGGCTAAACGCCTCTTTGTGTCACATCACATAACCCTGCCTATTAACCCTTGTAACAGTCACCTCTTCTGCATTTCTTGTGCTTGGTTCCTCATCTATGATTTGTTTCTCCTTCCCACTCCTCCTCCACCAAAACGGAAGCCCATGAAGGCAGAGGCCTTGCCTGTCTCACCATGGCATCAATATGCCTAAATAAGTGCTTGGTATATAGTAGATGGCCCAGTAAGTGTGCACCAAATGAATAGATGTCCCTCTCCTGACCATTCTTCCACATGGGGCTTGGACATGTGCCTTTGATTTGATTTTTCAGAACTTTTTTTCTTTTTTTGAGACAGTCTTACTCTGTCGCCCAGGCAGGAATGCAGTCGTGCGATCTCGGCTCACCTCCCGGGTTCAAGTGATTCTCCTGCCTCAGCCTCCCAAGTAGCTGGGATTACAGGTGCCTGTCACCATGCCCAGCTAATTTTTTGTATTTTTAGTAGAGATGGGGTTTTGCCATTTGGCCAGGCTGGTTTTAAACTACTGACCTCAGGTGATACACCCACCTTGGCCTCCCAAAGTGTTGGGATTACAGTGTGAGCCACCGTACTCAGCTGATTTTTCAGAACTTTTCTTAAAGTATAACCTACATTCAGAAAAGTACACACAGCATATGTGCACCAGTAAATGCCTTCTTTTTTTTTTTTTTTTTTTTTTTTTTGAGACAGAGTCTCGCTCTGTCGCCCAGGCTGGAGTGCAGTGGCCGGATCTCAGCTCACTGCATGTTCCGCCTCCTGGGTTTACACCATTCTCCTGCCTTAGCCTCCCAAGTAGCTGGGACTACAGGCGCCCGCCACCTCGCCCGGCTAGTTTTTTTGTATTTTTTTAGTAGAGACGGGGTTTCACCGTGTTAGCCAGGATGGTCTTGATCTCCTGACCTCGTGATCCACCCGTCTTGGCCTCCCAAAGTGCTGGGATTACAGGCTTGAACCACCGCACCCTGCCAGTAAATGCCTTTTTACAAAGCCCATCCGGCACCCCATAAGATACAATATCAGCCAGTCCCCTCTCTCCCCAGGCCTCCTTCATCTAGACCTCTGTTTTGGAAAAGCTTTCCCAGCTGCCTGGGGACTGCCCCACACTAACTCAGCATGCCCTAGGCAGATGGGGCAGCCATCCCTAGACCACTGAGGGCCTCTCATCTCCTAATCCCCCCTCCCACACGCCTGACAGCCGCATGCTCCTTCAACAACTATTTATTGAGCAGCTACTCTTTGCCAAACATGTAGTTGGTAATGGGGAGACAAAGGTGAATAAAACTCGTGGAGGGTCAGTGGTCATTGCTCTGGGCTGGAGAAGGGGACCAATTCCCAAAGGCCCCTATAAAGCAGCAGTCTGCTCTGTCCCTAGCTGATAGGATCTACTCCGCCATTCCTTGTGAACGTGAGTTTTCTCATCTGTCTCCAAGGGGAGGGGGCAGTAATAAGAAGCCAAGGAAAATGAAGGAAGATAGGCTGGGTGCAGTGGCTCAAGCCTGTAATCCCAGCACTTAGGAGGCTGAGGCGGGCAGATCACCTGAGTTCAGGAGTTTGAGACCAGCCTGGCCAACGTGGCGAAACTCCATCTCTACCAAAAATACAAAAATTAGCCAGGTGTGGTGGTGCACGCCTGTAGTCCCAGCTATTCGAGAGGCTGAGGCAGGAGAATTGCTTGAACATGGGAAGTGGAGGTTACAGTGAGCCGAGACTGCGCCACTGCACTCCAGCCTGGGTGACAGAGCGAGACTTTATCTCAAAAAAAAAAAAAAAAAAGTAAAAAGAAAATAAAGGAAGATGTTTTGTGATCTGAGCTGTAGCATCCTATAAACACATGCCATATCGGAAAGAGCATTACCCAGTTTGGTGGACAGCAGAGGGCAACAGGCCAGGTCCAAGCCCTGGTTCCTTGAGCTGTCTGCAGGGCTGACCTCACAGCTCGGCTCAGCCTCTGACACATTCTGGCAGGACCGAGGTGTCTCCCAGGGACAAGGTGGAGAAATGAAAACTACATGGACCTTGGTGCCAGACACACCTGGGGCCTTTTGGGGGTGGTCTCGCTCACTAGTTGTGGGGTTCTGGTAGGTTAGCCACTCTCTCTGTGCCTCACTTTCCCCCTGGGTGACACAGGTAGCTGTGTTAAGTCAGCTCATGTCACGCCTCTCTCAGGACCTTCCCACGGCTCACTGGAGTAAAGCCAGAGTCGTCACCATGGCCCACAATGTGCTGCAGAAAGTGATCCCCAGTGGCCGGGTGCGGTGGCTCACACCTGTAATCCCAGCATTTTGGGGAGGCCAAGGTGGGTGGATCACAAGGTCAGGAGATCGAGACCAGCCTGGCCAACATGGTGAAACCCCGTCTCTACTAAAAATACAAAAATTAGCCAGGCGTAGTGACGGGTGCCCATAGTCCCAGCTACTCAGGAGGCTGAGGCAGAAGAATCACTTGACCCCAGGAGGTGGAGGTTGCAGTGAGCCGAGATCACACCACTTGCATTCCAGCCTGGACAACACAGTGAGACTCCATCTCAAAAAAGAAAAGAAAGTGCTCCCCAGCATGCCCTCTCCGACCTCAGTCCTGCTTGGCTCCCCTTTGCTTCCCCTGCCTCAGCCACACCTGCTGTTCCTCAACACAGGATGCATGCTCCTCTCCAGGACCTTCACACTTGCTGGTCCCTCTGCTGGCATTTTTTTGTTTTCTTTTTTTTTTTTTTTTAATACAGGGTCTCACTCACTCTGTTATAGGCAGGAGTGCAGTGACATGGTCAAAACTCATTGTAACCCCAAACTCCCAGGCTCAAGTGGTCCTCCTACCTCGGCCTCCCTAGTAGCTGGAACTACAGGTGCATGCCACCAAGCCTGGCCAATTTTTGTACTTTTTGTACAGACAGAGTTTCACCATGTTGCCCAGGCTGGTCTTGAACTCCTGGGCTCAAGCGATCCTCCTGCCTCTGCCTCCCAAAGTATTGGGATTATAGGCATGAGCCACCGCTCATGGCCTCTGCTGGCATCTTTGTTCCCTAGATAGCCACAGAGTTTGCTCTGTCACCTCCTCAGGTCTCTTCAGACCCCATGTTCACTCAATTTAGAATTTGCAACCCCTGATACACACACAGACACGTGTGCGCACACACACACACACATACAGACTCCCCATGTTCCTTCCCCACTTCAGGTTTTCTCATGTGTAATTATCATGACTCACATATATGGTGGGTATTTGTTCAGTGTCTGTCCCTCCCAGCCCTCCAATTAGAATGCCAGCTCCATGAGGGCAGAGCTTATACCTCATTCACCGTGGCCTCCCTTGTGCCTAGAAGAGCGCCTAGTACCTCATAGATGCTCAAGGAATCCTTGCTGAGTTCTCAGTGTGACTCAGGCCGAGGTGGGGACAGTCCAGGGCTTCTCAGGAAACTCCCCAGCCCCTCCCGGCCCACACAGTCAGGGGGTCTGACCGCTCAGAGGGAAGGAAGGAGTGGGACAGAAGGAAGTTGATGCTTGCAGAGATCCCCTGATGGGGCAGCCACTGTGGCCCTTAAGCAGGAGAGTCTTAGGAGTCACACAGGTTGCGCTGGGGGTAGCTGCGTGGACCCAGAGTGCCAGGTCAGGACCCAGGCAGCTTTAGACCCCTGTGTGGATCCATGGTGAAGACCAGTGGCTTCATGGGGTGAACCCTGAGCTGCAACCCCCACTGCTGAACATGCCGGCTTAGCCTGGGCTCTGGCCTCAGTTTCCCTGCCTAGCACTTCAAATCCTAGGGGGCTCAGGCAGGCCCTGGCTGCCCACCTAGCTCTCCTTGGGGGCCTCTGTGCACTCCTATCCTACCTGGAAAAGTCGTATGAGATCTGTGGGCTACCTGACCTTTCAGACACTATCTGGAGATGTTTACATGTCAACCTCACTGATCCTACCCTTCAATGCAGGCCTTTTTTTTTTTTTTTTTTTTGAGATGGAGTCTGGCTCTGTCACCTAGGCTGGAGTGCAGTGGCAGGATCTCAGCTCACTGCAACGCCCGCCTCCTGGGTTCAAGAGATTCGTTCTGCCTCAGCCTCCTGAATAGCTGAGACTACAGGCGCCTGCCACCATGCCCAGCTAATTTTTGTATTTTTAGTAGAGACAGGGTTTCACCATATTGGTCAGGCTGGTCTCGAACTCCTAACCTCAGGTGATCCACCTGCCTCGGCCTCCCGAAGTGCTGGGATTATAGGTGAGAGCCACTGCGCCTGACCCAATGCAGGCCTCTTAAGTGGTCACACTCACTGCCCTACACACACCTGGGGAGGTCCAGCACGCCTCCCTGCTGCCCTCAGCTCATCCCCACACAGCAGCTGGACAATCTTTGCACCACGTGAATCTGACCATGCCACCAACCAGATTAAAACTTTCCATGGTTCAGCTGGGCAGGGTGGCTTATGCCTGTAATCCCAGCACTTTGGGAGACCAAGGCGGGCAGATCACGAGGTCAGGAGATTGAGACCATCCTGGCTAACACGGTGAAACCCTGTCTCTACGAAAAAATACAAAAAAAGTTAGCTGGGCGTGGTGGTGGGCGCCTGTAGTCCCAGCTACTCAGGAGGCTGAGGCAGGAGAACAATGTGAACCCGGGAGGTGGAGCTTGCAGTGAGCCGAGATCGCGCCACTGCACTCTAGCCTGGGCGACAGAGTGATACTCCGTCTCAAACAAAACAAAACAAAACAAAACAAAAACCTTCCATAGATAGTTCCATAGATAGATAGTTCCCTACTATCCTAAGGACAGAGTCCAGACTTACCCTCACAGCACCCCAGGCCCTGTGTGTCCAGCCCCACGCCCATTTCCCACCACTGCCACCTCCACTCTGCTCCAGCCACACAGAATTTCTTTCACTTCCTCCCACCCGTACTTTCTTGCCTCTGAGCCACCTCCCACCCCATGACATCTCTCTCCCCTTACTCCCCCCTACATTGGCAGACTCCTACTCATCCTTTTGCCCTGGGTGTAGACATCTCCTCCTCCAGGAAGCCCTCCCTGATCCTTAGGACTTGTTAGGCACCCCTACCCCTGTGTGTAATGGGTTGTGTTTCCTTGCTGTCTCTCCACCAGACAGCGAGAGGCTGAATCAGCTCTGGGTGCTTGAAGCCACCCATCTCAAGACCTGGCAGGGAGCAGGCACTGGGGAAGGGTGGATGGGCGGAGTGTCTGACGCCATCACCCAGCTAGTCAGTGTCCAAACCAAGTTCCAAGCTGAAACGTCGTTCAGTACCTCCTGGCCCTGTCTCTAATTCTTCCTCCTCTCCAGCTGCTTCCTTGCGCCTGTTGGCAGAGCCAGTACAGATGCTAGGAGAATGGGAAGAGAACAGAGGAGATCCCATCCACGTGACTTTGGGCCCAAAGGCGGGGTGTGGGAAACAGGGAAAGGAGCACTGGATTGGGAGTCAAGCTTGGGTTTAAGTCCCATCTCTGTTTTCTCAGGCTGTGTGACCTGGGGTGAGCCACTCCATCTCTCTGGGTCTCCACTTTCCCATTTAAAGGATCAGAATAATACCTGCCTCGCAGGGTTTTGGTGCAATCAAGTGGTATACACTGTAGAGGTCAGTGAGCACCTGGGAGGTTAGAATTGCTGTCTGTCCAGGAGGGGTCAGGCCTGTAGCCAGCACTGGGGTTTCGCTCTGATTCAGCATCTCCCAGCTGGCGGCAGTCACACAGGGAACTGCAGGAAAGGCCGTTCGAGGCCATCAGGTCCTGCCTCCTCACTTGACCCAAGGGGAAGTAGAGACCCAGAGACAGGCATCACTTGTTTGAAGTCACACAACAGGTGTGAATGAATATCTGCAAAGGCCCAGGACTGAAACCTGGTCCCTTCACACCGTCATCTCCCTGGTTCGCCCAATCCTGAGGTAATGCCCAGAGACGGCAATAGGGTAGTCCAGGCTCATACAGCCAGCATGGGGTACGATTCAGGTCTGAGAGTTCAAGACCAACCTGGGCAAGATGGCTAGACTTCATCTCCAAAAAATAAAAAGATTAGCCAGGTACAGTCGTGCACACCTGTGGTCCCAGCTACTTAGGAGGCTGAGGCAGGAGGACCCCTTGAGCCCAGGAATTCAAGGCGGGAATGAGCTGTGATCCTGCCACTGTACTCCCTGGGTGACAAAGCAAGACCCCGCCTCTTAAAAAAAAAAATTAGCCAGGCATGGTGGCGGGCGCCTGTAGTCCCAGCTACTCGGGAGGCTGAGGCAGGAGAATGGCGTGAACCCGGAGGTGGAGGTTGCAGTGAGCTGAAATCGTGCCACTGTACTCCATCCTGGGCGACAGAGTGAAACTCCATCTCAAAAAAAAAAAAAAAAAAAAGATAGCCAGACAAGGTGGCTCACGCCTGTAATCCCAGCACTTTGGGAGGCCAAGGTGGGCAGATCATCTGAGGCCAGGAGTTCAAGAACAGCCTGGCCAACATGGTGAAATCCTGTCTCTACTAAAAAAAAAAAAAAAATGCAAAAATTAGCTGGGTGTGGTGGCGCACACCTCTAGTCCCAGCTACTTGAGAGGCTGAGGCAGGAGAATTGCTTGAGTCTGGGAGGTGGTTTCAGTGAGCCAAGAACAAGCCACTGGACTCTAGCCTGGGCAACAGAGCGAGACTCCGTCTTAAAAAAAAAAAAAAAAAAAAGAGGCATAGGCAAGAAAGATCACCTCATCTCGCCATCATCCCACTATCCACAAGCAACAGACACATCACTAACCACACACAGCACCAGTTCCCAGTGAGGCAGGACACAGCCCCTGAGTCTTTCTCAGCACAGAACTGTTTTCTCCTGAGCTTGGACACAGCCTCAGAATCCTCAACAGTGCCTCCAGACCAGGCCCGAGAGATGGAACGAAGAGATGGAACCATCAGCCATTCCCTACCCTTGCTAATAGTGGAAGCTGGCTGTGTTTGTAAATACCCTCAGGCGCTAGGAAGGTTTTGAACCTGCTCTTCCCCCACTCCTCCATGCCCTCCTGTCCCAGCCTCAGCCCCCTCAACTGTATCCTGGATGTCAGCTGAGGCACCCACGTTTGCCCAGGAATGTCCTAGCTCAGCAAAGTCAGGCAATCACAGAGGGAAAGTGACAAGAAGGGGGAACTTTCTGGTAACCTCAGGCTTTCCGCAGGCAACCCCAGGCCAGGGGCTGCCAAGGGGCCTGGGTCCTCTGCCTTTGCCAGGCTGGCGGACCCTGGGCCTGAGAAATAGTAGCTGATCCAATCCCCTGTTAGGCACCGGAGGCAACCAAGCCACTGTTTGGTAGCAGTGGTGGACTGGAACCCAGGGGTCCTCTCTCTTCTATTCCGGCCACCACCGCCTCTCCCTGGCTTCTTCCCTTGGAAGCCAGCAGAGCTGACCTCCAGGGTCTGGAGGTCCATCACGTCTTCTGGAGGCATAAGGAGAGAGGTGACTCTTGAGGGACTGACAGCTGCCTTGTCCAGTCAGCAGCCACAACCCTCCAACGTCCCCCTCCCTGGCCCCAGCAGTCCACTCCAGAGACATCCTGTAGAAGGCCCACCCGCTGGCATGGGCTCCTCTCTGGCTGCTGAGCCATTTTGCTTGCTCTGTGAGGACAGAGGGAAAAAATGTGTTTTCCTAGGTCTTGGCAGCCAGCTCTGCTGGAGCCGCCTCCCTGCTGGAAGGGGAGCAAGGCTGGGAGAACCCAGCACCACAGAGAAGCAACGGCCTGGGGTTCCAGCCCTAGTTCGGGCACCCTCTCACACTCGCTGTGTGGCTTCAGGGACAGCACTCCCTCTCTCTGGGCCTCAGTTTTCCCAATACGCCAAACCTCCTCCAAGTCTAAGGTACCTTCCAACAATGACTATCTCCGAGTTTAGAGTTTCAGATTCTGGCTCAGAGCTCCAAGACCACCAGCAGAATGGAGGCAGGGAAAGGAAAGTGGTGAAGGCTTCCCGAAGGTGGGGGCATGAGACGCAAGCTATCAGACTATCAGACTAGCCCTCTTCTCCACCTGCACAGCCACAGACCACTTCTTCTTTCATCTGGACCATGACCACAGCTGCCTGCTCACCAGCCTCTTGCCTTGCCGTCTGTCTCCAATCCCCACCATTGATCCTCCCGCAAGAGCTGTCAGAGGAATCACTACTGACACAAACCCACGAGCCTGTCCGTGCTTGGCCCATTTCAAAACCCTGCAATGCCAGCCTCCCCGCAAGCCCACACAGTAGGGTCCTTAGGCCTCAACCATGTTCCTGTCCACTCTCTCCCAGGATCATATGCTAACGAATGAACAGATAGCAAATTCTACTATCCCTGAATGTTTCCCAAAGGGACAAGCGGGCAGTGCATGCCAGTGTGTGTGAGGGAGGAAGTTGCCTGAGCCCTGAAGGATCTGCTCGCTTTTGGGAGACTGCTTCAAGATTCCTCCAGCCTCTGCCCTGGCTTCCTGTTTCTCTGGGGTTCCCAGGCCTTTTTCTGCATATGTTGTGGAGCTCTTCGAGAACAGGGATCCAGGGCTCATTCATTCAATCAGCAAACATCCGAGAAGCACCCATTGTGTTCCAGGCTCTGTGCTGGGCCCTGGAGACCCTGAAGTGAATCACAGTTCCTGCCTTCAAGGGCTTTGCAGACAACCACCACTCTATCAGACTCAGTGCACTAGTCACCTCCCCAGGGAAGCCTTCCTTGATTTCCCTGGCTAAGTCAGAGCGCTGTTATGTACTTTCAAACCACAGTGACTTCTCCCTCACATCACCCATCTCAGCTGTGTTTTGCATTTACTTCTGTGGATCTTTCTTCAACTCTGTGTCCACTGCTCAGCTGTAAGCTCCCAGAGGTCAGTCTCTGGATCTGGTCTGTTCATCTCATCCCTGGCATCTGGTCCAGGGCAGGGGCCCAATGGCAATGCAGGGCCCAGGGGTGATTCAATGGGAAGTTAAACCTCTCAATGCTAACTTTTCATCTGGGACTGAGTCAACCAGCCACTTCCCCTCATCCCCTGACCCCAGGCCCTACTTTGGAAAGTTTCCTGCCCAGCTTTGAGGGTGGGCCTGTCTGGTTCCTGTGCTCCTGGCCCCAACCCCCCTGACTCAAACCCCACCTACTCTTGGGTACCCCCAGCTCCTGGCATGGGGCAGTCGGCTCTTTCTCTTCCACAATTCACCTGGAAAATATGCTGTCTGCAGTCTGAGACTTCCAGAGCTTCCCCCTTCTACCCACCATCCTGCCATCCTGGCTGTTATCTAGTTCCAGTGGCAGATGGGAACACTGAGGGTCTCAGCTGCTGCAGCAGAGCTCACCCAGGGTTCAAAGATCCAAAGTCAAAAGATCATTGGTTCCTCACACTAGGAAGTTCCATTGCTCCCCTCCCATGATTCCCTAGCCTGTGGGTGGGTGGAGGGGGAAGGTGGATTAAGACCAAGGAATCTCTAGCCCCCAGCCCATCCTGCAGGCTGCTACAACAAACAGGTGCTTTCTGCAGGGCTATTGGGTGAGTGGGTAGGTGGTGGCTAGGTCAGGCCCCACCCCTCGCTCGTTAACCCTTCGTGCAGAGGCCTATCCCCACTGCCTGCTGACCCTGCCTGGCCCAGGGTGAGGACTCGGGGTCTGCCGGCTGGCTCAGAGCCTCAGCTAGCTTCCGGCGTCCAGCTGTAGGTCAGTCTGGTCTCACTAGTCCCACTTGCGAACTGAAACTACCAGGAGGGCGGAAACCGGCTCCACCCCATCCTCCAAGACCTAGCAGGTACAGCCTCCAGAACACGGACTAGCCAGAAAGCCTGTGGTCCTCTCCCTGCCCCGCACCTTTGCAGTCAAGGTTTTCTGGCCCTTCCTGTTCTCACGGGACTGAGGGGATGGGCAACCCTGGGAAAAAGGAGAGTACGTCGGGTTTTCCCTCCCTAGGGAGCCCCAAAATCTGGGGACAAGAACCTGGGCTCCAACTCACTTTGTTACCAGATCCACCAGGGTGCCAAGCGGGGGTGGCTCACACCCCTCGCTCCTAGCTTAGCTGGGTGGGGTCTTTGATACCTTGCCCCACCCTGTGGCTGCGGGCACCGGCTCTGGGCGGGGGACAAACACTGGGTTCACGTGGCAGAGGCCCTGGGAAACTCCGGGGAGAGCGGGGACCGGACAGCCCTGGGTAAGTAGGACTGGGGAGGCCCGGGCCAGAATTCCCAGACCCCGTGTGAAGACGCATGGGTCCGCTTCCTTCGCTCGGGTCCTTGTTCCGCGTTTACTCCGGTGGCCAGCCCAGGGCACGCCCTCTCCGAGGTACACACCGCTGGTGTACAGGCCCCAGGGAGCGCGCGCGCGGACACGCACACACAAGCACACACGCGCACACACAGCACAACAGACACACGCCCCCCGAGGTACACCGCGCACGCACGCACCGGGCAGGATACCCAGGCCGCCCGCCAGGGAACACACGCCCGACCGCCCGCCCTCAGACGTAAACAAACCGCGCACGCACCGCCCGCCGGCGCCGGGCCAGGGCCTGTTCCCACCGAAGTCACGTAGGAGCACAGCGCCCCCGCCCCCGCCGGGCGGACGCGGAGATCGCCAGCCTGCGCTGCCCCTTCCTCCCCGGCGCCGCCGCCTCCCCGCCCGCGCCCCGGGAAGGGGCCCCGTCTCCACCCCCACTCCGCCGAGCTGGCCTCGGCCCCGTCCTCGGCGTCCCCGGGACGGCCGCTCCCTTCTCCCCGCCCCGAGCCGTCGGGCGATGGAGCCCCGGGAGCCCCGACGGATCGGGCCCCGGCGCCCACCCCAGGCGCGTCCTGGGGCGGGAAACCCTGCCGCCTCGGGGTCCCGCGCACCGCCCTCCTGGCCCCGCGTTCCTCACCCGCCTCTGGGCCCTCTTGGCCCGGCGCACTCGCTCGCGCGCGTCTCGCCGCTGTCCCGGCCGCTGTCCCGGCCCGCGCTCTGGTCTGTCTCCCCTCGGCTCTGAGCCGCAGGTCGCTCTGAACCGGGCGCTCTGGAGCGCCGCTCTGAGTTTTGTTGTGCGGAGGGCGGCGCAGGGGGCCGAGGCCGCGCGGAGTTGTAAGGCGAGCTTCCCGGAATTACTCACTCACAGGATTCCTTTCATTCATAAAAACCCAGTCATGCGGTGACGTCACCGTCCCGGCCGCCCTCCGGCCAGCAGCGGCCGCCTGGTCCCTCGGCCCCGCCCCCATCTGACCCCGCCCCCTGGTAGCCCCGCCCCCGGGGCCGCTCTGGTTCCAGTGCTCGTTGGGTGCGTTCACGCGACACGTCGCGAGAGCCCCGTGGGTGTAGGTGTCATTGGCTCATTTTGCAGTCAGTGGTCCTGGCCCTCTTCTTTCGACCTACACCTTCTGCCTTAATGATCTCATCCAGTCCCGTGGCTTTAAATGACATCTATGACCATGAGCCCCAGGTGTGTATTTCCAGAGCGAACAGCTTCTCTGAGTTCCAGACTCATAGCCAGCTGTCCACTCTGCACCTCCAGTGGGTGTCAGATGGGGACTGCAGAGGACTCGGCCCAAAGACCGCTCCTGATGTCAGCCCTACCTCCACTCCCCTGCCATCCCATCTCAGCTGCTCAAGCCAAAACCTGGGAGCCTGGCTCCATCCCTCACTCTCCCTTCCTTCCCACCTCAGGACTCAAGCTAGTGGTGTCTCCAGGTCTCCTGCATAGGACCACTTCTCACCACTTCCAGTCATGGCACCCGGTCTCAGCACCATCAGCTTACCCGGACAATGGCAGCAGCCTCCGGATAGATAGGCTCCATACTTTGCCTCCAAAGTCTTTCTTTCTACACCAGCCAATGTTCTTCTCAAAACAAAGCTCAGGTTGTTTACACACCTCCTTTGGCCACTTTCTCTCCATCCACTGCTCTTCGGCCACAGTGCCCTTCTTTCTGTCCCCCAAACATACCGAGCTCATTCCTGCAACAGGCCTTTGGCACTGGCTGTCTCGCCTTCTGTTCACTTGCCTGGCTTTTTCTCATCTTTCACGTCAGCCCAGATGTCACTGCCTCAGAGAGACCTTTCCTGACCACCCTGGTTAAAGCAATCTTCACCTCTGAAATTTTGTTTTTATTATTACTGCTTTTTTTGAGACAGGGTCTCACCCTGTCACCCAGGCTGGAGTGCAGTGACACAACCTCCTTCTCCCGGACTCCAGCCATTCTCCCACCTCAGCCTCCCAAGTAACTAGGAGGCTGAGGTGCACGCACCACCATGCCAGGTTCTTTTCTGTATTTTTTTTTTTTTTTTTTTAGAGACAGGGTTTTGCCATGTTGCCCAGACTGGTCTCAAACTCCTGAACTCAGGCAATCCACCCATGTGGGCTCCCAAAATGATGGGATTACAGGTGCAAGCCACTACACCCAGCCTTGAAATTTGTTCTTATATTACCTTAATACTTCTGTAGGGTGTTTCATCATTTATGTATGTGAGCGCTGGTTATTGTCTGTCTGTCTTCCCCAACCAGAATGTATGTTTTACAAAGGCAGGCCTTGTCTGTTTTTCTTTTTTTTTTTTTTTTGAGACAGAGTCTCACTCTGTTGCCCAGGCTGGAGTGCAGTGGCATAATCTTGGCTTAGTGCAACCTCTGCCTCCCAGGTTCAAGCAATTCTCGTGTTTCAGCCCCCCATTAGCTGGACTACAGGTGCGTCACCATGCCTGGCCAGGCTGGTCTTGAACCCCTGACCTCAGGCCACCCACCTCGGCCTCCCAAAGTGCTGGGATTACAGATGTGAGCCACTGCGCCTGGCCAGGCTTATCTTGTTCACACTGCCTGCCCACTGTCTGGAATAGTGCTTGGCACGTAGTAGGCCCACAGTAAATACATGTTGAAGGAATACATGACTGGAGGCTCAGAGAGGTGAAAGTGACTTTCTAAATTCATTTGGCTAGGAAGTACCAGCACTGGAATTGGAATCCAGGTCTGAATGATTCCTGGCCCAGGGTACATCGCAGGGGAGGAGGGCCACATAAACATGAGGGCTGTGTGCCGTGGTGGGAAGCCCCACCCAAAAGAGATGGCTTCAGAGGCCACATAGGGGGTGGGTGTTGCTGTTCATCCCGCGCTTTCCTTTGCTCATGATGTCCCCACTGCCTGAAATTCCATCGCTCCCACAGTCTCTCCTGTGAAGCCGACATCATGGTACTTCCTCCACTGTGGAGGGCATAGGACCTCTCCAAATGGGGAGACCTCTGTGTGGCACCCTGATCACCAGCAAGGATCCCCGCTCTTCTTGATGTAGCGAATTCTATTTCAGCGCCCTTGTCTTGCTTTCCTGCCTCTGTGCCTTGGTCCACCAGACACTATGACTTCTTTCCCTTCCCTCCCACGGGCCGTGGGTTTGGTATGCAAATTGGCCCACTAGTTTCCCAGATGACCAAATGTTGAGGCAGCTCTGTCTAGCACTCAAAAAACCAATTGCTCACTCCTCTCCATGTGCATAGCTAAAAGAGCCACCTAGGTTAACTTTTGTAACCTTTGGGGTACAAAAGTTCTTAATTTTAGAAACTGCACAATGGGGTCTATTTTCTCTACTCCCCACCCCATTTAAGAATAAAAACAAAACAAAACAGGGTCTTGCCCTGTTGCCCAGGCTGGAGTGCAGTGGCATGATCATAGCTCACTGCAGCCTTGAACTTCTGGGCTCAAGCGATCCTCTCACCTTAGCCTCCCGAGTAGTTGGGACTACGAGTGTGCATCACTGTGCCTGGATAATTTTTCTATTTTTTGCAGAGATGGGGGTCTCACCATATTGCACAGGTTGATCTTGAACCCTTGGCCTCAAGCCTTCCTTCTGCCTCAGCCTCCCAATCTACTCCCTTTTTTATTAGTTTCTCAGGAGCTGGGGCCACGCCTGGAACATTGTAGGTGCTCAACTAGTGAGTGAATTCCCAGTGGACCTGAACAACACTTCTGGACACCATGCTGCCTATATCCTTTACTCCCATCCCAGCCCGCCAGAACAAGGGGTCAGTGCCTCACTATCCACCCTGCAGGGACTGCTTCCCATAGGCATAGCTCCCTTTCTGGTCAAGATCAAGGGCCATGGTGCAATGTCCTACTTAAAAGTGGGGGCTCAGGCCGGGCATGGTGGCTTACACCTGTAATCTCAGCACTTTGGGAGACTGAGGCAGGAGGATCATTGAGCCCAGGAGTTTGAGACCAGCCTGGGCAATATGGTGAAATCTTATCTCTATTTAAAAAAAAAAAAAAAAAAAAGAGAAAGGAAAAAGAAAGAAAGAAAATGACCATCAGGCAGCCACCATAGTAATCATGGGTTGCAGCAAGAATCACCAATGGATATGAAAGCTTGATGAGAAAGTGTTTACATAGTTTCAGCTTATTTCCCCACAAGATGATAATTAATTATGGAAGGAAAAATCATAACTCTGCAGTGGAGAAATTTGGCAGACACAACCTTCGCTAAGTGATCAAAGTTAATATCACCAGTGAGGGGCAAATTGCCATGGAGTTCGCAGATGAGATAATAGTATCGTATCGATGCCCAACTTCCTGACTTCAGTGCTTGTCCTGTGGTCGTAGAAGAGAATGTGTCCTTGATTTTAGGAAATATACACTGGAGTATTTATTTATTTATTTATTTGAGACGGAGTCTTGCTGTCTCACCCAGGCTGGAATGCAATGGCACGACCTTGGCTCACTGCAACCTCTGCCTCCCAGGTTCAAGTGATTCTCCTGCCTCAGCCTCCTGAGTAGCTGGGATTACAGGCACCCACCATCATGCCCGGCTAATTTTTATATTTTTCTAGAGACGGGGTTTCACCATGTTGGCCAGGCTGGTCTCATGGTGATCCGCCCACCTCGGCCTCCTGAAGAGCTGGGATTACAGGTGTGAGCCACTGCGCCTGGCCCACTGGAGTATTTAGAGGTAAAGGGCCTCATGTTTGCAATTTACTCTGACATGGTTCTGAAAATAATACATGTAGATAGATAGCGTTATGGGTGGAATTTCATAATGTTAAAATGTATATTTTGAAGTCCTAATGCCTAAAAATCTCAGAATGTGACTGTATTTGGAGACAAAGTTGTAAAAGGCGTAAGTAAATTAAAGTATTTACAGTAGGCCCTAATCCAACCTGATCAGTGTCTTTATAAGAAGAGAAAATTTGGCCAGGTGCAGTGGCTCACACCTGTAATCCCAGCACTTTGGGACGCCAAGGCAGGCAGATCACTTGAGGTCAGGAGTTTGAGACCAGCCTGGCCAACATGCAAAACCCTGTCTCTACACACACACACACACACACAAATTTAATCGGGCATTGTGGCACATGCCTATAATCCCAGCTACTCAGGAGGCTGAGGCAGGATAATTGCTTGAACCTGGGAGGCAGAGGTTGCAGTGAGCCAAGATCACACTACTGCACTCCAGCCTGGGCAACAGAGCAAGACTCTGTCTCAAAATAAATAAATAAATAAAAATTTAAAAAAAAAAATTGTTTTTTGAAAGTAGGGACTCTCAAGTCAGCCTGTCGGGTTCAGATCCTGGCCCCACGCCTCACCAGCTGACCTCTTCTCCACCATCTATGAACCGGGCTTACTAATAGTGCCTCCTCTTAGGCTGTGAAACAAGGTAATGTGTTTGCACTTACAAGCCTCTGGCACAGCGCTTAGTATGTAATAACAGGTCAATAATATCAAGTTAGAGACAGGAGTCCTCTAGAGCAGGGGTCCCCACACCGCAGGCCGAGGATCGGCGCCGGTCTGTTCGTGGCCTGTTAGGAACCAGCGGGCTGAGTGAGCATTACAGCGTGAGCTCCGCCTCCTGTCGAATCAGCAGTGGCATTAGAGTCTCAGCTAGGAGCGCGAACCCTATTGTGAACTGCCCGTGTGAGGGATCCAGGTTGTGCGCTCCTTAAGAGAATTTAACTACTGCCTGGTATGCCTGATGACCTGAGGTGGAACAGTTTCTTTTTCCTTTTTTTTTTGGAGAGTCTCGCTCTATCCCCCAGGCTGGAGTGCAGTGGCGCCATCTTGGCTCACTGCAACCTCCGCCTCTTGGGTTCAACTGATTCTCAGGCCTCATCCTCCTCCGAGTAGCTGGGATTACAGGCAGGCACCACCATGCCTGTCTAATTTTTGTATTTTTAGTAGAGTCGGGGTTTCGCCATGTTGACCAGGCTGGTCTCAAACTCCGTACCTCAGGTGATCCGCCCCGCTCAGCCTCCCAAAGTGCTAGGATTACAGGCGAGAGCCACCGCACCCGGCCACTGGAACAGTTTCATCCCGAAACCATCCCCCACGCACACTCCCGGACACTCTCCACCCCCACCCCCCATCCCCCATCTGTGGAAAAATTGTCTTCTACGAAACGGTCCCTGGTGTCAAAAGCAAAGGTAATGGACAGAGTGATCAGTTCCCCGAATGCCCAGGGAGCACGCCCTGGGTACCGGGTGTGGCGCTCCTGTGTATCAGGTCGCCCTCAATCTTCTCCACGTCTTAGCACTTAGGTGTTATCATGGCCACGTTGCAGATGAGGAAGTCGAGACTGTGACAGGTGAGGAACCTTGCCCAGTATTGCACAGTTAGTCCCTGGCAGAGAAGGACTAGAACTCAGGCTGGTCTGACTCGAGGGCTGTGCTTTCTCCTGCTGCCCCCGCCAGAATGACTTGCTGGGTTTTTTATGGAGAGAGTCGATATTTCACGTGGGCCACTTCAGAGTCTGACCATAATTAGAACACATGCCATTTCTGCACGTGGGCACCCCTGGGTGGGATCCTGGAGGACGCTTGTGCCCTCCTTCCCCTCTTCTTCCTCTTCGTTTCCCTCTACTTTATCAATCCTAAGGCAAACCAGGCAGGGTGTGGTGGAGGGAGTCTCTGACCAGGGCCACTGTCTGCAAATACAAGGGTCCTGAGTCTGGACTGGAGATGTGATTGTTCAGCAGAGAGAAAAACGGTTTGAGTAAACCCAAACAACCGGGCCGGGCACAGTGGCTCACGCCTGTGATCCCAGCATGTTGGGAGGCCAAAGCAGATCACTTGAGGCCAGGAGTTCGAGACCAGCCTGGCCAACATGGTGAAACCCTCGTTTCTACTAAAAATACAACAATTAGCCCAGTGTGGTGGCAGGCGCCTGTTGCCCCAGCTACTCAGGAGGTTGAGGCAGGAGAGTCGCTTGAACCCAGGAGGCGGAGGTTGCAGCGAGCTGAGATCTTGCCACTGCACTCCAGCCTGGGCAACAGAGCAAGACTGTCTCAAAAAAAAAAAAAAAAAAAAATTCCAAACAACCCCAGCACCTACTGTTATTATTTTTTTGTTTTGTTTTATTTTGGAGATGGAGTCTTGCTCTGTCGTCCAGGCTGGAGTGCAGTGGTGCGATCTCAGCTCACTGCAAGCTCCACCTCCCGGGTTCCCGCCATTCTCCTGCCTCAGCCTCCCGAGTAGCTGGGACTACAGGTGTATTATTGTTTATGAATCACATTTATGTGCCTAAGAGCTGTCATCTCACAAAATTCTATGAAGTATCTGTATCACCCCCACTTTATAGATGAGGAAACTGAGGCTAAGTGGGCTGAAGCCATTTGCTAAGGGCCCTTCCCACCCACATGTGAGTATGAACCTTTCTGCACTTCACCAGCACTGGGAGTTTTCATTGTCTAAGCTCTGCTAATTTCCTAGGCAAATGACGTTATAGTATTTAAATTTGCATTTCTGTGAATAGGAATGAGCTTGAACACATTCCCGTTTGCTTGTTAACCAGTTGGGTTTTTTTCTTCTTTTGTTCGTGTGCTTTGCCGATTTTAGAGAATACATTTTTATGTTTGCAAACTGATATTTTAGGAAGCTGAAACAGTACTGCACATATTCCATTTTTCCCCAGCCCTCCATCATTTTCCCTCTAAAACCTCCCCCCTCCCCACCCCCAGCAGCTTCAATATACCTGGAGATGTGCCAGCCCTGGTCTGAGTCCTTTTGTGCCAAGTCTATAAAACCATCACTGGGGCACTGCTGCTCCATCCACCTCACTGCTGCACGCCAGCTGCTCTGGCTTCTGGAGAGAAACCAGCATCGCGACCACAACCGCCACCGCAACGACAGCTGCAGTCACGACAAGGTCATCTTCACCAGCCATAGCCAGATCCTCAGAGCTTCCATGAATCCCTGGAGTACTGGCCTCTCTCCTTCATCCCCAGGCCTTCATCCTCATCTCCATTGAACCCACTCTCCTGCCACTTCCAGAAGAAGCAGAGGCCGTGTGATAGGCACTGCCTCCACCCTCTGCACCTGCCCTTCCCTCTCCCTCACTGTCCCCTCAGAGGCTGTCCTTTGTCTTGCCCCAAACCCACCTCTCCTCCTTCCAGAATCCCCATGCCCACACCCCAGTCCCTATCCCCTCCCTCTGAAGCAAATGGCTTCAGCCCTCCTAGCCTCGGTTTCCTTATCTATAAAGTGAGGGTGATACAGATACTTCATAGAATTTTGTGAGATGACAGCTCTTAGGCACATCAACGTGATTCACAAACAATAATAGCCGGGCGCGGTGGCTCACGCCTGTAATCCCAGCACTTTGGGAGGCCGAGGTGGGTGGATCACAAGGTCAGGAGTTCAAGACCAGCCTGACCAACATGGTGAAACCCCGTCTCTACTAAAGATACAAAAATCAGCCTGGTGTGGTGGCATGCGCCTGTAATCCCAGCTACTAGGGAGGCTGAGGCAGGAGAATCATTTGAAACCTGGAGGCGGAGGTTGCGGTGAGCCAAGATCGCGCCATTGCATTCCAGCCTAGGTGACAGGGTGAGACTCCATCTCAAAACAAAACAAAACAAAACAAACAAACAAAAACAATAATAACAGTGGGTACTGGGGTTGTCTGGATTTTTTTTTTTTTTTTTTTTTTTGAGACAGTCTCTTTCCGTTGCCCAGGCTGAGTGCAGTGGCAAGATCTCAGCTCACTGCAACCTCTGCCTCCTGGGTTCAAGTGATTCTCCTGCCTCAGCCTCCCAACTAGCTGGGGCTACAGACACCTGCCACCTCACTGGGGATGGGACTGAAATATCTCCAAGTGGCTGCCATCTTTAGCAGCCACCCCTGAACCCCACCCTCACCCTAATACCCGCCCTTGTTTTTTCTTCCCTTTATGGGCAAACCTCAAGTCATCCCCACTCACTGCCTCTGGGTTCTCACTGCCCCTCATTCCCAATCCCTCACAGGCTGAGGGCTGCCCTCAAGAAACCTCTGAAGGGAATCTGGCCGGGGTCCCAGTGACCTCTTTGTTACTAAATCCAGGTCCAATTTTAGCCCTAATCTGTCTTGACCTTTGACAGCATGCAATGGTGTTGCAATCTCCCTTCCTTTTAATTTTTCTCTTTTTTTTTTGAAATGGAGTCTTGCTTTGTCATCAGGGTGGAGTGCAGTGGCACCATCTCGGCTCACTACAATCTCTGTGTCCTGTGTTCAAGCGATTCTTCTGCCTCAGCCTCCTGAATAGCTGGAATTATAGGCGCCCACCACCACGACCAGATAATTTTTTTTTTTCCAGACAGAGTCTTGCTCTGTTGCCCAGGGTGGAGTGCAGTGGCACGATCTTGGCAAGCTCAGCCTCCCGGGGTTCATGCCATTCTCCTGCCTCAGCCTCCCGAGTAGCTGGGACTACAGGTGCCTACCACCACGCCCGGCTAATTTTTTGTATTTTTAGTAGAGACAGGGTTTCACTGTGTTAGCCAGGATGGTCTCGATCTCCTGACCTCATGATCTGCCCGCCTCGGCCTCCCAAAGTGCTGGGATTACAGGCGTGAACCACTGCACCTGGCATTTTTGTATTTTTAGTAGAGACAGGGTTTCGCCATTTGGACAGGCTGGTCTCGAACTCCTGACCTCAGGTGATCCACCCACCTTGGCCTCCCAAAGTGCTGGGATTACAGGCATGAGCCACTGTGCCAGGACTATTTTCCCCCTCTTTTTGGAAATACTGTTTTCTTCTTGGTGTTTTTGTTTTTGTATTTGTTTTGAGACAGGGTCTCTCTCTGTTGTCCAGGCTGGAGTACAGTGGCACCATCATAGCTCACTGTAACCTTGAACTCCTGGGCTCAAGCCATCCTGCTGTCTCAGCCTCCCAAATAGCTGGGATTACAGGCATGCAGCCACGTGCCTACCTCCCCTTGCCTTCTAAAGCTTGGATTTCCCTCCTATCTTTTCAGTTTTCATCTCTGGCCCTCCATCTTGGCCTCTTAATTCTTAGCGAGGCTCAGAGCTTTGGCCTTTGCCCTCTTTTCTTATCGCTGGGGAACCTTATCCCTGCCTCAAGATTTTAGGTGCCACCTGATGCTGAGGACTCCCAAATCTCTATTTTGGGCTCCCAGCTGTCTCTCATGGAACAGATCTGTTTAAGCAACTGCATGTATGACATGGATTTTCCCATGCCCTTCCCTGGCATGTCTAACTCCACACTGTCTCAGTGGGGCTCAGCACCACCCTCCCCACCTAATTTCTCCAAAAGGTTGATGATGCCGTCTCCTCCCCAGTCATCCTGGAGAGAAACCAGGCCATCATGCTCACCTCACCCTCTCTCTCCCTCCCACAGCGAACAAGTCACCAGGCTTCAGTGATCTCATCTCCTTAACTTCTCTCTAGCCTCTCTCTTCCCTCAGCCATGGCCTCCGTTCAAGCCACAGCATCTGGCTCCAGGACAATTGCAGCAGCCTTCCGCCTGGTCTCCCTGCCTCCAGCCTCCATGCAGAGGATAGAGAGAGCTTTCTAAAACCTAAACTTGGCCAGCCTACTGCTCTGCTCACAACCCTTCCACGGCTCCCCAGTGCTGTCAGGACAAAGTGTAAGCTCTTTCCATAAACCTCCTCGGTCTGGCCTCTGCCTGCTTTCGCCACCTCCTCTCGGCTGCAGCCACAGTGAACTCTGTTCTCATGCCCATCTACTGCCTCGTGCTTTCAGTCTTGCCAGTACTTCAGTCCCCAGCTCAGATGTGACTTTGTTTTGTTTTGTTTTGTTTTGTTTTGTTTTTTTGAGACGGAGTCTCGCTCTGTAGCCCAGGCTGGAGTGCAGTGGCCGGATCTCAGCTCACTGCAAGCTCCGCCTCCCGGGTTCACGCCATTCTCCGGCCTCAGCCTCCCGAGTAGCTGGGACTACAGGCGCCCGCCACCTCGCCCAGCTAGTTTTTTTTTTTTTGTATTTCTTAGTAGAGACGGGGTTTCACCGTGTTATCCAGGATGGTCTCGATCTCCTGACCTCGTGATCCACCCGTCTCGGCCTCCCAAAGTGCTGGGATTACAGGCTTGAGCCACCGCGCCCGGCCTCAGATGTGACTTTGTTCAGCAGGCTTCCCAGATCATCCCCAGGCTGACTCAGGTTCCTATGTTCAAGGTAGGAAACTTACCAGTGTATCCCTCATGATAGCACTTTCCTCTCTGAGTCGGTGTTCTCTGTCTTCATGGCTGTCTTCTCTTAAACCACATGCTTTTTGAGGACCAGGATTACATCTTTTCATTTTTGTGTCTCCAGAGCTTAGCCCGGGCCATGCATATAGCAGAAGCATGATCAATGTTTTTCTTTCTTCTCTTTTTTTTTTTTTTTTTTTGGAGACAGAGTCCTGCACTGTCACCCAGGCTGGAGTGCAGTGGCGTGATCTCAGCTCACAGCAACCTCTGCCTCCCGAGTTCACACGACTCTCTTTCCTTTCTTTTTTTTTTTGAGACAGAGTTTCACTCTTGTTGCCCAGGCTGGAGTGCAGTGGCCTGATCTCGGCTCACTGCAATCTCCACCTCCTGGGTTCAAGCGATTCTCTTGCATCAGCCTCCCAGGTAGCTTGGATTATAGGCATGCACCACCACGCCTGGCTATCACGCGACTCTCATGTCTCAGCCTCCCAAGTAGCTGGGATTACAGGTGTGCATCACCACGCCTGGCTAATTTTTTTTTTTTTTTTTGTATTTTGTATTTTACTAGAGATGGGGTTTTACCCTGTCGGCTAGGCTGGCCTCGAACTCCTGGCCTCAATGATTTGCCCACCTCAGCTTCCCAAAGTACTGCGATTACAGGCGTGAGCCACTGTGCCCTGCCTAGGCCACCGTGCCTATGCTAGGAGCATGATGAATGTTAATGGGATGAAGGGAGGAGTTGTCCTTGTTCCACTAGGCCTTGTCCTAGGCTCAAGCAAGAGGGTCAGGCTGTGGCGGGAAACGGAGGAAGGAAGAGGGTATCATTAGTTTCTTAGAACAGGGATCCCCAACCCCTGGGTCTGGGTCGATGGCGTATTAGGAATTGGGCTGCATGGCAGGAGGTGAGTGGCGGGTGGGTGAGCGAGTAAGCTTCATCGATATTTACAGCCGCTGCCCATTGCTGGCTCACATTGCCACCTGAGCTTCACTTTCTGTCAGATCAGTGGCGGCATTAGATTCTCATAAGAGCTCAAACCCTATTGTGACTTCACATGCAAAGGATCTAGGTTTTGCATTCCTTATGAGAATTTGATGATCTGTCTGCCTGATGATCTGTCACTGTTTCCCATCATCCCCAGATAGGACCATCTAGTTGCAGGAAAACCAGCTCAGGGCTCCCACTGATTCTGTGTTGTGATGAGTTGTATAATTATTTCATTATGTATTACAATGTAATAATAATAGAAGTAAAGTGCACAATCAACGTAATGGACTTGAATCATTCCCAAACCATCCCCCAGCTCCGTAGAAAAACTGTCTTCCACAAAACCAGTCCCTGGTGCCAAAAAGGTTGGGGACCTCGATCCTACAAGGTCCTTTGGCTCCCTGACAGTGGGGACTGTGTTTATATCACTGATTGCCCTCATACCCTGCATAACGCTATGGCAGGGTAGCCAAACATGGATTGATTCTCTGGAGACCACTGCAATTCCCCTTTATTACCATTGCATCCCAGGGGCACAGTGATTCAGCCTACTCATGAATGTGTGATTTGCAGTAGAATTTCAGGAACCCCTGGGACATAAAAGAGGATCATCAGGGCTGGGCGTGGTGGCTCACACCTGTAATATCAGGACTTTGGGAGGCCAAGGCAGGAGGATTGCTTGAGCCCAGGAATTCAAGACCAGCTGGGGCAACATAGCAAGACCCACCTCTACAAAAATTTTTTAAAAAATTAGCCAGGTGTGGTGCTGTTCTTCCGTGGTTCCAGCTACTTGAGATGCTGAGGCAGGAGGATTGCTTGGGCCCAGGAAATCGAGGGTGCAGTGAGCCATGTTTGAGCCACTGCACTACACCCTGGGTGACAGAACGAGACTCTGTCTCAAAAAAAAAAAAAAAAAAAAAGATAGGGGCTGGGCACAGTGGCTCACCCCTGTAATCCCAGCACTTTGGGAGGCTGAGGTAAGCAGATGGCTTGAGGTCAGGCGTTCGAGACCAGCCTTGCCAACATGGTGAAACCCCATCTCTACTAAAAATACAAAAAGTAGTTGGGCACAGTCGCGGGCACCTGTAATTCCAGCTACTCGGGGAGGCTGAGGCAGGAGAATCATTTGATCCCAGGAGGCGGAGGTTTCAGTGAGCCGAGATCACGCCACTGTACTCCGGCCTCAGTGATGGAGCAAGACTCTATCTCAAAAATAAATAAATAAAAAGTATTTTGGGGTGATACACACATTCAGACCATAGAATATGTGAAGATATGGAAAAATATATTTGCCTTTATATTCCAGTGCTTTTTCACAATAAACTATTATCTGTATATTTGAGACAAGCTTGTATTAAACTGTGAGCCCTAAGGACAAGAATAGAGATGTTTTAGTGTTCCCGCCATACTAAGAGTAAGGCCAGCCAGGCGCAGTGGCTCACGCCTGTAATTCCAACACTTCTTGGGAGGCCAAGGCAGGTGGGATTGAGACCATCCTGGCCAACACAGTGAAACCCCATGTCTACTAAAAATACAAAAATTAGCCAGGTGTGGTGGCACGCACCTGTAGTCCCAGCTACTCTGGAGGTTGAGGCAGGAGAATCTCTTGAACCCGGGAGGAAGAGGTTGCAATGAACCGAGATTGTGCCACTGCTCTCCAGCCTGGCGACAGAGCGAGGCTTTGAGTCAAAAAAAAAAAAGAAAAAAAAAAAGAGTAAGGTCATGCACATAGTAGGTATTTCATAATTAATGGCTGATAAAACAGAAATGAGGACGAGAAGCACAAGAGAAGGGACAAAGGGATTAAGAGCTTGCACACTCTGACCCTCAAGAACTCCACATTAGATGCCCCCATCCTGGGAGGCTTGGCACACACCCTGCATCTTTACCTGAAATACCCCTGCTCAGCCTCTCCAATCCTCACCGTCCTTCACCATCCTTCACCATCCCTCACCATCTCCCACCATCCCCCACCATCCCTCTCCATCCCCCACCATCCCTCACCATCCCTCTCCATCCCTCACCATCCCTCTCCGTCCCTCACCATCCATCTCCATCCCTCTCCATCCCCCACCATCCCTCTCCATCCCCCACCATCCCTCACCATCCCTCTCCATCCCTCACCATCCTTCTCCATCCCTCACCATCCCTCACCATCCCTCTCCATCCCTCTCCATCTCCCACCATCCCTCTTCATCCGTCACCATCCCTCTCCATCCCTCTCCATTCCCCACCATCCCTCTCCATCCCCTACCATCCCTCTCCATCCCCCACCATCCCTCTCCATCCCTCACCATCACTCTCCATCCTTCTCCATCCCCCACCATCCCTCTCCATCCCCCACCATCCCTCACCATCCCTCTCCATCTTCTCCATCCCTCTCCATCCCCCATCATCCCTCTCCATCCTTCACCATCCTTCACCGTTCTTCACCATCTCTCTTCATCCCTCACCATCCTTCTCCATCCCGCTTCATTCCCTACCATCCCTCTCCATCCCCCACCATCCCTCTCCATCCCCCACCATCCCTCTCTATCCCTCTCCATCCCTCTCCATCCCTCTCCATCCTTCACATTCAGGTTTAAGCCAGCTTCCTTGTGAAGCTCCCTGGTTCCCTGTTCCTGAGAACCAGCTTCTTCTCAGCCCACAGTCTGTCCTGTGAGCTCCTGAGCTAGGCTGAGGTTCTCCCAGAGTAGGGAAATCCCGCCTTTCCTGACCAGGCCTGGCTTTTGCCCTTGGGATGAAAACACACACGGCTGCTGCCTCACAGCTCAGGTCACCTCCTGAGGAGTCCACTTCCCTCCTGTGGAGGGCACAAGCCCTGATGTCCCGCTCACCAAGTCAGAAGCCATGTAATTAGCATAATCATGCACAGCTGCCCTGTGGGCTCCGCACCCTCCCATCACCTCTCCCATGGCAGCAGCGGGATTTTTCCACATTGCTTCCTGGCCCCAACCTTCCAGGGCACACACTGCTTGTGGGACAAGGTCTGCCTCCTTGGCCTGGCACTCAAAACTCTTTCTTTCTTTTTTTTCTTTTATATATATTTTTTGAGACGGAGTCTTGCTCTGTCGCCCAGGCTGGAGTGCAGTGGTGTGATGTCAGCTCATAGTAACCTCTGCCCCTGAGTTCAGGCGATTCTAGTGCCTCAGCTTCCCAAGTAGAGTAGCTGGGACTACAGGCACCTGCCACCACGCCCAGCTAATTTTTTGTAGCTTTAGTAGATATGGGGGTTTCATCATGTTGTCCAGGCTAGTCTTGAACTCCTGACCTCAAGTGATCTGCCTGCTTCACCTCCCAAAGTGCTGGGATTACAGGCGTGAGCCACTGCACCAGCCCTTTTTCTCTTATTTTGAGACAGGGTCTCACTAAGTCACCCAGGCTAGAGTGCAGTAGTGCAATCATAGCTCACTACAACCTCCCTTCCCTTGGGAGGCTGGGGCTCAAGCAATCCTCCTGTCCCAGCCTTCTGAAGTAGTTGGGACTACAGGCATGCACCACCACGCCTGGCTAATTTTTAAAATTTTTGTGGAGATGAGAGTCTCGCTATGTTGCCCAGGCTGGGTTCGAACTCCTGGGCTCAAGCGAGCCACCTGCCTTGTGCTCCCAAAGTGCTGGGATTACGGGGAGACTCTTTCTAGATGGCCTCTGGGGACTGTCCTCCTGCTCACACACCAGGTTTCAGCAGTACTCAATCCCTTGAAGGTCCCCAAACAATCCACACAATCTCACGGTATTGACTTTTGCTCACACAGTTCCTTCCACCTAGAATGTTCTCTTTCCTAATCCAGCTGGCAAACTCCTATTTAATCTTTGACATCCAATTTAAGATCAGAGGTGGGTAAATTTTTTTTCTGTAAAGGGCCAGAGAGAAATATTCCAGGCTTTGTGGGCCATGAAGTATCTGTCATGATTACTCAACTCTCCCACTGCAGAAAGCAGAAACGTGTGTAAACAAATGGTGTGGCTGTGTTCCAATAACACTTGTTTACAGAAACAGGTGGCAGGCAGGGTAGTTTGCCCACTCCTGCTCAAGAATAATCTCAAAAGCTTCCCACAGGAAGGAGTTTAACAATGCCTTCTAGCAATGGCTTACGTATTTTATCGTAACACAAACCTGGACTGTAATGAACCTATAGCTGTGATGATTACATGTGCTGCTGGTCAGACCATTATCTCTCAGCTGGATTTCTTTTTTCTTTCTTTTTCTTTTCTTTTCTTTTCTTTTTTCTTTTTTTTTTGAGATGAAGTCTCACTCTGTTGCCCAGGCTGGCAGGCTGGAGTGCTGTGGCACTATCTCAGCTCACTGCAGTCTCTGCCTCCCGGGTTCAAGCAATTCTCTGCCTCAGCCTCCCGAGTAGCTGGGATTACAGGTGCCTGCCACCATGCCTGGGTAATTTTTGTATTTTTAGTAGAGATGGGGGCTTTCACCATCTTGGCCAGGTTGGTCTTGAACTCCTGACCTTGTGATCTGCCTGTCTCGGCCTCCCAAAGTGCTGGGATTACAGGCACGAGCCACCCTGCCCGGCTATGGATTTCTACGATAGCCTTCTCACTGGTCCCCCAGCCTCTGCCTTCCCTTACACTCTATTCTCACTGAACAGACATAAGCTGTTAAAGTGTAAATTCATTCTGGTCACTCCTCTGCTCAAAAACCTCTCATGGTTCCCTATTGCCCTGAGATTGAAAGCCAAAGTCTTAAAACGGTTTCCAATGTCCTACAAGTTCTACTCCCAATATCCTTTTAACCTCAACGTTATTGCCTACTACACCCACACGGGCTCTCTGTACTCCAATACAAAGCTATGATAGCCTCCTTGCTTTTCCTCTTAAAACAAGCCAGGCGGGCTCCTGCCTCAGGGCCTTTGTTCTTGCTCCATCTGGAACACTCTTTTCCTGGTTGTCCACATAGCTCACTCCTTCGCCTCCATCAGGTCTTTATTTAATTATCTTCCTTCTAACGTTTTTCCTGGCCAGTCTAGTTAAAACTGCAACGCTCCCGGGTCTCTCCTTCCTGTGTTTACTCCCCAGCACTCCTCACCCTCTAACTCACTACGTATTCCCCCAACTTTTTGTTTTGTTTTGTTTTGAGGCAGAGTCTCCTTCTGTCGCCCAGGCTGGAGTGCAATGTCAAGATCTTGGCTCATTGCAACCTCCGCTTTCTGGGTTCAAGCTATTCTCCTGCCTCAGCCTCCCGCGTAGCTGGGATTACAGGTGCCAGCTGCCATGCCCAGCTAATTTTTATATTTTTAGTAGCGATGGGGTTTCACCATGTTGGCCAGGCTGGTCTTGAACTCCTGACCTCAAGTGATCCACCTGCCTCAGCCTCCCAAAGTGCTGAGATTACAGGCATGAGCCACCGTGCCCAGCCTCCTCCAACTTTTTAATTATAAAAATGTTCAGGGAGTCTGGGCATGGTGGCTCACGCCTGTAATCCCAGCACTCTGGGAGGCCGAGGTGGGCAGATCACGAGGTCAGAAGATCGAGACCATCCTGGCTAACACAATGAAATCCCGTCTCCACTAAAAAATATAAAAAATTAGCTGGGTGTGGTGGTGGGTGCCTGTAGTCCCAGCTACTCGGGAGGCTGAGGCAGGAGAATGACGTCAACCCGGGAGGCAGAGCTTGCAGTGAGCTGAGATTGCGCCACTGCACTCCAGCCTAGGCGACAGAGCAAGACTCTGTCTCAAAAAAAAAAAAAAAAAAAATGTTCAGGCCAAGCACGGTGATTCACGCCTGTAATCCCAGCACTTTGGGAGGCTGAGGCAGGCAGAATGCTTGAGGCTAAGTGTTCGAGACCAGCCTAGACAACATGGCGAAAACCAGACTCTACCAAAAAAAAAAAAAAGTCGGCCAGGCGCGGTGGCTCAAGCCTGTAATCCCAGCACTTTGGGAGGCCGAGGCGGGCGGATCACAAGGTCAGGAGATCGAGACCACAGTGAAACCCCGTCTCTACTAAAAATACAAAAAAAAAATTAGCCGGGCGCGGTGGCGGGCGCCTGTAGTCCCAGCTACTCAGGAGGCTGAGGCAGGAGAATGGTGGGAACCCGGGAGGCGGAGCTTGCAGTGAGCCGAGATCGCGCCACTGCACTCCAGCCTGGGCAACAGCGTGAGACTCCGTCTCAAAAAAAAAAAAAAAAAAAAGTCATAGTGTCCTGAACCTGTAGTCCCAGCTACTCAGGACATTGAGATGGGAGGATCACTTGAGCCCAGGAGGCGGAGGTTGCAGTCAGCCAAGATCACCCCATTGCACTCCAGCTTGGGTGACAGAGCCAGACCCGGTCTCAAAAAAAAAGTTCACATAGATAATGGAGGGACTAGTGCAAGTGCAAAGGTATTCAAATACACAAGCACAGATCCCACAGTTAAGGTGCTTTGAATGTAACATGCTGACATGATGACACCTCACTCAAAGACATTAGCAAAACACACTCTCTGTTTCCTTCTCTATCTAGTTCATTCTGTGTCTTTCCCCACCAGGATGTGAGCAGCAAAAAGGCAGGGATTTTTGTCTATTTTGTTCAGTGCAGTTTCCTCAGCACCAAGAACATTGCCTGGCACATAATGAGTGCGCCTAGAGTTTGCAGAGAGAAAAGACAAGACAGGTGCTGATTCTGGTTCTGCCTCTCATTGACACCGGCGACTGGCACTGCCTCTCATTGGCAACTCTGGGGATAATTTTCCCTTGTGGAACCTCATTCTCTTCAACTACAAAGTGGGGATGACAGTACTACATCACAGGGCTGTTGCAAGGATCAAAAAGTAAGAGGTCGGCTGGGGGCGGTGGCTCACACCTGTAATCCCAGCACTTCGGGAGGCCAAGGCAGGTGGATCCCCTGAGGTCAGGAGTTTGAGACCAGCCTGGCCAACATGATGAAACTCCGTCTTTACTAGAAATACAAAAATTAGCCAGGCGTGGGGGCGCACGCCTGTAATTCCAGCTACTCGGGAGGCTGAGGCAGGAGAATTGGTTAGAACCCGGGAGGTGGAGGTTGCAGTGAACCGAGATCACGCCACTGCGCTCCAGCCTGGGGGACAGAGCGAGACTGTTTCAAAAAAAAAAAAAAAGTAAAAGGTGTAACATTGCACCCTTAGCATGTTAGATTTCCACGTAGCTCCTTGAAGGAAGGGACTAGTCTAGTCTGACCCTCTGTGCTCTGGGCTTAGAGGGCAGATGCCCTCCCTGATGCATGGGAGGAGCCTAGCGCAGCATCTCAGGAGAAGTTACTTTGACTTTAACTGCTAGCAGCTCCGCTAGCTCTACAGAACCCACTCCCTCGTGCTTACTTGCCCCATCCCTTTACTTGCTCATTCAGTGCTATCTAATAATCCCCTCCATTCCATCTTTTGATTTATCTACTCATTAAATAGTTTCAACCAGAAATACCTAGGGAAGGGATACTTAACTTCATCAGGTACTGAGATTCTATTTTGTGAATGTCTTCTGTGGATCTTTGTTTCCAACAATTGATCCAGCCTCCCTTGGCCTTTTCTGAATTTTATTATCTATTTTATTTATTTATTTATTTATTTATTTATTTATTTATTTAGACGGGGTCTTGCTCCGTCGCCCAGGCTGGAGTGCAGTGGCGCGATCTCGGCTCACTGCAACCTCCGCCTCCTGGGTTCAAGTGATTCTCCTGCCTCAGCCTCCTATGTGGCTGGGATTACAGGCGCATGCCACTGTGCCTGGCTAATTTTTTTGTATTTTTAGTAGAGGCAGGGTTTCACCATGTTAGCCAGGATGGTCTTGATCTCCTGACCCCGTGATCCACGTGTCTCGGCCTCCCAAAGTGTTGGGATTACAGGTGTAAGTCACCGCGCCTGGTCTATTTATTTTTTGAGACGGAGTCTCACTCTGTCACCCAGGCTGGAGTGCAGTGGTGTGATCTTGGTTCACTGCAATCTCCACCTCCTGGATTCAAGCGATTCTCCTGCCTCAGCCTCTCCAGTAGCTGGAATTACAGGTGCCTGCCACCACGCCCGGCTAACTTTTTTGTATTTTTTGTAGAGAGGGGGTTTCACCATGTTGGTCAGGATGGTCTTGAACTCCTGACCTCAGGTAATCCATCCACCTCAGCCTCCCAAAGTGTTGGGATTATAGGCATGAGCCACCGCGCCCGGCCCTTTTCTGCATTTCAGATTCACCTGTGTGTCCGCATTTCCAAATGTGCTTTGCAAAATCCTGAATGCAAAGGTGGGTGTTTGTTGAAGAATGGGACACCGCATGTTGCCCCTGTGGTTTTTCTCAGGAAAGATTGCTTGGCAGTGGGTGGAATGCATGGCCTTTTTTGCAAGCTCCTTGATAACCATCACTCTAACTTTGCTTGTTTGGGGTGTGGAGGGCAAGATATTTTCATTGATAATTCTGAGTCTTTATCCTTTTCTCTCCACTTCAAGCTGAAACTCTTTTTTCTTTTCTTTTTTTTTTTTAGACATGGTCTCGCTCTGTCGCCCAGGCTGGAGTGCAAGCAATCTTGGCTCACTACATCCTCGACCCCCCGGCCTCCCCTGCACACTAGCTGGGAACAGAGCCAGGCATCACCACACCTGGATAATTTTTGTATTTTTTGTAAAGACGAGGTTTCTCCATGTTGCACAAGCTGGTCTTGAACTCTTGAGCTCAAGTGATCCACTCACCTTGGCCTCCCAAAGTGTTGGGATTACAGGCGTGAGCCACTGTGCCGCAGTCAAGCTGAAACTCTTAAGCAAATTTTAAATCTTACTTTAAGTAACACTTTCCTCACCTGTAAAATGGGGACAGGAGGAGATGATGGAAGTGAAGTCACTTTGTAACTGGTGAAGCTCTGTACAGATATTAGTTAAGATGGTTAATTTCATTAACCTGTGAAGATTCTTAACTAAATCTTGAGCAATTTGCATTGGCTGCCCTACCTAGGCACTAATATCTTTAGATGGACTGAGGAGGAAACACACTTTTATTTTGTTTTGGAGACAGGCTGGAGTACAGTGGTGTGATCTTGGCTCACTGCAACTTCTTCCTCCCGGGTTCAAGCGATTCTCCTGCCTCAGCCTCCGGAGCAGCTGGGATTACAGACTATGGCCAGCACACCCAGCTAATTATGGGGTTTCACCATGTTGGTTAGGCTGGTCTCAAACTCCTGACCTCAAGTGATCCACCCCCCTCAGCCTCCTGAACTGCTGGGATTATAGGTGTGATCCACTGCACCTGGCCTACACACTTCTTTTCACAAGAATAATACCAGCAACTATACTTCCCACATAAATGGAGAGCAGTCTGGCAGATTCCTCTAGACCTAGGGTTGGGTGATTATTAGGGAAAGAAAAGGTCCAACCAAACCGGTGGGCTGAAGAGAGGAGACATGACCTGCTCAGTCCGAAGCAGATGTGTGACTGAAGTCTAGTCTCCTGGCTTCTCTGCAACATACCTCATTATCGGCATTATTCACCCTAACAACTGCTATTTATTGAAATCCCACTATGTGCACGAATGGGGACTAATTTACTTCTAGATGTCACAACAACCTTGTATTACTGTGCCCACTTCTTGGATGATGGGTCTGAGGTTCACAGAGATCATTTGCCCAAGTTCCTACTGAAAGTGCTGAGGTATTTCCTGAGACTGGCTCAGGGCGTGTTACCAGACAACAATGCATACATTTTTAGCACGATACTTAGTATATTTTACTTACGTTAAAAATTTAGGAGCCAGGGGTGGTGGTTCACGCCTGTAATCCCAGCACTTTGGGAGAATGAGGTGGGCGGATCACTTGAGGTCAGGAGTTCGAGACCAGCCTGGGCAACATGGTGAAACCCCTTCTCTACTAAAAATACAAAAAATTAGCTGGGCATAGTGGCGGGCGCCTGTAATCCCAGCTATGCGGGAGGCTGAGGCAAGAGAACCGCTTGAATCCGGGAGGCTGAGGTTGCAGTGAGCCGAGATCGTGCCACTGCACTACAACCTGGAAGACACAGCGAGACTCTGTCTCAAAAAAAAAAAAAAAAAAAAAAAAAAAAAAAAAAAAAAAAGACATATGTGGTAATTCCCCTAGGGAGTTTGGCCTTAGTTGTGAAAAATAAAAAAGCTATGCTCAATTTCTGTTCTATCGGAAAAAAAAGTATTGGCCGTTCAGCTGAAATTCAAATGTAACTGAACATCCCGTATTTTTTATATGCTACATCTGCCAACCCTGGCTTGAGGCTACCTGGCAAAAATCAAAACAGGTTCCTCCTTGTTATGCCCTATGCCTCTGTTGCCTTTATTTTTATCTTTACGAGCAATCATTAACAGTAACTTCAGACTCCAGGTTCTGGCCGCTTTAGGAGGCGGAGAGCGGACTAGGGTGAGACTCCTGGTCCTCATCAACTTGACTGCCAAGGAGCCGTCACGTGCACCTTCCGCCCCGCACAGACATGGCCGCGTCTCGCCGCCGAGGATTGGCTCCCGCCGAAAGCTCGTCCTCCCTCGGCTAAGGGAGCCCCTTCCATTGGGCAGTTAAAAAAATGGCGGACCCCCGCCTCCCGCAGTCCTCGGGCATGGGGGCGGAGCCTAGAGGAGGCCTGGGGCAGGGCCACCAGTGATTGGTGGAGAGCCGTGGTCAGGCCATCACGTGGTCCGAGGCCGGTTTGTTTGCGGAAGTGGGAGGAAGTAGAAGTGCTGAGTAAGCCGAGGTGAGTGACCTCGCAGGTGGGCGGGGCCTGGGGTACCTTCCCCAACTTCCTCCGCGCCACGGACTGCTACATCTCCGCCGGACCCCCCTGTGGATCTTCCTCGTGTCTCCGATTCTGAGGCATGTCCTACATTGACCCTTATGTGACTCCCTGAGTGCCCCCACCTTCCATCTTTTCATCCCCCAGCGTTCCCAACTCCCATCCCGAGACCGCCCGTGTCTCATCTCGAACTTGTGGACTCCAGGGACCCCAGCTTCGACCCTGAGTTCCTTCCCTGTACTCCAGTCTCCTCCGTGTGTCTCCCTCGATATTCCTAACTTCCCGAGTCATTCCATCTCTCCTCTTTCCCTGACTCTCAGTGCCTCTTTAGGCCCCATTGGTCGTCCTCATTTTCCTTTCTGTGCTCCTCTAAGTGCTCCCCAGTTCACTTGATTCCCCGCTTCACCTCCTTTTCCACCTTTCGTGGTGCATCTACCCATTTCTCACTCCCTGCTTCTCCTGCCTTTCCTCCCTGCCTTTCCTCTCTCGCGTGCCTGCAGACCTGCCCCCGACATGCTCCCTCCTTCCCCTCAGCCTGGCCACCCCAGAGTCTCCCACCCCCAATCCTGTGTCCACCTCCTGCTCCCACAGATGACTTGGAAGCTGGTGACAGGGAGCATGTGACCCGGGTGATCATGGGACTGGACCAGGAGCAAGCCCGTGGGTGTGGGACAGGGAGGGCACAGGGCAAGGGGACCTGTGGCCATATTTTTAATGGGCTACCCACATGACCCCAACATATACCTCCCCCTAGCTTCTGGGTCTTTCCCTCACCTGCCTCTTACCCGCCCAACAGGATGTCAGGCAGGTTTGGTTTGGCAACGTTGAGGCTCCACCCTTGGGCCGAATGCATTGTTTTTGAATGCATTGTTTTTGTTACAGTCTCTGCCTGGAGTTTAGCCTGTCCAAGTCTCAATTTCCTCATCTGTGACGGGGGATTGTACTTCCTGCCCTCATAAGGCTGCCATTAGTTTCAAAATTTGAATGAGAAAATGTAGAAGGTAAAGCTTTATAACCAGTATGGCCCTGTACAAATACATGACTTTACCGTTGGGTTGTAGGCAGGGTTGAAAGGAATGGAAAGGGAAAAGGGTAGAATGAGAAGACGAGGAGAGAAGGATGAGCAGAAGGTCCCTTGTCTTTCATTGTATCATTTGGCAATGTTTGTTGATCACCCCTTGTGAGTCAGGCTCTTCTGTGTATGTTCTCTTCACCGTTCATTCAGTCATCGTTTATCTAACAAATATTTATGAACTGTCTGATGTTCTAGGCTACCCTTGGTGTAGCCAATGATATTCTCACTTCACATGAGAAAAAGAGGGCGAATGAGTTGCTTGAGATCACACCGATGAGGTTGAAGCTGGAATCTGACACCGGAGCCTGTGTGGTTGCCCTGATGTGTAAGGTTTTTGCCACTGTTGTCTCAGTGCTTAGGACACTTTTTCTCCCTTCCATGGGTTACTTTCTTGTTACATGACAGACTCCCCCAAAGGGAGTTCCCCTCTTACTCAGCAGATTGACATCACTAAGAGATACAGAAAGGAGAAATTTAAATACTCTGTGTGTGTGTATGTGTGTGTGTCTGCACACATCTGTTGGGTGTGTGTTGGGGGAAGTAGGTAGGCAACAGGTAAGGGGCCGTAGTGAAGAGTGTGTTACAAGCTTCACTTTGTAGAGGGTGGCTCCCTGGGAGAATATGTTCTGTGTCTTTCACAGTGGATTTTGATAGGGTCATGTCTTAAATGTCTCTTCTCATTTTCGGATGGTGATCTCATCCAGTCTTATTTCTTTAAGTGCCATCTCTATTCTGTCAACCCGCAAATTTATATCCCCAGTCCAGTCCAGACCTTTCCGTGGAATGACAGACTCAAATATCTAGTTGCTTACTCAGCACCTCAAACTTAGGCTTTTCAAACTTGAAGTATTTATTTATTTTTATTATTTTTTAATTTTTTGAGACAAAATCTCACTCTGTCACCCAGGCTGGAATGCAATGGCGCGATCTCGGCTCACTGCAACTCCCACCTGCTGATTCTCCTGCCTCAGCCTCCTGAGTAGATGGGATTACAAGCATGCGCCATCATCATGCCCAACTAATTTTTGTATTTTTGTAGAGACAGGGTTTCACCATGTTGTCAGGCTGGTCTCGAACTCCTGACCTTAAGTGATCCGTCTGCCTTGGGCTCCCAAAGTCCTGGGATTACAGGAGTGAGCCACCGTGCCAGGCCTCAAACTTGGGAGTTTAGAATTGAGCTCCTGTTAGTTCTGCTCTCCATCCCTGACCCTACCCTTCACCAAAACCTGTCCCTCCCACTGTCTTTCTCATCTTAGGAAATGGGAGTATTATTCATTCAGTTGCTCAGGTCAAAGCTGTGAGATTATCCTTGATGCCTCTCTGTTTCTTACCCCACACCCAGCCAGAGCAATCTTGTTAAAAAATGTTGTCTCTTTCAGTGGCCGCTCCTCTCATGGCACATGCCTGGCCCCCTGTTGCTTCTCTGATCTCACTGGCTTCCTTGCTTTTCCTGGAACTTGCTAAACATGTTCCAGCCCTAGGCCTTTTGCATGTGCTCTCTTTGCCTAGATATTCATATGACTTTCATCTCTCTCCATGAGGTATTGATTTAAGATCAATTTCTTGGTGAAGACTTCCCTCCTCGCCCTATCTAAAATTTCACTCTCCACCTCAGCATTTCCTATCGCCATTCCCTGTTTTTTCTCTTCAATAGTTAATTGGCATCTAAAACCTTTGTATATATTTTACCTGTTAATCTTCTTTATTATTAGTAGCTCTGTCTAAAATATAAGTTCCAGGATGTCAGGGATTTTGTGGGGGGGTTTTTGGTTGATTGTTTGTTTTGGTTTTGAGACAGAGTCTCACTCTGTCACCCAGGCTGGAGTGCAGTGGTGTGATCTCGGCTCACTGCAGCCTCTGCCTCCTGGGTTGAAGTGATTCTCCCACCTCAGTCTCCCAGGAAGCTGGAATTACAGGCGCACGCCACCACACCCAGCTAATTTTTGTGTTTTTTGGTAGAGATGGGGTTTCACTATGTTGGCCAGGCTGGTCTTGAACTCCTGACCTCAAGTGATCCACCCTCCTCAGCCTCCCAAACTTCTGGGATTACAGATGTGAGCCACTACACCCAGCCGTGTTCTGTTTTAAGACAGGGTCTCGCTGTCGCCCAGGCTGGATTGCAGTGACACGATCACAGCTCACTGTAGCCTCGACCTCCTGGACTTAAGCAGTCCTCCCACCTCGGCCACCTTAGTAGCTGGGACTTACAGGCATGAGAGACACCATGCCTGGGTAATTTTTAAATTTTTGTAGAGATGAGGTCTCGCTCTATTACCCAGACTGGTCTCAAAGTCTTGAGCTTAAGTGATCCTCCTTCCTCAGCCTCCTAAAGTGCTGGGATTATAGGAGTGAACTACTGTGCCAGACCAGTCTGTTTTGTTTACGGTTGTATCCTCAGCGGTTAGAACAATGCCTGCCACAATCCATCTCAGTAAATATTTGTGGAGTGAGTCATAACATGGGCCACACTGTACCGTGCCACCAGCCCAAAGATCTCTTAAAGTCACCCCTGTCTCATGTGCTTGGGAGCTCCAGTGACAGTTTTGGGGCAGTTTGCTCCCAGCTGTGGTGCAGCCAAGCTGAGTGAATGAAAGAGATGCTTTTTCCTTTTGTGAGAGGACACTTTGCTCTGGCTCACGTGAGCAGCAGTGCATTTGAGACAAGCCTTTTGGAATCCAAGAGCCTGTAGAGCAAGCCTCGCTCAGCCACTTTCTTTTAGCTTTCTCCTGAAGGCAGTTTGAAGATTAAGAGCCTGATGCTCCGGATTCCGGCTAATTGGGTTCAGATCCTGGCAGATTGTGTAACCTGTGTCCCAGTTTCCTGTGTAATGTGGAGAGACCTGGACCTTTTCTTACAGGTGTTTGGAGGGTTAAATGTAGCAATTCGGCCGGGTGCAGTGGCTCACACCTGTAATCCCAGCACTTTGGGAGGTGGAGGTGGGTGGATCACCTGAGGTCAAGAGTTCAAGACCAGCCTGGTTAACATGGTGAAACTCTGTTTCTACTAAAAATACAAAAAATTAGCCAGGCATGGTGGCGCGCGCCTGTAATCCCAGCTACTCTGGAGGCTGAGGCAGGAGAATTGCTTGAACCCGGGAGGCAGAGGTTGCACTGAGCCAGGATCGTGCCATTGCACTCCAACTTGGGTAACAAGAGCGAAACTCCGTCTCAGAAAAAAAAAAAAGTGGCAATTCACCTGAACCAGTGCTGAGGCATCTAGTGCCCTGTGGGTGCTGGGCAGCATCTGGTGCCCTGTGGGTGCTGGGCAGCCAGTGCTGATGGGGTGTGAGGGGATGGGATCAAGCCCTTTTCCACTCGCTACTAACTGAGGGAAGAGGTTGGAGTGAGCTGGGGTCAGAGGGAACATTTGCGGGGATATTTGCTGGGAGGCTGCCTTGGATGTCCAGAGGCTCAGATGGGAGCTGACATGACCCGTGTGTTCCTTCAGTGTTTTCCCACCCACGGATTGAGCACCTGGTGTGTGGCCAGCCCTTTGCCTAGTGCTGTTCAAGAGTCAGAGGACACAGGCAGGCACCCGGCCCCCGCCACCTGCCACCCCATTTCCTCTCTCGGGGCCTCGATTTCCCCACATGCCAAACAGGGAGAATGATCGCACTTTCCTTGTTTCTTTTTTTCTCTTTTTTTGAGATGGAGTCTCACTCTGTCATCCAAGCTTTAGTGCAGTGGCGTGATCTCGGCTCACTGCAGCCTCTGCCTCTCAGGTTCAAGGATTCTCCTGTTTCAGCCTCCCAAATAGCTGTGATTATAGGCACCCATCACCACGCCAGGCTAATTTTTTTTTTTTTTTTGTATTTTTAGTAGAGACGGGGTTTCTTTCTCACCACATTGGCCAGGCTGGTCTTGAACTCCTGACCTCAGGTGATCTGCCCGTCTCGCCCTCCCAAATTGTTGGGATTACAGGTGTGCACCCGGCTGCACCTTCCCTGTTTCTTTGTGAGCTTGGAGGTAGATAACAAGCGTGAAACCCTTTGCCAACCATGAAGCATGGTGGCCTTGTGAGAGGCCGGAGGCTAGTGTGTGATGGCATGCCCACATGCTGGGTGGCACAGATGGTGGGAGCTGCAGGAAGGAAGTCAGGGCAGCTTGGCACTCTGAGCAGACCCTGAGTTTTCGGCCTGCTCTGTCTTGACTGGGTGGGAGGAGGGTGCTCAGGAGGGTGTCACTGCTGCCAGGTTCTGCTGCCAGGACCATCCAGCAGTTGTTCCAATCATGGGACATCCTGTCGTCAGCAGCTGGGGCTCGTGAGGCCTGATTTCCACCTTGGGCAGTTGTGTGTGTGCTCCCGGAATCCCCCACGTGGCCAAGCCGTGAGGTCTGCTTCCTGGCCTGCTGCCTGTGGGTTCCTGTCACGCACCTCTCGGGCAGCTGTCCGGCTCCTTTGCTCTCAGCTTAGTCAAGAAGGAAGCAGAAGGCTTGGAGCCTTTCCCGCTTGCACTAGGAGTGAGCTCAGCCTAAGCACCCTGACTATATATAAAGCTGAACTTTCGGCCGGGCGCGGTGGCTCAAGCCTGTAATCCCAGCACTTTGGGAGGCCGAGATGGGCGGATCACGAGTTCAGGAGATCGAGACCATCCTGGCTAACACGGTGAAACCCCGTCTCTACTAAAATACAAAAAATTAGCCGGGCGAGGTGGCGGGCGCCTGTACTCCCAGCTACACGGGAGGCTGAGGCAGGAGAATGGCGTGAACCCGGGAGGCGGGGCTTGCAGTGAGCTGAGATCCGGCCACTGCACTCCAGCCTGGGCAACAGAGCTAGACTCCGTCTCAAAAAAAAAAAAAAAAAAAGCTGAACTTTCCAGGCTGAAGCCTGGGGAGGGATTAGTCCGATCACTTAGGGCCACTCCTGAAGCAGTGCAGGTGCTGGATACAGGTTCTCCCAGTGGAGCCTGTAGCCACTGGTGGGATTTGAGCACGATATTTCCATATCCATTGTGGAGAGGAGCCTGGCAGCTCAGAGTGGGTGGGAACAGTGTGTGATCCCTGTTATCACCTTCAAGGGAATAAAGTGTGTCCAGGGGCTTCAGAGGTGCTGGCCCCGTGGGCTTGTAATTGGGTCCTTCATTCATTCTCACTCATTCATTCACCAAACATTTATTAAACACCCACTGTGGGGAACATCATGCTAGGTGCTTAGGGAAACAAATCAAAGCGGGTGGGGTGGGCAGCCCAAGCCAACAGATGCACCCCCATTCTCACATGGTGTATGTTCCTGTGGGCTGGGCCCTGGGTGGTGTGGGGTGCTGGGGAGAAGGGGCAGGCACACCAGGCTGCAGGGCGGAGGGGCAGGTATGAATTTTCAGAGGAGATGGCACCTGAGCTGAATTTTGATGGACAAGAACAGATTTATTCATTTGTCCTTTATGGAGCACACCCTCGGGTTAAGAAAGCGGGGAGGACGGACTAAGCCGATGGCGCGTATGTGCGGTATCCCCCGGTGCACTGAGACGTGAGTTTGACGTGTTCTGGGAGGATCGATGGTGCGGCGTGGCTGGAGTAGAGGTGAGGGATGAGCTGGAGGGGTGAGTTGGGCCAGCTCTCCTGGATACTGGAGTCTGGGCTTTCCCTGGGAGGTCATGGGGCGCCACTGGCCAGGGTCAGCAGGGAGACCTGCAGCGGGATTTGCATCGTACAGTGGGCATGGAGGGGTGTCAGGCTGGGTCAGGTACCATGCAGGCTGGAAGGGAGCTCTGGTGCTCTGAGCATTCAGAGCGGGCAGCTGGGCCGTGAAGGATGAGCAGGGGCTCCAGCAGGAACGGGAGAGAGCCTTCCAGGGAGGACGCAAGCGCAGGCCCCTTTCCCTCCAGAAAAGCGGTTTTCACACAGACCTTCCAAAGGGGAGGAGAGGGGACTGCCCAGGCCTGGCGGCTGCAGAAGACAGCAACCACCAGAGGGCAGGGACCGCTCCTCTCGTGCCTGAGACCTGCCCAGGGGCCTTCAGGGAATTCGTGGCTGAGGAGGAACCAGATTTTTGGGACTGACTTCTCCCTCACCACCCGCTGTGAGCAAGCCTCTTGGTCCCTGTCCTCTACTGCACTTCTTCTGGGGCTTGGCTCCTCATCGTAAGAGGAGCTTCCCTGGGCATGACTAGGGGCATGACTGACATAGCACCCGCTGGACAAGTGACTCCGGGTGACCTGTATTCACACTGATCACAGCACTAACCGCGGCCCCTCCTCTCGGCACGTTCCCCTCTCCAGCCATCCAGTCCCCATGAAAATACTCACTGTTCGTGGGTGGGCCAAGCAAGCCCCCGATCTCTGCCTTCCCCCGTGTTCTGATCTGCTTCATCCGCTTTGAAGGCCTCTCGCCAAATCCCCCCGCTGGCAAACTCCTATTCTTCCTGGAAAATTCAGCTCAAAAGTCATCTCCTGTAGCAGTCCTTCCCCCAGGGGACTGTGCACTCAGCGAAACAGGGACTGGGCTTGGGTCTCTACAGTGACTATTTGTTTTATGAATCCAGGTAGTCACTTCCAGGGAACTCATCAGAGATTCTCCCATTGACTCTAATCTCCCTCTGTTCCCACTCAAGGTTTTTTGTTTCTTTGTTTGTTTTTCTTTTTTGGTGGACATCAGCTTTAATTTGTCCTTTGTTTTGTTTTGTTTTTGAGACAAGGTCTTGCTCTGTTGCCCACGCTGGAGTGCAGTGGTACAATCTTGGCTCACTGTAGTCTCGACCTCCTGGGCTCAAGTGATCCTCTCGCCTTAGCCTCCCGAGTAGCTGGGGCCACAGGTGCCCACCACCATGCCCAGCTAACTTTTTTTTTTTTTTTTTTTTTTTTGAGACGGAGTCTCGCTCTGTCGCCCAGGCTGGAGTGCAGTGGCCGGATCTCAGCTCACTGCAAGCTCCGCCTCCCGGGTTCACGCCATTCTCCTGCCTCAGTCTCCCGAGTAGCTGGGACTACAGGCGCCCACCACCTCGCCTGGCTAGTTTTTTGTATTTTTTAGTAGAGATGGGGTTTCACCGTGTTAGCCAGGATGGTCTCGATCTCCTGACCTCGTGATCCGCCCGTCTCGGCCTCCCAAAGTGCTGGGATTACAGGCTTGAGCCACCGCGCCCGGCCGCCCAGCTAATTTTATTTTATATTTTGTAGAGACAGGGTCTCGCCATGTGGCCCAGGCCAATCTCAAACTCCTGGACTCAAGTGATCCGCCTGCCTCAGCCTCCCAAAGTGCTGGGATTACAGACGTGAGCCACTGTGCCCTACCTTGATTTGCCCTTTGAACATGTACAATTGGGGGCCTCTCTGGGCCTCAGTTTCTTGATCTCTGAGATGGGATAATAATGCTTGTTCCTCCCGCCCTTCAGCTCCTCCAGGGGAGCCTCACACCAGCACACTCTCTGTCAGTCTTCCCTGAATGAACCCAGCAGGCGAGCTTGGTTTTGACAGGGGATGGGTGAGCAGAGATAAGGAAAAAGGCCAGAAATATCTGACTTCCCTTGAGGGGGGGACCAAAATTGGTACCTGGAAATTGCCTGGCTTGGACAGGCAGAATTGTCACTGTCAACCCCCACCACCAAAAGGGTCTTGGGTCTTTGTCTTTCTGCTTGTGGTGTTTGAGAGAGCTGCTTGACGCAGCCGAGGTGGGGTCTGTGTCAGGTGACCCGGGCATCCTGGGGGTGCAGGGAGAAGCCCAGGTGAGGAGCAGGAGGGGCCGGTCATCAGTAGGGAAAAGTGATTGTCTACCCCACGGGAAGGTCAAGGGTAGGAGGCTGTGAGAAGCCAGGGGGAGAGACGAAGTGAGGCATGATTGCCCCCCAGCATCCCCCTCTTGCAGCTGTGCTGGGAAGAGCTTGGGCTCCGGGGTCCGGGTGGTGGGGACAGAAGGAAGCACGTGTGAGCACTTTCTCCCTGCTGGCCGCCTTCCTGGTTGGCAATGCCGTGAGTGTTCCAGGATGTGGCCCCGTGGCTGTCATTTCCTTTCTTCCACCTAGTGATAACAATGGCCACTGTTTGTGTGCCCACGGTCGGCCTGTGTTCCAGACACCTTCCCTCCATTGCGTCATCTCGTCCTCCCGCCAACCCTGAAGGCTGGATGCCAGCCAGGCCTGTCCTTTCTTTTTTTTTTTTTTTTTTTTTTTGAGACGGAGTCTCACGCTGTTGCCCAGGCTGGAGTGCAGTGGCACGATCTCGGCTCACTGCGAGCTCCGCCTCCCGGGTTCCTGCCATTCTCCTGCCTCAGCCTCCTGAGTAGCTGGGACTACAGGCGCCCGCCACCGCGCCCGGCTAATTTTTTTTTGTATTTTTAGTAGAGACGGGGTTTCACTGTGGTCTCGATCTCCTGACCTTGTGATCCGCCCGCCTCGGCCTCCCAAAGTGCTGGGATTACAGGCTTGAGCCACCGTGCCCGGCCCAGGCCTGTCCTTTCTGTGGCCACACACTGCTGTGGGTGTGTGGGAGGCATCCCCCAGCCCCAGGCCCTGGTGGTGGGGACGCAGGCTGGGGCATTGAGGAAGGAGGCTCTGTGGGGGTGTGGAATCTTTCTTTGATTTCACTGCACCCCTGTTGGCTTTCTCCCTTAACCTGAGGCTCATGGGTGCTGGATGCTCTTGACTCTGCCTTTCCTGGGAGCACCCCTCCAGGTCTCTGCAGGCCCATCCTCGGGGGCGCCTCTCTGCCGCTCTTCCAGGCCAGGCCTGACCCCCATGGGTCCCCATCTTCCCGGCTGCAGCCCCCAGAGGCTCAGCCTACACTGTTACTTCCTTTGAAAACTATAATCGCAGGCCGGGCGCGGTGGCTCAAGCCTGTAATCCCAGCACTTTGGGAGGCCGAGACGGGCGGATCACAAGGTCAGGAGATCGAGACCATCCTGGCTAACATGGTGAAACCCCGTGTCTACTAAAAATACAAAAAAACTAGCCGGGCGAGGTGGCGGGCGCCTGTAGTCCCAGCTACTCGGGAGGCTGAGGCAGGAGAATGGCGTAAACCCGGGAGGCGGAGCTTGCAGTGAGCTGAGATCCGGCCACTGCACTCCAGCCTGGGTGACAGAGCGAGACTCCGTCTCAAAAAAAAAAAAAAAAAAAAAAAAGAAAATTATAATCGCTTTACATAGCATCTGGAAAATAAGGAAAAGAAAAAAAAAAAAAAAGCCCATAAACCCAGCACCCTCATCTACTCAATGGCATGTTTTCTGTCAGTCTATCTTGGTTTGTTTTCTATCAGTCTTTGTTTTTTCTATGCATAATATTTACTCGGTTAAATTTTTGTTTTGACAAACTTTCTGTGAGCCAAGCTTGTGGACGGAGATGAAAAGACGAGCAGCTGCCTTTGAGAAACTTAGACTCTGGGCCAGCCCAGCTGGGCGCCAGCTTTCACTGCTCCACCCACTAGCTGGGTGACCCTGGGCCCGTGAGTTTACCCCTCCGTTCTTTGGTGTTCTCGTATGTAAAATGAGGATAATAATAGTAACCAGTTCATAGAGTGGTTGTGCAGACAAAATGATTAATGTACAGAAAGCTTTCAGGATGGTGCCAGAAAGATGCACCGGAGTGTTTGGTAGGAGGATGACGAAGCTTACAGTCTGGCAGGAGGGGCAGTTGTAACGTGCTGGGGTGTAATAGTACAGATGTGTTTAAAGTGAGGGAGAGCCCAGAGCAAGGAGAGAGAACCTGGCGTCTGGCGATGGTGTATCAAGAACATTGTAGGCCAGGCACGGTGACTCACACCCGTAATCCCAACACTTTGAGAGGCCGAGGCAGGCAGACTGCTTGAACCCAGGCATTCAAGACCAGCGTGAGCAACATGGTGAGACCCTGTCTTTATAAATTTTTTTTTTTTTTTCTGAGACAGAGTCTTCACTCTGTCACCCAGGTTGGAGTGCAGTGTGCTGTCTCAGCTCACTGCAACCTCCACCTCCTGGGCTCAAGCGATTCTCCTGCCTCAGCCTTCCAAGTAGCTGGGATTATAGGTGTCCACCACCATGCCCAGCTAATTTTTTTGCATTTTTAGTAGAGACGGAGTTTCACCATGTTGGTCAGGCTGGTCTCAAATTCCTGACCTCAAGTGATCCGCCCGCCTCAGCCTCCCACAGTGCTGGGATTACAGGCATGAGCCACCATGCCTAGCCTCTATAAAATTTTTTTTGAAGAAATTACCTAGGCATGGTGGTTGGTACACACCTGTAGTCCTAGCTACTCAGGAGGCTGAGGTGGAAGGAGGTAGAGGCTGCAGTGAGCCATGATTGAGCCACTGTACTCCAGCCTGGGCAACAGAGCCAGACACTGTTTCAGAACAACAACAACAAAAACATTTTTTTTTTTTTTTGAGATGAAGTCTTGCTCTGTCGCCCAGGCTGGAGTGCAGTGGCCGGATCTCAGCTCACTGCAAGCTCCGCCTCCCAGGTTTACGCCATTCTCCTGCCTCAGCCTCCCAAGTAGCTGGGACTACAGGCGCCCACCACCACGCCCGGCTAGTTTTTTGTATTTTTTTAGTAGAGACGGGGTTTCACCGTGTTAGCCAGGATGGTCTTGATCTCCTGACCTCGTGATCCACCCGTCTCGGCCTCCCAAAGTGCTGGGATTACAGGCTTGAGCCACCGCGCCCAGCCAACAAAAACATTTTTAAGAAGGAGGTGAGAACCATGAGAACCAAGCTTGGATTTGAAGAAGGATCAGGGCTTTCTCAGACAGAAAAGGAGAGGAAGAACATTCCAGATAGACATCATTGAGAGATGTCACTGAGCCTTGTGACAGGACACTGCGAACTTTTCTTGAGTTGTTATAATATAATCTTTTATTATTTTATTTTATTTTATTTTATTTTGAGACGGACTTTCGCTCTTGTTGCCCAGGCTGGAGTGCAATGGTACGATCTCGGCTCACCGCACCCTCCGCCTCCCAGGTTCAAGTGATTCTCCTGCCTCAGCCTCCTGAGTAGCTGGGATTACAGGCATGCACCACCATGCCTGGCTAATTTTTTGTATTTTTAGTAGAGACAAGGTTTCTCCATGTTGGTCAGGCTGGTCTCAAACCCCTGACCTCAGATGATCCTCCTGAGTCGGCCTCCCAAAGTGCTGGGATTACAGGCGTGAGCCGCCGTGCCTGGCAGTATAATTATTCTTACTGATCTTTTTTCCTTTTCGTGTGCCTCTTAGTGGACCCCTTGCTTTTGTCTTCCTTCTGTCCCCAGGGTTGATCCTGTGCTCAGCACATAGGCCAGGGAAGAATGTGGCTGTGACCCAGTGTTCACTCAGATGTCCTCTCTCCCCCAGGGCACCCATACTGTGTCCTTAGTGTCTTTTGTCTGGTAACATCTTGGCAGAGAGGCAGAGGGCGGCGTCCGTCTGATTGGCACCTGGCTTTGGTGACAGTACCTTAGGAAGGCAGTGTATTTTCTGGGAACCTAGGAAATAACAAGGTATCTAATTTCATCAACACTGGGGTCAATTTCCGTGGCAGAAACTATGACTCTGAATATACAACATAAAGTTACCACCCAGACACTGCTGCTCCTGAGTCTTCAATGGCATCTTCTGCAGGGCTCCCTGACCTGCTGCCGCAGAAGGCGCAGTGCGTTCATTTCCAAGGAGCTTGCTTTTGTGTGCTGCCTCTCGGAGTTCTTTGAGAAACCTGTGGTAGCAGGAAACAAAGGATTTAGACCGATGCCGATGATCCCCTTGCTCCGATAGAGTGTGACATGATGCTGGTCACCTTTTGGTGTCTGGGAGGGGGGACACTGATTTTGCTTGCGGAAGTGAAATGATCCATGCTGGCCTCTTTTTTTTTTTTTTTTTTTTTTTTTTGAGCCTCACCCTATCTCCCAGGCTGGAGTGCAGTGGCGCAATCTCAGCTCACTGCAACCTCTGCCTCCCAGGTTCAAGCAATTCTCCTGCCTCAGCCTTCCGAGCAGCTGGGACTACAGGCGCCTGCCATCACGTCTGGCTAATTTTTGTATTTTTAGTAGAAGCGGGGTTCACCAGCCAGGCTGGTCTCAAACTCCTGACCTCAAATGATCCGCCTGCCTCAGCCTCCCAAAGTGCCGGGATTACAGGCGTGAGCCACTGTGCCTGGTCCATGTTGGCCTCTTTGAGGGCTGAAAGGTTCTCTCTATAAGTTATATAGTGAGAACCCTCCATTTGTCGAGGGCATTACTGCCTATAATGTATGTTCACATGTGCTGTCTCCTTTGGTCAGTACCACACACTACAGGTGAGGAAACTGAGTCTCTGCTGGGACACTGGGTCAGGAAGCAGGCAGTTAAGGTCACCTGTGCACAGTGGCAGCACAAGGGGACAGCCTTCTAGGTCCCCAGCCTGGCCTGAGGGTTCTATCACTTTTACCTCCCATTCAGTGTTGTTTCTTTTTCGTTCCCCTCCTTTTCAGGTCCCTCTAGGCCCAGGATCTGGGGACAAGGCTGGTGGGGAGCGATCTGGGTGTCTGTGCAGGAAACCGCGACACTGGGTGAGGTTGGCATGGGAGACCGCACCTGGCTGACCAGAGACCTCATTTTCTTCCAGACTGAGGGGGAAGGCGGTGGGGCCTCCCCACCTGCTCCGCAGAAGATGCAGTTCTTCGGCCGCCTGGTCAATACCCTCAGTGGCGTCACCAACTTGTTCTCTAACCCATTCCGGGTGAAGGAGGTGGCTGTGGCCGACTACACCTCGAGTGACCGAGTTCGGGAGGAAGGGCAGCTGATTCTGTTCCAGAACACTCCTAACCACACCTGGGACTGCGTCCTGGTCAACCCCAGGAGCCCACAGAGTGGATTCCGGTGGGTGATGCTCAGCGGGAACGTACTTCTCTCCTTTGACTCCCCCACATCTCAGATTGGAGGTCTTGTTGGCCAAGAAGCAGCTTCTTTGGGTCTCTATCTGAGGGGTCTGTAGAGGGGTGGGAGAGAGGGGAGACTGTACTCTTAGACCAGAGGGAAGGGCTTCTAAGACTCCACACTTCTGGCCCGTCAGTGTCCAGCAGCATGAGGCTGGGTTGGAAGCCTGGAGGCTCGACCTATATGGACAAAGGGAAGAAGGAAGGACAGGGAGACTGATAGGGGCCACGTCAGATAAGGCCCATGGGGAGAACCTTTAGCCCTGGCTCTTTATTTTTGTTTTTTGTTTTTTGAGATAGTCTTGCTCTGTTGCCCAGGCTGGAGTGTAGTGGTAGGATCTCGGCTCACTGCAACTTCTGCCTCCCAGGTTCAAGCGATTCTCTTGCCTCAGCCTCCTGAGTAGCTGGGATTATAGGCACTCACCACCACGTCCAGCTGATTTTTGTATTTTTAGTGGAGATGGGGTTTCATCACGTTGGCCAGGCTGGTCTCGAACTCCTGACCTCAGGTGATCTGCCCACCGTGGCCTCCCAAAGTGCTGGGATTACAGGTGTGAGCCATCACACCCTGCCTAGCCCTGGCTCTTTAAGGGCATGGCCATTCTCATAGGGGCTGCCCAAGGTTTGCTCAAGAGGGCCGAACAGAGCTGTCGCCTCTTGGGGCATGCTGGGACTCCCCCGGGCCCGAAGGGAAGGCTCGAAAGCCAGGACAGGGCCGAGGGAACCGGGCTGATGGCAGAGCTGGTTGGGAAAAGGGGAGAAGCAGCCAAGATTCCAAATGCAGGCCCCAGTAGCGCTTGGCAGACTGGCATCTAGTTGGGCTCGGATAGATATTCCTGTTTCCGCTCACCCATCCATCTGGCTGTCCTGTCAGCCATCCATTCAGCATGCACCGGACACCTCCAGTGTCTCCAGAGTCCTGGGCTCCAGGCCAGTCCTGGCTGGCCCTGTGAGATGACAAACATGCCCTGTATCTTTAAGGAATGTACAGTCTGGTGGGGGAGGCCCAGTGCAAACAGGCATCATAGCACCCCTTGAGGGGTGCTCTGACAGAGGGAGAGCCTAGGAAACGGTGTGGATCACAAGGAGGGGATTGAGAGCTCCTCTGCATCTGGAAGAGTGAGGAGGAGCCTCTGTGGCAGAACAGAATGGATAAGGTCGTTCCAGCCATACAGAGGTGTGGAGGTGTGAGCCTGCAGGCAGTTGGCTCTGGCCGGATCCTGGGTGCATGCAGGGCTTTGTTGAGAGTGAGACTGAAGGAAGCAGCTGGGGACTCATTCTGACTGAAGCGGCATGGCAGGAGGGGTCTCTGAAAGTCTCAGGCTGGGGGCCAGGGGCTGCCACCAGCAGAAGAGCAAGGCAGGTATCAGGGCCCCATCCAATCAGGTGAGAATTCAGAGCCTGACTCCACAAGGAACCTGAGACAGAGGCACCCACAGCAGTTGCTTGGGCTAAATGCAGCTCAGTGGCCAGTCCAGGCACCAGTTTTAACACAGCGGGGCCATTCCAGATTCTGAGTGCAAATGGGGCTGAGTGGACCACCCTCCAGCCAGACTCAATCAGGACTGACCCTGGACGGGGCAGACTTGCACTTGCAACTCCAGAGCCCCACTGCAGGCACAGCTGACCAGCGCGCGGGTCCATTCCTTGGAGAGCTGCACAGCCCCACTTTTGAGATACATGGGCCTGGGGATACCACCAATCTCCACGCACCAAGAATCACCAAGTTCTGTCAGTTGTAAAACTGACAGGATTCCAGATTCGTCTCAGCCAGCTTAAGCCCCAGTGTGGGCAGACCTCCATCCCAGTGGGATTCAGTCCTTTGCCAGCAGCTTCTTAGCTACACCTAAGCTATTTGGTGGTACTTTATAGTTTACAGGATTTTTTGTTTTTTTTTTTTTTGAGATGGAGTCTGGCTCTGTCGCCCAGGCTGGAGTGCAGTGGCGCAATCTCGGCTCACTGCAAGCTCTGCCTCCTGGGTTCATGCCATTCTCCTGCCTCAGCCTCCCGAGGAGCTGGGACTACAGGTGCCCGACACCACGCCCGGCTAATATTTTGTATTTTTAGTAGAGATGGGGTTTCACCGTGTTAGCCAGGATGGTCTGGATCTCCTGACCTTGTGATCCGCCCGCCTCAGACTCCCAAAGTGCTGGGATTACAATTTTACAGGATGTTTTTAAGTATGTTGGGTTAGCACATTCTCTGCTAACCCTTGGAGGTGGGCAAGGAAGGCAGTATCCCATTTTATATGTGAGAAAACAGGCTTGGGATGACAAGTGATTTGTCCTAGATTATACAGGAAGCAGTGAAGAAATAGAATCGATGTCTTCTGTTTCCCAATCAGTTTCTCTGTCTGTGCTGCTGTGTTGTTTCCATGTATGTATGTATATATGAATTTATTTATTTATTTATTTATTTATTTATTTATTTTTATTTTATTTTTTTTTTTTGAGACGGAGTCTCGCTCTGTCGCCCAGGCTGGAGTGCAGTGGCCGGATCTCAGCTCACTGCAAGCTCCGCCTCCCGGGTTTACGCCATTCTCCTGCCTCAGCCTCCCGAGTAGCTGGGACTACAGGCGCCCGCCACCTCGCCCGGCTAGTTTTTTGTATTTTTAGTAGAGACGGGGTTTCACTGTGTTATTAGCCAGGATGGTCTCGATCTCCTGACCTTGTGATCCGCCCGTCTCGGCCTCCCAAAGTGCTGGGATTACAGGCTTGAGCCACCGCGCCCGGCCGCGTATATATGAATTTATTTGAGATGGAGTCTTGCTCTGTTGCCCAGGCTGGAGTGCAGTGGCATGGTCTTGGCTCACTGCAACCGCTGCCTCCTGGGTTCAAGCGATTTTCCTGCCTCAGTCTCCCCAGTAGCTGGGATTAGCCCGCCAGCACCCCTGGCTAATTTTTACATTTTTAGTAGAGATGGGGTTTCACCATGTTGGCCAGGTTGGTCTTGAATTCCTGACCTCAGGTGATCCACCCACCTCGACCTCCCAAAGTGCTGGGATTACGGGCCTGAGCCACTGTGCCCAGCCATTTCCATGTATTTAGACAGACTGAGGAGTATTGGGCGGAATTTCAAGCTAAGCACATTCTCTTCTTTCAGAATTCCTGACATCCCTAACTTGACTCTGGAGGGTTTTTTTTTTTTTTTTTTGAGACAGAGTCTCACTTGTTTGCCCAGGCTGGGGTACAGTGGCACGATCTTGGCTCACTGCAACCTCCGCCTCCTGGGTTCAAACAATTCTCCTGCCTCAGCCTCCCGAGTAGCTGGGACTACAGGTGCATGCCACCACACCTGGCTACTTTTTGTATTTTCAGTAGAGATAGGGTTTCACCATGTTAGCCAGGATGGTCTTGAACTCCTGACCTTGTGATCTGCCCGCCTCGGCCTCCCAAAGTGCTGGGATATAGGCATGAGTCACCGCGCCCGGCCTTGTTTGTCTTATTTCTAAATTTTATTGATTTATTGATTTTCACAGTCATAGCTCTGGAGTCTTTTTTATCTTCTTCTCTCTAACCTGCTCCCACCCGAGCCTTTCCATTTCAGCAGATAGCATCATCCCAGCTGGCTGTGCCAGATCCAGCCATCACATCCACCTTTCCAGCCAGAGGGAGGGTGGAAGGGCAAGGTGCAGAAGGTCAGTCTCCCCCTCCTCAAGGACACTTCATAGAAGTTGCACGCTTGCCTTCCACCTACATCCCATTGGCCAGAACCCGGTCACATGGCCACAGCTAACTGCAAGGGAGACTGGGAAGTGTTGCCTGTGTTGCAGACAGCCACATGCCAGTGGAAAACCAGAGGTTCTTTCCCCCTCGGTCTTGCTGCTGGCTCACTTCTCTAGGCCACAATCGTTGTGCACATGTCTTCTGCTGCTCTGGCTGTGGCCTGTACTCCTCTAATCCTCTTCCAAGCTGCTGTCACAGCGCTCTTTCCAGAGGGCAAATCTGATTGGTCAGTCTCCTGCTTAACTCCTCAAGGGCTTCCTGTTTTCTTTTATTTTGATTTATTTATTTTTTTTTGAGACGGAGTCTCACTCTGTCACCTAGGCTGGAGTGTAGTGGCATGATCTCAGCTCACTGCAAACTCTGCCTCCTGGGTTCATGCCGTTCTCATGCCTCAGCCTCCCGAGTAGCTGGGACCACAGGCGCCCGCCACCATGCCCGGCTAATTTTTTTTGTATTTTTAGTAGAGACGGGGTTTCACCGTGTTAGCCAGGATAGTCTCGATCTCCTGATCTCGTGATCCGCCCACCTCGGCCTCCCAAAGTGCTAGGATTAGAGGCGTGAGTCACCGCGCCCAGCCAGCTTCCTGTTTTCTTTTCTTTTTTTTTTTGAGACGGAGTCTTGCTCTGTCACCCAGGCTGAAGTGCAGTGGCGCGATCTTGGCTCACTACAAGCTCTGCCTCCTGGGTTCACGCCATTCTCCTGCCTCAGCCTCCCGAGTAGCTGGGACTACAGGCGCCTGCTACCATGCCCGGCTAATTTTTTTTGTATTTTTAGTAGAGACGGGGTTTCACCGTGTTAGCCAGGATGGTCTTGATCTCCTGACCTTGTGATCCGCCCGTCTCGGCCTCCCAAAGTGCTGGGATTACAGGCTTGAGCCACCGCGCCCGGCCTGGCTTCCTGTTTTCTTAACACGTCAGGTACTTAATGGCTTAAGAGGGCCCTGTGTGATCAAGTGTCTGCCTCTGTGTTCTCAGCTCATGCCACCTTGTGCTCCTGGCCTTTGCCCAGGCTCTTACTGTGGCCTGGAATACTCCCCTTTCTTTGCCTGCCTCCCTTCTTCTTGCCCTCCCCTGACTTGCAGGCTGGATTAGGAGTTTCTGCTGGGCATCCCATGGCACCCATCCCTGCACTGGGGAGCCTGCCTTCCTGGTAGGCCACAGACCTTGTGAGAGGAGGGACTATGTCTGTTGGGTTCATGACAGTGTGCCCGGCCCCCAGCAGGTGCCTGGCATAGATCAGGTTTGTGGAATAAATGAATGTGATATATTAATTCAGCTTTACAGTATTAATTGAGGGCTGCTGTGTGCCAGGCCCTCTGTGCCACCTGGGTGGAGGGTGGAGGACTGTTGCATTCAGGGCAGTTGAAGGAGCGAGCTGGGAAGTGGGAGGTGGAGGATGGGGACTGGGATGCAGGGGTTGAGGTTACCAAGGGTCCCAGAAGTGGTAATGCCAAGACCTAGGGTGTGACCTGGAGTGAGGGCTGCGACGAGGTGGGGTGGGGTCGAGGCCGTGGAGGAGGGTCAGGGCACTGCCGGAGCCCTGGGGTTCTCCAGGGCTGGGGTTCTCCAGGACTGGGGTTCTCCAGGGCCAGGGGTGGTCATTGCAGTGTTCTCCCAGCTCCTCTCAGCACCCTGCAGTTTGTGGAGAGCAGGCCTGGCGCACTGGACTTCCTCTGGCTGGGGGCTGAGGTTCTGCCTTCTAAACGATCATCCTCCTATGTTGCCCTGGAGGCCTTTGGACTGTCCTGAGTACTTGACGCATGTTAGAGTGAGCGTGGGCCGCTGGCCTTCCGCTCCAGGTGGAGGAATTTCTGTTGTTCTTTTGCTGCTGCTCTTGCAGTGAGCTGCCAGGCTGAGCTTCTGGATGAACCTGGGGGATGGAATTAGGAGCTTCCGAATTCTTGGGTTGTATAACCTAAGGCCAGAGTCCCACAGCACTGCTGCTGGGTGGAGAGACTGGACCCTGCTGCTACAGACGGTGACAGTAGCATCTGCAGTTTCCCAGCGGGTCCTGCACTCCTGGGCTTGGCACTAGTCTAAGCAGTAACTCATGTTACCCTCACGACAGTCCCATGAGGTGGGGTCTTTACTGACCTCCTATTACAGATGAGGAAACAGAGGCTCACAGAATTTAAGGAACTTGCTTAAGGTTCCATAGCTGGTCAGTGTAGTGATTATTCAGACCCTGTCACCTGTCTCCAAAACCCACTCGTTTATCTTTCTTACGTCAGGGCCGCTTTGTAGTGTGACGAGCTGAGTGGAGCTCCACCGCTCTGGGCTGATCCTGGCCCTTCCTGCCTGACCTATGGTGCGGGGGCCCTAGCTCTCCCCGTGTGAGCCCCCAAGGGTCACTTGTAATATGCCTGTGTACATTATGATAGCATAGATACTTCTGTTCCTGGTACAAATTAATCATTTACGGCTGGCATTGACTTGTAACAGATGACATTTGATGAAATTGGCTAGCCTCTCACTGGTATCTCAGCAGAAACAGGGCTGTACCTCCCAGGCATCCTGGGAAGGATGACAGAAGCGTGTGATCTGTGCTTCCCTACCAGGAGCTGGCTTTTGAGGCTCTCTGGACTGGGACTTCGCCATAAAACTGCTTATCAGGAACCTCAGATGAGTGGAGTGCCCTGTGTCTCGGCCACGTACTCTGGGGCCAGCTCCTCCATCCATTCAGTCTGCCCACATCCCATCCTCACCAAGCAGAGTGGAAAGCGGCAGGTCTCTGCCAGAAAAGGAGGCTCTGTCCCCATCCTTCAGTGAGATAATGTTAGAGTGGGACCTTGTGTTCCCTACACAGCCTTGTCCCCGACACAGCTTCTTTGCCCTTGCTTCTCCTTCTGCTACAAATGCTCCTCCCCGACTCCTTGGCTGGACACACAGCTCCCTGTTCTGTGGGTCTGTCCCGTTCCCACTCAGAGCCTCAGCACCGCCCATGTGGCCAAGACACAGCCCCTCTTGCCTGAGGTTGCCGTGGGTATGTTTCCACATCTCTTTCCCCTCCAGACTGCAGGGCTCCTGAGGGACAGAGCCTGGGGCCAAGTCTCCTCTGCGTTCCTGATGCCCGGTGTTGTGCCGGGCTCTCTGTGGGTGCATGGTAAATATCTGCCGAGTGGCTAGATGTATCCGTGGTTGCTGCAGGCCAAGTGTGTTGACCAGAGGGAGTGGGACAGGCTCCCCTAGGGTGGCTGGGGTAGCGATGGACCTTAAGGGGTCCAGAAGACTCCACCAGCTGGAGGGAAAGGCCCTGCAGAGACAAGGCACCAGGAAAGGCCCAGAGGACAGAGGAGCGGCCCTGTGGGGAGCCTGTGGGCAGGAAGGGCCTGTGCTGGGCTTTGAAACTGGGGACTCAGGTACCGCTCTAGTGTGAGGGTCCTTGGCATTTTTTTGGTCCAGGACCCCCTGAGGCCCCCGGGAAATGAGAACAGGCTCACACAGCCACTTTCAAGAGGTTCGCAGACCCCTCCCACCCAAGCAGAGGCAGAGCAGAGGCTTCTCAGAGTGGAGGCCAGGTGGCTTCAGTCTGGGGTTCTGGAAGGGAGGGAAGAGACACACCCCCCTGCGTCCTCCAGAGCCTCAGCCTTCTTCCTGAATCCCCCCTTTACCTCCTCACTGTAACCCACACCTGGCTCTCCTCGAAGGACCCCACTTTCTTCCTGAATCCCCCCTTTACCTCCTCACTGTAACCCACACCTGGCTCTCCTCGAAGGACCCCGCCTTCTTCCTGAATCCCCCCTTTACCTCCTCACTGTGACCCACACCTGGCTCTCCTCGAAGGACCCCGCCTTCTTCCTGAATCCCCCCTTTACCTCCTCACTGTGACCCACACCTGGCTCTCCTCGAAGGACCCCGCTTCCCCCACAGCCCCCTGAGAGTTTTCTCTCCCCGTCCCTCTCCCAGTGGGCCTGGAGGTGGGGTAGGGTCCTCCTTGCTCCCAGCCTTGAATCTTCTGTCACCTGCAATACTGCTTACTGTCACCCCTGGTGATAAGAATCTACGAGCCTGGAGTGCTCCCCAACATCTTCAAAGATGTGAGCCCCCGACTCAGCGTTGCCTCTGGTTCCTGACCCCTCCACGTTCGCATGACCATGCGCTGGCCTTTATCATTACCAGTGACAGCAGCTCTCCCATAAATACAACTTTCAACCACCCCACTTTCCAGTCTCTGCATTCCGTCTTTCCAGCTCGTTCCCTCTAGTTCTCCACGCGCACAGTGCTTCTCCCCATTGACAGTGAATTGCTCTTGGCTGCTTTTCCCAGCCCCATCCCGTTCATGTGCCTCGCTTTGTACCCAGCGTGGACTCCATGACCTGTCACTGTCACTCCTTCGCCTACACTTCCTGCCTCCTTGCTTCTCTCTCTCTTCTTTGTCCTGGCATCATCAACCCCAGAACTGCTTGATTCCAGTTCTCCACCATGGCTTTCTGCTGACTGCTCTCAGTTTCTTTTTTTGTTTTTTTTCCGACATGGAATCTTGCTCTGTTGTCCAGGCTGGAGTGCAGTGGCGTGATCTCTGCAACCTCCGCCTCCTGGGTTCAAGCAATTCTCCCTGTCTCAGCCTCCTGAGTAGCTGGTATTACAGGTGCCCGCCACTATGCTCAGCTAATTTTTGTATTTTTTTGTAGTAGAGGCAGGGTTTCGCCATGTTGGCCAGGCTGTTCTTGAACTCCTGACCTCAGGTGATGTGCCCACCTCGGCCTCCCAAAGTGCTGGGATTACAGGCGTGAGCCACCCTGCCCGGCCCTATTTGCTCTCACTTTGAAATCACAACGTGAGCCACAGTGAGCCTATGATGTGGTTTGACATCTTTCTACATTTCTGTGTTCACCCCTCTCCCAGTCTCCCAGAAGGCATGCCTCCCTCCCTCCCCTCAGCCTGCAGCCCCTTCCCCTCCACGCTTACTCTCAGCCGATAGCCCTGCTGCTGTCTCGCTGAGAAAATAGACTCGCTAAGAAAACAGAAACAGCCAGAGGAGAATTCGCTCCACCCCATGCACACACCTCTGTCCCTGCTTACTCCACATTCCCTGTTGTCAGCACCAATGTGTCTAGCTGAGGCTGGTCCCCCTATTCAAGGCCATCATCCCCTGTCATTTACTTCTTGACACCATTTGAACAATTATTTCCCCTCTTTCCTACATAACACTTTCCCCTTTTCTACTATATATTTTCTGCTATGGATTGAACGTATCCCCCAAAATCATATGTTGAAGCCCCAATTCCTCGTGTGATGGTGTTAGGAGGTAGGGCACTATGGGGTGATTAGGTCATGAGGGTGGAGCCCTCATGAATGGGATTAGTGCCCTTATAAGAAGAGGCATCAAAGAGATGATATGTCTCTGCCATGTGAGGGCACAACAGGAAGGTAGCCGTCTGCAAACCAGGAACAACCCTCACCAGGAACTCAATCAGCCAGCACCTTGATCGTAGGCTTCCTAGCCTCTAGAACTGTGAGAAATAAAGGTTGTTTAAGCCTCTCAGTCTATAGTTTTCTGTTATAATGGCCTGACCTAAGTTATTTTCCATCACTATACAATGGGTTATTTTTTTGTTTGAAAAAAAATTCTTTCTTGACTCTACTTTTTCCTCTAGGCACTGCTTATATTCAAGTGTCTTCATTTCTCTCCACCTATTTTCTCTCTTTAAACTTTGCAAAAATAGCAAAATATGACACATATAGAGAAAATGATATACAGCTCAGTGATTTATCACAAACATCTGTGTAACCACCACTTGAATCAAGAGATAGGACATTACAGCACCCTGGAAGCCCTCCTTTTGTCCCCTCTTCCCAAAGAAGGGTAACCAATATCTTGCCTTTTATGATAAAGGCTTTTTTATTTTTTTTTGAGGCAGAGTCTTGCTCTGTTGCCCAGGTTGGAGTACGGTGGCACAATCTCCGCTCACTGCAAGCTCTACCTCCCGGGTTCACGCCATTCTCCTGCCTCAGCCTCCTGAGTAGCTGGGACTACAGGCGCCGGCCACCACCCCTGGCTAATTTTTTGTATTTTAGTAGAGACGGGGTTTCAACACGTTAGCCAGGATGGTCTCGATCTCCTGACCTCGTGATCTGCCTGCCTCGGCCTCCCAAAGTGCTGGGATTACAGGTATGAGCCACCACGCCCGGCCAAGATAAAGGTTTTTGTATCTGGCATTTTGTTGGTGAGATTGATATGTTTTGTGTGCAGTTGTCATTTTCATTGCAGTAGAATTCCATTGTCTACTGTATCACAGTTTTAGTTACTCATTCTACTACTGATGAAAATTTGGGTTATTTCTAGTTTTTCTGGTACATACATTTCTGGTAGACATATACCTAAGAGTGAACCGGCTGCATTTTTGGCCGTAACTTGTCTTCAACATTAGTAAATAATACCACCCATCTGTTTTCCAAGCAGCAGTGAATGACACTTTCTGTTACTTCATATCTTCTGTTACTTGGTACTGTTAGGTTTTTAAATTTTAGTCATTCTGTCTGGTGTCTAGTAGTATGTTATTGTGGTTTTATTTTGCATTTGCCTGATTGCAAATGAAGTTGAGTACTTTTTGATACATTGAATAACCATTTGGATATCCTCTTCAGTGAAGTATCAGCTGAATTCTCTTGACTATTTAAAAAATAAAGTTGTTTATCTTTTTCTTATAGAGTTTTAGGATTTTTTTTGGTACACGTGTAGTCTAAATATACACCCTTTGTAGGTGATACACGTTCAGCTGTACGCACAGTGTTTTGCCTTTTTATTCTTTTAATGGTATCTATTGATAAACATGAGTTGTTAGTTGTAAAGAAGTCAGATTTGTTCATCTTCTTTACGGTGTGCTTTTTGTGTCTTGTTTAAGGAAGTCCTTCACTATCTTAAAGCTTTGAGAAACATTCCTTTCTCCTATTTTCTGAAAATTGTTGAAGATCTTTCTCTCTTTCTCTCTTCTTTCTCTTTTTTTCTCTCTCTCTCTTTCTTTCTCTCTCTCTTTCTTTCTTTCTTCTTTTTTTCTTTCTTGTCTCCCTTTCTCATCTAGGCCAGACTTCAGTGGCATGATCACGGCTCACTGCAACCTCAACTTCCCAGGCTCAAGTCATCCTCCAGCCTTAGCCTCTCAAGCAGCCGGGACTACAGGCACGCACCTCCATGCCAGGCTAATTTTTTAAATTTTTTGTAGAGACAGAATCTCACCAAGTTACCCAGGCTGGTCTTGAACTCCTGGGCTCAAACAGTCCTCCCACCTCAGCCTCCCAAAGTGCTGGGATTACAGGCATGAGCCACATGTCCAGCCTGTATTCTTTCTTTGTTAAATGTTTGGAAAAATTCATGGGTAAAACCATGTGAGCCTGGAGTTTATTTGTAGGAACCTTTTAAAACATGGATTCAATTTCTTTAACAAATATAGGGCTGGGCGCGGTGACTCAAGCCTGTAATCCCAGCACTTTGGGAGGCTGAGACGGGCGGATCACGAGGTCAGGAGATCGAGACCATCCTGGCTAACACGGTGAAACCCCGTCTCTACTAAAAAATACAAAAAACTAGCCGGGCGAGGTGGCGGGCGCCTGTAGTCCCAGCTACTCGGGAGGCTGAGGCAGGAGAATGGTCTAAACCCGGGAGGCGGAGCTTGCAGTGAGCTGAGATCCGGCCACTGCACCCCAGCCTGGGCGACAGAGCAAGACTCTGTCTCAAAAAAAAAAAAAAAAAAAAAACCAAATATAGGACTATGAGATTTTCTTCTCCTGTCGGTTTAGGTATGTTGTGTTTTCAAGGGATTTTTCCATTTTATCTAAGTTGTCAAATTTATCTGCAGATCTTATTTTCTTTTTAATATATGGAGGATCTGAAGGGTTGGTACTTTGTGTTTTTTCTATTTCTTGTTTGGTTTTGCTAGGGATTTGCCAATTTTAAAAATCTTTCCAAAGAACCAACTTCTGGCTTCGTTTATTTTTTGAATCCCTGAGTAGCTGGGATTACAGGCGCCCGCCACCATGCCCGGCTAATTTTTTGTATTTTTAGTAGAGATGGGGTTTCACCATGTTGCCCAGGCTGGTCTCGAACTCCTGACCTCGTGATCCGCCTGCCTCGGCCTCCCAAAGTGCTGGGATTACAGGTGTGAGCCACCGTGCCCTGCAAGCCTCTTTTTAAATGGCACCAATCCCATTCATGAGGGCAGAACCCTGATGATCGAATCACCTCCTAATGGCCTCATTTCTTAATCCTGTCACACTGAGAATTAAATTTTAACATAAGAATTTTAGGAAGACACAAGCATTCAGACCACAGAACATATATAAAACAGTTGTTCTACCAACTAACAGAATACACATTCTTTTCAAGCACACCTATATAAAAATTATAGACACTGACCTATGCGAGACATAAAGCAAATACAAATTTCAGATACCTGAAAAGATTTAGACTATGTTCTCCAACTACAGTGCAATTAAGCTAGAAATCAATAGCAAAAAATGTAACTATAAGTAAGCCCATATGTTTGAATTTTAAGCAAGATACATGTAAATTATCTATGGTTTAAAAAAGAAAAGAAATCACAGTGAAATTTAGAAAATATCTTGACCCAACTGGGCGTGGTGGCTCATGCCTATAATCCCAGCACTTTGGGAGGCCAAGGCAGGTGAATCACCTGAGGTAAGGAATTCGAGACCAGCCTGGCCAACATGGTGAAACCCTGTCTCTACTAAAAATACCAAAAATTAGCTGGGTGTGGTGGTGGGCGCCTGTAATCCCAGCTACTTGGGAGGCTGAGGCAGGAGAATCGCTTGAACCTGGAGGTAGAGGTTGCAGTGAGCCAAGATTGTGCCACTGCACTCCAGCCTGGGCAACATGAGCAAAACTCCAAAAACAGGAAAGGAAAGGAGAAGAGAGAGGACAGGAGAGGGGAGGGGAGGGGAAGGGAAGAGAAGGGGAAGGAAAAGGGAGGGGAGGGGAAGGGAGAGGGAGGGGAGGGGAAGGGGAGGGGAAGAGGGAGGGGAGGGGAGGGGAGGGGAGGCTGCCTATCAAATTTATGGGATGAACTTCCACTTCTGGTCATGACAGAATATCCTGTATCACACTAGCCTTCCTATTTATGTATTTATTTTTGAGATGGAGTCTTGCTCTATCGCCCAGGCTGGAGTGCAGTGGTGCAATCTCAGCTCACTGCAACCTCTGCCTCCTGGGTTCAAGCGATTCTCCTGTCTCAGCCTTCCAAGTAGCTGGGACTGCAGGCGACCACCACCACACCTAGCTAGTTTTTTATATTTTTAGTGGAGACAGGGTTTCACCATGTTGACCAGGCTGGTCTTGACACCTGACCTCAGGTGATCCACTCGTCCCTGCCTCCCAAGAGACTTTTCATTACAGCTTTGATCTCATTACTTGTTATTGGTTTATTTAGGTTTTGGATTTCTTCACTGTTCACTCTTGGTAGGTTGTGTATGCCTAGGAATTTATCCATTTCTTCTAGGGTTTTCAATTTATTGGCATATAGTTGTTCATGGTAGCCTCTAATAATCCTTTGAATTTCTGTGATATTGGTTGTAATGTCTCTTTTTTTCTGTTTTTTTTATTTGGGTTTTCTCTTTTTGTTAGTCTAGCTAAAAGTTTGTTGATTTTGTTTGTCTTTTCAAAAAACTTTATTTTGTTGATCTTTCAATTTTTGTTTTGTTTCAATTTCATTTATTTCTGCTATGATCTTTATTATTTCTTCTACTAATTTTAGGTTTGGTTTGCTCTTACTTTTCTAGTTCTTTAAGAGACATCATAGATTATTTTGAAGTTTTTCTACTTATTTGATGTAGGCACTTATAGCTATAAACTTTCCTCTTAGTACTTCTTTCACTGTATCTCATAGGTTTTGGTATGTTGTGTTTCCATTATCATTTGTTTCAGGACATTTTTAAATTTCCTTCTTAATTTCTTCATTGACCATTCAGGAGCATATTATTTAATTTCCATGTGTTTGTATGGTTTGCAGAATACCTTGTTTTTGATTTCTAGTTTTATTGCATTATGATCAGAGAAGATACTTGATATGATTTCAAATTTAAAAAATAATCTGGCCGGGCGCAGTGGCTCATGCTTGTAATCCCAGCACTTTGGGAGGCCGGGGCAGGTGGACCACGAGGTCAGGAGATCAAGACCATCCTGGCTAATGTGGTGAAACCTTGTTTCTACTAAAAATACAAAAAATGAGCCAGGCATTGTGGCAGGTGCCTGTAGTCCCAGCTATTCGGGAGGCTGAGGCAGGAAAATGGCGTGAACCCGGGAGGCAGAGCTTGCAGCGAGCCGAGATCGTGCCATTGCACTCCAGCCTGGGCAACAGAGTGAGACTCTGTCTCAAAAAAAAAATAGTAACAATAATAATAATTTAAGACTTGTTTTGTGGCCTACCATATGTTCTATCCTTGAGAATGATCTATATGCTGAGGAGAAGAATGTGTATTCTGCAGCTGTTGGATGAAATGCTCTGTAAATATCTAATAGGTTCATCTGCTCTATACTGCAGACTAAGGCTGGTGTTTCTTGGTTGATTTTCTGTCTGGATAATCTGTCTAATGCTGAAAGTGGAGTATTGAAGTCTCCAGCTATTGTTGTATTGAGGTCTATCTCTCTCTTTATTTATTTATTTATTTATTTATTTATTTTTGAGACGGAGTCTCGCTCTGTCGCCCAGGCTGGAGTGCAGTGGCCGGATCTCAGCTCACTGCAAGCTCTGCCTCCCGGGTTCGGGCCATTCTCCTGTCTCAGCCTCCTGAGTAGCTGGGACTACAGGCGCCCGCCACCTCGCCTGGCTAGTTTTTTGTATTTTTTAGTAGAGACGGGGTTTCACCGTGTTAGCCAGGATGGTCTCGATCTCCTGACCTCGTGATCCACCTGCCTCGGCCTCCTGAAGTGCTGGGATTACAGGCGTGAGCCACTGTGCCCCGCTGAGGTCTATCTCTCTCTTTAGCTCTAAGAATACTTCCTTTATATATCTGGGTGTTCCAGTGTTGGGTGCATATATATTTAAAATTGTTACATTATCTTGCTGAATTGACCCTTTTATATAATGACCTTCTTTGTCTCTTTTTATAGTTTTTGTCTTAAAGTCTGTTTTGCCTGATAGAAGCATAGCTATTCCTGCTCTTGTTTGGTTTCCATTTGCATGGAATATTTTTCTCCATCCCTTTATTTTCAGTCTATGTGTGTCTTTATAGGTGAAGTGTATTTCGTGTAGGCAACAGATCGCTGGGTCTTGTTTTTCTATACATTCTGCCACTCTGTGTCTTTTGTTTGGAGAGTTTAGTCCATTTATGTTCAATGTTATTATTGACAAGTAAGGACTTATTCCTGCCACTTTATTAATTTTTTTCTGGTTGTTTTGTGATCTTCTTTCTTTCCTTCCTGTTTTCCTTTTAGTAAAAGTGATTTTCTCTGGTGGTATGTTTTCATTTCTTACTTTTTATTTTTTTGTGTATTGGCTGTATGTTTTTTGATTTGAGGTTAACATGAGGCTTGCAAACAGTATCTTATAACCTAATATTTTAAATTGATGACAACTTAACACTGATTGCATAAACAGATAAACAAGCAAAGATGAAACTAATAAAAACTCTACATTTTAACTTTGTCCCCAACTTTTAACTTATTGTACTGTTTAAGTCTTGAAAAGTTGTAGTTATTATTTTTGGTTGGTTCCTCTTTTAGTCTTTCTACTCAAGATATGAATGGCCTACATACGAGAGTGTTATAATATTCTGTATTTTTCTGTGTACTGGTTATTACCAGTAAGTTCTGTACTTTCAGGTGATTTCTTATTGTTCATTAATGTCCTTTTCTTTCAGATTGAAAAACTCCCTTTAGCATTTAGCAGTATGTGAACTGTGTTTTTCAACTCTAGAATTTCTGCTTGATTCTTTTAAATTATTTCAATCTCTTTGTTAAGTCAGTTATCTGATAGGATTCTGAATTTCTTCTCTGTGTTATCTTGAATTTCATTGAGTTTCCTCAAAACAGCTATATTGAATTCTCTGTCTGAAAGGCCACATATCTCTGTCTCTCCAGAATTGGCCACTGGTACCTTATTTAGTTCATTTGGTGAGGTCATGTTTTCCTGTATGATCTTGATGCTTGTGATGTTCGTCACTGTCTGGGCATTGAAGTTAGGTATTTATTGTAGTCTTTGCTGTCTGGGCTTGTTTGTACCTGTTCTTCTTAGGAAGACTTTCTAGGTAATAAAAGGGACTTGGGTATTGTGACCTAAGTTTTTGGTCACTGCAGCCATATCTGCATTAGGGGATACCCCAAGCCTACTAATACTGTGGCTCTTGCAGACTCGTAAAAGTACCACTTGGGTGGTCTTAGATAAGCTCTGGAAGAATTCTCTGGATTAACAGGCAGAGGCTCTTGTTCTCTTCCCTTACTTTCTCCCCCCAAAATGGAGTCTCTCTCTCTGTGCCTGGAGCTAGGGGAGGGGTGACACAAGCACCTCTGTGGCCACTATCACTAGGACTGTGCTGGGTCAGACCTGAAGCTAGCACAGCACTGGGTCTCACCCAAGGCCTACAGTCACCACTGCCTGGCTACTGTCTATGTTTGCTTAAGGCCCTAGGCTCTACAGTCAGCAGGCAGTGAAGCCAGCGAGGTTATGTCCTTCCCTTCAAAGCAGCAAGTTCCCCCGACCCCTATCCTGGGAAGGTCTTTAAATGCCATCTGGGAGGCAGGGACTGGAGTCAGAAACCTTAGTAATCTCCCTAGTGCTCTATTCTATTACAGCCTGGCTGACACCCAACCCATAAGACAAGTCCTTCCCACTCTTCCCTCCTCTTTCCACAAGCAGAGAAGTCTCTCTCCATGGCCACCACTGCCCCAGCCCTGTGGCAAGTACTGCCTGGCCACCGCTAATGTTCATTCAGGGCCTAAGGGCTCTTGAGTCAGCTTGTGGTGAATGCAGCCAGGCCTGGGACTCTCACTTCAGGGCAATGTGCTCCCCTCTGGCCCAGGGCAGGTCCAGAAATGCCCTCCCAGAGCCAATACTTAGAATCTGGGACCCCAAGAGCCCTCTTGGTGCTCTACTGCACTGTAGCTGAGCTGGCACCTAGGCTGATTTATGCTTTTTATGAGGGTACTTTTGTGTGTGTGTAGTTGTTCAACTTGGTGTTCCTCCAGGGAGGACAATTGGTGGAGGTTTCTATTTGGATATCTTTTTTTTTTTAAGTTTTTTTTGAGACGGAGTTTTGCTCTTTCACCCAGGCTGGAATGCAATGGCACGATCTCAGCTCGCTGTGACCTCTGCCTCCTGGGTTCAAGCGATTCTCCAGCCTCAGCCTCCCGAGTAGCTGGGATTACAGGTGCCCGCCACCATGCCTGGCTAATTTTTTTTTTAAATTAAAAAGTAAACTTTAATGTTGAAAATGCAAACTTGGGGAAGGCAGAAAGATCACATACAAGGCTGTCACTTCACACTTGGAAGGCTACATGGCAGCCAGGCAGAGGTGCTCCTCACTTCCCAGACAGGGTGGGGGCCTGGCAGAGGCACTCCTCACTTCCCAGACGGGGCGGCGGCCAGAGAGAGCTGCTCCTCACTTGACAGATGGGGCGGCAGCCACGTGCCTGACTAATTTTTGTATTTTTAGTAGAGACAGGGTTTCGCCACGTTGGCCAGGCTGGTCTCAAACTCCTGACCTCAGGTGATCCACCCACCTCGGCCTCCCAAAGTGCTGGGATTATAGGCGTGAGCCACCGCGCCTGGCCCTATTTGGCCATCTTGCTTTGCCTCCACCTTCATTTGATGGATTTTGATAACAGAACACCCCCATGTAACCACCACCACAATCAAGATATGAGACATTTCTGTTATTCCCCAAATTTCCTTTATGCTCCTTTGTAGTCCATGGCACCCACCCCACCCCTGGGCAAACACCTATGTGCTTCCTTTTTTTTTCCCTGCAGGAGGACGTCTTCCTGCTTTCCATCACTGCTGCTTTTAATCATATAGCATGTAGTCTTATGAGTCTGACTTTCCACTTAGCATAATGCTTTTGCAATTTGTGATTGAGCGTTTTCATACGATTCTGTTTTTTCTCTGTGTTAGCCTGGAAGTTATACACTTTTTAGTAGTAACTGTTGGGAGATCGTTCTCCAAGAGTCTCTCTCATGTTTCTATACATCCTGCTAGTGGAGACATCGACTACCTGTTTTTGTCTGTTTAGTGTTGTTATAAAGGAATACCTAAGTCTGAGTATTATACATAGAAGAGGTTTTGTTTGTCTCAGCGGGGCGTGGTGGCTCACGCCTGTAATCCCCAGCACTTTGGGAGGCCAAGGCAGGTGGATCATGAGGTCAGGAGATCAAGACCATCCTGGCTAAATGGTGAAACCCCATCTCTACTAAAAATACAAAAAAAAATTAGCCGGGCGTGGTGGCGGGCGCCTGCAGTCCCAGCTACTGGGGAGGCTGAGGCGGGAGAATGGCATGAACCCAGGAGGCAGAGCTTGCAGTGAGCTGAGATCGTGCCACTGCATTCCAACGTAGGTGACAGAGCAAGACTCCGTTTCAAAAAAAAAAAAAGGTTTTATTTGTCTCGTGACTCTTCAGGCCTTACAAGAAACATGGTGCCAGCATCTTACCAGCGTCACATGGCAAGAAAGGAAGTGAAGAAGAGAAAAGAAGTTGTTAACTGTTGTTAAAAAGTGCAAGGCTCGGGCCGGGCACTGTGGCTTGTGCCTGTAATCCCAGCACTTTTGGAGGCCAAGGCGGGTGGATCACCTGAGGTCGGGAGTTTGAGACCAGCCTGACCAACATGGAGAAACCCTGTCTCTACTAAAAAAATACAAAAAAATTAGCTGGGCGTGGTGGTCCATGCCTGTGATCCCAGCTACTCGGGAGGCTGAGGCAGGAGAATTGCTCAAACCCAGGAGGCGGAGGTTAGAGGGAACCAAGATGGCGCCATTGCACTCCAGCCTGGGCGACAAGAGCGAAACTCTGTCTCAAAGAAAAAAAAAAAGTGCCAGGCTGTTTTTAACAACCAGTTCTTATAGGAACGAACAGAGAAAACTCACTCACCCCCACCCCACAGGGAGGGCATTAATTCATTCATGAGGGATCTACCCCTATGGCCCAAACACCTCCCATTAGCCCCCCACCTCTAACATTGGGATCAAAATTTAACATGAGGTTTTGGGGGCAGACATCCAAATTATAGCACTACCTTTATTTCAGGCTACCTTCAAAGGATGTTTATACAGCAGACAGCCTCGGAAAATAGAGTTAGGGTCTCGTAGAACACAGAGTAAGTTTGCTTACTTTTCAGCATAATCAAGATTATACCTTCTTCTGGAGCAAAACTTAGACAACAGCAAGCGGGGCAAAGTCTGAAACCATTTGCACATCTTGACAGAACCTTAGAGATTACAAGATATGTCTTTGGCCCACTGAAGGTCCATTAGTATCTTCCAGAAAAATAAGGTAGTCTTAGAACCCTTTAGCTATGTATTCCCTTCCAGGCTTCAATGCCATGTGCTATTGTTTTATTTAGTTTTTATTTTAAACCTAACAAGACACTATACCATCAATACTTATTTAGATTTCCCCACATATTTAACTTGCCATGGGGCTTCATTCTTTCATGCCTCTTTGAGCATCCATCTAGGATCGTGTTCATTCCACATAAAGAGAAAGCTTTTGGCCCTGCACGATGGCTTACGCCTGTAATCCCAGCACTTTGGGAAGCCAAGGCGGGAGGATCGCTTGAGCCCAGGATTTCCAGACCAGCCTGGGCTACATGGCAAAACCCTGTCTCTACCGAAAATACAAAAAGTTAGCTGGGTGCCGTGGTGCACGCCTGTAGTCCCAGCTACTTGGGAGGCTGAGGCGGGAGGATTACTTAAACATGGGAGGTTGAGGGTGCAGTGAGCAGTGATCGCACCACTGCATTCCAGCCTGGGTAACAGGAGTGAGACCTTGTCTCCAAAAAAAAAAAAAAAGGAAAGAAAAAGCTTTTTGTATTTCCTTTCATGTAGGTCTGCTAATGACAAAGTCTCTGGGTTTTTTGTTTGACTAGTGAAATGTTTTAATTTTAACCATGTTCTTGAAGGTTTTGTTTTTGTTTTCATTTTGTTTTGTGTGCTAAGTACAGAATTCTCATTGGCATTTATTTGTTTATTTATTTAGAGACAGAGTCTCGCTCTGTGGCCCAGGCTGGAGTACAGTGGCACGATCTCCACCTCCCAGGTTCAAGCGATTCTCCTCCTTCCACCTCCTGAGTAGCTGGGGCTACAACCATGCACCACTACGCCTGACTAATTTTTGTAGTTTTAGTAGAGATGGGGTTTCACCATGTTGCCCAGGCTGATCTCGAACTCCTGAGCTCAAGTGATTTGCCTGCCTTGGCCTCCCAAAGTGCTGGGATTACAGGCATGAGCCACCATGCCTGGCCAGCATTTATTTTGTTTTAGCTCTCTGAGGAAGTCATTCCATTATCTCTGGCTTCCATTGTTGAGAAACCAACTGTTATTCTAATGGTTGCCCTTTGAAGATAACTTTTTTTCTTCTGCTATTTTAAATATTTCCTCCTTGTATTTTATTTTCAGCAGGTATAGTATGCACATATATCAGCAATTGCTATGTTACATACAATACATATTGTGCAACATATGTGTCATTATCAGTTACTACTATGTAACAAACTACTCCAGAACAGCTTATAACAGTAATCATTTATTTAGTCCATAAATCTACAATTTGAGCAGAGCTCAGTGGGAAAGCCTCAGCTCTACTTTATATGGCACCATCTAAGGCAACTCGCAGCTGGCAAATTGGTGCTGGCTGTTGGCTGGGAGTTCATTCAGGGCTCAGGGCCCAGGATCAAGAGTCCTCACCATGGGTTGCTGCAGCCTCCTTGTGGCATGATGGCTGGGCCCCAAGAAAAGAGAAATAGAAACTTCCAGTCTCTTAAGGCATTGGTCTGGAAGCTGGGACAGCATCATTTTTGCCATATTCTGTTGGTAACGCAGTTACATCGCCAGATTAAAGGGTAAAGAGATACAAATTCCCACTGCTCAGTGCAAGGAATATCAATGATTTAGGGGGCCGTGTTTTAAGACCCCCACAAGGTGCTAAGTGTGGATTTTTGGGGCTTTCTTGTTTTTGTTTTTTTCTATGTGTTTTGGCAGTGGCGTCAGGGAGGGCTTATAGGGTATGTTAAGTCAGCAGAATAATGTTTTTTGTTTATTTATTTATTTATTTTGAGATGGAGTTTCACTCTTTTGCCTAAGCTGGAGTGAAGGGGGGTGATCTCGGCTCACTGCATGCTAGTCGGGAATTCCTGACCTCAGGTGATCCACCCACCTCGGCCTCCCAAAGTGCTGGGATTACAGATATGAGCCACTATGCCTGACCACAGTGGCTCACGCCTGTAATCCCCAGCACTTTGGGAGGCCGAGGTGGGCGGATCATGAAGTCAGGAGATCGAGACCATCCTGGCTAACACAGTGAAATGCCGTCTCTACTAAAAATACAAAAAATTAGCTATGTGTGGTGGCGGGCACCTGTAGTCCCAGCTACTCGGGAGGCTGAGGCAGGAGAATGGCATGAACCAGCGAGGTGGAGCTTGCAGTGAGCCGAGATCACGCCACTGCACTCACTCCAGCCTGGGCGACAGAGCGAGAGTCCCTCTCACAAAAAAAAAAAAAAAAAAGGCCGGATGCGGTGGCTCACACCTGTAATCCCAGCACTTTGGGAGGCCGAGGGGGCGGATCACAAGGTCAGGAGATCGAGACTATCCTGGCTAACACGGTGAAACCCCGTCTCTACTAAAAATACAAAAAAAATTAGCCAGGCATGGTGCTGGGCGCCCGTAGTCCCAGCTACTCGGTAGACTGAGGCAGGAGAATGGCGTGAACCTGGGAGGGGGAGCTTGCAGTGAGCCGAGATCGCGCCACTGCACTCCAGCCTGGGTGACAGAGCCAGACTCCGTCTCAAAAAAAACAAAACAAAACAAAACAAAAAATAAATAAATAAATAAATAAATAATAAAAAATAAAAGTTCAGTTTTGGAAAGTTTGCAGACATCAACTCTTCAAATGTGATTTCCATTTGATTCTTTTTCTACTCTGCCTCTGATCCTCCACTTACATATGTATGCTAGATCTTTTATTAGTCTATGTCTCTTATCTACTTTACTATATTTTCTATTCTTTTGTCTCTCCTTGCTTTATTCTGTTTACTCTTTCCTGATTATATTTTTTAATTCTGTAATTTCCATTTGATCCTTTTTTGATCATTCAAAGGTCTTTGCCAAAATTCTAAATTTCCTTTTTTAACCTCTCGAATGTTATCACAGTTACTTTAAAGTCTATTTTGGATAACTTAAATATTTACAGCCCCCTCACTTACAGATATGTTTCTTTTGTATATTGTTTCTGTTGGTTTTCTTTCATGTCTTATCTCCACATATGCCTGGTGGCCTGGTGAGTTTTGATTATGTGCTGGTCATTGTATTTGCAAGTATGCTTGTAGAAATAATCTGGAGTGGCCGGGCGCGGTGGCTCATGCCTGTAATCCCAGCACTTTGGGAGGCCAGGGTGGGCGGATCATGAGATCAGGAGATCAAGACCATCCTGGCTAACACGGTGAAACCCCGTCTCTACTAAAAATGCAAAAAATTAGCCCAGCGTGGTGGCAGGTTTCTGTAATCCCAGCTACTCTGGAGGCTGAGGCAGGAGAATCGCTTGAACTAGGAGGCAGAAGTTGCAGTGACCAGAGATCACACCACTGCACTCTAGCCTGGGCAACAGAGCTGGAGTCTCAAAGAAAAAAAGAAATAATCTGGAGCCTAGTTTGATGTTTCCTTATAAAGAATGAATTTATTTTTGCTTCTCCCAGGTACCTGGGAACACTTGCAACTAGGATAACCTCAGTCTAGTTTCTGGAACTGAAATTACTTGAGGCTGAACTGTGGTCCCTGTGAGAGCGTGTCTGTGCATGGCTCACCCTTATTCCTAGGCTAAGTAGTTCTTTAGGACCCTAACCCAAAGTAAGAGATGTTCATCAGGGCTCTCCTGTTGGCAGACCCCTGGGCTCCAGTCCCTGTGTCCTGAGCCCCATGACGCTGTTACTGGTGCTGCTCATTCCCCATCCTCTCCAGTAACAGCCACCTGAACACTGAGCTCAGTTCCTCAGTTTCCATCATTCCTTCCAGCCTAGTGAGTCGTCAGTGTCTTTTGAGGTATACAGTGCCTGCCAGCAGATGTTTTTAAATAATTTGTCCAGCATTTCTGGCTGTCCTCAGTAGGTGGTCTGTTTCATATTCCCTAGTCTGCCGTTAATGGAAAGTGGAAGTTCTGAGACAGAATCATCGTTCCCATCAGCATTCAAATGCCTGATTACACTTTCCCCATTCCCCACTTTATTTGCTCCTCTCCACAGCAAAACTCCTCAAAAATATCTGTCTTTGCAATCCTCAGATTCTCACGTCCTGTCCTTAAACCCACTTTAATCAGGTCTTGGTTCCCACCATTCCGCTAAAAGTATTGTTGTCAAGGTTGTGCATGTCTCGGTGATGCTAATTCCAGCGGTCAGTTTTCAGTTGTCATTCTCTGACATATCGGCAACACTTGATATGGAGTGCCCTGATGTTGAGGGGTTGGTGAGATGAAGGAAAAACCCAGCCAAGGGCAATGAGGAATGGCTTCTTTCCACCTCCTCCTTCCCTACCTTTGTTGTGGTTTTTGTTGTTTCTCTAACACTGATTACCTTATAGTTTATTTAATGTACTTCCTTATTTTGTGTTTTTACTTAAGTCATTTTGTTGATCTGCCCCATAATAACAAAGGCTCGGGCCAAGCGTGGTGGCTCACGCCTGTAATTCCAGCACTTTGGGAGACCGAGGTGGGTGGATCACTTGAGGTCAGGAGTTCGAGACCAGCCTGGCCAACATGGCAAAACCCTGTCCCTACTAAAAATATAAAAATTAGCTGGGCGTTGTGGCACATGCCTGTAATCCCAGCTACTAGGGAGGCTGAGGCAGGAGAATTACAGGAGAATTGCTTGAACCCGGGGAGCAGATGTTGCAGTGAGCTGAGATCATGCCACTGCACTCCAGCCTGGGTGACAAAGTGAGATTGTGTCTCAAAAAACAAACAAACAAAAATAGGCAGCCAGGCACGGTGGCGCACGCCTGTAATCCCAGCACTTTGGGAGGCCAAGTCAGGCGGATCACGAGGTCAGGAGATGGAGACCATCCTGGCTAACACAGTGAAACCCCGTCTCTACTAAAAAATAGAAAAAAAAAGTAGCCGGGCGTGGTGGCGGGCGCCTGTAGTCCTAGCTACTTGGGAGGGTGAGGCAGGAGAATGGCGTGAACCCGGGAGGCAGAGCTTGCAGTGAGCCGAGATCGCGCCACTGCCCTCCAGCCTGGGCAACAGAGTGAGACTCCATCTCAAAAAAAAAAAAAAAAAAAAAGGCTTCAGGAGGGCAGAGCATTTTATGCAATTGTTCATTAATTGACTCCTCCATTTGGCACAGATCACATGCCCAGTAGTTAATTGTTAATTGACGCACTGTCTGTGGAACAGCAGACTGGTCTCGTGAGCCAACACTCTCTGGGAACTGCCTCTACTAGACTCTGGCCAACTCCTGCGCTTGTAGTGGTATGCAAGACAAAACCTTCTGGTATGTTAAAAGCCCTGGTCAGAACTTTAAGTAACCATCACTGATATGTAATGGTTTTGGTTTTTTGAAAGTGCTTTTATAGTGCTTTTTCATCTGTCCTCACAGCACCTCTGGGAGGTAGGTAGGACAGGTACAGTTAGTCTCATATTTCAAATGGGGCTCAGAGAGGGAAAAGGATTTCCCAAGATCACACAGCACCTTAGTAGCAAAACTTGGACTCAACCCCAACACTTAAAAATGAACAAAGCTGGCTGGGCGCGGTGGCTCATGCCTATAATCCCAGCACTTTGGGAGGCCCAGGCACGCAAGTTGCCTGAGGCCAGGAGTTTAAGATCAGCCTGGCCAACATGACAAGACCCTGTCTCTTCTAAAAATACAAAAAATTAGCCGGGAGTGGTAGCGGGCGTCTGTAATCCCAGCTACTCTGGAGGCTGAGTCAGGAGAATCGCTTGAACCTGGGAAATGGACGCTGCAGTGAGCTGAGATCACGCCACTGCACTCCAGCCTGAGCAACGAGAGTGAAACTCTGTCTCAAAAAAAAAAGAAAAATTTCCCTGTTTTTTTAATAGCTCATTTTAATGGCTGCAAAATAGTTTATTACATAGTTATACCATAATTTATATAATACTTTGTTGCTGTACATTTAGGTTAAACAATACTTACTTAGTTCCTACTATGAACAGGGGCCAAGTACTGGAGGCTGGGGCTCTCAGATGTGGCCATCGAATTGGAAAGTGGATATGGCAGGGCTGTGGTAAAATAAAATATAAAAGTAATAAATGATATTACCAAAGAAAAGGAAAGTTTTTCAAAATAAAAGAAAATCTAGACAGGCACAGTGGCTCACACCTGTAATCCCAGCACTTTTGGAGGCTGAGGCAGGAGGATCACTTGAGGCCAGGACTTCAAGACCAACCTGGGCAACATAGCAAGACCCCCACTCTCTACAAAAATTTAAAAAATTAGGCCAGGTGCCGTGCCGTGGCTCACAGTGACTCATGCCTGTAATCCTAGCACTTTGAGAGGCTGAGGGGGGCAGATTGCATGAGCTCAGGAGTTCGAGACCAGCCTGGGCAACATGGCAAAACCCCATCTCTACTAAAAATACAAAAAATTAGCCAGGTGTGGTGGCACGTGCCTTTAATCCCAGCTACTCTGAAGGCTGAGGTAGGAGAATTGCTTTAACCCGAGAGGTGAAGGTCTCAGTGAGCTGAGATTACAACACTGCACTCCAGCCCAGGTGACAAAACGAGACTCATCTCCAAAAAAAAAAAAAAAAAAAAATTAGCTGGGCATGGTGGTGCATGCCTGTAATCCCAGCTACTCAAGAGCTAAGGTAGGAGGATCCCTTCAGCCCAGGACTTCGAAGATGCAGTGAGTCATGATCACACCACCGCACCCCAGCCTGGGTTACAGAGCTGGGTTTGTCTCTAAAAAACAACGTCTAACCTAAATGCCATTATGTCGTTTACATGTGTATAGATGTGTGTGTGTGTTTGCTTGGGAGGGGAGTCAGGCTGGGGCAGGCCAGGCTGCAGTCTGGGGACCTTCTGATTCCAGCAGGGATGTGGGCTGAGGGTCCCGCCTGGCTCATTTCTGGGTCTTGCTCCTCTGTCCTGGCTCTACAGACTCTTCCAGCTGGGGTTGGAGGCTGACGCCCTGGTGAATTTCCAGCAGTATTCCTCGCAGCTGCTACCCTTCTATGAGAGCTCCCCCCAAGTCCTGCAGACTGAAGTCCTGCAGCACCTGACCGACCTCATCCGTAACCACCCCAGCTGGTCAGTGGCCCACCTGGCTGTGGAGCTAGGGATCCGCGAGTGCTTCCATCACAGCCGTGTCATCAGGTGAGCAAGGGAACAAGACCATTTGGACAATGTGTGTGTACCAGCTTGTATGGGCAGTGGGGGCTGCAGGCCTCCGTTCCCCTCCGTAGTTTGACTTTAAAAGGAGCAGGGCCTGGCGTGGTTGCTCACTAATGCAGTCCCAGCACTTTGAGAGGCTGAGGAGGGAGGATCATTTGAGGCTGGGAGTTCAAGACCAGCCTGGCAAAATAGCAAGACCTTGTCTCTACGAAAAAATTAAAAAATTAGCTGTATGTGGTGGCATGTGTCTGTAGTCCTAGCCACTTGGGATGCTGAGGCAGGAGGATTACTTGAGCCCAGGAGTTTATAGGTTACAGTGAGCTATGATTGTACCACTGCACTTCAGCCTGGGCGACAGAATGAGACCTTGTCTCTAGGAAAAAAGAAAAAAAAAAAAAAAAGGTACGGCATTGCTACCAGATTAAAATGTAAGAAGGACAATGTAATATTTCTGGAGTCCGGAGTGCTCACCAGGTGCCAGGTCTGTGGGAGCTGATTTCTACCCACCGTGAAATTGAATTTTCCCAACCCCCACAAGGTATCGTGATTTTATTTTATTTTATTGTTTTTTGAGATGGAGTCTTAGTCTGTCACCCAGGCTGGAGTGCAGTGGTGTGATCTCGGCTCACTGCAACCTCTGCCTCCTGGGTTCAGGTGATTCTCCTGCCTCAGCTTCCCAAATAGCTGGGAGTACAGGCGTGTGTCATCATGCCCAGGTAATTTTTGTATTTTTAGTAGAGACGGGTTTCACCATGTTGGCCAGATTGGTCTCGAACTCCTGACCTCAGGTGATCTGCCCTCCTCGGCCTCCCAAAGTGTTGGGATTCCAGGCGTGAGCCACCATGCCCGGCCCACGTATTGTCATTCTAGAGAGAGCTAACAGGATTTGTGCCGGTCACTCAGCCAGAGAGGGTGAAAGAGGGGCTTGGATCCTTGGTGTCTGCTTCCAGGCCGCTCTTCTGGAAGCTGAAGGCCTCCTTTTGTGAATCCATTCAGCCAGCAGATGGAGCAGCGGTTGCCCCTGGTGAGGGTACTGTGCCCACACTTGCACAGGACACCAGTTGGCCATCTTGTGCAGAGGTAGCCACACCTCCTCTGAGTCTCTACCCCAGATGGCTCAGTTAAGTTCCTAGGCCCAGAACTCAACCTCACTGCTGGCCGGGTGTGCTGGCTCATACTTGTAATCCCAGCAGTTTTGGAGGCTGACCTCAGGGCAGACATACCACTTGAGGTCAGGAGTTTGAGACCAGCCTGGCCAACATGGTGAAACCCTGTCTCTACTAAAAATACAAAAAATTAGCCAGGCGTGGTGGCGCATGCTTGTAATCCCAGCTACTCGAGAGGCTGACGATTAAACCCGGGAGGCGGAGGTTGCAGTAAGCCGAGATTGCATCACTGCATTCCAGCCTGGGCAACAACAGCGAAAGTCCATCTCAAAAATCAAAACAAAACAAAAACCCTCACTGCACTTTAGTTTCCAGGCGTGCTCTTCTCTTGGACAGCACCGTGTCTCATCTCACGACGGCTCTGTCCATTTCCTGGGGCAGGCACAGCAGGTTGTGTAGATAAGGATATTGACGCCAAGGAAGGTTAAGTGAATTGCCTGAGGCTAGTGAGATATCCGCATCTGCGACCCTTTCCTGTGCCACCACCCTGCCCACTTCTTGCTGGTGTGGCCCTGGGGTCCATCTCTTGTACAAGTGAGCAAACTGAACAAAAACCTGATACAGGTCACATCAGATGTAAATACATTCAAATCAGCCCAACTAGCTGAGTGGTGGGAATGCTTTTGAGCTCAAATAAACCAGAATGTCTGAGTTTCCGACTTAGGTTCCGACTTAGGTTCCGACTTAGGTTCCCCTGCCGCCTTGTGCCACACCTGCTCACCTCTGCTCACCCTGGCCCTTCCCTGCAGCTGTGCCAATTGCACGGAGAATGAGGAGGGCTGCACACCCCTGCACCTGGCCTGCCGCAAGGGTGATGGGGAGATCCTGGTGGAGCTGGTGCAGTACTGCCACGCTCAGATGGATGTCACCGACAACAAGGGAGAGACGGTCTTCCATTATGCTGTCCAGGGTGACAATTCCCAGGTGCTACAGGTGAGCAGGGGGAGGGGCAGGGTGACTGGTACTGATACCTCCCGGTGTCCACAGTTCCCTTTGGGCCCCTGGGCTCGGGTGTCACTCTTGGGCCTCTTACTGTCCCCTGTTGGTCCTTGAGGCCTGAGCTCCTTCATGGAGGGTGCAGACCCCTCGCTGGCTCTTCCCTCCCAGCGCTTTTCCAGGAGCCACCGTCCTCGGTCTCTTTGCTTGATAACCCTAGGGACGACCTCCAACCCAGTAAAATAAACCCAAGGCCCAGCTCCAGCCAGCCAGTTCAGTTCCACTTTTCCTGAGCACAGTCTGTGAGCCAGATACCTGCCTGGAGGGGCTCGTGGGCCAGCGGGACCTGGGCTTAACCTTTTGCGAGCTTGTCCAACCTGCGGCCCTGCAGGCTGCATGCAGCCCAGGACAGCTTTGAATGTGGCCCAACACAAATTCATAAACTTTCTTAAAACATTATGAGATTCATGCACGGACCTTTTTTTCCGATCAGCTGTCGTTAGCGGTCTTGTATTTTATGTGTGATCCAAGACAATTCTTCCAGTGTGGCCCAGGGAGGCCAAAATATTGGACACCCCTGTTTTACAGCAATTCAAACCAAGCAAACCGAGCTCTCTCCAGTTCCTGTAGGCATTTATGCCAGAGGCCTTCCTGTTAACGTTTTTGATTACCTGGGTAAAAGATGTGATTTTTTAATTGTGGGCAAGCTGATGGGTGATATTATTAAATAGCTATTTCATGTATTAGATTGAACAGAAAAGACAGGATGTTGGATTATGTTTTATTGTCTAGAATTAGAAAATTCTTCTAAAGATCATGTTCTCTGTGCCTTGGCATCAGAATGCAACCACGTTATTCCAGAAAATGTGGATTCCTTGTTTTTTTTTTTTTTTTTTTTAAGACAGAGTCTCCCTCTGTTGCCCAGGCTGGAGTGCAGTGGTGTGATCTTGGCTCACTGCAACCTCTGCCTCCTGGGTTCAGGTGATGCTCGTGCCTCAGCTTCCTGAGTAGCTGGGATTACAGGCATGTGCCACCAAGCCTGGGTAATTTCCGTATTTTTAGTAGAGATGGGGTTTTGCCGTGTTGCCCAGGCTGGTCTCCAACTCCTGGCCTCAAGTGATCCACCCGCCTCGGCCTCCCAAAATGCCAGGATTACAGATGTGAGCCACCGCGCCTGGCCCAGAAAATGTGGATTCCATATCTTATGCTTCGTGCTCTCAGGGAAGGGAATTCTCCACCCACAGTTGAACTCCGCTTTTGCTGACAATCCTCTGCGTACCCAGCACGGTTCCGCGCAGACCCTGCCTCCACGTGGGGGCGCGCACACCCGCTTCTCAGTGGTCATGCACGACTGCAGCCGTCCTTCATCGGGTGCTGATTGGTTCCTGACCCTGAACTGAGTGTTGTATATGTTCTAGTTAATTCTGAGAATACACTTATGGGGTGGAGGTCATTATTCCCCTTTCCTCTCCGAAGAAGCTGAGGTTCAGTGTTGTTAAGAAGCGTGCCCAGGGAGGGCCACAAAGCTGAAAGGGTGGGGCTTGATCTTTCACTGGCCTTGATGCCAGCCCCTTGCTCTCCCTGCTGTGTCTCTGGCCTGCCTCCAGGCCCAGTGGGACTGCTGTGAGGTGACCCTGGTGTCACATAGGTGCACTGTGGTTGTTGTAATGAACCTCATGGGGACAGCATTCAGCTAAAAGAGAGTAAAACCCTCCTAGTGCTTTCTTTTTTTTGAGACAGGGTCTATCTAGCTCTGTCACCCAGGCTGGAGTGCAGTGGCGCAATCGTGGCTCACTGCAGCCTCGACCTTCTGGGCTCAGGTGATCCTCCCACCTCAACCTCCTGAGCAGCTTGGGACTACAGGCTCGTGCCACCACACAGGCTAATTTTTTTTTTTTTTTTTTTTTTTTTTTTGAGACGGAGTCTCGCTCTGTTGCCCAGGCTGGAGTGCAGTGGCCGGATCTCAGCTCACTGCAAGCTCCACCTCCCGGGTTTACGCCATTCTCCTGCCTCAGCCTCCCGAGTAGCTGGGACTACAAGTGCCCGCCACCTCACCCGGCTAGTTTTTTGTATTTTTTTTTTTTTTTAGTAGAGACGGGGTTTCACCGTGTTAGCCAGGATGGTCTTGATCTCCTGACCTTGTGATCCGCCCTTCTCGGCCTCCCAAAGTCCTGGGATTACAGCACACAGGCTAATTTTTTTTTTTTTTTTTTTTTTTTTGAGACGGAGTGTCGCTCTGTCGCCCAGGCTGGAGTTCAGTGGCCGGATCTCAGCTCACTGCAAGCTCCGCCTCCCGGGTTCACGCCATTCTCCTGCCTCAGCCTCCCGAGTAGCTGGGACTACAGGCACCCGCCACCTCGCCCGGCTAGTTTTATTTTTGTATTTTTTTTAGTAGAGACGGGGTTTCACCGTGTTAGCCAGGATGGTCTCGATCTCCTGACCTTGTGATCCGCCCGTCTCGGCCTCCCAAAGTGCTGGGATTACAGGCTTGAGCCACCGCGCCCGGCCAAGCTAATTTTTAAAAATTTTTTGATAGAGACGGGTCTCCCTGTGTTGCCCAGGCTGGTATCAAACTCCTGGTCTCAGGTGATCCTCTTGCCTCCCAATGTGTTGGGATTACAGGTTTGAGCCACTGCGCCTGGCCCCTAGTTCTCTTTTTAATACTGCCATTCTTTCATTGGAAACATAGTACCTGTGTGTAGAAAAACATCAATCAGGACGGAATGAAAACCAAGAATCACTCCCGCCTGGACCCCCAGTGCCCATCCCGAGATACGGCCACCTTTTAAGTTCCTTGACTCAGAAACGTTTCATGTGAGCCACAGTCATGCCAGGTCACCCCTTCCTTCCCATGGGAGGAAAGGCACTTGGCTTTCCTGGTGCTTCTTTTTACTTTTTTTTTTTGTTGAGACAGAGTTTTTGCCATGTTGCCCAGGCTGGAGTACAATGGCGCAATCTCAGCTCACTGCAACCTCTGCCTCCTGGGTTCAAGCAATTCTCCTGCCTCAGCCTCCCAAGTAGCTGGGATTACAGGTGCCTGCCACCACGCCCAGTTACTTTTTGTATTTTTAGTAGAGATGACATTTCACCATGTTGGCCAGGCTGGTCTCAGACTCTTGACCTTGGGTGATCCACCCACCTTGGCCTCCCAAAGTGCTAGGATTACAGGCGTGAGCGACTGTGCCCGGCCTCTTTACGTTCTTATTAGCATCCTATGGAGTCAAACTTCCCTTCCTCTTTCATCAGCTCCTTGGAAAGAATGCAGTGGCTGGCCTGAACCAGGTGAATAACCAAGGGCTGACCCCGCTGCACCTGGCCTGCCAGCTGGGGAAGCAGGAGATGGTCCGCGTGCTGCTGCTGTGCAATGCTCGGTGCAACATCATGGGCCCCAACGGCTACCCCATCCACTCAGCCATGAAGTTCTCTCAGAAAGGGTAAGACCTCCCTCCCCACCGCATCTGCTGGCCTGCTGGGCTCCAGCTCTCCTATCACCTGTCCCATGCCTGAGGCAAGCAGTGTCCACCATAGATCTTAGCACCTCCAGCCTCACAGCAGAGGCCCCGGGTTCACAAGCCTCATTAGGCCGGCCTGGCCCGAAGAAAGTGCTCTGTCATTTTATTATGGGTAGGAATCTCAGTTCACAAGTTCAGCTGTGTAAGGAGGAGACTTTACAATTTTTCTGTCTGGGTGCATTGGCTCACGCCTGTAATCCCAACACTTTGGGAGGCTGAGGTGGGTGAATCACCTGAAGTCAGGGGTTCGAGACCAGCCTGACCAATATGGTGAAACCCTGTCTCTACTAAAAATACAAAAATTAGCTGGGTGTGGTGGTGTGTGCCTGTAATCCCAGCTACTCCGGGAGGCTGAGACAGGAGAATTGCTTGAACCCAGGAGGCAAAGAAAGAAAGAAAAAATACTATCTAGAAGGAAGAATATCTAGAATGAATGAATGAGCCAGTGAGTCCTTCGATCCTGGCACTGTGCTAAAGCACTGGCCTCACCGAAATGAATAAGCCACTCCAGGACAGGAGACAGCCCAGCCACCCAGAACCTCCCAGCGCAGTGCTGGACAAGCAGTGAGAAGGCACGGGCGGGCGGCGCACGGGCGGGCGGCACTCAGGCGGGGAGGCTGGCACTCGTGCCTTTCCTCGGGTTATTCCGTCCTCTGAGAGCTGCATCCACCTTGCTAGCCCCATGGGGCATTGCTAGCCCTTCTAAGGGCTGGACCAAGCCTGGACAAACCCTCCTTTCCTGGAATCTCCCAAGCACAGGCAAAATGAGCTAGAACTTTCAGAAATACTTGACCAAACGGAGAAGATACCAACACCCCCAGCCCCGAAATCAGGTTCCCCAGTTGCAGGTTGTGACCTGATTGGACACCCGGTGACGGGTGATGCTCTTCTCTACCTAAAGGGCTGGCACATGACCCCACTCTTGCTTGGCTCCAGCCACCCTGAGCTGTACTGGGCAGGAGCTGTAATTGACCAGTTTTCTCTCTCTTCAAACAACCTCAGCCCTCACCAGTCCCTCTCTGTCGCCACACAGGCCATCCTGGGTGGGTCCAGCGCCCCATCACATAAGAGGATCTTTGCAAAGAAGACAAAGGAAGAGGCTCCTACCTTGAGTGGAGCAGGGAGATCCCTTATCCATGGCAGCCAGCACAGCCCTACTCCAAGATTCGCACAGCCTCGGTGTTACTGACAAGTGGTTCCCTCACGGCTCAGACTAGGAGCCCCTCGCTGTTTTTCTTTTTCTTTTCTTTGGTTTTTTTTTTTTTTTGAGACAGAGTTTCACTCTGTCACCCAGGCTGGAATGCAATGGCATGATCTTGGCTCACTGCAACCTCTGCCTCCCAGGTTCAACCAATTCTCCTGCCCCAGCCTCCCGAGGAGCTGGGATTACAGGTGTGCGCCACCATGCCCAGCTAATTTTTGTATTTTTAGTAGAGATGGGTTTTTACCATGTTGACCAGGCTAGTCTTGAACTCCTGACCTCAGGTGATCCACCCACCTTGCCTTCCCAACATGCTGGGATTACAGGCATGAGCCACCGTGTCCAGCCACCTCTGCTGTTTTTCAGTGCAGCTGACCTTTCACACAAAGCTGGGTTTGTGCCTGCGGTTCTCAGATGATTAAGCCCCTGCTGGGGAAGGGAAACAGATAATCCCAGACAGTGAGATGGAGGCTGAGACTGAGGATGCCAGGGTTCTGCACTAGGAGCTCAGAGATGGCCGCTCAGGCAGCTGGAGTTCAGGGAAGGCTTGGGGGCAGCAGAGCTCGAGCCAAGCCATGGACCCCAGCTGGAGCTGGCCGCTGGGGTGAAGACGGGGGGCTCCAGAAGGCCCAGGGAAAGAAGCCGCGCCTGACTCCATGTGCCTAGTGCTGAGCACCAAGCCCTGGCATAAGGGCTGTAGGGAGCTGGGCAGCATAAATCCTGGGCCTGTGCTGGGCACCCCTAATAATGGAGAAGAGCAGCTGAACAATAGCACTGTCCCAGCCCCTGGCTTAACCTTCATGTGGGCTATTTCACTACAGCCCACACAGCCGATGTATTTTATTCCCCTTTTAAAGATGAGGGCCAAGTGTGGTGGCTTATGCCTCTAATCCCAGCACTTTGGGAGGCTGAGGCAGGAGGATGGCTTGAGCCCAGGAATTTGAGGCTACAGTGAGCTATGATCATGCCATTACCCTCCAGCCTGGGTGACAAAGGGAAATCCTGTCTCAAACAAACAAACAAACAAACAAAAAACAGATGAGGAAACCAAGACTTAGAGAGATTAAGTAACTTGCTCAAAGTCAGGCAGTCAGTAAGTGCCAGACCTGGAAATTAACCCCATGTGGGCTGTCCTGGTAATTGCACTAACAAAAAAATTTAAAAATTAAAAAAATTTAAAAAACAGCTTTATTGAGATATAGTTCCTATTCCATGCAGTCCACCTATGGAAAGTACACAATGGTTCTGATATGTTATGTTGATTTTTTCAATTGTGGTAAATTATATATAACATAAAATTTGCCATTTTAACCACTTTTGTTTTTTGTTTTTTTGTTTTTGAGACAGAATTTCACTCTTGTTGCTCAGGCTGGAGTGCAATGGCGTGATCTTGGCTCACCACAACCTCCACCTCCCGGGTTCAAGTGATTCTTCTGCCTCAGCCTCCCGAGTAGTAGCTGGGATTACAGGCATGCACCCCCATGCCCAGCTAATTTTGTGTTTTTTAATAGAGACGGAGTTTCTCCATGTTGGTCAGGCTGGTCTCGAACTCCCGACCTCAGGTGATCCACCCACCTCGGCCTCCCAAAGTGCTGGGATTACAGGCGTGAGCCACCGCACCTGGCCCATTTTAACCACTTTTAAGTACACAATTCAGTGGTTTTAATCACATTTACAATGTTGTCCAACTATCACCCCTATTTCTAAAACTTTTCTTTCACCTCAAACAGAAACTCTGTAACCATTGGTAACTCCCTATTCTCTCCTCCCCACAGCCCCTGATAACCTCCCGTATCCTGTCTGTCCCTCAGAACTTGCCTGTTCTAGAACCTCATATCAGTGAAATCATACAGTATTTGTCCTTTTGTGCCAGGCTTATTTCACTTAGCATGATGTCTTCAAGGTTCATCCATGTTGTAGCACGTATCAGAATTTCCATTCTTTTTTTTTTTTTTTTTTTTTTTTTACTATACTTCAAGTTCTAGGGTACATGTGCACAACGTGCAGGTTTGTTACATATGTATACATGTGCCATGTTGGTGTGCTGCAGCCATTAACTCGTCATTTATATTAGGTATATCTCCTAATGCTATCCCTCCCCACAATAGGACCCGGTGTGTGATGTTCCCCTTCCCGAGTCCAAGTGATCTCATTGTTCACTTCCCACCTATGAGTGAGAACATGCGGTGTTTGGTTTTCTGTTCTTGTGATAGTTTGCTGAGAATGATGGTTTCCAGCTGCATCCATGTCCCTACAAAGGACACAAACTCATCCTTTTTTATGGCTGCATAGTATTCCAATTTCCTTTCTTTTTAAGACAGAACACTATTTTGTTTGTCCGTTCAGTCCTTCACTGATAGACACCTGGGTTGTTTCCACCTTTTGTCTGTTGTGAAGAATGCTGCTGTGTACATGGGTCTGTTCAAGTCCCTGTGTTCCGTCCTTTGATACTCCTGACCTCAGGTGATCTGCCTGCCTCAGCCTCCCAAAGTGTTGGGATTACAGGCGTGGCTCCTTGCACAGCTGAACTTGTGAACCGAGATTCCTACCCATAATAAAACGATGGAGCACTTTTTTTGGGCCAGGCCGGCCTAATGAGGCTTGTGAACCCAGGGCCTCTGCTCTGAGGCTGGAGGTGCTGAGATCTATGGTGGACACTGCTTGCCTCAGGCACTGAGTGGAAAGCAATTGTGCTCTTTCCCCTCTGTCATACTGCTTCCTATAGCATGCAGGTCACTGTGTGGCTCACTGACAGTGTGGTAAGGAGGTAGAGGGTGGCTGTGTGCCAGGCACAGAACTGGACTCTGAAATGCCTGGTCTTCCTGGGGCTTGGCTTCAAGCCCATGTGACTCTAAAGCCAGCACCAGGGAGGGTGATCATTGCTAGTGGCAGTCATCAGGAAGGCTTCCTGGAGGAGGAGGTTAGTTGTGCCTTGAGGGGCTCAGTACAGCCTTAACATACCATGGTAAGTGTGCTGGTTGGGTTTGCTAAGCTTGGTTTGCAGTGATGCTCTCTGTAAGCAGTAGATGAAGCTCCAAGTCCTGGCTTCATTCCACACCATGCAGACCCCAGCCTTTGCTCACCAGCCGGGGCCCCTGTCTCCCCAGGTGTGCGGAGATGATCATCAGCATGGACAGCAGCCAGATCCACAGCAAAGACCCTCGTTACGGAGCCAGCCCCCTCCACTGGGCCAAGAATGCAGAGGTGAGTGGAGCCTGAGGTGGGTGGGGCAAGGGGCCGGGCCCTGCAGGTCCTCAGGGCCCGCAGGAAGCAGGTTCCCGAGAGGACCCTGAGGCTAGCACTTGGGGGCTGATCGTGCTGTGGGTCTGCAGGCAGAGAAGTCCATGAAGAGCTGGGATCCTGGCAGGGCTCTGCTGCTCTCTGGCTGGGCGGTGGGATCCGCCCTGTGCCTCAGTTTCCTCATCCATGAATTCTGCTTTGGAGATGTGGTGAAGTCAGTGAGGTGGTGAAGTCAGCGAGGTAGTGCGTGACAAAACTTGGCATAAATTGTAAAGTGCTTCCCAAATAGAAGGTAGCGTGATGATGATTGTATTATTAGTCAGGGTTCTCTAGAGGGCCAGAATTAATAGGATAGATATATGTATATAAAGGGGGGTTTATTAAGGAGCATTAACTCACAGGATCACAAGGTCCTAAAATAGGCCACCTGCAAGCTGAAGAGCAAGGAAGCCAGTCCAAGTCCGAAAGCTGAAGGACTTGGAGTCCGATGTTGGAAGGCAGGCAGCATCCAGCACGGGAGAAAGATGTAGGCTGGGAGGCTGAGCCAGTCTGGCCTTTTCCCATTTTTCCGCCTGCTTTATATTCTGGCCATACTGGCAGCTGATTAGATGGTGCCCACCCAGATTAAGGGTAGGTCTGCCTTTTCCAGGCCACTGACTCAAATGTTAATCTCCGTTAGCAGCACTGTGTCAGACACACCCGGGATCAATACTTTGCATCCTTCAATCCAATCAAGTTGACACTCATTAACCATCACGATGATGGTGATGGTGGTGGTGGTGCTGGGTCTAGCTGCACACACAAGGAGCCTGGCTGGGCATCTCCTCTGAGGTCGTCCCCTAAGCTAAGCTCTATCCTGGGAGGATGGAGGCCTCTGGTCTCATCACCAGGAAGCACAGCTCAACAGGGCACAGGATGGCCCAGAGTTCATGGCCTACTTCTCAATGTGATGGGCCAGGAGGGAGAGCACTGCCAGCCTCGGAGGTACCTCTGCGTTCCAGGAACTGGACACGGAGTCAGGCCCTTCCGTGTAGGTTTGGTCACTCATCGTCATCACATGCTGTGAGGTGGGGACTTGAATTCCCATCTTCACAGAAGAGAAACCTGAGATGCACATGGCTATAGTGACCCATCCAAGTGCAGGCGGCTGGGATGAGTGGAGCTGGGCTTTGGGCTCAGGTCTGTGACTCCAAAGCCAGGCTCCCCTCCCTGGTCCCAAGGCGCTCTCAGGGATGTGTACTGCCAAGGCCCCGTGAGAGGTGATACCTTTGCAGAGTCCCAGGGAGGGATGCAGGGAGCGTGGTGCTTCAGGACAGGCCCCAGAGGAGCCTTTACAAGGAGAGATGGGTTCTGTTGGCGCTAGGAAAGGACCAGAAGCCTCTTAAAACAGTCAGCACATCTTTGGCTTTTTGTCCCTGGTCTTGGGATGCTGATGGTATGGGAGGCAGTCTAGGCCCCCCTAGAACTGGGGCCTGCCCCTGGAGTCCTGTTGCTAGTGCTTTCCAACATCCGGGTACCTGTAGGCCTCTCAGAGAGGACGTCACGTGTCACGGGGTACGGCAGCTCCCTGGGAGCCTGTGCTAACTCGGCCTGACCGTCTCCCGCAGATGGCCCGCATGCTGCTGAAACGGGGCTGCAACGTGAACAGCACCAGCTCCGCGGGGAACACGGCCCTGCACGTGGCAGTGATGCGCAACCGCTTTGACTGCGCCATAGTGCTGCTGACCCACGGGGCCAACGCGGATGCCCGTGGAGAGCATGGCAACACCCCGCTACACCTGGCCATGTCGGTGAGCCCGGGACCGCGTGTCCTGCCTTGTGGGGCCCCAGTGGGAATGCAGGAGGGCTGTCCAGGCTGGAGCACTCCTCCCGCATTGTCTCCCACCTATCCTCAGCTGCTCCAAATCATCTTCCCACCCACAGCTCAGTTCAGACCCTGACTCCTTCCTCAGGAAGCCCTCCAAGTCCCCCTCTCAGCCCGAAATAACGTCACCTCCTGTGTGCTTTGGTACCTTTTCCACCTCTGCCCCCATTTGGCACTTGCATGGCGTGAGAGGGAAAAATGACAGCTCTGGCCACAGACTGGCCCTGGGCAAGCCATGTCACCTGTCAGCCTTGATTGCCTCATCTGGAAAATGGTGGTGTCAATACTTATCTGGAAGAGTTGTGGAAAAGTTACGGTGGACACTTGGTCACTCTCTACAGAATGTCTAAGTGACACACACGCTACCTGGCCCGAGTGAGCATCCTGCTTCCCTTCACTGGTCCGCATATTGCTCTCATCTCCCCTGGGAGGCTGTAAGATCCTGGCAGGCAAAGTCTGAGTCTGCAGCCCAGCGGCCTGTGGCAGGTGCCAGGCACCTTTGTTGGTTTATTATAGACCACAGTTCCATGCCCTCAAAGCCCTTACTGTCTGGTTAGACAACTAGAGTATGAACATATTAAACCTAGCAGAGGAGGATGTTATTATGTTACAGACACATGTGTGCACGTATTCTTTTTTACTGAGATGGAGTCTTACACTGTCGCCCAGGCTGGAGTGCAGTGGCGCGATCTCAGCTCACCACAACCTCCACCTCCCGGGTTCAAGTGATTCTCCTGCCTCAGCCTCCTGAGTAGCTGGGACCACAGGCACGCACCACCATGCCCAGCTAATTTTTGCATTTTTAGTAGAGACGGGGTTTCACTATGTTGGCCAGGCTGGTCTTGAACTCCTGACCTCATGATCCACCCTCCTTGGCACCCCAAAGTGCTGGGATTACAGGCATGAGCCACTGCGCCCGACTGTGTGCACGTATTCTATAGCAATACTATATGTACATAAGTCTGTTTACCGAGTCTCAGTGACGGAACATGAGAGACCCGCGGGACTCTGAAAGAAGTCTATTAAGGACACGTTCAAGGACATCCTGTTTTATACCAAAGGTCAAAACTTGGAAGAGATGTTGCCCAAAAGGCTGAAACTGTAAATACCTTCGTTTTTGAAACTGGAGCTTTTTAGCATGGGGTGGGCCCTTGGAATGATCTAGTTCAGCAGTTCTCAAGTTTTTTGGCCTGTTTGATCCCTTTATACTCTCAAAAATTATGGAGGAACACAAAGATTTTTTAATCATCTGGATTTTCTTTATCTATATTTACCATATTAGAAATTTAAAGTGTGAAATTTTCAAAATATTAATTCATTTAAAAATAACAATAATAAATATTTACACCTACTATGTACCCACAAAAATTAAAATTAAATTTAAAAAAAACTTAAAAAATAACTGGCCTGGTGCAGTGGCTTGTGTATACCTATAATCCCAGCAATTTGGGAGGCTGAGATGGGCAGATCACCTGAGGCCAGGAGTTTGAAACCAGCCTGGCCAACATGGTAAAACCCCATCTCTACTAAAAATACAAAATTAGCTGGGCATGAGACCTCTGAAGGGGTATCATGCTTTCACAGGGGTCCCCAGGTCTTACTTTAGGAACTGCTGATATACTTTGGTCATCTTCATACTATCTTCACAGTTTTTGGCATATTCATCAACCACCTTTACGATTATGTACTTAATCACCTCTTCAAATTGGCTTACTTTTATTTATTTATTTATTTATTTAGAGACAGAGTTTCGCTCTTGTTGCCAGGCTGGAGTACAATGGAGCGATCTTGGCTTACCACAACCTCTGCCTCCCGGGTTCAAGCAATTCTCCTGCCTCACCTTCCCAAGTAGCTGGGGTTTCAGGTGTGTGCCACCACGCCCGGCTAATTTTGTATTTTTAGTAGAGACGGGGTTTCTCCATGTTGGTCAGGCTGGTCTCAAACTCCCAACCTCAGGTGATCCACCCGCCTCACCTCACAAACTGCTGGGATTACAGGCGTGAGTCACCACGCCCAGCCTAGCTTACTTTTAAACTGACTTAAATTTATTTTGAGAGAAATGTTTTATCACTACCATAAATGGCCATCCATCCATCCAGTGCCAACCATAAAAGGTAATCAAGGCCAGGGGCGGTGGCTCACGCCTGTAATCCCAGCACTTTGGGAGGCCGAAGTGGGTGAATCACGAGGTCAGGGGTTCAAGACCAGCCTGGCAAACATGGTGAAACCCCATCTCTACTAAAAATACAAAAAATTAGCTGGGCGTAGTGGTGGGTGCCTGTAATCCCAGCTACTCAGAAGGCTGAGGCAGGAGAATTGCTTGAACCTGGGAGGCAGAGGTTGCAGTGAGCTGAGATTGCACCACTGTACTCCAGCCTGGGTGATAGAGTGAGACTCCGTCTCAAAAAAAAAAAAAGGTAACAACAACAAATCACAGTTAATGCTGAAAACACACACATATTAATAGCCATAGAAGTCCTAATAGAACATTCTAATAGAAGAACTGTTTGGAAAACCCCGTTCTAGACCCACAGCTTCATCCTCTAGGCAGGGAAATCAGGTCCCAAGAAGAGGGAGGTGACAAGACCAGAGCCCAGAGTTCCAGGTGGCCAGTGTGTCCTGTGAAACCATGCCATGCTCTGCGCCCCTGCCTGGCCTCCAGGTGTGGAAATGTGTGATGCCCTTCGCAGGGGCACTCCCCTGAAGGCTGTCATCAGGGGCACGTGTGCTCGGTCACCCCTCAGGGATGACACCCTGGACTGGGTGAGCAAGATGACCTTCCCTGCCCTCACCCACCCTCTCCTTGCTACTCCTGAAAGCTATCAGCAGCTGACCTACTGTGTCCCCATGGCTCCTGGGTCGGGGTCACAGATGCACTGCTTCCTTGGAAGCGGAGCTGGCAGAGCAGGGCCGAGTCACCTCGAGTTTCTGCCTGGGTTCTTACACCCTCCCTTGTGGGTGCTTTTAAACGTGTTTGTCAGGGCCCCAGCCATCAAATGGCAGACTTTGGACTACCAGATTGACTGGGGTCGGGGTGAGGAGGGTTCCAGTGTCTCCCCGTGCTGAGGAGAGGCCCGCTGGGTGAGTTGACAGGCTGGGGCAGGCAGCCAAGGGTCCCTTTGCTCTTCACTTCCCCGAGCAGTTACACGTCTTACCCTCTCTCATCCCCGACAGAAAGACAACGTGGAGATGATCAAGGCCCTCATTGTGTTTGGAGCAGAAGTGGACACCCCGAATGACTTTGGGGAGACTCCTACATTCCTAGCCTCCAAGATCAGCAGACGTATGTGTTTGCACTCTGGGGCCAGAGTGGGGCGAGGGTTGGGTGGATGCAGGGACTGAGGAGGAGGAAAGTCCCAGTCATCAGGCACCAGCATCCTGTGCTGACCTGCCCTGCTCAGAGCTGCCAGGAGCACCTCTTTTTTTTTTTTTTTTTGAGACTGAGTCTGGCTCTGTCGCCCAGGCTGGAGTACAGTGGCCGGATCTCAGCTCACTGCAAGCTCTGCCTCCCGGGTTTACGCCATTCTCCTGCCTCAGCCTCCCGAGTAGCTGGGACCACAGGCGCCCGCCACTTCGCCTGGCTAGTTTTTTTGTATTTTTTTAGTAGAGACGGGGTTTCACCGTGTTAGCCAGGAGGTCTCGATCTCCTGACCTCGTGATCCGCCCGTCTCGGCCTCCCAAAGTGCTGGGATTACAGGCTTGAGCCACCGCGCCCGGCCCAGGAGCACCTCTTACTCTGAGGGGGGGCTACCTTACCCAAGCGCAAGGGCCCTGAGCAGCAGATGCAGGCCCACCAAGGGTCTTGCCATACCAACATCCTCTTCCATGCAGCCCCGCTCCCACCCCAGGTGCTAAGACTCCCAGCAGGGGTGGGGACAGGAGAGCCAGCAGCAGCCCTTTTCCTCTACTGTTGGGGAATTCACTGATGGAACCACTGGCTAGAATGACCCTAGGGTGCATGCACTATACTGCATGAGCTCTGGGCATGCCTGTGTGGACAGGAGCGCATGGCCACGTGCTGCACGCTCGCCCAGTGAGCCTTCGCTTCTGAGCTGGACAGAGCAGATCCTCCTCACCAGAGGCCTGGAGCCTGCTCTGGAGGGTTTCAGGAGCTGTGGGGGTCACTGATGGCACCAGTTTGTGTGTGCCAGTGCACACGTGTGTGTCTGCATGCACCGCATCTGTGGCCTCCTTTCCAGCAATCCCATCCATCCAGTGGAGTAGGTGCCCACTGGCTGGCTCATTAGTCCCTTTGGAACCCTGAACTATCCACTTAGCATTTTTGAGAATCACTGAAAGTGGCCGTGGGAACCCTGCTTTCTCAGTTGGAGTACAAGGAAAGAAGGAGTTCCCACAGTCATCAGGCAGGGTGACAGTGACCTCCTCTTCCCATATCCTCCTTCCCTGACCTTAGGAAGCTGCTTGGGATGTACCAGCCTGGGGGCAGCACTCCCTGTCAGGGTGGGCTGAGGCCTCTGGAGCAGCCCGCGTGCCCAGGGCCTGGTAGCTGGGACGGGACGGAGTGTGGAAACGAGGGGCCTCTCCTTTGCATGTTGACATCGTTTCTGATCCTGTGCGGTCTCCGCTTCCCCAAACCATGACAAGTTGACACCAGGAAGGCGATCTTGACTCTGCTGAGAACCGTGGGGGCCGAATACTGCTCCCCACCCATCCACGGGGTCCCTGCGGAGCAGGGCTTTGCAGCGCCACATCACCCCTTCTCCCTGGAAAGAGCTCAGCCCCCACCGATCAGCCTAAACAACCTAGGTAGGCCTTGCCTCCCAACTCCCTCTTCTCCAGCTGGTTCCCAGGCCCCTGGATCAGAGCAGGCCCCACCAGAGCAACAGGATCCCCAGGATGGAAGTCACTGAAGGCAGCAGGGGAGGATGGAGCCAGAGTTGTCAGCCTCCAGGCAGCCAGCAACCCACGGATCCCAGAGGCCTAGGGCATCCCTGGCTGATGTGCCACGCTCTGTTGCCCCTGAGAGGATGTGCCCTGAACACAATCTCAGGCCTGGGCATTTCCAGTGGCACCCATAAGGTCGCTGCTGTCATGGCCCTCCTGTCCCCGGGGTGCTCAAGGTGGGCAGTGAGGAGTGCTGTCAGGACTGGGGGCCCAGGCCCTCTGGCTTCTCCTCTCTCACTCTGGCTTGACCTCTGTCACACTGTTTGAATCTCAGTTGGGCCTGAGACCTGTGTGTCCCCTTCCTGACCCCATGGTGACTTTCAGAAATTGAATGTGGCCAGGCAGCCAGCATCTGCCCCGGTACATCCTTCGTGCCCAGGGAGATACCCCCAGACTAGTCGGGACCCTTCTCTGGGCTTTCTGTGGGCTGGCCCACCCAGGGACCTCAATGGTTTGGGAGTGGGGTCCCCTGAAAAGAGGGCAGCCAGGAGCCAGTCCTTGGCAAGCCAGACTTTTAACTGTGGAGGCGGCAGCACCTCCAGCCAGGGTAGCCCGACCAAGTCTGGAGCTCTGGAGAGGCACCGTGACCACAGCCTCCAGTCCTTCTGGCTCCACCTCCCTCTCCCCTCCCAGGAACTCCTCCCTCCACCTCCCATCTTTGTCTCTCAATTTTGCAGGCAGTCACCCAAGCCAGGCTGGATGGTGGGCCTGGGGTGCGGCGCCAGATGGGTAACGCCCTGGGCCTGGAGAGGCTGCCGAGCCTCGCCATGCGACATTAGCTCTAGCTGTCATTCCCTAACTTGTCCTTCTCAGCTGCACACACACCACACGCCCCTTCCCCTGCACCCTGTCCCTGGCGCTCTGTCCACGGCCTCTCTCGGCCGCTCTCCTGCTTCCCTTGTTCACTGTGCAGCCATGTGCCCTGGGAAGGGGGAGACACTGCTTCGCAGCCATCGGTTCTGCTCTGCTGCTTCTAGACTCTGCGCAGTGGTGGGGGGCTGTCAGAGTTGGGGTCACGCAGGCTGCTGCGCCAGGCACCTGGGGACTGGGCTGCTTGTCAGGAGGGGCAGCTAGTCAATTGGGTGGACATGGGGCAGGCCTTGGACACAAAGGAAGACGTGGACAGAGTGGATGGTGGGCCTGATCCCAGAGGCCACTGGGATTTCCAGACCTGGGATCAGGACAAGGGATGTCTCCCTTCATCTATGAACTTAAACCCCGAGGAACGTCCTGACTCGGCCTTTTGACTAAATGACCCTGGGCGAATCACGGACCCGCTTAGAGCCTCACCTGTCAATAGGGAATAAGAATTCTTAGGCCCCAGGTGGTTAGCAGCAGCATCGGCTCTGATGCAAGAAGAAGCACTTTGTCTGAAGAGGACACACAAGGGTATTCATGCCTCAGGGTTTCAAGAGGAAGAGATTGAGGGGAACCTGGGAGCTGGCTGGGCAGGGTAGGGAGCCCTTCCCAGAGCAGTGGGCCCCCCTTTCCACTCCAGCCCATTTCTCTCCTGTGGCCTCTGGCTCAGCGTTCTCCTGGGACAGAGTCCTTCCTGGGGGGAAGGGACAGATGACCGGGGAGTGGGGTGAGGGCGTGGCCATGGTGAGGCACAGCCCAGGTTTGATCTAGGGACCCTGGGGTGGCAGGGCTTGGGGACCCGCCTGTCCACAGCATGCCCTGCTCTGTGCCTCACAGAACTGCAGGATCTCATGCACATCTCGCGGGCCCGGAAGCCAGCGTTCATCCTGGGCTCCATGAGGGACGAGAAGCGGACGTAAGTGGATTGAGAGTGGGGGCAGAAAGGGGAATGTGTGCGCTTTCCTATCCCTCACCCACCCCCTGTCGTGGGTTCAAGGCTTTTTACTCTGCACCCCCACAGCCGGCGAGACGGCTCTGCTCCTAGTCGTACAGTTCTCAGCAGAGACAGAATTCACTCTGGGGACCAGCCCAGGGTGCCAGGCTTCTTGGATTCAGTGGGGCTGGCGCAGTGTTCTGGCCTCCCTCCCTGACCTCCTCGAGCCATGAGTGGATGGTGGGCCTGATCCCGGAGGCCACTGGAGATGCCCGGGTCCCCCCTGGGGAGATCTCAGCAGCTGCTTCCCGCTGCTCCTACCGGCTTCCTTAACCACCTCCCTCTGCAGAATAGTGGAGTGGGCTGCCTTCCCCAGCACCTGCTCTATACCCAGGCCCATTTTAAGAGGCGGGCCTGGGTGACAGGATGCAAAGAGACGACGCTCAGGCCTTGCCCTTCAGGCATAATCCCGGGTGCTTGGAATCAGTGCCAGCGGGCACGGCAAGGTACCAGGACAAATGCGTTTCCAGCTACTGCTGTCGCCCCCTCCCTTTATTGCTGCGGTTGATTCATTTATTCTGTATTAGTCTCTCATGTTCCTAACAACCTTCCCAGGGAGGAATTAGTAACCTTGTTTCGCAGGTGCAGAGCCTGAGCCCCCGAGAGGTTAAGTGACTTGCTCAGGGTCACAGAGTGAGTGTCAGGGTGGCGACTCACACCCAGGTCTTCCGAACCCACGTCCTTTGTGCTACCCCAGGCTCTCTCTGGGTTCTTTGTGGACTCTATACCTAGTACTAGTGCCCTGCAGGGAAAGCTCTCTTCTCAGAATCAGAGGCAGCTCCACTCCCAGGGCCAGGCAGTGATCGTGCAGCTCTGTGGGTCCTCACACGTCGCACTCACTTCCATGCCACCCTGTTGTGTGCCCTGGAGGTGCCCCTGCCCCATCAGCATTCCCTCCCCTGTGCCCCCTGCATGCTCGTGCACGCACGCACACACGCACACAGTATACATGCATGCACGTGCACCCACATGCACCCGCATGCACACGCATGCATGCCCACATGCAAACACATGGACACACGCGCACACACACATGCATGTACACACACACACATACACACACACACACCTGTGCAGGGGCTGAGGTGAGGCAGCTGTACCTGAGGGAGGACCCACATTCCCAAGGGAGGAGAAGCAGATTCCCCAGATTCTGGAGCCTCAGAACCCTCCCTGGAGCGGGGCCAAGGTGAGAGTCCAGAGACCCCTTGGTACCTCCCCACTTGGGCCTTCCAAGCTACAGAGCCCTGCGCCCTCTTGGTTCATGTCTGTCGCCAGCCCCGCATCTTCAGGAGTCTTGCTTGTTTGCTTTGGCCTCCAGCAACAGCATAGCCTCCCCTGCCACCTCTGGACTTACTGGGGGGCTGGGTACCTGGTCCAGGAAAAGACCCCTAGAGGTGGGACCTGGGCCTCCTCCATTTATCAGCCCTCTCGGGCACCTCCTGCATCCCCTTGACACACAGTGTTGTGCAGAGCAGAGCAGAGGTGGCCTCTGCCCTGGTGGAGCTTCCAGGTCAGCGCAGGAGAGAGTAAAAGAAAGATTGCGAACGGAATGGAAGCAGCCTCCACCAGGAAGCAGGTGGAGCAGGCTGGCCGTGCGGGAGGGTCCCGATGGCGTCAGGGCAGGCTTCTCTCAGGCAGTGACATTCAAGCTGAGATGGGAAGATGAGAAGATCAGAGGAAGGTTCCAGGCTGAACCGACCACAAAGGCGTTCCCCCAGGGCATGGCCAGTGAGGACAGGCAGGATGTGGGGAGACGTGTCAGAGCGCTCTGGAGAGCATGTGACTCAAGAGGTGGCAGACCCGGGTCCAGGTTGAGTCCACATCCATGTGACTTGGTTCCCGTCACCTAACCTCTGAGCGACACTCCCTCCTTCACTCAAAAATATGCACAGAGAGCAGGTACAGTGGCTCCTGCCTGTAGTTCCAGCTATTCAGGAGTCTGAGGTGGGAGGATCACTTGAGCCCAGAAGGTTGAGGCTGCAGTGAACTGTGATTGTGCCACTGCACACCAGCCTGGGTGACAGAGGGAGACCTGTCTCAATCAATCAATCAATAAGGCCAGGCACGGTGGCTTGCGCCTGTAATCCCAGCACTTTGGGAGGCCGAGGCAGGCAGATCACCTGAGGTTGGGAGCTCAAGACCAGCCTGGCCAACATGGAGAAACCCCGTCTCTACTAAAAATACAAAATTAGCTGGGTGTGGTGGCGGGCGCCTGTGATCCTAGCTACTCGGGAGGCTGAGGCAGGAGAATCGCTTGAACCCAGGGGGTGGAGGTTGTGGTAAGCCGAGATCACGTTATTGCACTCCAGCCTGGGCAAAAAGAGTGAAACTCCATCTCTGAATAAATAAACAAATAAGCACAGGGATGTCAGGAAGGGTCTACCTCAGGGGCGTTTGGGACAATGACATGGGCTAATAATGCTGGTGGTACCCCTCCCACAGCCCCTGACATGAACCTCTTCCTTCCTCCCTACCTGCTCTTCCCCTGCTTCTCCCACCTTGTGTGAAGGACCCTGACACCCACTTACTGCCCGTTCCTGGCCTGGCTGTAGGGCCCGGCCCCTCCTCCCCCAACCTTGTTTAATTCCAACAGACTTTATCAGGCATCTGCTTTGGGTCAGGCCTGATACTGACCAAAATCAGGTGTCCCAAGTTGGGGAGACTGGCCCAGAGCCTGCTGGGATGGTCCCTGATCAGTGAGATCACCCCCTGGCCTTCCTTTCCCTTTCTCTGTTGCACTCTCCAGCCCCTGAAATACTAGACATTTGTTCCTTTACTGCCCTCACCCCCACCCTCACTGCCCTGCATAGGACAGAAGTTCCTCGGGTCTGTCTGGGTCTGTCTGCCAGGGCACAGCTGCAGGGGACAAGGGCCGTGAGGGCGGATGTAAAGTGCTGGGCTGTGGCCGGACCTTCCTCTCTCCCACTGCTGTTCCCACTTCAGCCACGACCACCTGCTGTGCCTGGACGGAGGAGGAGTGAAAGGCCTCATCATCATCCAGCTCCTCATCGCCATCGAGAAGGCCTCGGGTGTGGCCACCAAGGACCTGTTTGACTGGGTGGCGGGCACCAGCACTGGAGGCATCCTGGCCCTGGCCATTCTGCACGGTGAGGGCAGCCCCGGGGATGGGGCCAGGTGGGGCTGGGGCCTGTCCTCAAAGAGGCCGAGTTCATTTTCAGGGCTTTGCAAAAAGAGAGTGGAGGGGTAGGGGAGGGCTATAAGCCCTTTGTGGAGGCGGGGGTGGGGGCTGCAGGTACTGGGGTCCCAGGCTGGAGGGAGAAGGGCTGGGCACATGGGCTTAGGTTTGGGCATCCCCCACCCTCTGGCCACAGAGGGTAGAGCTGGCTGTGAAATTTCAGCATAGGAAGCATTTTCTATCGATTACCTTAACCCGTCCTCCCCTCAACCCTGCAAAGCAGGCACCAGGGGCCACACAGCCTGCACATAAGGAATCCCGTTCCAGGGTGCACGCAGCAGGCAGTCTCAGAAATGAGGAGCCACTGAGCCTCAGGATGCCAGAGCCCTCGCCTGCACACTTCATTTTTACTGGGAAATTTTATTGAAATTAAGTCCCCAGGCCGGGAGGGATGATGTGAAGTCACATAGCTCATCCGTGGAGTTGCTGGGCTGGAGCGCAGTCCCCTAGACTCCCAGCCTGGCACTTCCCAGGCCACAGACCACTGTGTCGTCTCCTTTCATTGCCACTTTGCAAAGATGCCTAGCTTGCTGGACAAATAGCCGGGTGGCCAGTGTTGTGATGGCTCCTCTCTGGAGCTGTCTGAACTTCTAGGTGCTGACAGGTGGGGAGGGGCACTCCCAGATCAGGGTCCTCAGCTCCCCCCAACCCCCTGGGCATTGTCCTGGGACTCAACATCTCTGACTGGCGCCCCTGCCCCTGTGCTGGTCAGATTCCATTTTTCTCCAGAGTGCCCCCACATGTGGATCCTGGTCATGCAAAGTCTTGGAGGTGCCAGGGGAGGACTCCCCACCCTGGGGTGGGTATCAGGGTCTGTGGGCCAGGCCTATGTTGGATGCTAGGGATGCAGAGCTGAGGCAGGCACACCCCCAGCCTCAGGAGCAGGGGGCTCAGGCAGTCCAGGAGGTGCTGGGGACAGAGTCCCATGGATGGAGGAGAAGAGTCATCTGTCAAGTTGCCGGGACTTTAGTGTCCACAGCAGTTTCTTGACTGGTATTTCATTTCCTTTTGGTGATTCTCACCATAGCCCTGCAAGGTGAGCAGATGGGGAAACTAAGAACCAGAGAGGATCGCCCAGTGAACTGGGCAGTCAGGACTGGGTCTCCAGCTGTGCACCCAGCTCTCTCCCCCGGCCTCAGGGTCCTAGCATCCCCTCTCTAGTCTTCCATAGGGTCCAAGGGTGGGCACAAGGTCTGAGCAGGCAGAGTGGGTAGAGTCCTAGCTTCTCCACAAGGGCCACATCCTTCTTCAGGGACCATTTCTTCCCCATCCAGGGTCTTCCCCATCCAGGGTCTTGAGACCTTCCCACAAGGTCTGAGCAGGCAGAGTGGGCAGAGTCCTAGCTTCCTCTCCAAAAGGACCACGTCCTTCTTCAGAGACCATTTCTTCCCCATTCCGGGACCATTTCTTCCCCATCCATCCCCCTGGGGAATTTGAGAGGTGTCCTGGCTGACCCTTTGGTGGGCAGATGCCCTCATTTCAGCTACCCTCTGCTTGTACATCCCTGGTCCTGGGGAACTCACTGCCTCACTGGGGAGGTGGGGCAGCTTCTCCTTCCTAGAGGTGCAGCCGGCCCCTTGGCCCTGTCTGTTCTGAAGGCTCAAAGGACAGGGCTGTTCCTTGTTTTCTCTGACAAACAAGGTGGGTCTAACTTTTATAAGCTTTTACTCTTCAGGGGCTCTTCTTTAAGGAAAATAATACAAAATCATGAATACAAAATGAGGTGCAGAGCCTCGGGGCTGCTGAAGCGAGGCTTCAGTGGTTTTTGAGTCTCTCTGTTGCCCAGGCTAGAGTGCAGTGGTGCAGCTCAACTCACTGCAACCTCCGCTCCCGGGTTCACGCGATTCTCCTGCCTCTCAGCCTGCCGAGCAGCTGGGATTACAGGCTCCTGCCACCACACCTGGTGAATTTTTGTATTTTTAGTAGAGACGGGGTTTCACCATGTTGGGCAGGCTGGTCTCAAACTCCTGACCTCAAGTGCTCCACCCGCCTCAGCCTCCCAAAGTGCAGGGATTACAGGTGTGAGCCACCATGCCCAGCCGGAAGGGGGCTTCTGTCTGTCTGGAAAGTTGCAAAGGAAGGGCCCAGAATGTGGGTTTGCTTAGGCCTCGGTAAACCCGCTTCCTCCTGCCACCTCCTGCGCTCAGGCCCTCTGTAGGCTGTTCTCTGGGAGCCCTGCGTGTGGCCGTTGCATCTCCCCACCTCCGACCCCCTTATTCCTAGGTAAGTCCATGGCCTACATGCGTGGCGTGTACTTTCGCATGAAGGATGAGGTGTTCCGTGGCTCCAGGCCCTACGAGTCCGGGCCCCTGGAGGAATTCCTGAAGCGGGAATTTGGGGAGCACACCAAGATGACGGACGTCAAGAAACCCAAGTAAGCCTGGCGCACTGGGGCCGTGACCGCAGCTGTGCCCACTGTGGCTGTTCCCTGGGGACAGAGGGCTCCCTGTCCTGCTGGGGGAGGGGGAAAGCACCCCACGCTTGAGGGGAGCAGAGGGAACCCCCTTCCCAGGGAGGCAGAGGGCTGGAGTGTGGTTCTCACTTGGGCATGCAGACACCTGCTGCGCGCAGGAGGGGTGTGGCCTGGTGGGCCTGGCTCTGCCCTGCCTGGCCAAGGGTCTGGGACTTGCCTGGAAAGAGCCTGGGCCTCCCTTCTCTGAGACCACCTGGGCAGAGGCTGGGTTTTGCTGACCAGGCAAAAAGAACCCACTGGCCTTTCAAATGACACGGCTAAATCTTTTCTCACATTTCAGACAGCACTTGCTCCCAGGATCAGACTACTAGGTTATAATCAGAGGGCTTTAGTCCTGCCTTTAATTTAAGGTCTATAAGACTTGAACTAATTTAAGTCAGACTAAAGGAGAAAGTCACATTTCTAGGAAGCATTTGTTTGGGAGGCCCCAATCCTAGGACTAAGCAATGCATCCCATTTGGGGCCGGATGAAAGGTGTGTTCCAGGAGAAGCATTTTGAGCATTTCTGAGTGATTTTTTTCATATTTTGAAAGTGAGTCTCTCCCAGTCTTAGGGGCCCGGCATCCTGTCTGTGGTCTTCCCCAGGGTCCAAGGCCAGGGACCTTAAATCTTTTTCCCACTCTGTGGCTTGTCTTTTTGCTCTGTGGTGTTTCTAGGTTTATTTTTATTTTTTTAATTTTTTTGGTGGGCCCATGTTCTTAATGGGGTAGATAATATTTATAAATATTTTTCTTCTTGTAGTTTGTGATTTTTTCCTTTCTCTCTTTTTTTTGAAAAAGGGTCTTGCTTTGGGGCCCAGGCTGGAGTATATTGCCATGAACACGGCTTACTGCGGCCTCAACCTCCTGGGCTCAAGCAGTCCTCCCATCTCAGCCTCCTGAGTAGCTGGGACTACTGGCATGTGCCAACACGTGTATTTTTTGTAGAGATGGGGTTTCACCATGTTGCCCAGGCTAGTCTTGAACTCCTGAGCTCAGGTGATCCTCCCGCCTTGGCCTCCCGTTACAGGCGTCAGCCACCGTGCCCAGCCTAGTTTGTGCTTGTTATGTCTCATTCACGAACCCCTTTGCTGCCCCCAGGCAGCATGCGATTCTCCTGTGTCAAGTTGGAAAGCTCTCTAGATCTGCCTTTTACATTGAGATCTTTTATCAACCCGGAATTGATTTTTGTGTGAGGGTGAAGTCCAAGATCCAATTGAATGTTTTCCAAATGGTTGGATGATTGGCCGATTTTCCCAGCCCCATCTGTGAAGTCCGTCCTTCTCTCTGCTTCCTCAGCAGTGGGTCAAGCGTCCCTCTGTGCCTGGATCTGCTCCAGGCTGTGTTCTGTTCCACTGGTTGGAAAGCTGTCCCTGTGCCCGGACCACAGAGCATAAATGACTCCAGCTGTGTGGTGAGTCCTGGTGTCTGGACGGCAGATCCTCCACCTTGGCCTTCTTCAAGAACATCGTGGCTATTCTTTTTTTTTTTTTTTTTTTTTTTGAGACGGAGTCTCGCTCTGTCACCCAGGCTGGAGTGCAGTGGCCGGATCTCAACTCACTGCAAGCTCCGCCTCCCGGGTTTACGCCATTCTCCTGCCTCAGCCTCCCAAGTAGCTGGGACTACAGGCGCCCACTACCTCGCCCGGCTAGTTTTTTGTATTTTTTAGTAGAGACGGGGTTTCACCGTATTAGCCAGGATGGTCTCGATCTCCTGACCTCATGATCCGCCCGTCTCGGCCTCCCAAAGTGCTGGGATTACAGGCTTGAGCCACCGCGCCCGGCCCATCATGGCTATTCTTGGGGGCGGTAGAGAGAAGCAGATACAAGCATTGACCCTGAAGTTTCTACCTCTTCTCAAAAGTAGGAATATGCCAGGCATGGTGGCTCAAGCCTGTAATCCCAGCTCTTTGGGAGGCTGAGGCAGAAGGATCACTTGAGGCCAGGAGTTCGAGACCAGCCTGGGCAACATAGTGAGACCCTCATCTCTACAACAAAATTAAAACTAACAGGTAGCTGGGCATGGTGGCGTTATGGCTGTAGTCCCAGCTACTTGAGAGGCTGAGGTGGGAGGATCACTTGAGCCCTGGAGGCTGAGGCTACAGTGGTCTGTGATCCCATCACTGCTCTCCAGCCTGGGCAATAGAGTGAGACCCTGCCTTAAAAAAAAAAAACACACACACACACACAAATTATAAAAAGAAAAATATTTATAAATTCTACTCCATTAAAAACATGGTTCCACCCAAATAAATACAACAAAAACATCATAAAGGGAGTAAAAAGACAAGCCACAGAGTAGGAGAAAAGGGCCGGATGCAGTGGCTCACGCCTGTAATCCCAGCACTTTGGGAGGCCGAGGCAGGTGGATCACGAGGTCAAGAGTTCAAGACCAGCCTGACCAAGATGGTGAAAACCTGTCTCTACTAAAAATACAAAAATTAGCCAGGCGCAGTGGCAGGCACCTGTAATCCCAGCTACTCGGGAGGCTGAGGAAGGAGAATTGCTTGAACCTGGTGGGTGGAGGTTGCAGTGAGCTGAGATCGTGCCACTGACTCCAGCCTGGGCGACAGAGTGATACTCCATCTCAAAAAAAAAAAAAAAAAAAAAAAAAGAGTAGGATAAAAGATTTCAAATCCATACATCCATCAAAGGACTCATTTTCAAAATATGAAAAGATCATTCAGAAATGCTCAAAATAGTAACCACCATTTTGCTTTCTCTTCCTATGAGTTTGACTACTCCAGGTACTGTTAAGTAAAATTTGTGGGGGATAATTGGTTTGGACCAGGATTCTGTACCAGGCCCAACAGACCAAACCAATATGGAGTCACTCATGCCAAGTGAACCTAGTTAGCTTAGGCATATACCCATGTAATAAATAGCTGAGTTCTGGTTAGCTACAACAGCTGAGCTTTAATCAATCATAGATGGCCACCTGATTCAAACAAGGCAAACCAATTAAGCTCCACACGTCACTTTGGTTTTCAGCCCATCAACGCTGCCTAACCACGTTTCAGGCCAGAGTTCTTTGAACCTATTCTGGTTTTGTGGGCTGTCTCTCAGTTCATCAATAAAAGCCAATTAACATCTTTAAATTTGTTGCAATTTTATCTTTGACAGTACCTTATGTAAGTGGAATCATACAGTATTTGTCTTTTTGTGACTGGCTGGCTTTCTTTCTTTCTTTCCTTTCTTTCCTTTCTTTCTTTCTTTTTTTAGACAGGGTCTTGCTCTTATCACCCAGGTTGAATGCAGTGGCACAATCTCGGCTCACTGCAATTTCCGCTTCCTGGGTTCAAGTGATTCTCCTGTCTCAGCCTCCCAAGTAGCTGGGATTACAGGTGCCCGCCACCACACCCAGCTAATTTTTTGTATTTCAGTACAGACAGAGTTTCACCATGTTGACCAGGCCGGTCTTGAACTCCTAACCTCGTGATCCACCCACCTCGGCCTCCCAAACTGCTGGGATTACAGGCGTGAGCCACCGCACCCGGCCATGACTGGCTTATTTCACTTGGCATCCATGTTGTAGCGTGTGTCAGAATTTCCTTCCTTTTTAAGGCTGAAAAACTCCATTGTCTGTATCCACCACGTTTTGCTTCTCCATTCATCCACTGATGGATATTTTGGTTGCCACCTTTTGGCTATTGTAAATAACACTGCTGTGAACGTCAGGTGTGCAAGTACCTGTTTGAGGCCTACTCTCTATTACTAGTGCCTTCTCCAGAGAGAATTCTGATGGGTTCAGTTTGATCATATTTTAAGATTTTTGTGTCCATGCTGCTGTGGAGCTTGACCCGTTTTTTCCTATTTTGGGTTTTGAGGAAATATTTCCTCTTTTTATTTTTTTTGGAAGAGTGAGTGTAATAGTGACTTTATTTTGAATTTATGGTAGAACTTCATAGTAAATTCTTCTAGGCTTGGAGTTTGCTTGATGGGAAGATTTTTGATGATGGAATTAATTTCTTTAGTGGTTGTAAGACCACTTGGGATTTCTAAATACCTTTTTGAGTTAGTTTTGGTTAAGTGAGGTTTTTCTAGGAATGTGTCCATTTCATCTAAATCTTCAAGCTTACTGGCATAGAGTGGTTAAAAAAAAAATTTTTTTTTTTGAGACGGAGTTTCACTCTTGTCACCCAGGCTGGAGTGCAATGGTGTGATCTTGGCTCACTGCAGCCTCCTCCTCCTGGGTTCAAGCAATTCTTCTGCTTCAACCTCCCAAGTAGCTGGGATTACAGGCATGCGCCACAACGCCTAATTTTTGTATTATTAGTAAAGACGGGGTTTCACCATGTTGGCTAGGCTGGTCTCGAACTCCTGACCTCACGTGATCCATCTGCCTCGGCCTCCCAAAGTGCTGGGATTACAGGCATGAGCCACTGCAGCCAGCCGATTCTCCTTTTTCTAATATCTGCAGTGTCTGTTGATGCGGCCCCCTTTTCTTTCCTGATTCTGATAACAGATAACAGACATGTTTTATCAGTCTTGCCACAGGTTTTTCCATTGGATTAGCCTCTCAAAAAAACCACCTTTTGCCGAATTGCCCTCCCAAGGTTGGACCAATCTGACACTCCTCCAGCACTGCCGGAGAGAGCCTGTTTTTGGAAGATGGTGGGGGGAGAAGCCCACCTATCCCAAACAGAGATTGGAGTAGGCACTCTGCTGCCCAAGGCCCTGGGGTGTGAATGGCGGGGAAGGGGAAAGGCGAATGGGCGGGTGGCTCAGCAGTCCTCCTGCCTCATTTCTCTCCAGGGTGATGCTGACAGGGACACTGTCTGACCGGCAACCAGCTGAACTCCACCTCTTCCGGAACTACGATGCTCCAGAAACTGTCCGGGAGCCTCGTTTCAACCAGAACGTTAACCTCAGGCCTCCAGCTCAGCCCTCAGGTTTAAACCATGTTTGATGCATCCATGGGAAGCGACTGGCCCGAGAGGCTGCAGGGTGGTGGGTGGGAGTCGTGCACTTGCCATCAGGCACCCTCACTGTGCCACCAGCCCACCCACTGTAGTGGTCTTTATTGGCTGAGGACAGGGATTGCAGGGGAGCTGTCAGGCCCCCGGCAGGTTAGAAAAGTCCCTGGAAAGTTCTCAGCTGTACCTGCCTTCCACCAGGACGAACTGGCCAGACAGTGTAGCCTTGTGGGTCCTGCTTCTGTAGAGTTCCCAGCCTCCCCTCTTCCCCCACCCCCAGCCCCCCACATGCACACCCTGAGATCTGGAGCGCATGGGTTTTATACCAGTTCCTTGTGCCACTGGGCCACCCTCCTTCCCCGCCCCTAGACCAGCTGGTGTGGCGGGCAGCCCGAAGCAGCGGGGCAGCTCCTACTTACTTCCGACCCAATGGGCGCTTCCTGGATGGCGGGCTGCTGGCCAACAACCCCACACTGGATGCCATGACCGAGATCCATGAGTACAATCAGGACCTGATCCGCAAGGTGAGTGCCGCAGGCCAAATGCCTGGACCCGCCGCTCCCTGGAGCCAATCCTGTTTCAGCAAACCGTGCTAGGGACTGACCCCCAGGACAGCAGGTGGCTTTTACACATGCACTTATTCATATGTGCACGCAGGGCAACTTGATCTCACTGGAACCTGTTCCGCGGGTGGGGTCTGCCTGAAGCACTGTGCTAAGGGGGGGTCTGAGGACCACTGTGCTCTAAGTGTGCATGAATGGGGAGGGCAGCATGCGTACCATGAACGTACCCCTCGAGCCAGCCTGGGGACAGGACACGTGTTTGCCCTTGAGCTCACCTCTGTGGATAGACAGTCCACCAGGAATGCCTGCCCCCACCGGTTGCTGGTGCTGTGGTGGAGGACCGTGATGCCTCTGCTAAAACGCCTGGGGGCTCGGAAAGGGCTCCATGGAACAGGGGACCCATCCTGAGGCCTTTGGGGACAGAGCAGTGCAGAATCAGTGATCTGGAGGAAGAGCAGCAGCCCTCCCCCTGCGGAGGTACAGCAGAGGCTGGCAGGACCCAGCATGCTAGGGGAGGCCCTGTGGTGCGGCGGGCAGTGGGTGACCAGGGTGGGTGAGCACGGTGGCTGAGCTCGGGCCCTGGAGCCAGAGCGCATCTGGGGGTCCTGATTCTGCCCGCGCTCACTGCAGCTACTGAATGGGGCCATCATAGTGCCTGCCTGGGGAGGCTGCGAGGCCTTGGCATGCTGTTGGCTGTGAAATGTTCACAGCAGCGCCGGGAGCCTCAGCTCCATCCTTGATGCTGTGGTTTCCCGAAGCCCCAGGGCATCCTGGGCGGCGCAGCAGAGGCTCTGGGCGGTCAGAGAAGGGAGCGCCCTCTAGGGGCCAGACCAGGCAGGGCGGGCTTCCTGCAGGCGGCAGAGACCGTCAGACCCTAGCCAGTCTAACTCTCCTATTGCGTGCGGATGGGGAGCCTGGGACCCCAAGTGGGAGGCATCACCCAAGATCATCCTGCAAATTGGCAGCAGAGCTTGTTCGGAAACAAACAAGAGAAGCAGCGGCCGGGCACGGTGGCTCACGTCTGTAATCCCAGCACTTTGGGAGGCCGAGGCAAGCGGATCATGAGGTCAGGAGATCTAGCCCGTCCTGGCTAACACGGTGAAACCCCGTCTCTACTAAAAATACAAAAAAATTAGCCGGGCGTAGTGGCAGGTGCCTGTAGTCCCAGCTACTCGGGAGGTTGAGGCAGGAGAATGGTGTGAACCCAGGAGGTGGAGCTTGCAGTGAGCCAAGATCGCACCACTGCAGCCCAGCCTGGGCAACACAGCGAGACTCTGTCTCAAAAAAAAAAAAAAAAAGAGAGAGGCAACACCCAGGGCTCGGGTTCAAGCCTTAGCCCCTACTTCCCTACCATGTGGCCCTGGCAGCTGCTTCCGGGCCTGAGCTTTGCTGAGAGCCCTCATTTGCAAACTGGGTGATTGGTGCCCTCTCCACAGACTGGCTGGAGATTAAATGAAGTAATGATGCAAACACCTGGCAAATCACTGACACCAAGAAACACCCTCTACCTTTCCTCCCCTGGCCGCGACTTGAGTTGGGCCAGGATCATGGGGTGAGCGGGATCCTTCTCGCAGCTGGTGTATGTGTGGTCCTGTTGGTACAAAGGTGCTATCCTGAGCAGATGGCATGTGATGCCCGCACCAGCCCTTCCGGGGGTGGCTGGAAATCATGCCAGGCGTGCTCTTGCCACCAGAGACCTCTTGCCCTGTTCTCATGTGCCACAGAGCCCAGTCTTGGGCCTCTCCTTGACGCTCCCCTTACCTGTAGAAGGTCCTTTCTGACTGCCCCTGTACTGTTCCCAACAGGGTCAGGCCAACAAGGTGAAGAAACTCTCCATCGTTGTCTCCCTGGGGACAGGGAGGTCCCCACAGGTGCCTGTGACCTGTGTGGATGTCTTCCGTCCCAGCAACCCCTGGGAACTGGCCAAGACTGTTTTTGGGGCCAAGGAACTGGGCAAGATGGTGGTGGACTGTGTGAGTGTGGGCCCCTCCCCCAGGCCACTTCCCTCAGGGTCTGCAGCCCAGGTGGATGGCTTCCCCTCATCTTGTGGGGCCTTTGGTGTCGGGGGAGACAGCAGGGCTGTGTCCATCGCCTTTAGCCAGCTGGAGGGAGAGAGAGTCCCCAATTCGGAGTCTCAGGGCAGGGTAGGGACCCTCAGTGACCACCAGCAGGGGGGTTTTCAAACCCTTTTTAGCTGTAGATCCCTTTCTGCAAACATAGCCCAGTGTAGAAGCCCAGAATGGACAAAAGCTCCAGAGTGGGCTGGGCACTCACCCCTATAATCCCAGCACGTTGGGAGGCTAAGGTGGGTGAATCACTTGAGCCCAGCAGTTTGAGACCAGGCTGAGCAATATAATGAGACTTCGTCTCTACAAAAAAATAAAAAACTTAGCCGGACATGGTGGTGTGTGCCTGTGGTCCCAGCTACTCAGGAGGCTGAGGTGGGAGGATTGCTTAAGCCCAAGAGGCAGAGGCTGCAGTGAGCTGTGATCATGCCACTGCACTCCAGCCTGGGCAACAGAAGGAGACCTTGTCTCAAAAAAATAAAAATAAAAAAAAAAGAAAGAAACTTCAGGGAGAGGGGACATGGAGGCCTGTCCACTCAGCCACTGCCCTTTTCCCAGCTCACCCGCTACACTTTTCCCAACTCACCATCCCTGAAAGGGCACTGCTGAGACCTCTGCCCCTCTGATTGCACAGCTGGGACAGTCCCTGCAGTCCCAGGAAGGGGTTTTGCCCGAGCCACTCTCCTGCTGTGTGGCTCAGCCCGACTCGAAAGAGCCTGGGGCTCCCGAGGCCAGGGCTCTGAGAGTGCAGGGCAGGGCCAGGCGGAGTGCGGGCCAGGTGGGGTGTGGGCCCGGCGCTCAGCAAGGCTGCTTCTCACCAGTGCACGGATCCAGACGGGCGGGCTGTGGACCGGGCGCGGGCCTGGTGCGAGATGGTCGGCATCCAGTACTTCAGGTGAGGGCTCAGCCGCCCCAGCCCTTGGCCCCGTGCCCTGGCCTGGTCGGTCTCACCGACCTTCCCTTCCCAGCCCTGGTGTGGACTTTTCCTTTCCCCAAGGGTCTGCTCTGTTCCCCAAGCCCACCCTGGTGCCAGCTGGCATCCCCTGCCCAGCCTGAGCATCCTAGGGTGACCCCCTCCTCCTGGCCCGAACAGATTGAACCCCCAGCTGGGGACGGACATCATGCTGGATGAGGTCAGTGACACAGTGCTGGTCAACGCCCTCTGGGAGACCGAGGTCTACATCTTTGAGCACCGTGAGGAGTTCCAGAAGCTCATCCAGCTGCTGCTCTCACCCTGAGGGCCCCCGGCCTCTTGCCGGCCCCAACGGACCTCATCCATTCAGCCCCTGCAGGCCAGGCCCAGCCACTGTCCTCCCAGGCAGATCCGGGCCCAGGCAGCTCTGCATCCATAGACAAGGCCTGGGAGAATGCCAAGCTGCCTGCCCGAGGCTGGTCCTGAAGGCCTCTCTCCCACTAACCCCGCCTTCCAGCACTTTCTGTCATTCCAGGCTGGGAAAGTCTAGAGCCCGCTTTGGCCCTTTCCCTGACTGTAAAGGACAACTGACTCCCCCATCAGCTCAAACATTAAGGGTACCCGGGTGCAACTGTGCCCCTGCCCCCAGCCACAGCCTCCCTGAGGGCCTGTGGGGCTGCCTCCGCCCTAGCCCCTAGCAAGGGCATTCCCAGGCTTCCTAGTGGGTGCAGCCCACTCCCTCTGCCGTCTGCTCTGTTACCTGAGGGCTGGGACTAGAGAAATGGGGTGTCCTGCACCCCATCAGCCAGGAAAGCCCAGGCCGCAGGAGCAGGATGCCCGTTCGACTTTACCCCTCACACCGGCCCAGCTGCTCACACTGCCCCACCCCGAGAACTCTCAGCTCTCGAAGGTCATTCCTGGGGGTTTCTTCTTCCCAATGGAAGTGGCTTAAGAGCCAAAACTGTGAAATAAACCATTTGGATTCGAGTTCACCTGTGTTGTGTGTGCAGTGGTGTGAGTTCCCCCTGCTCCCCTGAACCCCAACTCCTCTCAGCCTTGACCCTCGGCCTTGACCAGCCTTTTCCGGCCCTTAGGGTGTTCAGAGGCAGCTGCCAGGCCCACAAAGCCCAGGCAGGCCCAAGGGGGGACACAATCCTCAGCCTCATCTTGGAGGACCCAGGGAGAGCCCCATTTGTCACCCAGAGAGGCCGGGGACTCTGCATGGACAGGCAGCGCATGTGCAGGGCCAAGGTCTGCCCAGGACTGGGCAACTCCAGCGTCTGTGCTGCTGCAGCTCCAGCAGGTGGAGGAGCTGGGCGGGCCAGAGTGGCTTTGGAAGCCACAGAGGGCGTGGCCCCACGGTGAGCCGCAGGCCGGAGGACAGTGAGAAGTACAGCAGCGTTGCCCTCCAGCGGCTGCGTCCGCTGGGTCTGGCAGAGAGGGTCCTGGGGGAGGGCATTGGGCAATGCCAACCCAGTAAGGTGGGCAATGCCTGGTATAGGCAGGTGGGAGGGTGGGGCCCCCCAGGGTCAGGGGTCCTTGAGGAGGGGGTGGCCCAGGAGGGGGCTCATCCACATGGGCACTTGTATCAGCCCACGGCTCCGAGGGGTGAATAATTGAAGGGCAGGTCACACGAGCCCGCCCGTCACAGGATGCCTTCCCCACCGGGTCCGGTTACGCCCCAGATCACATTCTGACATCCCGAGCTGGTGAATAATTAAGCTGCCACTCCTCTGAGGCAGGCCTCCATCTCCAGGTCCCTCTCTGCAGCTTCCTCGCTGCCGGCCGAGCCGTGGGCACCTGAGGAACTACCCACCACTGTTCCCAGCTGTGCCATCACCACCAGCTCCCTGCCTGCTGCTCAGACCCGGTGACAGCCCCTCCATGGCCCCCGAGATGGACCAGTTCTACAGGTCCACCATGGCCATCTACAAGGTGAGCGCGTGCATGGCCAAGCCAGGGCCTGAGCCCCTCCTCCCAGGGCGCAGAAGTCATGCCCGCTCTGGAGGACGGAGGGCCAGCCGGGGCTGCAGGTGTCCTGGAAAGGGAAGCCTGGAGCCAGGCTGGGCCGGGGTGGGTACGGGGGTAAGGATGCCTGAGAGCACTCAGCCACACAGCAGGAACCCCCAACTCCCAGATGCTGGACAAGGCAGGAGAGGGTCCAGGGCCCAGGGTGGGGAGAGTTGAGAGTCTGGATGAGAATGGCCTGGCTGCCCGGCCTGGGAATGAAGACCCTCTCTCTCTCTCTGTCTCATTTCTGAGCCCCTCACTCAGACTTCCTACTTCACCCCCAGGGGGTTGCTGCAGCCGCCACAGACATTTAGCACCTCCTGTGTGCAGGATCCTTTCACCTGTAAGCCTCAGGCCACCCACCTGTGAAGTCAAAAATGACCACCCTGTTTGATAGATGAGAAAACTGAGACCAAATGGGTTAAACAGCTCATTCAAGGTCATGGAGGGAGGGAGAGGCACTGCTGGGACTTGAACCGAGACCCAAGTCCAAGTCCAGGCCTAAGTCCAGGCCCGTCTCCACCATCCAGGGAGCTCTCTGCCCTGCCCCAGCCTGGGGTGGCCCACACTAATCCAGCCACAGCCCTGCCTACGGCGGGGCTGTTCTTGGAGGAGGGCAAGAGCTGCCCTTGCCCCTGGGGCGACTGTTGGCAGCCCCATGTGTCTAGCCCAGCAAGGCCTGGACACAGGGCAGGGCTGAGCCGTGCCCAGTGGGGACCACAGTGGGTGGGCCAGCTTCAGCCCAGCGGGAGGAGAACCTTCCAGGTGCACCATCTCGGGAGGTACCTCGGTCCTGCCAGAGCAGGTGTGAGCAGGAGCTGGTTGTGAGGGGACCATAGCTTGGAACAGGACCCCAAAAGATGGACTCTGAGGTCCCGCAGCCAAGAGCCAGGATTCTGGGTGAGCCTAGGTTTGTAGGTGGGCTCCCCAAAGTCCAGGAGCTTCTCACTGGGCTGGGGGTGCCCTGTCCCTGACGCCCGGTGACTTGACTCTGTCCATTGTTCCTTCTCGCTCCCCCATCTCCACACGTTTTTCCTCCCCTGGCCCTGGGGTCCAGAGCATCATGGAGCAGTTTAACCCCGCCCTGGAGAACCTGGTGTACCTGGGCAACAACTACCTGCGTGCCTTCCACGGTGAGTGCCTGTCCGGGCCACCCAGCACCAGCCCTGGGCCTCTGCTGTCCCCACCCCCAGTCCCCTCCCAGCTTCTCTGCACCCCACACCTGTTCATCCTCAGCCCTACACCCTCCTACCCACCACCCTCACCCTCACACCTCTGCGGCCAGAAAGGCCTTATGCACCCCCACTCTCCTGTGACCACGCATCCCAGTCCACACCCAGCACCCCTCATTGCCCCCTCCTTCAGGTGCCTCCAGACACTCCCATGATATAGTAGCAGGCCCTGCAGGCCCACACAACCCCAGTGCAACCCCTGATACATTTCTAGGCATCACCTCGATGCCACCTGCTGAACCCACCCCTATACCAGTCCCACCTCTGCACCCAGACTCACACGGCAGCTGGCTTCCTCACTCTGACCGGCCACCATCCACAGGCCCTACACTCACTCGGTCCCCACGCAAACCCTTGTACCGGTCTGCTTTGGCTGCTCATACCTGCCAATAGCACCCCTCTACCCACCAGCGCTGATCAACCCTGAACCTCAGGGCCACCCATTCCCCTACTTCTTAGATGCTGTCCACGCCACCTCCCTGCCCCCAGCTCTCACCTTATGCCCCACACCTGAGCTTCACAGCTCAACTGGCCACACCCTCCTCGGGGGCACACACAGATGCCCACACCCCACCCAGGACAGACACAGTCCCTTCCGGATGAAAAGAGCCTCCAGAAGGGTGGGGTAGAGGCAGGGCTGGACCGGACCTGTCCCTCCTGGTCCATAGCTCTGTCTGAGGCAGCCGAGGTCTACTTCAGTGCCATCCAGAAGATTGGGGAGCGTGCCCTGCAGAGCCCCACATCGCAGATTCTGGGTGAGGCTCCCCCTCCATGGCAGACCCCATTCTTGGGCCCTCCTTTTGCACCCTTGCCCTTCCAGGATGCCCCGCGTCCCTGACACAGGCCTTGCAGCCCAAGGCCCAGAGCCAGACTCTCGTTCTGGGGCCCAGGCTCCCCCCGACCACTCCCTGCCGGGCTGCTTCCAGGCTGGGACACGCACGGCCTGGCTCCTAGAGAGCCGTATGGGAAGTTCCCGGACTTTGGTCCTGAAATCCGGCCTCGGGCAGGCCCTCTGTTGGCTTTCAGCGGAAGAGGGTGGTGGGCGGGCGGGGCAGGCTTCCCCACACCAAAGCCACAGCTCCATCCATCCCTCCAGGGGAGATCTTGGTGCAGATGTCTGACACCCAGCGGCACCTGAACTCTGACCTGGAGGTGGTGGTGAGTATCAGACTCCAGGGCCTGAAGGGGTCACTCGAGGAAAGCGGGGTGCGTGCCAAGGAGAGGGCCCAGCCTACCAGATGCCCTTCCCAGGGGGGATGACCGTGGCTGCCCTTCCCAGCACCTGGCTCTGTGGGGCACGGTTCCATGCAATAGTCGTTCAAGCTTTTAGCAGCCCTAGGAGGCTGGTGGCATTTCTGCCTGGATTTTATAGAGAAAGAAACTGAGTCTCAAAGAGCTAGTCATTGCCTGAGATGCCAGAGTGAGTGGAGGCCCAAGGAGGAGAAAGGCCCTTTCGCTGCGGCCCTCCTCACTGCAGCCGCCCAGGGAGCAGCCACGCGGACCTGACCATGTCACTCCCAGGAGCAGAATCATTCCACGGCCCCACTGCCCACAGAACTGAACGCAGGCTTCTCAGCAAGGGCTCCCACGCTCTGCTGACCCAGCAGCTTCTCCCGACACCCCAACACAGCCCAGCTCCCCGGAAGAGCCGGCCCTCTGCTGGTGTCCCCGCTGTGGGGCTGCTGCCCTGCTGTCCTCTTAGCCTACAGCCACCGGTCCCTTCCTCTGCTGCCCAGTTGAGAAGCAGCTGTCCCCTCCTTCCCAAAGCCTCCTCTGACTCCTGAGGCAGTTTCAGTCACCCCTCCCCCTGGACTCCCAACAGTCTGTTCGTAGCTCGTGGTGGCTTCAAAGCCCAGCTTCACCAGTGACTAGTTTTGTGACCTTGGATTCTGTGCCTCCGCTTACCTATCTGAGAAATGGAGAGAATCATAGTAACTGCCTCCCAGGATTCTTGAGAGGATGAAGTGAATTAATAAGCATAAACTGTTTGCCCTGGCCCCCGCAAGGCCCCTGGGTACCTTAGCTATGAGAACTAGAAGTTAACTCGCCTGCCCCATCCCTCCTGAGACTGCGAGCTCTGCAAACGCTTCCTTCCGCTTCCTTCCTCTCTGTAGCTCCAGGGCCTGGCGCCAAGCAGGGCTTCAATGACACAGGGGAAAGAAAAGAGCCGAGGGAGTGGGCTTGGCTAGATGGAGAGAAGAGAGGGCTTTCCAAGGGAACACAGCAGCAGGCTGCACACAGCCATGAGTGGGCAGTGGGCAGACGTGAGCCAGGGCTTGAGCGCGGGGGCTGAGTGGGAGAGGTGGGGTGGGGCCTAGTGGTGAGGCGCCTTGGAAGGTTCAGAAGGAAATTTCAGCTAATTGTTCTCCCTCCAATGTGTGAAGGGAACCCCTGGAAGTCAGGGTGCTCTTTGGAGGATACCATAAAATACTGGTCAGCTGGGCATGACGAACAGTCTTTTTTTTTTTTTTTTTTTTTTGAGATGGAGTCTCACTCTGTTGCCCAGGCTGGAGTGCAGTGTCGTGCTCTCAGCTCACTGCAACCTCCACCTCCCAGGTTCAAGCGATTCTCCTGCCTCAGCCTCCCAAGCAGCTGGGATTACAGGCACCTGCCATCATGCCTGGCTAATTTTTTCATTTTTTTTGTAGAGATGGGGTTTCACCATGTCAGCCAGGCTGGTCTTGAACTCCTGACCTCAAGTGATCTGCCCGCCTCGGCCTCCCAAAGTGCTGGGATTATAGGCATGAGCCACCGCGCCTGGTTGGGGAGCAATTTTTCTATTAGAAAATGCACATCCCACGCACACACAAGACCGTGCCCCAAGGCCCCTGGGCTCCGTGCACTCCGTGAGCACTTTAGGATGTCGCATTAAGCCCCTGCCACCCCCTTGGACGTGGGCACAGAAGTTATGGAGCCTGTGGGTTCCTGTCCTTGTGTTCAATGGCTGACCTTGTCACTTGTGGCACACCTGGGCTGGGCAGGGATGAGTATCACCCAGGCCCACTCAGTAAGGAGAGCTGCCCTCTCCAGGCAGTGGCACCTCGGTCGTGACAACTGGGCAGGTCCAGTGGCCAGAATCACACCAGACAGAACAGTGCCAGAGGCCACCCCCACCTGCAGCTCATTTACTTGATCCCTACTGACGACCCTGTGCCAGGCACTGTGGGAGGCAGCGGGGATACAGCAGACAAAAACCCCTGCCATCCCAAGGAGGGAGCCAGAAATACCCACAGTGAGTAAGTGAATCGATACGTAACACGTTCCATGCAAAATATGCTAGGAGAAAAGTAGAGCAGGGACGGGATGTCTTTGGTGGGGGTGCAGCTTTTAACAGATGCTCAAGGAAAACATCACCAGAAAGGTGACATTGAAAAAGGCCTAAAGGGCCTGGCGCAGTGGCTCACGCTTATAATCCCAGTACTTTGGGAGGCCGAGACGGACGGATCACCTGAGGTCAGGGGTTCGAGACCAACCTGGACAACATGGTGAAACCTTGTCTCTACTAAAAATACAAAAAAATTAGCCGGGCATGTGGTGGCGGGTGCCTGTAGTCCCAGCTACTCGGGAGGCTGAAGCAGGAGAATCGCTTGAACCTGGGAGGCGGCGCTTGCAGTGAGCCGAGATCGCGCCACAGCACTCCAGCCTGGGTGACAGTGAGACTCTGTCTCAAAAAAAAAAAAAAAAAGAAAAAGAAAAAGGGCTGAAGGAGGTAAGGGCATTAGCCAGGGAGACCTCTGGGGGAAGGGCATTCTGGACAGAAGGGACAGCGCATGGAAAGGCCGAAGGCTGCAGTAGAGGGTGAGTGTGAGATAAACAGCCAGCAGGACTGTGGTCCTTCCCTGACCCTGCAGGCCCCAGCAGGACTGTGGTCCTTCCTCTCAGTGAAAGGGACACCATGGGAGGGTCTTGAGCCAAGGAGGGACAGGATCTGACTTAAAAATTTTTTTTTAATGTTTTTTATTGTAAACTAAAACACACACAGAAAATCTTGCTGAACAGATTAGAGCCGAATGAATCATTATTAGGCAAACAGACCTGAAACTACCATGCAGAACTTTGCCAGCCTCCCCAGAAGCCCCTTCAGGTGCCCCCGTCAAAACCACAGCCTCTCCCTCCCTCTAAAAGTGGCCACTGGTCTGAGGTCACATTTCCTTGTGTTCCTTTGTAGTTTATCACTCTACCTTACAGCCTAAGACACTAAAATTTGGTTTTACTCTTAAAAAAAAATTTTTTTTGACCGAGTGTGGTGACTCATGCCTGTAATCCCAGCACTTTGAGAGGCCAAGGCGGGTGGATCACGAGGTCAGAAGATCGAGACCATCCTGGCTAACACAGTGAAACCCCGTCTCTATTAAAAATACAAAAAATTAGCCGGGCGTGGTGGCGGGCGCCTGTAGTCCCAGCTACTCGGGAGGCTGAGGCAGGAGAATGGCGTGAACCTGGGAGGCAGAGCTTGCAGTGAGCCAAGATGGCGCCACTGCACTCCAGCCAGGGCAAAAGAGCGAGACTCTATCTCAAAAAAAAAAAAAAAAAAAATGAGTCTCTTTGAACCTATGGGTTCCCCTTCCATCTGTTTCTTTTCCTTACACTTTGTCTGTTGGAGACCCTGGGACCGTCTGCCCTGACTTTCCTATAGTCTGGAAGTTGCTGATGGTGCTCTCCTGGTATGTTCAGCTGCTTTCTCTGTCCTCTGGATCCGGAGGCTTGATCAGACTCCAGTGCCATGCCCTTGGCAAGACCAGAGGGGCTGCTGAGTTCTTCCACCAGGAGGCATCGCTGTGTCCAGATCTGCCTGGCATCACGGGATACGCACCACTATTCTTCTGACGCCCTTTCAAAACATTCTTAGCTAGGATGCTTCCAGAAAGAGACGCTTCCCCTTATCCGTTGTTATTACCCACTGGCACGTTTCATATGGGGAGGGCAGGAGAAAGGTTTCATTCATTCCCTTTATTCATCAGGTTCCAAGATAATGAATCTGTGCCCTGTCATCCTCTGAAGGTGAAGCCACCAATTAATTTTATGTTTTAACTAGCACCATTATGTAGTACTTTTATTTATTATAATCAATATCATAGATTTAAACTCATCTGACCTATTTCAATGGTTGGCAATTATTATCTTTATTGAGGTTGAAAATGTCCTATTTTTGGCCAGTGGAAGCTGCTGCTGCTTTTTTTTTTTTTTTTTTTTTGACATGGAGTCTCACCCTGTCGCCGAGGCTGGAGTACAGTGGCGCGATCTCGGCTCACTGCAACCTCTGCCTCCCAGGTTCAAGCAATTCTCCAGCCTCAGCCTTCCCGTGTAGCTGGGACTACAGGTATACACCACTGCATCTGGCTAATTTTCATATTTCTGGTAAAGATGGGGTTTCACCATGTTGGCCAGGCTGATCTTGAACTCCTAACCTCAGATGATTTGCCCAGCTCAGCCTCCCAAAGTTCTGGGATTACAGGCATGAGCCACCACACCTGGCCAGTGGAAGCCTCTTTAATCTGCCTCCTGAGTCCTTGCTGTCTGCCTGACAAGAGGTTCTAGGCTTATCTGCTACTTGTGCTGTGTGAGACGTGGAATCAGCTATTTCTTCATGAAGCCCTGTTTTTACTTTTTGTTTTTAGTGGCAAGTGGTATTTCAAAACCATAATCTGAATACTAGGGGTGCTCATTGCCTCCGGGTTGATCTTTGTTTCTAGGCTTTTTTGGTGGCTGTGCAATGCATAGATTGATACATATTTATATGCAATGTGTGTGTACACACATATAACACATATTCTGTCACTTTATTTCTGTTGCTGCTGCACAAATTAATTAATTTTATTTATTTATTTATTTATTTATTTATTTATTTATTTATTTCCAGAGACAGGGTCTCACTCTGTCACCCAGGCTGAAGTGCAGTGGCACAATCATATAGCTCATTGCAGCCTCCAACTCCTGGGCTCAAATGATCTTCCTGCCTCAGCCTCCCAAGTAGCTGGGACTATAGGCAAATGCCACCGTGCCTGGCTAATTTTTTAACTCTTTTTATAGAGATGAGGTCTCACTATGTTGCCCAGGCTGGTCTTGAACTCCTGGCCTCAAGAAATCTTTCCATCCGGGCCTCCCAAAGTGCTAGGATCACTTTTAGACCATTGATTCTTTTTTTTTTTTTTTTTCTGTTTCGTGGGGCTTTCTGGTGTGTTTTGGTTGTCAGTAGGAATGTTACTCTCTTCCATATTCTCTTTTTTCTAATAATAACTTTCTATTGGATTTCACCTCAGAGATTTTCTGTGGAAAAGTAGGTTTTTTTCTGAAATTGTAGAAGGAACACAGTCAAGACAGCTTTTCTCACTTCGCAAGATCTCTTTCTGTTGTTCTTATGTAGTTTTCCAAAAATATGGCAGCTCCCTTTCTGTGGTTTCCTGGTTCTGTTCATGCTCTTACTTCTGTTAGACTTTCTCTTTCCTTTTGTGTCTGTTGTCCTTGTTCCTGATTTTTATCCCCCTCACCGCATATTCTCCTCCACGTGGGCCCTGTCTGGATGGGAGCCTGACTGGTCAGTTTCAAGACTTCCTAGAGGCTTGACTACTCCAGCCCCTTCAGACCAGGGACCTCTTGCCTTCACCCTCTGGACTCACAAACTCCTTGGAGTTTCAGCTACTGTTCTCAGACTGGCCTACTGAGCTTCCCATGACCATCTGCTGACCATGTTGGGGTGCGCCTGTGCTCAGGTCCCTCGACACCCAGCTACCTCCCACTGCTCCATCCACGTGGATGCTGGTCACACTGGCTTCACAGCTGGTGCTGATTTGTGTTTGGGGGATTGTAGAGATATACAGTCACCTAATTTTGTTCTGAATATTGTCTTGAGTTTCTTTATTTTTTTCTTTTGGTGGTTTTTTTGTTTTGTTTTGTTTTGTTTGTTTTTTGAGATGGAGTCTTGCTCTGTCGCCCAGGCTGGAGTACAATGGCTCCATCTCAGCTCACTGCAACCTCTGCCTCCCGGGTTCAAGCTATTCTCCTGCCTCAGCCTACTGAATAGCTGGGATTATAGGCATGTGCCACCATGCCTGGCTAATTTATGTACTTTTAGTAGAGATGGGGTTTCACTATGTTGGCCAGGCTGGTGTTGAACTCCTGATCTCAGGTGATTCACACACCTTGGCCTCTCAAAGTGCTGTGATTACGGGCATGAGCCACTGTGCCTGGCCTTTTTTTTTTTTTTTGGTAGAGACAGCATCTCACTATGTTGCCCAGGCTGGTCTGGAACTCTTGGGATCGAGCAATCCGCCCACCTCAGCCTCCCAAAGTGCTGGAATTACAGGTGTGAGCCACCGCGCCCGGCTCATCTTGAGGTTTTTATTTTGCTGTCTGGTTTCTCCATTCATTTTTAGGAGAAGATGAAGGAAGGTTTCGAAACTACATTTCATTTCCACCATCATCCCAGAGCCTGAGGTTTTTTTTTCTATTGAGGTAAAATTTACATACAATAAGATAAAGTTCCTAAATATCTGAAGTGTTAAGTTCAACAGATTTTGACAATTGTATGCCCTGTGTGGCCACCATGTTAAACAGGATTTATTTAGAATGTTTCCATCAACCCAGAAAGTTCTTATGTCCCTTTTGTCAGTCTCGCCCCCTAGGGGCAAAGGCTTTCTGACTTCTCTCTCTACAGATTAATTTTGGCTGTTCTGGAACTTCACTTGAGTGGAATTGTACCCTGTGTATTCTCTTGTGTCTAGCTTCTTTCACTCAGCATAGCGTCTGTAAGATTAACTCATGTTGTTGCATTGTATGAATCTGTTTGTTTCACTATCAAGGAATACTTGAGACTGGGTAATTTATAAGGAAAAGAGGCATATTTTGGCTCATGATTCTGCAAACTGTACAAGCACGGTACCAACATCCGCTTAGCTTCTCATGAGGACCTCAGGAAGCTTACACTCACGGCAGAAGGTGAAGGGGTAACAGGTGCGTCACATGGCAAGACAGCAAGAGAGCGAGCGGGGAGTATTTATTTATTTATTTATTTTTGAGACAGAGTCCCACTCTGTTGCCCAGGCTGGCATGTAGTGGTGTGATCTTGGCTCACTGCAACCGCCACCTGCTAGGGTTCAAGCGATTCTCCTGCCTCAGCCTCCTGAGTAGCTGGGATTACAGGCCCCTGCCACCACACCTGGCTAATTTTTATATTTTTAGTAGAGATGGGGTTTCACCATCTTGGCCAGGCTGGTCTTGAACTCCTGACCTCGTGATCCACCCACCTCAGCCTTCCAAAGTGCTGGGATTACAGGCATGAGCCACTGCGCCCGGCCTTATTTCTTTATTTTTTGAGATGGAGTTTTGCTCTTGTTGCCCAGGTGAAGGGGTAACAGGTGCATCATATGGCAAGAGAGCGAGAGAGAGAGAGAGTGGGGAGGTGGCAGGCTCTCTTTCTTTTCCTTTCCTTTCCTTTCTCCTTTGCTTTTTCCTTTCCTTTTCCTTTCCTTCCTTCCTTTCTTTCTTGATGGAGTTTCGCTCTTGTTGTCCACGCTGGAGTACAGTGGCGTGATCTTGGCTCACTGCAACCTCCACCTCCCAGGTTCAAGCAACTCTCCTGCCTCAGCCTCCTGAGTAGCTGGGATTACAAGCACCCACCACCATGCCCGCAAATTTTTTTTATTTTTAGTAGAGATGGGATTTCACCATGTTGGCGGGGCTGGTCTCCAACTCTTGACCTCAGGTGATCCACCCGTCTTGGCCTCCCAAAGTGCTGGGATAACAGGTGTGAGCCACCATGCCCGGCCACCAGGCTCTTTTTAAACAACCAGATCTTGCATGAACTTATTACTACAGGGAGGCCACCAAGCCATTCATGAGGGATCCGCCCCCATGATTCAAACACCTCCCACCAGGCCCCACCTCCTACACTGGGGATTACATTTCCGTATGAGACTGGAGGGGACACAGATCCAATCCGTATCATGGGTGTATTAATACTTTTTTCTGTTTTATTGCTCAGGATCCCATTGTATGAAAATCCCACAATGTGTCTGTCCATTCTGTTGATAGTCATTTGGGTCGTTTCCAGTTGAAGGCTATTATGGAGCTATTATGAATAAGGCGGCTGTGAACATTCTTGTACGAGTCTTTTTATGGATATATGTTTTCATTTCTGTTGCACAAATACCTAGGAGTGGAATTTGTCGGGCATGGCGTTGACATGTGTTTATTAGAGTTCTCCAGTGTTCTTGTGCTATTCTGCATTCCGCCAGCAATGAATGAAAATTGCTGTCATTCTAAATTCGTGCCAGTGTTCAGCGTCGTCCGTCTGTTTTATTTTAGTCATTCTCGTGGGTATGGAGTGGCGTCTCACTGTGGTTTTGTTCTGATGTCCCTGATGACTAATGACTTTTAATGTGCTTACTGGACATTTGTGCATCTTCTTCCTTAAGATGTTGGTTTAGTCTTTTACTCATTTTTTATTGGGGTATACTTAGTGTTGAATTCTTTATATAGTTAAGATACGAGTCCTTTGTCAGGAGATGTATGGGAAATGTATTTTTTTCCATCTGTAGCTTGCCTATTCATTTTCTTAATACTGTCTGTCTTTGATGAGCATAAATTATAAATTTTTATAGCCAGGCATGGCAGCGCATACCTATAGTCTTAGCTACTTAGGAGATTGAGGTGGGAGGATCACTTGAACCCAGGAGTTCAAGGCTGAGGTTCAAGTGCAGTGGATCGCACCACTGCACTCCATTCTGGGTGATGGAGCAAGACACTGTCTTTTTTTGTTTGTTTGTTCGTTTTGAGACGGAGTCTCGCTCTGTCGCCCAGGCTGGAGTGGAGTGGCCGGATCTCAGCTCACTGCAAGCTCTGCCTCCCGGGTTCACGCCATTCTCCAGCCTCAGCCTCCCAAGTAGCTAGGACTACAGGCGCCCGCCACCACGCCAGGCTAATTTTTTGTGTGTTTTAGTAGAGATGGGGTTTCACCGTGTTAGCCAGGATGGTCTCGATCTCCTGACCTCGTGATCCCGGCCCTAAGACACTGTTTCTAAAAATATAAATAAATAAATACATAAATACTTATGAAGCCCAATTTTGCAATTTTTGTGCTTTTTTTTGTTTTGTTCTTTTGCAGTGGTTTGTGCTTGTGTCCTATCAAAGAAATCTTTACCTACCCCTTGGCACAGATATTCTCCTAAGTTTTCTTCTAGAAACTCTATATTATGGACTTTATATTTATTTCTATGATTTGTCTTAAATTTATTTTTGTGTATTGAGATGGAGTTTAATTTTCCCTGGATGGATATTCAGTTATTCCCACATCATTTTAAAAACACTTCCCAGCCGGACACGGTGGCTCACTCCTGTAATCCCAGCACTTTGGGAGGCCAAGATGGGTGGATCACGAGGTCAGGAGATCGAGACCATCCTGGCTAACACGGTAAAACCCCGTCTCTACTAAAAATAAAAATTAGCCGGGCGTGGTGGTGGGCGCCTGTAGTCCCAAGCTACTCGGGAGGCTGAGGCGGGAGAATGGGGAGAACCCGGGAGGCAGAGTTTGCGGTGAGCCAACATCACGCCACTGCACTCCAGCCTGGAGACAGCGAGACTCCATCTCAAAAAACAAACAAACAAACAAACAAAAAAACACTTCCCTTGACTCACTGAAATGACTTGGTATCTTGGTCAAAAATTGATTTTGGGCCAGGCGCGGTGGCTCATGCCTGTAATCCCAGCACTTTGGGGGGCCAAGGCAGGTGGAACACCTGAGGTCAGGAGTTTGAGACCAGCCTGACCAATATGGTGAAACCCCATCTCTACTAAAAATTAGCTGTGTGTGGTGGTGTGTGCCTGTAGTCCCAGCTACTCAGGAGGCTGATACAGGAGAATTGCTTGAATACGCGAGGCGGAGGTTGCAGTGAGCTGAGATCGTACCACTGTACTCTAGCCTGGGCGACAGAGCAAGACGGTCTCAAAAAAAAAAAAAAAATTGACTTTGCATATATGTGTGGGTTTGTTTCTGGACTCCATTCCATTGGTATGTGTTTCTGTCCTTATGCCAATATCACACCGTATCAATTACTGTAGCTTTATAGTAAGTACTGAAATCAAGTAGCCTAAGTACTTTGTCCTTTTTCAAAATTATTTTGCCTATTCGAATTCTTTGCATTTTATCTAAATTATAGAATCAATCATCTTGCCTTTGAGAAAGGCTTCTGGAATTTTGATAGAGTTGCATTAATCTGTAAATCAATGGTCGTCTTAACAATATTGAGTCTTCCAGATCCATGAATATGGTATATCTCTCCATTTATTTATCTCTCCATTTATTTATTTTTCTTAGCAACGTTTTGTCATTTTCAGCAAATGATATTTGCGGAGGTGGCAAAAGGATTCCTCAAGAGTTACTGGAGGCTGGGCACAGTGGCTCACACCTATAATCACAGCACTTTGGGAGGCTGAGGTGAACAAATGGCTCGAGGTCAGGAGTTTTAGAGCAGCCTGGCCAACATGGAGAAACCCCATCCCTACTAAAAATAGAAAAATTAGCCAGATGTGGTAGCACACACCTGTAATCCCAGCTGCTCAGGTGGCCAAGGTGTGAGAATCACTTGAACCTGGGAGGCAGAGGTTGCAGTGAGCTGAGATAGCACCATTACACTCCAGCTCGGGCAACAGAGAAAGATGCTGTCTCAATTAAAAAAAAAAAAATGGAGTCCCTCTGTCCATAGAGCTTGCAGTGCATGGCTGAGACCACAGAATCTGCTGTCAGCTTTCTATACTTCTGTACGGAGGCATACACAGGACCCTCTAATGAAGCATGCGCCCCAGGGAGTGGAGACGGAGAGGGCAGTCTCTATCTAATCCACTGCGAATTCCTCAGCCTGCTCTGTGGTTGGTGACTTTCTCTGTCAGAAGTCACCTGCCAACAGACTGTTCTCTACCTGTAATGGACACAGCAAGAGCTCAAACTTCACTTCCATTGTCAACCTCTTTTTTTTTTTTTTTTTCTGAGATGGAGTCTCACTCTGTTGCCCAGGCTGGAGTGCAGTGGCGTGATCTTGGCTCACTGCAACCTCCACTTCAGTGGTGCGATCTCAGCTCACTGCAACCTCCACCTCCTGGGTTCAAGCGATTGTCCTGCCTCAGCCTCCCAAGTAGCTGGGATTATAGGCATGCACCACCACGCTGGGCTAATTTTTATATTTTTAGTAGAGACGGGGTTTTGCCTTATTGGCCAGGCTGGTCTTGAACTGACCTCAAGTGATCCTCCCACCTTAGCCTCCCAAAGTGCTGGGACTACAGGCATGAGTCATCACACCTGGCCCATTGTCAGCCTCTTGATGGACCCATTTCTTCAGGAGCTTGGCATCCTTTCCATTAACCCAGTGATGCCTGGGACCTACCAGCTGGGGGCATCCTGGGTCTGTGTCCTCTGCTTCATTGGCGATCACAGCCAAACCATGACAACAGGAAGAGCTATGATATGGCTGTCCTGCTGAAGCGCACATTGCCACCACGTACCTTTGTTCACACATGACTGGAAGCAGAAGCAACACCATGCCATGATACAGGACTCAGCTTGTTCCTAAGTGATTTTTCCTGGGCAAGAGGAAGGGAGTGGGGCAAAGAGAGTTAGCAGGAAAGGAGAGAGTCCCCGCTTGTCTGCTGAGCTGACAGCAGGAGCCCTTCAGGCTGCATTTGAAGGATACCTTAGAAGAGCTCCTGCACCCAGGCCTTTTGGGGAGAGCCTGCCCCATCTCCCAGGGCTCTCAGGGCAGGTTGTGACAGCCTCACTGGCCAGGCTCTGCTTCCTCCGGCATCATCTGTGTCCTTGTTGCCTCTGCAGACCAGTCCTACTGTAACTGAGTGTTCTCTGCAGGTCTGTACTTTGAGTCTATGCATTTAAAGTGTTTTCCGTGACTTTTGGTGTGGTTCAAGTCAGTCTCTCCAGGTGCCATTCACCATCTTTATAAGTGCTCTGGTTACAAGGTTGCCTGGGTTTTGAGGGTCTGCCCCAAGCCCTGTTGTTTATATTGTGCATTTTTGCAGAAGGTGGGGATTTTCAGGGACATGTGGATTCTGATTGACAGAAAGCTGGGACTGTCTCTTTACAAGCGAGGTCACAATTTTTTTTCTTTTTCTTTTTTTTTTTTTTTTTTTTTTTTTTTGAGACGGAGTCTCGCTCTGTCGCCCAGGCTGGAGTGCAGTGGCGCGATCTCGGCTCACTGCAAGCTCCGCCTCCCGGGTTCACGCCATTCTCTTGCCTCAGCCTCCCGAGTAGCTGGGACTACAGGCGCCCACAACCGCGCCTGGCTAATTTTTTGTATTTTTAGTAGAGACGGGGTTTCACCGTGGTCTCGATCTCCTGACCTTGTGATCCGCCCGCCTCGGCCTCCCAAAGTGCTGGGATTACAGGCGTGAGCCACCGCGCCCGGCCTTTTTCTTTTTTTTGAGACGGAGTTTTGTTCTTTTATAAGGGCACAATCTTGGCTCACTGCAACCTCTGCCTCCCAGTTCAAGCAATTCATCTGCCTCAGCCTCCCCAGTAGCTGGGATTACTGGCAGCCGCCACCATGCCCAGCTAATTTTTGTATTTTTAGTAGAGACGGGGTTTCAGCATGTTAGCCAGGCTGGTCACGAACTCCTGAACTCAAGTGATCTGCCTGCCTCGGCCTCCCAAAGTGCTGGGATTACAGGCATGAGCCACCGTGCCCGGCCTGAGGTCACAAAATTTAAGGAGGCGGCGCTGTGACGTTCATACTAGCGAACGCTTCCTTTTGATTGGATCCAGCAGAAAGCGGCCCCCTGTCAAGTAGAAGCATCTACCTGGCATTTCTATAACAATGCATGTTTCTGTTTACTGTTCTGTCATTCTGCAAACCTGAGTGCTACTTCCTTCTTGGTGCTGACACCCTTCTGTACACACACACTGGCAGCCATAGCTCAGGGTTTCGGTACCAAAGAGGCACCCTCAAGCTCCCTTGCAGACCAGTGGGCACCAAAGTTTGGGAAACAACTGTGGGAGGAAACCTTAAACTTTGGAAAATTTATTATGTAGTGATTTTTTTCTGCATACTGGGAGGAGACTGCCAGCATTCCTTTTCTGGGCCATCCCCTAGCCCCACGGGATGGTGTGAGGACACCTAGGGCAGGAGGAAGGACCCACTGTGTGAAAAGGGTGTGTGGACAGAGGCTGCGCAGAGGCGGGAGGGCCTCCAGAGGCGGGAGGGCCTCCAGAGGAGGAGGTTTCTGCGGGGCTGGGGAAGCGCCTCTTGTGCCCCATGGAGCCTGAACCCTCTTGCAGCTGGAAGGGTTTAGGTCCAACTCCTCAACAACATGGAGTGACTCAGAGAAAGCCGATAGAGAATACAGAATATAGGAGAATACAGGGCACCACATGGGCCCACAGAATTGAAGCTCATCAAGCTCTCAGAGAGCAGCTGGTTAAGCCTTTCCTTTTTTTTTTTTTTTTTTTTTTTCTTTTTTCTTTTGAGACAGAGTCTCACTCTGTCACCCAGGCTGGAGTACAGTGGTGTGATCTCAGCTCACTGCAACCTCTGTCTCCTGGGTTCAAGCGATTCTCCTGCCTCAGCCTCCCGAGTAGCTGGGACTACAGGCATGCACCACCACACCCAGCTAATTTTTGCATTTTTAGTACAGATGGAGTTTCACTATGTTGGCCAGGCTGGTCTCGAACTCCTGGGCTCAGGTGATCCACCCACCTCAGCCTCCCAAAGTGCTGGGATTACAGGCGTGAGCCACCATGCCCAGCCTGGTCAAGCCTTTCCTGTTACAGATGGGGCAACTGAGGTCCAGAGATGGGTGGCAACTTGTCCAAAGTCACAAAGCAAATAAGAGGCAGAACTAGAATGAGGACGAAGCTTCTGAGCCTGAACCCAGCAGCCTTTCCTGTCCTCCCCTGGTGGCCAGACATCCACTTGTCATGGGAACCTGTCACCTCTCAGGCCCATCTGAGACCTCAACAGCTTCTGAGTGTTTTTGCTGGGCTGTGCCCTGCCCATGGTGCTGAGGACACAGAGGTGAGCCATGGCCATAACAGCTCCGAGGGGCTATGCATGGGGGCCTGGCCATAAATTCTGTATACAACTGGAGGAATGGACAACGAAGGAACAAAATGTGCACACATTCCAGAAACAAAACAAAGGAGCAATGGATTCTGCTTGGGGGAGTCAGGAAGACAGGAAGCTGGCATTGGAAGATAGAGAGGAAATTCCAGGCAGAGGGAATGACATCATCAAAGTACAAACTAAGAATAAGACAAAAAATAAGAACCAGAAGACTCTGACAGACTTATCAAGGGTTCGTTTCCAGCCAGCACTGCAGTAAACATTGTGAATGTTTCACCATTTCATCCTCCCTCCAGCCAGGTGCTCTTCTTGTCTCCGTTTCTCTGACAGGTGGGCAGGTGCCTGGTGTACTAGAAGCATGGTGGGCAGGCTGTTATACAGAAAGTGCAAGGGGGTGCTGGGGCCTGGGAACAGTAGGGGGGCCTTGATCATCCTCACCCTGCACTCTGCTCAGGTGCAGACATTCCATGGAGACCTGCTGCAGCACATGGAGAAGAACACCAAGCTGGACATGCAGTTCATCAAAGTGAGTCTGGCCTCCCCACTCGGCCCCAACCCATCGTAGGCAGGACCCCCTCTCCCATTTGACAGGTGGGCACACACAGGCCAGTGCTGAGCATTGACTGGGCCCCAGATTATCCATGTTCCCAGCTGAGCCCCGAGTCTCCAAACTTCCAGGGTCCTGATCTCTGTAAGGGGTGTCTTGAGCTCTCTGATGTGGGGGGATTCTCCCTCCCCAACTCCACCCTACTCCAGGACAGCCGCCAGCACTATGAGCTCGAGTACCGCCACCGAGCGGCCAACCTGGAGAAGTGCATGTCTGAGCTGTGGCGCATGGAGCGCAAGAGAGACAAGAATGTGCGGGAGATGAAGGTGCGAGGGCCGGGAAGCGAGGATGAGGCGGCAAAGGCGGGTGGGCAGACCTTGGGGCGAGACCGGGCCCTGGGAACCCCGAACACCTCCCTGAGCTCCCCCACCGAGCACCAGCACAACTGTGATGAGCGTGGCTGGGGAGGTCAGCCAGCCCCTGGTGGGGTGGGCGTCACTAGCTCCCAGGGCCGCGCCCAGCACCGCCCCTTGCCCTGTGGCTTCCTGGCCTTCCCCAGAATCCCCGGGCTTCTCCTGCAACCCCATCCCACCTCCCCCGTCTCCTACTTCACCGAGAAAATTGCTCGCTTGGACATGGTGCCAAAGCTGTCATCCACCAGCTGCCCATCCTCCTCCCCTCCCTCCTGCCAGGCAGAGGTATCCCGCCCCGCTAAGTCCATTTCCCCCTCCTGAGCCTGGGGCCCCATCCCTGGCCTCTATCTCCAAGATCCAAACCCTCTACCTCCCTTCCCGTCTCTTCTTCTGGCTCCTGGCTCCTTTAAGTGAGCTCATGCCTCCCCTCCTCAGAACCTTCCCCCTAAATAGGGGCTATTAACCTACTCATTCACATTCTCATTAAACCCGTCACCCTGCTCTCCTCCCCCAGCCCGTGCTTGGGCTTGTGCTGGGTGCCAGGGACAGAGCGAGGGCTCAGACACCAGCCCTGCTTGTGAGAAGCACCCGGGCGAGGGGGACGCACGGCCCAGACTCATAACAAGGCTGCCGATGAGGGGGCAGGCTTAGGAGCTAGGGTGGGCTGGGTGATGGGGGGTGGGCTTGGGGAGGCGCAGTCAGGAAGGACAGGGGGCTTGAACAGCTGGCGCCTGTGGGCGAGGTGGATGGGATGACACACCCACCGCCCCCAGCCAGAACTCATTCCCCCCAGGAGAGTGTGAACCGGCTGCACGCCCAGATGCAGGCCTTCGTGTCTGAGAGTCAGCGGGCGGCTGAACTGGAAGAGAAGCGGCGCTATCGCTTCCTGGCAGAGAAGCACCTGCTACTTTCCAACACCTTCCTGCAGTTCTTCGGCCGGGTGAGCTGAACCGGGGGACAGCAGGCGGGGCGCTTCTAGGAGCTGCCCCCGCGCTGAGTGGCCGTACACACCGACGTCCCTGCCTTCTTCCCTCTTCCCTCCCTTCCTGCCTCTTCCCTCCCTTCCTGCCTCTTCCCTCCCTTCCTGCCTCTTCCCTCCCTTCCTGCCTCTTCCCTCCCTTCCTGCCTCTTCCCTCCCTTCCTGCCTGTCTGTAGAAATTCATTTTATTTTGCTCTCTCCATCCATTTCTTTCTTTGTTTCTGGGTTTGCTTGTATCACTGTACATTCACTCATTTATTCACTCGTGATATTGTTTGTTTTTAATGCATTCACTAATTCATGCATTTATTTATTCATGTGTGCACCATTTTTTCATTCCTGCTTGTATATTTTCACAATTCACAAATTCATTAATTGATAGGTTTGTTCAGTTATTGTCTATTAATTTTCTCTTATTTATTTATTTATTTATTTATTTATTGAGACAGCGTTTCACTGTTGTCCCCCAGGCTGGAGTGCAATGGCGCAATCTTGGCTAACAGCAACCTCCGCCTCCCGGGTTCAAGCGATTCTCCTGCCTCAGCCTCCCAAGTAGCTGGGACTAAGGCATGCGCCACCACGCCTGGCTAATTTTTGTATTTTTAGTAGAGACGGGGTCTCGCCATGTTGGCCAGGCTGGCCAGGCTGGTCTTAAACTCCTGACCTCAAGTTATCTGCCTGCCTCAGCCTCCCAAAGTGCTGGGATTACAGGCGTGAGCCACCGTACCCAGCCATTTTATAATATTATTTAAATCCTCTACCCTCTTGCCCCGTTCTGCCTGCTAGACCAGTCAGACTCGCTCGTTTCTCACTGAATTTCTAATAGATTTCACTTTCTGAATTGAGCTGCCATGTTGTTTGGTGCTGTTTTGGTTATAACTATTCTACCTTCTTTGTAAATACTGCCATTTATGTACATAATGTCTCTCTTAATCAAGTTTGGTGCTTTCAATTCTCCCTTGTCTGATATTAATACTGCTCTTTCTACTTTCTCTTCTCTTTGCTTATCTCTTTGTATGTTAAGTAAACTTTCTGTTACTGACATATAGCTGACTTTGAGCTTTTGACCAGTCTTAGAGTCTGCCTGTGTCTTCTAATAGAAAAGGAATTCAGCCCATTCCCCTTTAACATAACAATGAATATACCTGGGTTTTATTCCTTCTAGATAACTTGAGCTAACTGTAATTATTTTGTCATTTCCTCTTTTTCTCTCATGTTATTTCTTGTCAGTTTGGTTATTATACTATATATTTCCCCTTTCCCTTTATTAATTTAGAAATTGCACTATTTGACCGGGCGCGGTGGCTCAAGCCTGTAATCCCGGCACTTACAGGATGTCTCGTAAAGACGGGCGGATCACGAGGTCAGGAGATCGAGACCATCCTGGCTAACACGGTGAAACCCCGTCTCTACTAAAAAATACAAAAAATCAGCCGGGTGTGGTGGCGGGTGCCTGTAGTCCCAGTCACTTAGGAGGCTGAGGCAGGAGAATGGCGTAAACCCTGGAGGCGGAGTTTGCAGTAAGCTGAGATCCGGCTACTGCATTCCAGCCTGGGCGACAGAGCGAGACTCCATCTCAAAAAAAAAAAAAAAAAAAGGAAAGAAATTGCACTGTTCTTTTTCTCTCTACCTGTGGTGACCTCACTTTGTGACTTTCATAATCACATATATATCCACCTATTATCTTTTCCAAAAATGTCAACTTTACCCCACTACACACACACACTATTCAGTCAGTTGCTCCCCCAGTTCATAAGATGAGACCTTGATTTAAAGCTTTCCACAAAAATTAGGCTGGGTACGGTGGCTTACACCAGTAATCCCAACAATTTTGGAGCCTGAGGTACGTGGATTGCTTGAGGTCAGGAGTTCAAGACCAGCCTGGCCAACACGGCAAAACCCCGTTTCTACTGAAAATACAAAAATTAGCTGGGCATGGTGGCAGACACTCGTAATCTGAGCTACTTAGGAGGCTGAGGCAGGAGCATCGCTTGAACCTGTGAGGCAGAGGTTGCAGTGAGCCAAAATCGAGCCACTGCACTCCAGCCTGGGTGACAGAGCGAGACTCTGTCTCAAAAAAAAAAAAAAAAAAAAAAAAAGATAACACCCAAAGAAGTATTTTCCTGCCCTCCAACTATTCTGAGATGGGGTCTTTAGAAAGCTTTTACTCCTCTCTTCATCCTTCCCATCCTCCACCTCTTGGTTTTGCCAAGATAGTTTAGGACTTAGTTTCAGACTTCACTAGTCATCTCTGCAGCATGACCAAAATTATTTTGATAAACTAATTGTATGTATGTATGTATGGGTATTTGAGATGGAGTCTTGCTCTGTTGCCCAGGCTGGAATGCAGTGGTGCAATCTCAGCTCCCTGCAACCTCCACCTCCCAGGTTCAAGTGATTCTCCTGCCTCAGCCTCCCGAGTAGCTGGGATTACAGGCGCCCGCCACCACCCCCGGCTAATTTTTGTATTTTTAGTAGAGATGGGGTTTCACCATGTTGGCCAGGCTGGTCTTGAACTCCTCATCTCAAGTGATCCTCTCACCTTGGCCTCCCAAAGTGCTGGGATTACAGGCATGAGCCACCACGCCCGGCCTCAAGAACCTTTATTTAGATTGCACATGTTACCGTTGCCGGGTGTACCGCCATCTGTTACTGCTTCACCACACCTGTGATCAGATTCACTGCCCACTGCTGTAACCCCTTTCCATCTCCCACTGCCTGGAGGTCTCTGTTTTGATTGATTGCTGTAGTTAGAGAACCTTCATGGGTGTTTTTCTGCAGACACACTGTAAGAGCCTTGCATATCTGCAAATGGCTAGCTTTTGCCATGCCTGGTGAGTGGTATACTGGCCGGCGGAAGGGCTCCAGAGCTGCAGACCTTTTCTTTCATAGTCCAAGCCCCACTATGTTCTAGCACCCTGTGTTGTAGAATTGAAGTCTGGTCGTGATCTGTCTCCCTTCCCTTTTAAGTAACTGGCTTTTCCTTTGTGGGTGCTGGAGATTTTCTTTGTAACCTTGGGACCAGGAACTTGCCCAGGTGCCACCGTGGTGAATGCCGAGGTCAGCGCTCCTGCAGGCTGCAGGCTCAAGTCTCTCTTCTGGTTAAGGCATTGGTTCCCTTTCTGTTTCTTTCATTATTACCATTCTGCCATCTTTCCTTCTCATTGTGGAAATCCTTATCACTGGAGCCTTCACATCTACGACCTTCTCCCTCACCACATCTATTTTGTTTATTATTTATTATTATTTATTTATTTTTCTTTTTTTTTTTTTTGAGACAGAGTCTTTTGAGACAGCCTCTGTCACCAGGCTGGAGTGCAGTGGCATGATCTTGGCTCACTGTAACCTCCACCTCCTGGGTTCAAGTCATTCTCCTGGCTCAGCCTCCTGCGTAGCTGGGATTACAGGCGCCTGCCACCACACCCAGCTAATTTTTGTATTTTTAGTACAGACGGGGTTTCACTATGTTGCCCAGGCTGGTCTCAAACTCCTGACCTCAGGTGATCTGCCCGCCTCGGCCTCCCAGAGTGCTGGGATTGCAGGTGTGAGCCACCGCGCCTGGCCCTGGCTCAGGGTTCTTATCCCTCCCGTGCCCTCCCTGAGTCTCTGGATCTGAACCCAGGGGCCCAAGGGTACATGACTGGATCCAGAGACCCAGATCTTGGCTCAGACTCCCATCTGCCCGCTGTCATCACCTCACCCAGCCCCAGGCTCAGCCTTCTTGTCCCCTATTCTCCCACAAAAGGTCTGCCAGGGAGAAACAACTTCCTTTTTAGAAAAACAGTTTTATTGAGATAAAATTCACATACAATTCACCCATTTGCAGTGTACACTTTCTGGTTTGTAGTATATTCACAGAGTTGTGCATCAATCTGCACAATCAAGCTTAAAATATTTTCAATACCCTCCACCACAGTAACCCAGTACCCCGGCCGGGTGCAGTGGCTCATGCCTGTAATCCCAGCACTTTGGGAGGCGGAGGTGGGAGAATCACCTGAGGTCACGAGTTCGAGACCACCCTGGCCAACACGGTGAAACCCCGTCTCTACTAAAAATACAAAAGTTAGCCGAGCATGGTGGTGCATGCCTGTAATCCCAGCTACATGGGAGGCTGAGGCAGAATTGCTTGAACCCAGCAGGCGGAGGTTGCAATGAGCCAAGATTGCACCACTGCACTCCAGCCTGGACAGCAAGAGTAAAACGCCGTCTCAAAAAAAAAAAAAAAAAAAACCTACAAACCAGTACCCCTTAGCTGTCATTCCCAATCCTCCAACTCCCCCAGCCCTAGGCCACCAGTAATCTACTTTCTGTCTCAATACATTTGCCCATTCTGAACATTTCATATAAACGGAATCATACAATATGTGCTCTTTTGCGACTGGCTTCCTTTTCATTGCTGGATAATATTCCATTGCTTGGATAGACCACATTGTATTTACTCATTTACTCAGATGTAGTTACTCAGATGTCAGCTGATGGACCCCTGGTTGTTTCCCCTTTTTGGCTGTCATGACCAATGCTGCTCTGAGCATCCGTGTACGAGTCTTCACGTGGACATATGTTTTCATCTCTCTTGGATATATAAGAGTGGAATTGTGGTGCCATATGGTAACTCTATGTTTAACTGTTTGGGGAACTTCCAGACCCTTTTCCAGAGTGTTTCCATGTCCCCAGCAGTTTATGAGGGTTCTAGTTGTTCCACGTCCCCGCTACTATTTGTTACTGTCTTTTTGAGAATAGCCATCTTAGCAGGTGTGAAGCGGTATCTCATTGCAATATTGATTTCCGGTTCTCAGATGGCTAATGATGTTGACCATGTTTTCCTGTGCTTCTTAGCTATTTATAGATCTTCTTTAGGAGGAAACTCTTTTTCACCTGTGTTAAACTCCTTGTTGCCTGTAAACAGTTAACCATCAGCATTAAGAGAAGAGCTGACCCTTTCCTTGACTGTCTCCTGGTGGGTGAGGGTCCCTCAGGAAGGGAGCTGTGGGTTGAACAGGCAGATTTTCCCCTATGCACGGTGTGTCAGTCCACTGTGCATTGCTATAAAGGAATACCCGAGGCTCTGTAATTTATTTTAAAAGAGGTTTAGTTAGCTCTTAGTTCTGCAGGCTGTACAAGAAGTGCATTACCAGCATCAGCTCCTGGTGAAGCCTCTGGAAACTTACAATCACGGCAGAAGGCAAAGGGGAAGTTCATATCACGTGGCCAAAGAGGGAGCTGGTGGGGGTGGGGGTGGGGTGCCACACTCTTTCTTTTTTCTATTTATTTCAAGATGGACTTTTGCTCTTGTCGCTCAGGCTAGAGTACAATGGCATGATCTCAGCTCACTGCACCCTCCACCTCCTAGGTTCAAGCGATTCTTGTGCCTCAGCCCCCCGAGTAGCTGGGATTACAAGCATGCACCACCATGCCCAGCTAAGTTTTGTAATTTTAGTAGAGACGGGGTTTCACTATGTTGGCCAGGCTGGTCTTGAACTCCTGACCTCAGGTGATCCACCCACCTCAGCCTCCCAAAGTGCTGGGATTAAGGTGTGAGCCACCGCGCCCGGCCACTACAAGGAGATCTTGCATGAACTCATACCACTCATCACTGTGGGGTAGAGCACCAAGCCATTTGTAAGGGAGCTGCCCCCATGACCCACCACCTCCCACTAGGTCCCACCTCCAACACTGAGGGGTCACATTTCAAAATGAGATTTGGAGAGGACACTATACAAACCATATCACACAGGGGAGCAAGTAACATGCTGTCTGACTCCACTGGACTTCAGAACATCCAAGATCTGACTCCTAAGATAGCTAAACATATATATTTACGTCTTGTTCTGTTTATAAGTAGAAGGCACACTCAGGGCCGGGCGTGGTGGCTCATGCCTGTAATCCCAGCACTTTGGGAGGCTGAGGCAGGCGGATCACAAGGTCAGGAGTTCGAGACCAGCCTGCCCAACATGGTGAAACCCCATCTCTACTAAAAATACAAAAATTAGCCAGGCATGGTGGTGGATGCCTGTAATCCCAGCCACTCAGGAGGCTGAGGTATGAGAAGGGCTTGAACCTGGGAGGCAGAGGTTGCAGTGAGTCGAGATCGCGCCACTGCACTCTAGCCTGGGCAACAGAGCAAGACTCTCCAAAACAAAACAAAACAAAACAAAAAAAAAGCACCCTTAGAAAAAGATTTAAAGAACTCTAGGTGCCTGGGCATGGTAAATTGCCTTTTTTATTCGTATGCAATTATTAGTCTTTGCTTAGTCCAAGTCTAGTCAATAACGTGCCTTCCCACCTCATCCTTGGCTTCTCTGGTTTACTGCAGCTGTGCAAATGTATTTCCAGGATAGATTCCTAGAAGTGGAATTGGTAAGCCCAAGAATACAGTCATTGGTTGCACCAATTTACACTTCCATCAGTGACGTATGAGTTTCTGTGCTTCCGCACCCCTTGAAAACAGTGTATGAGCAAACTTTCTGATCTTGGCTAATCTGAAAGGCAAAAATGGTATCTCGGTGTGGCTTTACCTCATACTTGTCTTAAACGCGAGCTTGACATCTTTTCATGTTTCAAAGCCATTGGATTTTCTGTGCTGTGACATGCCAGTATCTTTTCATCCACTTTTCTCATTAATTTGTAGGAGCTCTTGATATGTTACTGAAACCAGCTTTTTCTTGGTGATGAGTTGCAAATATGACAGCCAGTTTGCCATTTGTCATTTGCCTGTGTTACGGTTGGTTTTGCCATACAAAAACATTATTTTTATTTAGTAAAATTTATCAGTCTTTTCGAGTTCATGGGTTTGGTATCATACTTAGAATGGCTTTTCTACTTCGTAAACATATTTTTAAAATTTTTCCCATGGCCTCTTTGATGGTTTTGAAACTGTATGCAGTGTTTCTTCTCACTCACCGTTTAATTTTTGTGGTACACAGTAGGTGTATATATTTATGGAGTACATGAGGTGTTTTGATACAGGCATGCACTTACCTGGGTTCTTTGGTCGTAGTTTCTAGCTAAGCGCCATTCCTGAGCCTATCGCTGCAGGCAGGAGGATGGGGCGATTGAGTGGCCAGGCCTGGGTGCCACCCCTACCCCTGAAGCTGGGCGGTGAGGACAGCCCCGCTCAAAGCACAGACACTGAGGGGGAAGGCGAGGCGGGGTGGGGGTAAGGGGAAGCTCTTCGTGGAAAATGGAGGCACCTTTGCAAAAAGTGGAGGGTGTGGGGTGGACGGTGAGCTGGCTTCTGGCTCCTTCCAGCTAGGAAATCCGGTCATCCTGAGCGGGTAGGGCCTGAGCTCTCAGGTCGAGGGTGCCATTTTGGGTCCCCAGGATTCAGGGAGCCGCCCGGACCTGGCTGACTCCCGTGTCCCCACCCGGCCAGGCCCGGGGGATGCTCCAGAACCGCGTGCTGCTGTGGAAGGAGCAGTCTGAGGCCAGCCGCAGCCCGTCGCGCGCCCACTCCCCCGGCCTGCTGGGCCCCGCGCTGGGGCCGCCCTACCCCTCGGGCCGCCTGACGCCCACCCGCCTGGACATGGTGAGGCCCTGGGCGCCCCCGCCGCCGTTCGCGCCCCCGCCGCCCCCCGCGGGGCCCTGGGGCCTCAGGCCCCCCGCCTGGAGCCTCCTGCCCCCCAGGCTCCTGCTCTACGCTGCACCCCCCGGCCTGCCCTTCCGCCCCGGCGCGTTCTCGGCTCCCCCCGCGTTCTCCGCGCCCCCGTGGTGGCCCGGCCGCCGCCTCCAGAACCCCTACGCCGACGCCTGGGACTGGGGGTGGGGGCTGGACTAGGGCGCGGCCCCCGCCCTCCCCGCCCCACCCTCCCCTGCCCGTCTCCCCCGCAGTCCCCGAGGCCCCTGGGAGAGTTCAGCTCCCCCCGCAGCCGGCACGGCTCCGGCTCCTACGGCCCAGAGCCCAGTGCGAGGCCCGCGTCCCAGCTGGAGCCAGACCGCCGCTCCCTGCCCCGCACGCCGTCGGCCTGTGAGTGGCCCCGCCCCGGGGCGGCAGGAGGGCCGGGAGAGGTGCGGGGGTGGGGCTGCAGCAGGAGGGATCGAGGGCAGACGCCAGGGAGAACTTCCCGCCCACGTGCCGCCGCGCTCTCCTGCCCGCAGCCTCGCTCTACAGCGGCAGCACCCAAAGCTCACGCTCCAACTCCTTCGGCGAGCGCCCGGGCGGCGGCGGGGGCGCCAGGAGGGTCCGCGCCCTGGTCTCTCACTCAGAGGGCGCCAACCACACGCTGCTGCGCTTCTCCGCCGGGGACGTGGTGGAGGTGCTGGTGCCCGAGGCCCAGAATGGCTGGCTCTACGGCAAGCTGGAGGGCTCGTCCGCGTGAGTGGGAGCCTTGGAGGGGCCGGGGGTTGGTTGAGAAGAAGGCCCTGGGGGCCGGGGACCCGCTGGACTGAGGCTTCCCTGGCCTCCCCTGGAGGCCTCGGACAATGCTGCTCTCCTCCCGCCCCCCACACTCTGCCCCAGCTTCCTCATTCATTCAGTGAGAGTGGGAAGAGTCGCCTTACCAAGTTCAGGATGACGGCCCTTGAGAGGGGGCAGAGGATGGGGGATGGGCGGGTTCTTCCAAAAGTGTAGAAATGGCAGAAATCCTATTGCTTGAGCACCTACTGTGTGCCTGCCTCTGGGAGGAGGCTGTGTCCCCTCTGCAGAGTCAGCCCTGGAACTCTGATGCAGGGGGCTGGGCTAGGAGTAGGGCCTGAAATGTGCTCACCTCTTTGCAGTCACTCTCAGTGGAAATCCTTAAAGCACCTAAACCGGGCTGTTTTGACACTTGGTGTGGAGGAAGAGTTGGGGAGTTTCATACAGTGAGGGCGCCAGAAAGCCCGGAGGACAGCAGACCTGGCAGCTAGCAAAGGGAATGGATGGGCACCACTGTCCTGCAGGGGAAAACGGGGCAGATGGGGCTGGCTGGAGCCAGGCAGTGCCCCCTCGGGGCTTCATGGGCAGGGGAGTGTGCTGCAGGAATGCATGCACGGGCAGAGCGGGTGGTGGCTGCCCGCACCAGCCCACGGGTGGATGCGTGGTCCTGTGCTTAGTAGATGGTGGACAGGTGGATGGGTGGACCAGCGGATGGGCATGTGGGTAGGTGGAGCGTGTGCAAGTGGATGGGCATAAAATGGGAGGGTCACTGACTGGGTGGTTGGCGACATGGGAGGATGCGCGGATGTGGGGGACAGACACTGATGGGTGACTGGAGAGGTGTGAGTGGCGAGGGGGTGCTGGATGGATTCGTGGCTACACAGGGGATGGAGTACAGACAGGTGAGTGGGGGATGGGTGATGCGTGGAGGGGCTCATAGTTAGGCTCCAAGGTCCATAGCTGGGCAGGTGACCACAGGGACAGGAACAGAAGGGGGTCAGTGGGGAGAGAGATGACTGAGAACACTAACGACACGGACACCTGCTGCTGGGGTACCTGCTTCACAGACCCACAGCAGAGGATGGTGTGCCGCAGACGCCCCCGGGACCTGAGGATAAAACCTTCTAGACCGAAGCTGTCAGACCCTCCTGGGATGTTCTGGGAATGTCATTATCCATCCTTGACTCACATAGCCTGTTACGGAAAAGCATGGCATGTTTTATCATCCATAGGCACTAGCAGGTGAAAACAGAAGTAAACATACGGAATTGATTCTAGTCTGTCAGTTTGAGGTGAAGTAGCTTCCAGAGACCCTGAGGGGAGGATAGTAGCTTCCAGAGACCCTGAGGGGAGGATAGTAGCTTCCGGCAACCCTGAGGGGAGGATGTCTTCTTTTGGTCATTGTCCCCGGACCTGGCTTGAAGGACCCTCTGCCTCTGCCCCACAGGAGCGGCTGGTTCCCCGAGGCCTACGTGAAGGCTCTGGAGGAGGGGCCTGTGAATCCCATGACCCCCGTGACCCCCATGACCTCCATGTCCCCCATGACCCCCATGATGCCTGTGAAGCCTGGGAACGAGCTGCCTTCCAGGTACCTGAGTCATCAGGGGTGGGGCGGGGATGGGGCGGGGACAGGGGCGGGGCGGGGGTGAGGACTACGGCGAGGGCGCCACTGCCCAGCGGAGAGGATCTGCTAGGTACAGGCTTGTTTGTTTTGAGACAGTCTCACCTTGTCACCCAGGCTGGAGTGCAGTGGCGCCGTCTCGGCTCACTGCAACCTCCACCTCCCCACATTCAAGCGATTCTCCTGCCTGAACCTCCCGAGTAGGGACTACAGGCTCACACTACCACACCTGGCTACCTTTTGTATTTTTAGTAGAGACAGGGTTTCTCCATGTTGGCCAGGCTGGTCTTGAACTCCTGACCTCAGGTGATCCACCCACCTCGGCCTCCCAAAGTGCTGGGATTACAGGCATGAGCCACTGCACCCAGGTGGCAAGGTGCAGTCTTGAGTGGGCCCAGTCCCCTTCAGCCCCTGGAGAACCCCTCTCTCTGCCCTGAAGGTCACTGCATCCATCCCTCTGCCTCCCCTCAGGACCTCCCTCCAGTCAACAGTCTCCTTTCAGGCAGGTACAGGGAGGAAGCTGTGGGATCCCTCCTTCCTAGGGTGCCCCAGCCACTGGCAGGACAAGGGATTGGACAGGCCCCAACCCCCTTCCTTCCCCTCCTTTCTCTGGACTTAGGTCCTACCCACTCCGGGGCAGCCATAGCCTCGATGACCTCCTGGATCGGCCGGGCAACTCCACAGCACCCTCAGAGTACTGGGATGGCCAGTCCCGCTCCCGTATCCCAAGCCGGGTGCCGAGCCGTGCCCCGAGCCCTGCACCTCCGCCCTTGCCCAGCAGCCGCCGAGGCAGCATGGGCAGCACAGGGACTGCCACTGACGTCAAGGTGAGCCCTCGCCCGCCCTCTCCTGGGGCCTCCAGTGGGCAAGGAGGCAGGAGAGCAGGGACCCCGAGGCTCTATCACTGGCTGTCTGGTAGGGGACCCGCCCACCTGGCCTCAGTCTGTTCCTCAGTGCATGGAGGGGTGGTGTGGGGCTGAGTCCGGGCTGAAGGGGAAGACCAGGGTCCTAGAGCAGAATGTGACCTGGGGCTGGCCCGCAAGACGGGGCTGGGGGAGGCCAGGGAGATCATCTACCCATGGAGCCACCTCAGTCTTATTACGGGGGCATGGTTAGTCCTCGGAGGTGGTGCTCTGGCCCAGGGATTTCTCACTTCTGCAACCCACAGAATTCTGGGCTTCAGAACCTCAGGGTCTCATTTCCCAGGAGCCTTGCATGGCAGGGGCTCTCTGGCCCAGTCCTCTGCCCTATGGGCATGGGAGAGGGAGGGGAGGGGCAAGGGATTGCTTGCCGCTCTCCCCACCAAACCAGCCCTTCCCCACCCCCACTGCAGAAACTGATGTCCTCAGAGCAGTACCCGCCACAGGAGCTCTTCCCAAGGTGAGTCCTCAAACGGGGCCGAACAGTGAGGGGGGTGGCAGGTGTGGCAGCACACACTTGTAATCCCAGCTACTAGGGAGACTAGGGGGGAGGATCTCTTGACTCCAACAGTTCAACACCAGCTTGGGCAACACCGTGGGACCCCATCTCTAAAAACAAAACAAAACAAAACAAAAAAATAGATGAAGTGGGGCAAGGAGTGGATGGAGACCAAATAGGAGCAGGAGGCGGGACCCGGCTCAGTTGCCCAGCTGCCTTCCTGAGCCACGGCCAGGTGGGGATCATCTGCCCTTCTCACCCCGTCCTCTCCTCCTGCAGGGGCACAAATCCTTTTGCTACCGTCAAGCTTCGTCCCACCATCACCAATGACCGCTCAGCACCCCTCATCCGCTGAGGCGGGGTCCGAGGTCATACCCGCCAGCACACCTGCCCAGGGGCTGTTCAGAGCTGGCAGTGGCAGTGACAGCAGCAACAGCAGCGGATACCAGAAGCAGGGCGCTGAGACCAGGGGTGGCTGCCCTTCCCCAGACCACCCCGGCAGCCTGAGCAGCTCCAAAGCACTGGCTTGGGGTCCAAGACCTTCGAAGTAAAGCAGGCGGAATGGGGGGACAGGACGATTTCTCCCCCTCCAGGGGCCCCAGGACTCTCCCTGGGGGGCCTACCTCTTGCCCCCCAACCTCTTTTCTCCTTTTCTGCCCCCGTGGGGAGGAGCCCCTTGTACCTGCTCCGTGTCCCACACATGCCCTCTCTGTACATCTTTTGTAAATGATGAGAAATAAAAGAAGTGGACACAAAGTGATGTGGCAGCAGGATTGGTGGTGTCTTATTTGGGGGACAGGGCAGGGGGTGAGGGATGGAGACTCCCCCATTGGAGAATGGGGTCCAGAGGGTACTGAGGTCCTGGCCATTCCCCGGGAGGCTATCTCACTCCCAGCCCCTCGTTTGGAGAACCCTTCAGGGCTACCCCAAAGCCCTGGCACTGCAGCCCCCATCTCCACCCACTCTCATTTTGATGTGTGGGTTTCATAGGAAGTAGTGGCTGCTCAGGTCAGGGGAGGGTTGGCAGTGGCCAAGGGCTGGGACCACCAGCAAGTTGCCCTCAGGCGGCCTGGACACAGCACTCTTTGTTCTGGCCCCTCCCCACCCCCACATCCCCAGGCACAGGCATGGATTAGCTTCATCCTGGAGAAAGCCGCCAGCCCCTCCTGGAATGTGGCCTGGGGCGGGGGGTCGGGCGGGGGCAGATGAGGCACTGAGGTGATTAGAACCGTTGGGGTCTCTTCAGGGCAGGGCTGTGCTCCGAGCACCAGACTAGGACCCCCTGGGCAGGGTCTCTGTGTCTGCGACCCCAGGCTCCAGGAGGCAGAGGGATTTCTCTTCCTCCCTCCTGGACTTTCCGGACAGGGAGCCCACCGTGGAGCCCCAGCCTGGTCTGGGGCTCCCAGTCTCTTCTCCCCTCCTGGGCAAAAGCCTCTTAGCAGGGGTGTGGTGTGGTGGGGGCACACACTCTAAGCTCCAGGCCTGGGGGAGGGAGCGTCAGGCGGGAGTCCGCCAGAAGCTCAGCCCAGGCTGGTGGGAAGTTGGAGTGTCTGGCAGACCCCATCCGGGTAAGCTTCACCCGGAGCTGCCGCGGACAGCTGCAGGGACAGCAGCCCCTCCCTGCAGGCCTCAGGAGACGTGAGGCTGGACCCCACAAACCCACGAGGCAGGCTCAGGTGAGTGTGATGTGAGGGCTGCCTGGGATCACTCTCCTGTCTCCACCTTCAAGTGGAGAGACAAGAGAACAACAGGCAGGAAAAGCCACGACCTGGTCCTAGTGGAGGAGGGGCAGAGTCCCAGATACCCTGGGGGTGGTGGCACTGCCCAGTGTCAGGAGGGACACTCCAGGCAGGAGGGGAGGAGGCTATCCCCAGCCCCGGGCTCCGGGCTCCTGCCTCTGAGTACACCCTCCTCATCTGTTAGGGGAGCACTTGTAGCTGCTGTGAGGGCCCTGGGGGGAGCCCCAGGAATGAGACAGGCTTTGGAGCCATTCTTTGCATACAGAGGGTTTGAGGTTTGGAGGGCAAAAGGCCACTCTCCCAGTGCTGCTAAGGTTCCTACCTGTCTGGCAGAAGCCAGAGACCTGACTCCTCTCCCGCAAGATTCCCAGCTGGCCTGGGGGTGATCAATCACCCATCTCACATCGGAGGAAACTGAGGTTCGGAGAGGGGAGGCGACCGGCCCAAGTCAGGGAGGGAATCCATGGCTGAGCTGGGAAGCATGGGAACTCAGCTCCCCTGGCTGATATCTGTTGAAAGTGGCTTTTGTCCCCTTCATGTTCTAATGACAATAGTCATTTGTGATCACTAAGAAATATTAAGAACATGGCGCAAGGCTAAAAAGGAAAATCTTCACGCACACGGCCCTTTGCAGCTGGCATCTGCCCCTCTGCTGTTTGTTCCGTTGTCCCGAGACCCTCACGCATACTTTGGTACTGGTCGCCCACCTCCAGGCACACACCTGCTCCACTTCCCGATGCCTTCCACCTGAGGTCCTGAGGGGCCAGCAGTGTTCTCCAGAGGGAGCCTGCTGAGGTGCAGAGTCAGGTGGGACCCCTCATCCTACCCTCATCCTTCAGCGCCCTTTGCAGGAGAAGGAGACTTGGGGTGAGATTCCTACCTCCGTTTCCCCTTTTGGTTCCCAGACCTGAGCCACGCTCACGTGGGTAGCCCTGTGCCTCAGTTTCCCCATGCTTCATCTCCATTCCCCTCCTCTAGGCTTCTGGCCCAGCCACAACCTCTTGTCCCCGCCCCCTCCCAACAGAGGCAGCCATGGGCGCTGGCGGCCCCCGGCGGGGCGAGGGCCCCCCAGACGGCGGCTGGGGCTGGGTGGTGCTGGGTGCCTGCTTCGTGGTCACTGGCTTCGCCTACGGCTTCCCCAAAGCCGTGAGCGTCTTCTTCCGGGCGCTCATGCGCGACTTCGGCGCCGGCTACAGCGACACGGCCTGGGTGTCCTCCATCATGCTGGCCATGCTCTACGGCACGGGTCAGTGTCCCCGCCCAGCTCTCCGCCTCCTCAGGACCCCTGGGACCCGGAACCAGGAGACACCCGACCCCCTGAGCATCCCCCTGACCGTCGGGGCGGCCCCCGAAGTCCAGAAAGAGGGGAAGAGAGGGCAGGAGGGGGGACAGCGGCCAGAGGCGGGGCCGGCCTAGGGGACTGCCCTGTGAGCTCAGAGGGACCCTTCCGAGATCTACACCTGCTCATTGTAGAGGCGGGAAAGCTGAGATCTACAGAAGCACTCCCCATCCCCGCAGCACTGACCTGTTAGGTGGGGGGCTTGCTGGAGTTCCCATCCTGGGAGGCGGGGCTGCGGAGGAATCCCAGGCTGTGCCAGGGCAGGACTTGGAGGCTGTGAAGGTTATAGGGGTGTGGAAGTCCCCGCTCTGCTTGGGGTTTGGGTTCTCAGGAGGGGTGGGGATAGGGTGCTCTGGGCTTTGCCCTCGCAGGCTGCTGTCTCTTTGGCCTGTCCCCTCCAAGCTGTGTGACCTTGGCCAGACAATGCCCTCCTCTCTGGGTCCCTGAGCCGGAGGTGACCTTATTCCTTAGAGGACTCAAGCCATCCCGGGACCCGGGTGGTGACCCTGCCCTGCCCACAGGTCCCGTGTCCAGCATCCTCGTGACCCGCTTTGGCTGTCGCCCGGTGATGCTGGCGGGTGGGCTGCTGGCTTCCGCGGGCATGATCCTAGCTTCCTTTGCCACGCGCCTCCTGGAGCTCTACCTGACCGCTGGGGTGCTCACAGGTGAGGGCCCCCTGGTCTCCTCCCCTCTGGTTTGGGGGTCGGGGGTTCTTGCTGCAAGATCTGCCCTCGGTTTCCCTATGTGGGACAGTCTTCGAAGTCCTTCGGCTGGGTTCTTGGATCTGCTGGGTTCCCGGGCCTGGCCCCTCCCTCCTGCGGGGGCCAGGGAGGGGCTCCCTGGGGACCCCGGCACAGCGCCGCCTCGCCCGCAGGCCTGGGCCTGGCCCTCAACTTCCAGCCGTCGCTCATCATGCTGGGGCTGTACTTCGAGCGGCGGCGGCCTCTGGCCAACGGGCTGGCGGCGGCGGGCAGCCCCGTGTTCCTGTCCGCGCTGTCGCCGCTCGGCCAGCAGCTGCTGGAGCGCTTCGGCTGGCGCGGCGGCTTCCTGCTGCTCGGCGGGCTCCTGCTGCACTGCTGCGCCTGCGGGGCTGTCATGAGGCCGCCGCCCGGGCCGGGCCCGCGACCGCGGAGGGACAGCGCCGGCGACCGCGCGGGGGACGCTCCGGGCGAGGCGGAGGCGGACGGCGCGGGGCCGCAGTTGAGCGAGGCAACCCCCAGGACCCGGCCCCGCCGGCGCCTGCTGGACTTGGCAGTGTGCACCGACCGCGCCTTCGCCGTGTACGCCGTCACCAAGTTCCTGATGGCGCTCGGGCTCTTCGTCCCCGCCATCCTGCTGGTGAACTACGCCAAGGACGCGGGCGTGCCAGACACCGACGCCGCCTTTCTGCTGTCCATCGTGGGCTTCGTGGACATCGTGGCGCGGCCGGCGTGCGGCGCCCTGGCGGGCCTGGCGCGTCTGCGACCGCACGTCCCGTATCTCTTCAGCCTGGCCCTGCTGGCCAATGGGCTCACGGACCTGAGCAGCGCACGCGCGCGCTCCTACGGCGCCCTCGTCGCCTTCTGCATCGCCTTCGGCCTCTCCTACGGCATGGTGGGCGCGCTGCAGTTCGAGGTGCTCATGGCGGCTGTGGGCGCGCCCCGCTTCCCCAGTGCGCTGGGCCTGGTGTTGCTCTTGGAGGCCGTGGCCGTGCTTATCGGACCGCCCTCTGCCGGTGCGCCCCGAGGGAAGAGGGGGTGGCGAGCCTAGTGCCCCTTAGACCGAGGGAAGCTCTCTCCCCGCCCCCGCCCCCCGTCTCAGATGGAACTTCCAGGGATGAGGGGAATGGGCAGCAGTGTGGGTGGACTCCCCGTCATGGCCAGTTAGTCCCTCCTCCAAGCCGGACCACCCGCTCTGGGTGAGGACAGAAAAGCCGAGGAAGGTGCGGGAAATAAAGCAACACTGATAGCTGGCCAGGTCTGCCATCCCAAGTAGTTGGCACAAGGCCATCTGAAGCGCAAGTGCTTATTCTCATTTTGCAGATGAGGAAACTGAGGCACAGAGGCTTAGCGCAAGTTGCAGCCCCAGAATGAGAGCTTCAGTGTACCTAATGCTAAATGCCCACGCCTTTAGATTGGTGCATCTAGAATGGTGACTGGAATGGGGACAGTATCTTTGGGAAACTGGTGTTGGGACCAGAAACAGAGTGGGGGTGCTCAGCGGGCAGATGGGGAGAAGGAGAAGCACTGGTGTCTTTGACTGTGCAGATGGCCTGCTGGCACTTGTCACCGTCACCCTTAGGAAGTCATCGTCATGAGGGTGGTCAGGAAAGGCTTCCTGGAAGATCCCCCAGGTGAAGGCACAGCATGGATGGGCAGGGTTTGTTAGGGGGAACAGCATCCTTATGGAAGCAAGGCAGGAACCAAAACTGGAAAGGTGGGAGTGGGGAACACGAGGGTCTTCCCGGGCTGTCAAGTTACCTTGAAACAGCAGGGAGACTGCCTTTGAGTCCCAGAGGCCAGAGGGCTGTGGGATGGTGCAGTAATGGGGGAGGACACCTTGCAGGGGGCACAGGCTACACTGAGATGGGGTGAGCTGCCCGTCCTTCCTTCAGGGCTGGCTAACCGAGTGCCCTCACTGAGCTCCGTCATCCCACCTGACCCAGTGAGACGGGCAAAGCCCCTAAGCCAGTGTGTGGGCAGCCCACAGAATCAGCCTGTCCAGGGCTCAAGGAACTGTCTTCCATTTCTTGTGTGAATCTGGGTGGATCTGAGGGGCAGAGGAGGTGTGTGGGGTGAGGAGAATGACCTAGAGAGAGGGTGGAACGCACAGACAAACCACACTTTAGGGGGAAATATTTGCAATTAAGAGATTTTTCTGGTCGGGTGTAGTGGCTCATGCCTGTAATCCCAACACTTTGGGAGGCTGAGGCCAGACATGGCAAAACCCTGTCTCTACCAAAAAAAAAAAAAAAAAAAATTTGCTGGGGTGTGTTGGCATGCACCTCTGGTTCCAGCTATTCAGGAGGCCGAAGTGGGAGAATGGCTTGAGCCCAGGAGGTGGAGGTTGCAGTGAGCCAAGATGGCACCACTACATTCCAGCCTGGGGAATGGTGCAAGACCCTGTCTCAAAAGAATAAGAAAATTCCGGCCGGGCGCGGTGGCTCAAGCCTGTAATCCCAGCACTTTGGGAGGCCGAGACGGGTGGATCACGAGGTCAGGAGATCGAGACCATCCTGGCTAACACGGTGAAACCCCGTCTCTACTAAGAAATACAAAAAAAACTAGCCGGGCGAGGTGGTGGGCGCCTGTAGTCCCAGCTACTCGGGAGGCTGAGGCCGGAGAATGGCGTGAACCCGGGAGGCGGAGCTTGCAGTGAGCTGAGATCCGGCCACTGCACTCTAGCCTGGGCTACAGAGCGAGACACCGTCTCAAAAAAAAAAAAAAAAAAAAAAAAAGAATAAGAAAATTCCTGAGGCCAGGTGCAATGGTTCACACCTGTAATCCTAGCACTTTGAGAGGCCAAGTTGGGAGGATCCCTTGAGCTCAGGAGTTCAAGATCAGCCTGGGCAACAGAGCAAGACCCCATCTCTAAAAATCCATAATAAAAGAGAGAGAGACAGCCAGGCGCGGTTGCTCACGCCTGTAATCCCAGCACTTTGGGAGGCTGAGGCAGGTGGATCACCTGAGGTTGGGAGTTCGAGATTAGCCTGACCAACATGGAGAAACCCTGTCTTTACTAAAAATACAAAATTGGCCGGGCGTGGTGGCACATGCCTGTAATCCCAGCTACTAGGGAGGCTGAGGCAGGAGAATTGCTTGAACCTGGGAGGAGGAAGTTGCAGTGAGCCGAAATCGTGCCATTGCACTCTAGCCTGGGCAACAAGAGTGAAACTCTGTCTCAAAAAAAAAAAAAAAAAGAGAGACTTTCCTAAGTTTGAAAGTAATATGTACAAGTGATAGAAGCCTTGAGAAATAAAGAAGGAAACAAGTCACTGGCCCGCAAGCCCCGCCTGTGCTGATGATGGCTGGGTCTGCAGTGCTCATGGGCCTCCTGGGACAAAAGGGTGGGAGGACTAAGTCAAGCCCCTGAGGACCGGGGCATTTACATATGGCAACAGCAAGAGGTGGAGGCCCCCAGGAGAGCAGAGCTAAGCCCATGGCCCCTCCCCACTCCCACCCCAGATGCCCCACTGCCAAGCAAGTCACAGGACACTTGTGGGGCTTGAATCAGTGGGAGGAGGGGACGCCTCACCAAAAGCCCAATATCACTTAGTCAATTGAGGTCCAGGGACAGCAAGTGACATTTTTAAGGTTTCAAATGTCAGAACCCACATAGGGTTTTACATTTGTAGGAATAAAGAGTGGGCATGTGTGTGTCACCTATGAGCCTCACCAAGTCAGTGGCACCACCCTTGACCTGAGAGTGCAGGGAAGTGAGGGGGGACCCCGCAGGACCTTACCTCTTCCACCTTCTCCCCGTCCCCAGGCCGCCTGGTGGATGCATTGAAGAACTACGAGATCATCTTCTACCTGGCAGGCTCCGAGGTGGCCCTGGCCGGGGTCTTCATGGCTGTCGCCACCAACTGCTGCCTGCGTTGTGCTAAAGCTGCCCCAGCAGGCCCAGGCACTGAGGGTGGGGCCAGTGACACTGAGGATGCTGAGGCTGAAGGGGACTCTGAGCCCCTGCCTGTCGTCGCAGAGGAACCTGGCAACCTGGAGGCCCTGGAGGTGCTGAGCGCCCAGGGCGAGCCCACAGAACCAGAAACAGAGGCAAGGCCGAGGCTGGCTGCCGAGTCTGTGTAACTCAGGGTGCATCTGGGTGGGGTGGCCCAGTGACTTGGGAACACAGCTTCTTGTCTCAGAGGGCCTGGTACACTGGGAGGCTGGTCTGGGGTGGTCACTCCCGGGGTCCACGTCTGGGCTCCAGTTGATCCCCTGGGTGTTTGGGAACTGCCTCCCTCATCTGTGCCCCAAGTTCCACCAGGCTGTGCCCCATTGCCAGTGAAGCCGCTATGAAGCAACAGGAAACTGTTGATAAAGCTCAGCTGAACGACAGAAGGTTCTGTTCCTGCGCCTCTGCCCAGGCTCCGGCTGCCACCTGAGTTGGGGGTCGGGGTGGCAGGAGGGAGTCTGGGAGGTCTCTCCAGGCCCCTGAAGCCGGCTTCTAGGTGGGCAGTGTTGGGAGGAAGCCTCAGAGATTGATGAAGAGACCCATCGTTCCCAGGTGTAGACACAAGGGGCTGGGTGGGCACAGGGCTCAGGGGCACGGGGCTGGGTGGGCACAGTGCCTGGCTCCTGCCCAGCCCCACTGCTCAGAGCTGTTTGCTGAAGCCCCCCTCACTGGCGTCTGCCTTTTCCAGTGGAGGGGATGAGGGGTTGGCAGCAACTAGGGCTCAAGGTTGGGGGCTGCTTGCAGGCGGGGGGCCCGAGGGGTCTTAGAGGGCTCAAACAAAGTCCCAGGGTCAGGGTCAGTTTGAATCCCAGCCCGGCTGCTTTCTTTGTTCACTGTAGGCTGAGCAAACGACTCTGTCCCTGGGGTCCTGGGGGGGTCGGGGGGGGACCAGGTGCTCAGTAACAACATGGGCCCTGCTGCCTTCCACTAGGTGGCCATGTCCCCTCACCTTCCCAGAGGGCATCTCTCCCCCTAGAGGATAAACTTGGGTGTCCAGGGCCAGGGGCTTTTGCTCTGGACACTGTGCTGGCAGCCAGGTCATCCGCTGATCCCAGCACCTGCCTTCTCCCCACGGAGTGTCCCACATCTCCCTCGCACTTTGACATCTGACCTCCTGCACTTGGATCCAGGTGCACAAATCTGGCAAGACGCGATCTATTCCCTCTACGCATTTATCCTCCTCCCATACATCACACCCCCCCTTTCTTTGCCTCCCTCTGAATCATCAGCGTGGTGAACAGGCCCCTGCAGAGGAAGCCACCTTCCCTCCGCAAACTCCCCTTGCCTTCCAGCCCAGTCCATAGTGACCCCTCCCCACTGGTCCCTGCTGGCCCTCATATTCCATCCAGGCCCCAGGAAGGTCTGGGGAGCCTCACAGATGCCTGGCCAGCTTCTGCTTATACAGCCTATGGCTTCCCCTGTGCCACTAGAGCAGCGACTACGTTTGACTTTATTTATTTTATTTTATTTATTGAAACGGAGTCTCGCTCTGTTGCCCAGGCTGGAGTGCAGTGGCACAAGCTTGGCTCACTGCAAGCTCCGCCTCCCAGGTTCACACCATTCTCCTGCCTCAGCCTCGGGAGTAGCTGGGACTACAGGTGCCTGCCACCATGCCCGGCTTATTTTTTGTAGTTTTAGTGGAGACGGGGTTTCACCATGTTAGCCAGGATGGTCTTGATCTCCTGATGTCGTGATCTGGCTGCCTTGGCCTCCCAAAGTGCTGGGATTACAGGCGTGAGCCACCGCGCCCAGCCCTTTTGACTTTGACACTTAAGAGTGCTTACTCTGTGCCAAGCCCTGTTCCAAGCCCTTTCTAGATGTTCATTTAATCTCCTAACAAGCCAATGAGGTAGGTGCCACACTTCAGATAGGGAAACTGAGACCAAGAGAGATCAGGAACTAACCCAGGCTGTCAGTTCCAGCCTGTGCCCTTGGCCTCCACTCTGGCTGCCCCCTTCAGGGACGTGGTGAGGTCTGTCTGATGGCTCTGCGGGAACCCAGGTGGGCTCCTGGTGACAGCCGGCCCCTCCTCTATGTCCCACCCTTGCCAAGCCTCCCATTTGGGTTTGTGCCCAGCACTGCATGCTCAAAGCTCAAACCCTTTTTCCATCCTGGACTTAGCCTGCTTCGCACACCCTCTTGCCCCCTCCCATTATCAGGATGGCCATATTCATCATCCAAACTGGAACACGTTAGAGTGACAAGGGCCACTATGACTGATCACACCAGGCCGAGGCTGGCCAGGAGAAACAGAAGTGGCCACCCTGTTTCTGCCACTCTGCAGACACTCCCCATGGCCTCTCTCCACACCTCTCTTCCCACAGCCCTTTCCCCATCGCCCGGGGGCACAGGTGCACCTGGAGTCAGCACTTGCCCCTTACCACCCTCCCCTACTTGGGGGCTGTCGCCCTGGCTCCATGTCTACCTGTCTCTTCCCCAAAGGTTTATTTCCTGTTGGAAGCACAGAAAGGTCACAGATTGGGGGCAGGGAGCGGGGAGGGTGAGATAGAAAAGGCTCCACAAAGCAGAAAGCTTTGGAGGCAGGTGGCAAAGTCAGGCCTTCAGGACAGATCTGAGTTAAATCCCACTGTGTCCCCACACATGGTGTGGCCTTGGGCAGGATCTTTCTCTGAGCCTCAAATCACCAGCGGTAAGGGGACCACAGTGCCAGCCCTGCGACGCTTCAGTGAGGTATAAATGACGCACAGCGAGGGCACTATGGTGGAGGAGAGGGGCAGACGAGGAGGGGCTAAAGCCACTGCGACCACTGCGCCATCCAGGTTTGTTTATTCGATACAGGCCCAGAGCCCAGCCCTCCTTCAAAGAAGTGGCCAAGCTGGGGGAAGAGAATAAATAAAGGCCGCCGAGGTGTGATGGGGACTGGACGGGCCCGTCTGGGGCGAGGCAAGGGTGCCCAGGAGACACTGGCCCCAACTTCAGCTGTCCATCGCTGGCCCCACTGCCGGCAGGCTCCGGGGGCAGTGCGAGTGCCCACAAGGAGCAGGGCCCGGACTCCTGCCACCTCCAAGTCCTTTCTTTTCCTTCCTGCCCTCCCTCTCCTTCCTAAGGCAGGTCCAGAGACCAAGCTCTCCCTCTGGCCAGGGAGCCGGGAGGGGAGGGAGGGTGGAGGGGCCAGTGTCCACGTCCCAGGCCATGACCCTGGTGCCTGTCCTGGGCAGGAGCCCAGGTTCACTGTGCGAGGACAAAGGAGCAGGGAGGCAGGCGCCCCAAGCCAGCAGGCCTTTATGCGTCGCCCCCTTGCTTGGCGGCCCCGCCCCGCTCCCAGGCTCCGTCCTCCCACGCACCCTGCCCCCCGGCGCCATACCCGCGGGGCACTCAGGAGTCACACCAGCTTCCACCCTTGTCCAAGGGCCCAGCAGCCCCTCGTGTATCCCTGGACGGCTCCCCAGCTGCCGTGTCCTCCAACTCCTCCTCCTCCCCATCTGTGAACTCCTCCTGGTTGAGGCCGTAGGCCAGTGTGGTGTGCGCCAGGTCCACCTCGATGGGGAAGACGTCGGCATCCCGCAGCACCGCGTAGCAGTCGTTGTAGTACTTAGACATGGTGGACACGAGGCGCTGCAGCTGGAACACGATGTCCTGGACTGGAGTGGGAGGTCGGGGGACAGGCAGCAGTGGGCTCTGGCTGCCTGCCTCGGAGGAGACTCTCCCAGCCCACCCGGCCCACCTCTCGTCTCCCCTGGGCTTCCCACTCGGGCACTTCCCTGATCCCTCATGACCCGGCAAGGGGCAGAGGCAGGGGCTGCCCAGCCCGGGGTCTCCCAGCTCCCAGTTCAGGGAACGCAGGAGGCTGCAGGGTAAATGGATCATGGACGGCCGCCCACGGAGCCCACATGCACAGGCCAGCCCCACCCACGCCAGACTCTGGGCAGGTGGCTGGGCCCCTGTAGGGGCTTCACATCTGGGCCGTGGCCTGGCCCTGAGACCTCAGGTGAGTACCTTACCCCTCTGGGCCTCAGTTTTCCCACCTCTGAAATGGAGAGGGGACGGGGAGGAGGGCGGCGCTCACCGTGCTTCTGGTCCAGCAGTTCCATCTTCTCCAGCACGTCCTTGCGCATCTGGGAGAAGCGGGCGCGCGCCTCCTGGCGGCAGCGCAGGATCAGGCGGTACTCGTAGTTGCCGGTGCTCACCCGGTAAAGGGGCTCGCCTAGGGCCTGGGGCGGGGGTGGGACAGGAGGGCCTGCTCAGGGACAGCCTCGCCCCGCACCCCACCGCGCTTTCACCCCACGGTGGTTCCTCATTCCTGAGACCTCACTTCTGAGACATCAGTGTGCCTTAGAAGCACTCAGTGATAGCTTTGAAGAGAGGAAAACAACAAACCCACACCTCTGCCACATTCAATGAACATTGGCCACAAGATGGATCCCGACGGCAAAAACATCAAAAACTTAAAAGTGCCTCGTAGGAGTGAAAAAAATCCGATTTTCCCTCCAAGAGCCCCCCAGACTGAGGAAGTGGTTCCCTGGCCAGGTGCCCAGCACCCCGAGGCCCAGCGGGACTGGGGAGGGTGGCCCCAAATCGCCAGGAACCAGAGTCCAGCCAAGTCCCCCAGGTCTCTCCCGGGTTGTCCTGAGCCACCTGCTATCCCTGGCAGATCAGGTAGGGGAAGGTAGGAGTCCGCCACCCCCTCCAACACTCACAATGCAGCTGTATTCCTCGTCATCCATCTCCTTCACCTTCAGGCAGTACGACTGTGTGGGACAGGTGAGGCTGTCAAAGTGGCTACCCCCACCCCAGGCCCCCAGCTCCACCCCCCATCACCCACACGCATCGGGAGAGGCTGGCACAGGTGTTCAGGGAGTCCCAGAGAGGCATGAGGCTGGGGGATGACCAGGGCCTGAGGCTTAGGCAGCCCAGAGTTGACCAAACTCAAGGCCCAAGAGATGCTCTGGGAAAAAAGGGGTCTGTCATTAAAGAAGCTTAGGAAGACCCTTGAAAATTCACACTGCACATGGGCCTATCAAAAGCTCTGAAAAGTCCTGCAGCAAAGGAAATTTGGCTTGCTTAATGGAGCATTTTCTCTCAATTCCTTTGACTATAGAATAATTAAATATAAAACTCACGAACATTCACTGACACCCACTTTACGCTCACTCACCTAGTCTAACCCATTGTTTAAAGGCAACAAATCCCAAGGGGTCAAAGTGCACAGAGCAAGAGCCATGCCCGCCCCAGGCTCTCAGATGCTTCTTTGTGCAGGAGCATCAGGGCTTTGGATGCTCCTCGCTGGGCCCCTGGGCCACGCTTCCAGCAGACATGCTGTCGGCTCTGGCTAGCCTCGCTCGCTGCGGTGTGGCTGACTGAAGTGGGGCAGATCTCCAGAGTGAGCGCTCGCCCTAGCAGCCTGGGCACCTGGACTACTCACCAGGTACTCAAACTTCACGTCCAGGTACTTCTTGATAGTGAGGCGAGTGTCTGGGATGGCTTTGTTGAGGTACGTGTTCAGGTCCGTCAGCATCTGGAAGAAGGTGGGTGGATGCTGAGGCTGTCACGGCAGGGAGTGCCAGGGTGACAAGAATGGCACTGATGCATCACCCCTGCTGGTGGACTAACCGTCAGAGCCAGTGCTCCCTGATCTCTCGTCTCTCTCAAGGATGAGAAGACTAGTGCCAGGCCCAGGGCAAGCTGTGACTCAGTAGTGAGCCAGGGTCAGAAGCCCACCCAGAGGTCAATGGCAAGGCCCAAGGAGGCGCAGTGACTCACCCACGGTCCACTGTGTGGGCGACCGAGCCAGAGGCTCTACCCAGGCACAGGACTCCAGCATAGGACCTTCTCTGCAAGCCACACTCTCCCCTCCCCACCCTCACAGGCCAGACACACGCGTGCTCAACGGGACCTACCGGCTTGATGGTTTTCAGAAGCCGAATGCCAAACTTCTCGATGCTGCGGTGGGCATCGGCGAACTTCACGAAAGCCTCGCTCGCAGCTGGCTGGGGCTCCCGCACCCCGATCACGGAGAACACGTCCCCAAAGGCTGCAGGACAAGTTTGCCTTGAAGGCTGCCCCTGCTTGGCCCCCTAATGGAGAAGCCAGGGGTTTGTTGGGGAGAAGCAGGGCAGGAGGCCTGGCAGGCTGGAGGCCAATGTCTGCACAGGGTCTACACCTCCAAGAGAGCTGGTCTAAACCCCCTGAAGGAGCTGAGTCTACACCCGGAGGAAACTGAACTGACACCTCCAAGAGCTGGTCTATTCCCCCGAAAGTCCCGAGTGTACACAGCAAGGGAGCGGGTCCTCATTCCCCAGAGGGACCAGCGAGAGAAGGCTGGGTCAAGATTTGAGGAGGTGGTGCCGCCTGAGGCAGAGCACTGGTCCGAGTCTGGACACCTGGATTGGAACACCAGCTCCACCACTGGGGAGCGGTGTGGCCCTTTCCTCAGTCTGGGCTTCATTTTCTGCAGATAGCTGGGGTCAGCTGCAGTCGGCCTGCCCAGAGTTACAGGTTTATCAGAAATATAAATAAGCAAGGGCCTTGTGCACCGCCAGTGGCAGTGTGAAGAAGACAGGGTGAGGCCTGTCCATCGTTGCGGCCCTTAAGAGGCCAGCTAATCTAGATGCTCCCCGCAGACCTATCGCAAATCCCAGCACCTGGGACCAGGCCCAGCCCAGGGCTGGCCTGAGGTCAGGCGCTGTGGGTCTGACCCACCTCAGCACGGGAGTGAGAGGCCCCAGGGATTGCCCAGGGTCATGCCACAGGTTTGGGGGATGCCATTACCCCGGTGAGTCTGCGACAGCTCATAAAAGGCCCGTAGGAGGTTCTTGGTGTGTTCCGTCATCCCTGTGGGAGAGACCGAGTGATGGGAATGGTGACGCATGGCGGGGACCACACTGGCCCAGGGCAATGCCTCCAACTGCCCACCCCACCTAAGGCCTCTGCTAGGCCCTGGTACACAGCCTTTCCCAACCACCCAACCACGGCCCAGGGGTAAAAGCTCAGTCCAACCCACCCCGTGAGGAGCCCCATCAGACAGGGGCACCAGGATTTTGTAAGATGCAGGGCACACAGCCTGCTGTGGGCTTTAGCCCTGGGACAGCATGGGATTCCGGGGGACTCTCACTATGTTTACAGATGCTAGTCTCTGAATTTTTATGAGTGTCTGATTTTTTTTTTTTTTGAGATGGAGTCTTGCTCTATTGCCCAGACTAGAGTGCAATGGTGTGATCTTGGCTCACTGCAACCACTGCCTCCCTGGTTCAAGCGATTCTCGTGCCTCAGCCTCTCGAATACTGATTACAGGTACGAGCCATCATGCCTGGCTAATTTTTGTATTTTCAGTAGAGATGGGGTTTCACCATATTGGCCAGGCTGGCCTCAAACTCCTGATCTTAAGTGATCCGCCCGCCTCAGCCTCCCAAAGTGCTGGGATTACAGGCGTGAGCCACCGCGCCTGGTCCCTGAGTTATTTTTAAATTCAAAAGAAGTATATATATATTTTTAAGAACTCTTAATGCCCATGGTCCCAGGATTTTGTAGGTTGGTATTCCTAGTGCCAGCACCCCCACTGCCACTCTGCTGACAGCATGCTCGCTGGGGTAGAGCCAGTGCCGGGACGAGCACCTTTGTACAGCTCAGCGGTCCGCTCCAGCTCCTCTAGCCTCTTGACAAGCCCATCTGTGGGGATTAAAAGAAGAGGGGAGGTCAGTGGGCTCAGCAAGCCACAGGAGGCCCAGGGCCAGGCTGGGGAGGGGAGAGGCAGCCCCAGAGGAGAACCAGGATGGGAAAGATCAGGGGTCCCAGGGAGGGGGATTTGGCACCTCAGGTCAGCTGGGTTCAAAGGTGTTTTGTAAATGACTAGGCCCTGCTCAGGGCCAGCGGAGGGTCCCTGCCTAGCAGGCGAAGCCCCTGCACTTCTATCACAAAGCCTGCTGGCAGCCGGGGAGGAAGGCTGGCAGGAGCCATAGGAATGGAGATGGAGCAGCCAGGCCGCCAGCGCAGGCAGGACGTGGTCCCTGCCTCCCAAGCACACAGATGGCTCAGAAGGGAAAATGCAACTTGGGGAGGGAAGGGGAAATTCAGGAAGGTTGAGAGAGCTCACACTGGGAAGAGGCCTTGGTGATCATATTCATTGGTTTAACTGGTGTTTCTTGAGCACCAACTGTGTGCCAGCCACCATGTCAGGCTCACTTTGAGCCAAGTCTTGCTCTCAAGGCTCAAAGCCCAGCAGAGAAGCCAGCCCAGTGGCCGGGTGATGGGCAGCGGTGTGATGGTGAGGGCTGCAGGGGAGAGGTGGGGCAGTTGGGCGCTCTCTGCTCCCCAGTCTCCTGTGTTGACCTGGGTCAGGGTTTTTGAGCAGAAGCAGGGAGGAGCGGAGGCTGTGCTCAGGCCTCTCTGGGCAGGGAGGAAGCTGTGCGACAGGCTGTCAGGGGAGGAAGGGAGCACTTCAGAGGTCTTGGTGAGGCTTTGGCCACCCAGTGGCCTCCAGGCCTGGGCTCCCCAGAGCCTTAGCACCCGGCCAGCCGGCAGGAAAGGAGCCATGTAAGCGTCATGCTGTTGTTTTTAGCTGGGTCATGGGACATCATGAGAGCTTCAATTTTAGAAACCCTATTTAAGGCCAGGGAAATTGCAAGGTTTGGGGGGAAAAACACAACAACCAGTTCTAATTTCATCTCAACGGCTGGTAACTACAGTAACAGGGATTTATAGGCACCAGGAGGCTGAAAATAGCAGCCGCCACTTTTGTACACCATTTGGAACAAGCTCAGACCCCACCCCCACTTCCCTAGCCAATAAAGCCCAGTGTGCCCAGCTGAGCCTACAATTTCTGGAGGTATTTATATCTACCCCACACGCACACTGCAGAGCTGCTGCTATTTTTAAACTCGGACTGGCGACGGTAGGAGTGGGACCGAGTGTTTCGTTGGCCACCCCGGGGAGGGGAAGTGTGTGCGCATGTGTGCACGCGTGTGTAAATGTGCATGTACATGCCTCCCCGCTCGCCTGGGCAGCCACCTCGAAGGGAGGACCTGCTAAGGCAAGGGCAGCAGCGCCACCTCCTGGACAAAGGAGGCGTGAGGTGGGCAGCGAGAGTGCTGGGGTGAGGGGTAAGGGGGCTGAGGGCAGGGGCAGAGGCACCTCCCCACACTGAGTCTGTTTCCCCATCCGTGACCTGAGGGACACGGGCTAGGACAGCCCAGCTGACAGCTGTGGACACTCCAGGAGCTGGAGAGGCCTCTGGGGATGCAGAGATGGTGACTTCTCAGCTCCACGGGCAGAGGCCAGGGTCAGGCCCACGGGACCCATAGCAGCTTGGTGGGCAGCCATGGTGCCCCTTCTGTCTTCCTAGCCTGGGCTTGAGTCCCTGGGGCCCAAGCTGGGTGGGAAGGGACTCACCATTGCACAGGATGGCCCGGCTCAGGCCAAGAGCATCTGCAGTCCCCGAACTCATGTTCTCCACCAGCCGGTGCTTGACTTTCTTCAACACTGAGCGGGGGACGAAGGACCTGGTGAGTCTGTGGCTGCCCAGAGGCCATCCCTGCCCCCAGCCGTACCTCCATTCACAGGGAGCATCCCACAGGGGGCAGAAGGACTGCTGGGGGTGGCTATGAAGTGGGGAATGTCCAGCGGGGAGGTCCTAGGTCCCTGTCCTATTCCCTCTGCTTCACAGAGGTGCTCGCAGTCTGGGCAGTTGAACATGGAGGGCTTCGCCCAGGGCCTGCTGCACATCAGCTGGTGGTCCTGAGAGCCCAGTGCCGCCCGGGCTCCGCACCGGCCAATGGAAGCCAAGGAGGCCTCTTCCCTCCTCTGTGTCACATCAGGACCTAGGGTGTCGCATAAAGGGGAAGGGGAGAAGAGGGGCCCCTGGGCTGGTTATGTGAAAGTAATGGGCGCCATCAATGACCATGAAGCTCGGAGCCCAGACTCAATTACTGCATCTCACCAGCTTAGTCCTAGGAAGGGGACTTAGTCCTGTGTTGGAACGAAAGGGTTTCGGAGGAAGCTCCTGGACAGATCCAGGCTGCCCTTAGCCCCTTGGCCTCTGGCCCTAGGGTGTATGAAGAGGGCTGCCGGGCTCCAGAGCTGAGAGACCTGGGGGTGCGCTCACTAGGGGCTGCAGCGCCCTCTCTGGGTCTCAGGCTTTGATCCGTAATGTGAAGCGGCCGGTCCAGAGGACTCGAAGCTGCTGTCCAGCTCTTGAGTCTTAAAGTTTCTACAGAACCAAGGCTCAGCCCCTCTAACAGGAGGGACCTTATCCCAGGGCGCAGACCCTCTGCCCAGTGCCTGAGCTCCAGTTCAGATCCAGAGTCCCTGGGAGCTGAGGGCAGGAGAGGCCAGGGAGGAGTGCGGTCGTGCTAGAGGGCATGAGGTGCCAGGCCAGGGTTGGGCTGCTCTGCCTTTATGAAGAGGGAGGCCCTGGGCCGTGGAAGCCAAGGCGATGGCCTGCAAAGGACAACCCTAGGGTAGCAAGTTCCCAGAGGAGGTGGCCGAAGTGGGGAGGTAGGGGTGAAACACGGGGGAGTGAGAAACCAGGGACAGAGTACAGGAACAGATGCAGGGAGAGCACCGGGGGTCCTCCCAGGCCTTTCAGATTTGCTTGGTCAGAAGTCAGAGCCCACAGCCATGTAACTCTGGATTCTCCTGTCATAAAGGGGAGGGAAAGGCTGGCTGGGGCACTTCTCCGTTGGGCCAGGGCCCATCCAGGGAGGCTGCTGGACACCCGTAACTGCTCTGACCAGCTTACCAATGTCCAGGGACATGCCCTGCTTGGGGTCCGCCTGCAGCTTGTTGTAGTGGATGGTCACCTCCCCCTGGAAGAGCAGCACACACAGACTAGTGAGGGAGGCTCCAGACCCTGAGCCCTTCCCCGCCAAGACTGTTCTGGACTGAGAATCCTGAGCCCAAGGCCGGGCACGGTGGCTCACACCTGTAATCCTAACACTTTGGGAGGCTGAGGCGGGCAGATCACTTGAGGTCAGGAATTTAAGACCAGCCTGAGCAACATGACAAAACCCCATCTCCACTAAAAATACAAAAATTAGCTGGGTATGGTGGCGCGTGCCTGTAGTCCCAGCTACTCAGGAGACTGAGGCACAAGAATCACTTGAACCAGGGAGGCGGAGGTTGCAGTGAGCTGAGATCGCACCATTGCACTCCAGCCTGGATGACAGAATGAAATTCTGTCTCAAAAAAAAAAAAAAAAAAAAAGAATCCTAAGCCCCAGTAAGGGGCTAGGCTGAGAGCCGTGACATGGCCCCAGCTTGTGACCCTGTCTGCTCCCAGGCCTCTCCATTTCTACTCTACATCTAAGCCCTGGGGAATCAGTGGGGACAGGGCCTGCACAGGGCCCACAGCCCGGTCTCTGATGTCTTGTGCTTCGGTCAGGTCAGGCTCTCCTTCTTCCCTCCCCAGGCAAACCACACTCCAAGCCTTTGCCGTGTCCTTTCCCTACACTGATTATTCCCTCCTCCCCCGCAAACCACCCCATCCCCAGGAATCCCTCTACTCATTGAACAGCTACATCTGAGCACTTGCTCTGTGCCTGGTGCTAGGGCACCAAGGGGAAGGGGAAGGGGCAGGGGCAGCCCCAGCCCCCAAGGCTGATGCAAATCAGGGAATGACACAAACCACTTTCTAACGACTGCTTAGGAGACACAGCTTCTCCCAAGAGGATTTCCCTGAGCACGGGAGGCTACTGTGTTCACCTCATCCTTGCAAACCAAAAACCCTTCAACTTGGGACCACATTCATCCAAATATAAAACAGGATTTAAAAATCAAGTCCCAAAGGGAAACCAAAATGAGAGATGCGATCAGAGTCAGAGGTGGGGTGTGAACCGCTCCCCCAGAATAAAACACAGGCGTGCTCAGGGGCCACCCACAGGGAGCAGCTGTAGGCTCACGGCAAGCGGGCTGCAGTGGGAGTCAGACCACAGGCAGGTCACTCCCCGCCTCTGGACACCTGTAAGACGGAAGAGTAATCCCTGCCCAGCACCCAAACAGGGCAGCTGGGCCAATGCCGCATCCCTGTCATGCTGTGTGCAAACACAAAGAGCTCTTGTCCTCACGGGCAACCTGAGGAGCTGCTGTGACCAAGCCTGAGAGGACAGGGAGGGACCTGACGAGCAGAGATGGGGAGGGGGGTGGGGCTGCCGAACAGGGCACACACAACCCAACTCGGCCAGAACAAGACCCCTGCACCTGTTCCCGTGATCAGTTCCTCTGCCTAACAGGTTATGCCTGGGGCAGTGATACCCAGACCATGTGGAGTGGACGCCTGGGGCAGTGATACCCAGACCATGTGGAGTAGACGCCTAGGGCAGTGATACCCAGGCCATGTAGAGTGGACGCCTGGGGCAGTGATACCCAGACCATGTGGAGTGGACGCCTGGGGCAGTGATACCCAGGCCATGTAGAGTGGACGCCTGGGGCAGTGATACCCAGGCCATGTAGAGTGGCAGCTGGGGCAGTGATACCCAGGCCATGTAGAATGGACGCCTGGGGCAGTGATACCCAGACCATGTGGAGTGGCAGCTGGGGTCTCAATGAACCTTGCTGCTTCCTTTTTTACAGCAGAGCTCTGAGCCCCAGCCCCAGGCCCCGATTTGTCCTATGGCTAAAGGGGCTGGAATAGGAGAATGTACAGGATGGGAATATTCCTCCCTACAGCAAGGAAGGAGAGAAGCAGGGACCACTCAGGAGCAGGACAGGAGGATAAAGGGGAGAGACGATGGAGCAGCGGCTGGCCTGGCTTAAGGCAGGAAGGGGGACTATCAGGGGTGCTAGAACCCGGAGGACAGAAGTGGGGCTGAGGGAGGTGGCTGCAACGCTTGGCCAAGCTCAACTCACAGTGGGGACCCCTGCCCCCAAGACTTCTAAATCACCCCGCGTCGGCGCACTGCCTGCACATCAGTTCTTTCACAATATTGGTTTCCTGAGACTCGCTAGCAGCCACATCGCTAGGAAATGGCAAAGGGGCTGCATGCTTGCTTCGGGAGAGGCCAGGACGCTGCCTGCCATTCCAGGAGGGAGTGTCCCTGCAGAGAGGCCTGGGCCTGTAGCAGCAGGGGTGGGGGGAAGCAGGGGCAGACAGTGTGTGACTCTGGTCCATAGAGCAGAAGAGCAGCTGGCCTGGGACGGGGGTTCTCTGGGTGTCGATGAGCCCAGGAGGCTGCGTGGGACCAAAAGTTCCTACAGGATGGGGAAAGGGTGCTCTTCCTTCTCTCTTAGCCCTCGCAGGCCCAGCATGACCCGGCTGACATTACTGGGTGTCTACTGACCCGGGCAGGATCACCTTGGACTTTTAGCTTCAGCTCCAGCGCTGACTGGACACAGGGGCTTGCCTGAGGGATGGTTCCGAGTCTGTCAGCTCCCCGGGGGCTCACAGGGACCTTGTGGTCTTGCCGCCCACTCCCTTGCCAAGGTTCAGCACAAGTCCTGGAGCACGACTACTATTTATTGAATGAATGAGGGATGGACGAGGGAGGCTGGAGTGTGACCCTAACCCTGCACGTGCCAAGGAAGGGGGCGGTGAGGGCTGATACCCCCTTGCAGGCCTGATGGGGCCTCTGGCAGCCTGGAGGTCTCAGAAGCATGTGTGGCTGCCTCTGCTGCTCTGCAGCAGCCCTTACCTTCACCTCCTGAATCATCTTCGCCACCTCCACCTTGGTTTTCCCTTTGATTGACCTGCCATTGACACCGGTGATCTCATCGCCAGCTGCCACTGTGCCGTCCAAGGCTGCTGGGGTGTTGTCAAATACCTGTGGGTGCATAAGAAGAGTGGTAGGGGAAGAAAGGGAGGGCTAAGATGGAACCTGGGAAGACACCTGACCACTGCCTGGCTCTGTCTTCCACTCTACCCTCTGCTCTCGTTTTTTGAGAACGCATCTCACCACCCGGGCTGGAGTGCAGTGGCGTGATCACAGCTCACTGTGGCATTGAGTTCCTGGGCTCCAGCAATCCTCCTGCCTCAGATATACAGTCAAATGATTTTTTTTTTTTTTTTTTTTTTTGAGTCGGAGTTTTGCTCTCATTGCCCAGGCTGGAGTGCAATAGTGTGATCTTGCTCACCACAACCTCTGCCTCCCAGGTTCAAGCAATTCTCCTGCCTCAGCCTCCCGAGTAGCTGGTATTATAGGCATGCACCACCACGCCTGGCTAATTTTGTATTTTTAGTAGAGACAAGGTTTCTCCATGTTGGTCAGGCTGGTCTCGAACTCCCGACCTCAGATGATCCACCTGCCTCGGCCTCCCAAAGTGCTGGGATTACAGGCATGAGCCACCACACCCAGCGTCAAATGATTTTTGACAAGGGTGTCAAGAACATTCAATGGGGAAGGACAGTCATTTCAACAATAGTATGTGAAAAATGAAGTTGACACTACCTAACACCATATACAAAAATTAACTCAAGGCCAGGCGCAGTGGCTCACGCCTATAATTCCAACACTCTGGAAGGCCAAGGCAGGCAGATCACCTGACGTCAGGAGTTCGAGACTAACCTGGCCAACATGGTAAAACCCCATCTCTATTAAAAATGCAAAAATTAGCTGGGCATGGTGGTGGGCGCCTATAGTCTCAGCTACTCAGGAGGCTGAGGCAGGAGAATCGCTTGAACCTGGGAGGCAAAGGTTGCAGTGAGCCAAGATCATGTCACTGCACTCCAGCCTAAACAACAGAATGAGACTCTGTCTCAAAATAATAATAATAATAATAATAATTAACTCAAAATTGATTAAAGACCTAAATGTAAAAGTTAAAACTTATAAAACTCAGAAAAACGCCTAGCCCAAAAGCTTCATGACATTCGATTTGACGGTAATTTCTTGGATATGACACCTAAGACCCAAGTAATAAAAGAAAAACTAAATAAATTGAACAAATTTTCAAACTGGTGCATCAAAACACACCATCCAGCCTGGACAATGTGGCAAAACCCAGTCTCTACAAAAAAATACGAAAATTAGGTAGGCATGGTGGTATACGCCTGTAGTCCCAGCTACTTGGGAGGCTGAGGTGGGAGGATAGCTTGAGCCTGGGAAACAGAGGCTGCAATGAGCTGAGATCCCATCACTGTACTCCAGCCTGGGCAACAGAGTGAGACTCTGTCTCAAAAAAAAAAACAAAAAAAAGAAAGAAAGAAAAGAGAAGAGAGGAAAAGAAAAGAACATTATCAACAGTGTAAAAGGCAACCCACAGAATGGGAGAAAATATTTGCAAATCACATTTTTGATAAGGGATTAATATCCAGAATATATACAGAATTCCTAAAACTGTTTTCTTTTTTTCCTCTTAGCTGATTATGCTTTGTAGAGAATTCCTAAAACTCAACAATAAAAACCAAACAATCTAATTCAAAACTAGACCAAGGGCTGGGCATGGTGGTGCACACCTGTAATCCCAGCATTTTGGGAAACTGAGGTGGGAAGATCGCCTGGGCAATATGGCAAAACTCTACCTCTACCAAAAAAAAAAAAAATACAAAAATGAGCCAGGAATGGTGGTGTGTGCCTGTAGTCCCAGCTACTCAGGGGGCTGAGGTGGGAGGATGGCTTGAGCCCAGGAGGTTGAGGCTGCAGTGAGCCGTGATCGTGCCACTGCACTCCAGCCTGGGCGACAGAGCAAGATCCTGTTTCAAAAAAAAAAAAAGTTAAGATGGTAAATTTTACCACAATAAAAAAAAATAGAAAAAAACAGAACAGAGAATACAGAAAGCAGGATGTCATCATCAAGATACATGACAAGAAAGACACGGTGTTCCCAATGACATCACCCTCTGAGGATCTGGCACAATAAAAAAAAGACTGTGCTTGCAGCTATCATCACGACTCTTCCCAACACCAGACAAAAAGAAGGTCCTCAAAGTCCTCACAGATCGGAAATAAAACACATCACAAATAAAGGTTCACAAATAAGAATGGCAATAGCCATGTGACAGCAAAAGATAATGTGACAAGGCCATCACGCTTCACACAGGAATTACTGTCAACCTTGACATTCATTCTTGAATCTGATGAGCCAAAATGTCAACTGAAAGGAAAATGGGAACCACAATGACCAAATCAGGCAGACCCGAGGTCTCAAAAAACTGACATCCCACGTGCCCTTTCTCAGAAAGCTACAGGAGGATATTCTCCATGGGAGATCAGGGAGTAAACCACGAAAGGGACCCCCAAGATGGGGGAATCCAAAGAGGAGGGGCAAGGGGAGGGCACAAGGGGGAGAAACTACAGGGCAGAAAACAGACTGAAGAAGATGGGGCCAGGCACAGTGGCTCACGCTGTAATCCCAGCATTTTGGGAGGTGGAGGCAGGCGTATCACTTGAGGTCAGGAGTTCAAGACCAGCCTGGCCAACATGGTGAAACCCTGTCTCTACTAAAAATACAATTAGCCGGGCGTGGTGGCATGTGCCTGTAATCCCAGCTACTTGGGAGGCTGAGGCAGGGGAATCACTTGAACCCAGGGGCTGGAGGTTGCAGTGAGCTAAGATTGAGCCATTGCACTCCAACCTGGCAACTGAGCAAGACTTCTTTTCAAAAAAAAAGAAGATAGGAAATTGTGGAAAACATACTGAGAAAACAAGAAGAGTGCAAAATGAAAAAAAACAAAACAGGAAATTACCCCCACCCTCTCAAAGAAGAAGAAAAGGCTGAATTAAGAAAAGAAACACAGATTCCTCAGAAAGTTAAACATAGAGTTGTTTCGACTAGAATGAGAGCTCTGCAAGAGAGGGATGTTTGTTTTCTTCACTTTTTTATCCCTAGTGCCTACAACGAGCCTAGGAGGCACTTGGAAAAGATTTCCCGAACAAAATATCTGTTGTACTAATAGTAATTTAGCCAAAAACGGAAAAATAACTATGTTGGAAAGGTGAGATGAGAGGAAACAGACTGGTCAAGGGAAGAACTAAATTCTCATCTACCGGACGAGGCAAAGTCAATAGATATTTACAGGTGACAGATAAAGAAATAACAGGATAGGCTGAGAGTGGTGGCTCATGCCTGTAATCCCAGCACTTTGGGAGGCCAAGGCTGGTGGATCAGTTGAACCCAACAGTTTGAGACAAGCCTGGGCAACATGGCAAAACCCGTCTCTATAAAACATACACAAAAATTAGCCAGGTTTAGTGGCACGTGCCTGTAATCCCAGCTACTTGGAGCCTGAGGTGAGAGAACCATCTGAGTCTGGGGAGGTCAAGGCTGCAGTGACCCATGACTGCACCACTGCACTCAAGCCTGGGCGACACAGTGAGACTATTGAGAAAAATGGAAGCCCATGCATGAAGAAACAGAGCAAGCCGGGTGAGGTGCGCAGGGGAAGGGCAGTGGCTTGCTATTATTTGACACAGGATTTGTAATGCTCTTGACTTTGTAGAGGCAAGTCACATGGCACTTTGATAAAAACAAAATTGAATTTTAAAAAATTGATTATATTATTATTATTATTATCGAGACGGAGTCTCACTCAGCTGCCCAGGCTGGAGTAGAGTGGCATGATCCCGGTTCACTGCAACCACCATCTCCTGAGTTCAAGCAACTTTCCTGTCTCAGCCTCCCGAGTAGCTGGGATTACAGGCACCCGCCATCATGCCTGGCTAATTTTTGTATTTTAGTAGAGACAGGGTTTCACCATGTTGGCCAAGCTGGTCTTGAACTTCTCACCTCAGGTGATCTGCCCGCCTCAGCCTCCCAAAGCGCTGGGATTACAGCGGGGAGGCCTTGCTAATGCCTCCTGGGTCACAGGAGGCCAAATGGCTCATGAAGGAGGCAGCACTGTGAGCAGAAGCAAGACCAGGTCAATCCTGGGAATCTGTCTTCGAGGCCTACAAACGACTCCTTAGCAAGATCTTCACAGAGGCCAGTTTCCTATCTGCCACCAGTGGCTACCCAGTTGAGAGGGTTAGAACGGGTCTTCCCAAGGCTACAGCAAGGTCACTGACTTGGATGAGCCACACAGTGAAGGAGCCCCCACAGCAGGTCTGTCAGCACTCCTGAGTTGCGGTGGACAGAATATCACCAGTGCAGCTTCCTCTACGAGACACACAAGAGTGTTCTTCACCACTGGTAGAGCATCTGGGGAAATGTACAGCTGCCTGGAAAATAACAGCAGCTACTGCTTGATGCATGTTTCTTTTTTTTTTTTTTTTGAAACAGCGTCTCACTCTGTCATCCAGGCTGGAATGCATGGAATGCAGTGGCGTGATCTCGGCTCACTGCAACCTCTACATTCCAGGTTCAAGCGATTCTTCTACCTCAGCCTCCCGAGTAGCTGGAACTACAGGCGTGCACCACCACGCCCAGCTAATTTTTTGTATTTTAGTAGAGACGGGGTTTCACCATGTTGGCCAGGCTGGTCTCGAACTCCTGACCTCGTGATCCACCCACCTCGGCCTCCCAAAGTGCTGGGATTACAGGCGTGAGCCACTGGGCCCGGCCAATGCACGTTTCTTAAGTGCTAGTGTGTTATGTTGTTTTACTGACTTTTCACAGGAACCCAGAGACGATTATGTCTACATGTTTTAAATCCCCCCTTTCTAGGTGATGAAACTGAGGCCCAAAGAGGTTAAGTAACTTGCTAGTAAGTAGGGAAGAAGCTTGCATTTGAACTTGGGCCATTATTTCATCATATTCCTATGACACTTCATTTTGGCTAGTACCCAAGGCTGATGGTTTTGTTGATTCAATAGTCAATTTCTATTGCATGTCCACTATGTGCCAGGCACTGTACCTGGTGCTTACTGTAGTGAAAAAGCAAACCAGGACACTGCCCTCAGTGCAAAGAGTCTACTCTACTAGACAGAGGGCAAATAACAAGTACTAAGTGCCGAGAAGGAAAAAAACAGAGCAACATAGGGGAGAAGACAGGGCAGACCAATGCAGTGCAGGTGATCAGAAAGCCCCTCTGAGAGGATCAGACCTCAAGAATGAGAAGGAGTTAGCTATGCAGCGTGGAGAAATGAACCTGCCTTTGTCATGCCCAAGTAGGGATGTACCTTGTGCCCCCCTCCAAAGCGCCCAATACCTGGACGATATAGAGACAGGGACAGTACTGGGCCCCTCCTCCAATGCTGATCCCGATCAGGTTCTGAGCATCCTTCTGCAGGGTCACCTTCCCAGGCACAGTTGGGATTCCGCTAGAAAGAAAAGCAAGCGAGGCTGACTCTCCTGGCGGAAGGATGACTGGAGGGGGTGGGCCCTCCAAAACTCCCGAGGGGCTCCACTGGCTGCCCAGCTTTTTCTCTCCCTCCCTTGGACAAAACATTTTGTGCTGAAACATGCACAGCTCTTGGAATTAAGCAGATGTGGGATCAAACCCCAGCTCTGCCATTTATCAGCTACAGAACTTGGTTTCTTTTGAGGCAGAGTCTTGTTCTTGTTGCCCAGGCTGGAGTGCAATGGCACAATCTTGGCTCACTGCAACCTCCGCCTCCCGGGGTTCAAGTGATTCTCCTGCCTCAGCCTCCGGAGTAGCTGGGACTACAGGCGCCTGCCACCATGCCTGGCTAATATTTTTTGTATTTTTAGTAGAGACGGGGTTTCACCATGTTGGCCAGGCTGGTCTTTAACTCCTGACCTCAGGTGATCCGCCTGCCTCAGCCTCCCAAAGTGCTGGGATTACAGGCGTTAGCCACCATGCCCAGCCAGCTATGGGACTTGGGCAAGTCACCCTCTTACCCAAGCATCTCAATTTCTTCATCCATAAAATGGGGATGAGCACCCTTATCAGAGTTCTTCTAACCATGCATGGAGGGCGCTAACAGCAACCCAGTCCACAGCAGGCACTCCATAAAAACAGGTCTCCCTTCCCTTTCATTTATTCGATCTCTGAGATTTGAGCCAGGTTCTGTCCTTGTCACCTTATCAGGCATCTATGGAATATGACGGCCACCTACTCCAAGGAGTCTTCCTCTATTAAACCATCTACCTCCCACCTCTCAACTGCTCAATTACCTCTCAGTTTCCACTATAAATTAGCATTGACTGGTGTTTTATGGTAAGTACTCACGCTGATTCACTTATTCATTCAAAAAAATTTGCTAACAACCTACTGATGTCAAGCCCCTTACTAAGTGCTGAGCACAGAGCAAGGCATTGCACCCACTCCTTGATCTGAAAGATATATTCTAATGGGAAGACAAATCTAATGTTTGAAAATCTGTCCTACTAACGATCTATGTTGGGAAAGAAGGTGTGTCTACAATATTCCTATTAAACCTTCAAAACCTGGTTCAATTGCTACCTCCTCCATGAAGCTTTCCTTGACCACCCCAGCAGAAGCACTGCTCCATCTGCTTTGCTCTTCTTGTCACCAAGTCATGCTAATAGTGCCCTTACGGCACTGAGCTGTGATTATCCTTTTAACTGTCCACAGCCCCCTACAAATAGTGAGCTCCTGGGAAAGCAGGGTCCGTTGCTGCTTCAGTACAACACCTGATCCACCGCTGAGAAGCAAGGCTTTGTGGGACTGGGAAGTCCTGGGAAATGAGAAACTTGGGGCTCCTACACTGCTGGAACTTGGGGGAATAAAATACTCACAGTTTATCCTCTTCGATGTCATAATCCAAGTCTGCAAACATGGTTCCGAGAGTTGGAGTGGGCTGGCTAACTGCCCAGCTCGGTAGGGGAATGGGGAACTGGATCCGGGAGAGAAAGGAGCATAGGATTTAGGGAACCGAAGTGCATAAATGCCAACGCCACCCCTCCCTCCATCACCCTCATACGGGACAGCAGGGCCCTCCTCTTCCCCTCTGGAGTGGGATGGGACAGTCTCCGGGTGGGGGGCTGGGTAGGTGATTCTTACTAGGTACAAAGGGGGACTCCAGGCCAGGGCGATAGGCTCAGATCCCAGAGCCCGCCCCACGGGTCTCCAGGCCCTGAGGAGCTGCCTCTGTCGCTCACCGGAAGCGTTGGTACCACAACCGGGTCCGGGCCAGGCTGGTACCTGAACCCACCTGCCGTTCCACCTGGCGGTGGCCGCTACTGTCACGTCACTTCCGGCAGGACGCGGAAGTCCCGCCTTTTCCCACACTGGATATTTGCTCCAATCCCTGCAGACAATCCTTCCCTTCCCGGCTCTCGGGACGCTCGGAACCAAGAACAAGAACAAGTATTGGCGGAAGCTCGCCGTTAGTAGGAACAAGCGAAAACAGAGGAAAGGTCTGGACAGGCTGACAGCATCTAACCCCGCCCTTTGCCCTGCTGCCGCCGCCATCTTGGGAAGGGCAGGATTGGTCCCAACTTCTTCAGCCGCACGCAGGGGCCCGCGCCTACCCGGCGGTTGCCATGGCAACGAAAGCATCCCTGAGCTGGGGTTACCTCCGGCGAGGCTCAGTGGACTATAAACCGCGAGACATGCCCTTTCACCCCTTCACCACCTAGGCCTGTGACTCCCCTACTAGGACGGCCCTTTGAGGTCCCAGCCCATCCCAGTTTCGCCAACTTAAGTGCCAAAGAGCAGGGAGTGATTTTGTGCGGGGCCACACACAGTTGGTGTAAGATCTGGATCGTGGCCCTGAAACTCCCGCCGCCTAGTCTAGGGGTCTTTGAATGTCCAAACACTAAACAAAGAGCCAGGAGAGGTGTATTCAGTGGGTCTTACTATTAAGGACAGACTGGACATGCTCCCTTCCCTTTATGTGCCTCAGTTTCCCCATAGGTAAACTAAGGCCATTGAGGTAAATGCTTTCTATGGTATATGGTGAAAGATTTCTCACACCCCCTCCTCCTTCCTTAGTCCTGAGGAGCAGCCTAACTGGGGTCCCAGGGAGGGTCACAGTCCCCATGTATCTGAGGCTCGGGAAATGCTCTCAGTGCTCCCCAATTGAAGAGTCCGAATCTTGTCTCCTCGCCAGCCTCTGCTGCCACTGCTACTGTGTAAAGTGGGTTCCCTGAGGGAGGGTGGCTCTCCTAGAGCCACAGCCAGGCATCCACCTCACCTGGCAGCATGGGGCCAGGCCCATCCAGCTTGCTTCCCCAGCTGCCCCAGGAGCCATGGAGGAAAGATATAGAAGGATGATTGTCCACATATCCCATGGCCGATGGAAGCCCCACCCTACTCTCTCCTTAGGTGGCTAATTGAGTCTGGACAGATGTGCAGAATGCCGTGACAGCAACAGCCTTCCCACTGTCCACTGCTCTCCAGTCAGATCACTTTCACAGGATTTTAAAGCTCACCATCACCCTGTGAGAGGAGACCAAGTCTTGCCAGCCACATTGTGCAGGCAAGGAAACTGAGGCCCAGGGAAGCCTCTTCCTCTGGTATCATAGCGGCAGGGCAAGGGTTGGAAAAACCAAGCTCTGTTTCCAGGCCAGAATTTTGGTTTCAAAAAGCAGCAGTCTAAGGCCAGGTGCAGTGGGGCACACCTGTAATCCAAGCTATTCGGGAGCCTGAGGCAGGAGAATTGAAAATGGGAGAGGGAGGTTGCAGTGAGCTGAGATCAGGCCATTGCACTCAGCCTGGGTGACAGAACAAGACTCCATCTCAAAAAAAAAAAAAAAAAAAAAAAAGGCAGCGGTCTCCAAACCCAGGTGCCTCAACATGGATTGTGGCTCTTCCAGCCCATGACGATGCTAGCTCAAGCCCAGGCTCTGCCATTTTGTAGCTGGGAGGTCTTGAGTAAGTCACTGTCTCACTCTGAGCCTCGGGTACCTGTAGAATGGGGAAATGACGCCTGCCACCAGGTATTTGTGAAAGTCAAGATTAAAAGGAGAGGCTGGGGCGAGGTGGCTCATGCCTGTAATCCCAGCACTTTGGGAGGCCGAGGAGTGTGCACCATGAGGTCAGGAGTTGGTATAAGATCTGGATCATGTATCTGGACCAGCCTGGCCAACATGGTGAAACCCCATCTCTACTAAAAACACAAAAATTAGCCAGGCGTCGTGGTATGCACCTGTAATCCCAGATACTCAGGAGGCTGAGGCAGGAGAATCCTTGAACCCAGGTGGTGGAGGTTGCAGTAAACCGAGATTGCGCCATTGCAGGCCAGCCTGGGTGACAGAGCCAGACCCCATCTCAAAAACAAAAGATTAGAAGGAAAAACAGGTGTGAATGCTTTGTAAACAATTTGCTTGGCACAGCTGTCACTCTGACCTCAAAACCCCCTACCCACTCTGGCCTTTCTTCCCAGGTTGGGGAAGATGCCCCTCTTTGCTGCCTTGTTCAGCCGTTGCCTGCAGGCTCCGCTCTAATTCACCTCTTCCCGGCAGGCTTAGCAGACGATCTCAGCTCATATATCTTGCTCCCTTTTCTGAGCTCCTGAGCAATTGCTATTTGAATCATTCGTTCAGCAATTTGCTGTGTATTTGCCTTGTGAAATCTCTTCATGGTTTTCCTGAGCCAATTCTGCAGTGATTAATTTATTACATGCTTGTATTCTGTCTGGCAAGGTTTTTATCCCCTTTAAATGTGGGGCTTAGAGCTCACAGTTTGATAAATTATAAAACGCTTCTCCATGTCCCTCTTCTTGTATTCTGTTTCTCTACTGACTTTTTTTTTTTTTAAGATGGAGTCTTGCTCTTTCACCCAGGCTGGAGTGTGAAGTGGCACAATCTCAGCTGATTTCAACCTTTGCCTCCTGGGTTCAAGCGATTCTCCTGCCTCAGCCTCCCAAGTAGCTGGGACTACAGGCGCCTGCCACCACGCTGGCTAATTTTTGCAATGTTTTTTCTTTTTTCTTTCTTTTTTTTTTTTTTTTTTTTTTTTTTTTTTTTTTTTTTTTTTTTTGAGATGGAGTCTCGCTCTTGTCGCCCAGGCTGGAGTGCAATGGCATGATCTCAGCTCACTGCAACCTCTGCCTCCGGGTTCAAGCAATTCTCCTGCCTCAGCCTCCTGAGTAGCTGGAATTACAGGCCCCCACCACTGTGCCCAGCTAATTTTTTGTATTTTTAGTAGAGATGGGGTTTCACCATGTTGGCCAGGCTGGTCTCGAACTCCTGACCTCAGATGATCCACCCACCTCGGCCTCCCAAAGTGCTAGGATTACAGGTGTGCGCCACCACACCCGGCCTCTTTCTCTACTTACTTTCTAATCTCTGGCACCCCCATCTTCCATAGGATACTTGGAATTCATCAACAGGTGTCATTGTGACAGAGAAGAAAAAGGAAATTGGATTGCTTTGTAATACCTGTTGGTGTGAAAATGTCACAATCCGCTTAGCTTTTTTAGCAGAGGGGGTCACCGGAGTCAGCCCACACAGCAGAGGAACATGTCCCAGTCAATTGAGGGGGTCTGGTTGGGACCAGGAATCTATTTGATGGAAAAGAACATTCAAGTACCTTATTCTGTCACCCAAATAAGCACTTGTTGTCTTTCCAGCTGGACAGGAAGCCCCTGGTCGGGGGGCAGGTGCTCTGTTTTGCCCTTCTCTGAATTGCCCACAAAGTCCAGCACATACCTGGCTGCAAATCTAGTGCTTGCAGAAATCGCTGCAGCTTTAGTATGAGACGAGACTTTCTCTGGTCCAGGACTTGGATGGGCAGAGGGAGTCAAGAGGGTTGGATGTCTCAGAGAAGAGATGAGGAGGGCCTCAACAGGGACAGTAGCAGTGGCCCGTTTCCTCCACAAGGCTGGAATCACCAGGCCATGTCTAGGTCCTGAATTTTGGAGCTCCCCTAGCCCAGGGTGACTCCAGTTCAAATCCCAGCTCCGTTCTTTTAGCTGGAGGACCTTGGACAAGTCACCCTTTGTCTCTGAGCCTTGGTGTCTGTGGAGTGAGGATGATGATCCTCCCAAGACAGTAGTTAAAAAGAGGAAGACAGGCTGGGCACAGTGGCTCACACCTCTAATCCCAGCACTTTGGGAAGCCAAGGTGGGTGGATCACCTGAGGTCAGGAGTTCAAAACCAGCCTGGCCAACATGGCAAAACCCCGTCTCTACTAAAAATACAAAAAATTAGCCAGGCGTGGTGGCACATGCCTGTAGTCCCAGCTACTTGGGAGGCTGAGGCATGAGAATTGCTTGAATGCGGGAGGCAAAGGTTGGAGTGAGCCAAGATTGTACCAGTGCATTCCAGCCTGGGCAACAGAGTGAGACTCCGTCTTAAATAAGTAAATAAATAAATAAATAAATAAATAAATAGGGGAAGGCAAAAAAGGAGAACCAGATGTGAAAGTGTTTTGCGAGTGATTCAAAGAGCACAGATGTCAGAGGTTTTTATGGTCCTTCTGTTTATAGTTATTTTGCTGAACCCCTGCAGAGATCAGGGCCGATGGTACATTTAACGAACACTAAGATGCTCAGGCCTCTGCATCAGACTTGGCTGGGAAGTGTCTTAAATGCAGATTCCTGGGCTCCAGCTCAGACCTGTTGGATTGGAATCTCTGGGGAAGGGGAGATCTTGGGGACTGCATTTTCACAACACTCTGAGGGTGACGCCAATGCCTGCTGCAGTTTGAGGACCTCTGTGCCAGAAGCTGCGAACACGCAGTGTCTGTGCACACCTAGGTGGGCCTGTGCGAGGTACCAGCAATCCCTGCCCCCAGGGCCTCACCATCCCGGATAATCCAGGGTGTTGCATGGGCCTGGAGGAGGGGCTCCTGCCCAACCAAAGGCCAGCGAAGCCTTCCTGGAGGAGGTGCTGGTGGTGCCCAGGCTGAGGCAAGGAAAGGGAAAGAGGGAAAGGTGCAAAGGCTTCCCGTGGCCGGTGGTGGAGGGGACAAGGCACAGTCCCAGGACCCTGGGAATCAGTCTGGCGAGGGAGACAGACTCAGAGGGCCTCAGAGGGGAGGCCTGGGTGGAGCCCCTTCCTCAGGATGGGTAGGATTCTAGGGGTTGAAATCAAGGTCAGGACATCCACCCACTCCCAGGAGGCTGAGCTAGGGCTGCGGCTCACACCCTCCCTCTTCAGCTCGCATCTCCTCCTGCCCTGAGGCTACTCCTGAGTCCGTCCAGGTGGCAAGGCAAGTGACCTCTGTCCTGGCCTGGCCCTGCCACTGAAAGTTGTGTGACCCTGGGCCTGGGTCCCCTCCAAGCTTCCATCCCTGTGGCTCCCTCTGAGATTCCACAAGGGCTGGCTCTGCCGCCCACATTCCTGGGGAAGTGCTGCCACCCGGTGGCCATTAGGAAAAACAGCTCCTGAAGCACGCGGCCAGCTATAGAGCCCCCAGCTTTCCGCACACTGTCGCCTGACTCAGGGATGCCAGGGAGCTCAGGGGTCCATATACTTTGTGGACGGGTGAGCTGGTCTTGCCCACGCCAGCTCTGTGCCTGGCCGCCCGCTCTGCAGCCACCGCTGTCCCCCAGCCCAGGCCTGCAATCCTCCCTACTTAAAGGTCCAGAAGCTGGAGTGGGTTGCTGGAATTCAGTTCAGTTCGTCGTCAACATAGAAATTTAGAGTGTGGGCTTTCAGGTCAAGCAGAGGACAGTGACCCTGGCGGCTAAGGCTGGGTGCCTTCTGTGCAGTAGCCCGGAATCGAGCAGCTTCCATTCCTTTCTTCACACGAGCCTCATGGCTGTGCGGTGATCCCACACTCTCACCCATTCACTCACTCATTCATTCAGTACTTATTTCCTGAGCACCTACTACATCCAGGTCACACACCAGGGAACAAGACGAGCAAGGCCCTGCCCTGACAGAGGCCTCGTGAGTGGGAGGAGCAGGCAATCAACTGGTAAGCAAAGAATTGGCTGCTTCCAGCTGGTGGCAGACACCAGAGATTTTATAAAATGGAGGGGTGGGAAAGGTGATGGGTACAGTGGTGTGATCTCGGCTCACTGCAACCTCCACCTCCTGAGTTCAAGTGATTCTCCTGCCTCAGCCTCCCAAGTAGCCGGGATTACAGGCAAGCACCACCACACCCGGCTAATTTTTGTGTTTTTTGTAGAGATGGGATTTCACCATGTTGGTCAGGCTGGTCTCAAACTCCTGACCTCAGATTATCTGCCCACCTCGGCCTCCCAAAGTGCTGGGATTACAGGCATGAGCCACTGTGCCTGGCCCAGGGAGTTACTTTTTTTTTTTTTTTTTTTGAGACGAGTCTTGCTCTGTCCCCCTGGCTGGAGGGCAGTGGTGCGATCTCAGCTCACTGCAAGCTCCGCCTCCCGGGTTCCCGCCATTCTCCTGCCTCAGCCTCCTGAGTAGCTGGGACTACAGGCGCCCGTCACTGCGCCCGGCTAATTTTTTGTATTTTTAGTAGAGATGGGGTTTCACCGTGGTCTCGATCTCCTGACCTTGTGATCTGCCCGCCTCGGCCTCCCAGAGTGCTGGGATTACAGGCATGAGCCACTGTGCCTGTCCCAGGGAGTTCTTTAGATGCGCCGCTTTGAAAGGGTCTCTCTGAGGAAGTGCTCAGGGACGCCTGAGAGGAAGCTGCAGGGTGTTTCTGTGGCAGGTGTGCACTGTCACCCTCGAGCGGCCTGAGAAGAGGCAGCGCAGCCAGCAGGGACCAGTCCTGCGTTATCCCCCTCGTGTCACCGATGCCTGCAGAGTGGCTGGTGATGGGGCCTGCGCTTGCTTGCTAACCAGTCTCTGGTCTGTTTTCTACAGACAGCCAGGTCCCTGAGGGCAGAAACCTGGCCCATCCAGGTCACACCTCTGTCCCCAACACCTAGCACACTGTCTAGCCTGGGGTGACGCTCAACACCTGTCTGTTAAATGAATGAATAACTGTGTCATCAAAAGTAGAAGGCCAGATATCAGGCGATGGCCAGAGATAGCAGAGGCCTCAAGTGCTGGCATCAGAATCCCAGACTTGATCTGCCTGGCACTGAGGAGCCACAGAAGACTCTGGCCAGGAAGGGAAAGGGCAGTCAGGCCTGTGTTTGCCTGGAGCCCCCTGGCTACCATCGACAGGCTGGAGGGAGCAGGGGGGCCCGCTGGTGGGGGTGGGAATACCACCCCCCGAGTCTGAAGCAAGGTGGGGACAGGGCACAGGGGCCAAACCACTGGGAGGCTGGGTTGGGGCAGCAGAAGGGAGGCCTGGTGGGGTGGGCCAGCCCTGAGGACAGCGGGTCAGGAGGGTCACCTTCCTCTTGGGACGGGAAAGTGTCTCCCACTAAGGTGGCAGCAGTGGAGGCCAGGGAGGGGATTAGTGTGGCTCAGGGGCATCTGCATCCTTCTAGAAGCCTGTTCTTAGCTTTGATGGAGCCCTGGCTCTCACCACCCTTGGGGTACAGGGCAGCTATCTCCTGTCTTCTCCAGCGCCTCCTCCAGTCAGCTGCCTCTAGCCAGAGGTGGGAGGTGGGTTTCCGTGGGGCCCCAAGTCCCCCCAGCCACCCCCAAAGTGGATCTATTCCTGGCTTGGCTTGGCGTGTAATGGGCTGACCTCTGCCCTCCCCTCCACCCCCGCCCCCCAGTGCCCTGCCCCCTGGGTTAGGTCAGTGATGAAAGCTGGTGGGAGCCCAGGGGGGTGGGGAGGAAAGGGACAGAGCCTGATTGTTCCCCAGCCTGGCAGCACAGTGGCTGGCTCATTGCGCTCGCCCTCTCTCTCTCCTCCCTCTCCCTTGCAGGGTTCTCAAACTCAAGTGGGAAGCTATTTCTCTTGCAGATGCCGCAACACCCCATCCCCACCTCTCCCTCAGAGGTTCCGAATCTTCGGGACTGTAGCGGGTTGGAGGCCCATGGTTCAGACACAGGCAGGGAAGGCTGGTGGGACCACACTTTGGAAAGAGCCCGGGACCACAGCCAGAAGACCTTGGGTGTCACTGGCCCCCTCTGAGCCTCAGTGACCTCAGTGTGGAATGGGGTCTTGGGATGCAAAGAGCAAGGCCAGCCTAGAGGAGAGGGATGAGGACAGCAGGTGAAACTGACGTGAATGCGCCTGGTCCTTCCTTTCTCCTCACCTGCCACGACCCCACTTTCAATATCCCTATGTGTGGCAGTCTCTGCCGGGCTCTTTGTCCCATGGGTCTCGGTGGCCACCTCTGCACTGATAAATCCCAGACTGGCCTAAAGACCGTAGCTGTACGCCTGGCCTTGACAGCGGGTAAGGCCGGTGTCCCGCCTCGTTCTGTAGGAGTGTCTCAGCTATTCTTACTGCTTTGCTCTTTCTCACTGATTTTTGGAATCAGCTTGATAACCTCCATCAGAAAGCCAGTTGGGTTTTGATCAGGACTGAGTTTAATTGACATTAATTTGGGGAGAATGAACATCCTTATACTGAATCTATGCAACTTAATAGCTGTCTCTTTGCATTCACTTACCTCTTTTATTTCTTATTAAGGAAATTTTTTAAAGTACAAAATTAGAGAGAAGAGAGTAATGACACTTTTGTTACCTAACACCAAGTTGCCCAGTGATCCCTCACAGCCACTCCATTTTCAGCCACAACCCTGCCCACGCTGCACCCCTTCCTCCAGGCCTGCTTTCCTTATGGTGAAGCAAATATTGAGGATTTTCTTTCATGTCTTCCAATAACATTTTTTTGTCTATGTTTTTATTTTCAAATAATTTTAGACTCACATGAAGTTGCAAAAATAGTACAGAAGGGTCCCGGGTATGCTTTTTCCAGTTTCCACCAAAGGTAACATCTTACATAGCTAGAGTACTTGACCGCAGAACCTTATTCAGAGTTCACTAGTTCTGCATGCATTCATGTAGGTGTGTGTGCACATGTGTGTGTATGCCTGTGTGTGCGTGTGTGTGTGTGTGTGTAGTTCTCTACAATTCATCACAAGTGGATTCATGTAGCCACCATCGCAATTAAGATACAGAACTGACCAGGCATGGTGGCTCACCCCTGTAATCCCAGCACTTTGGGAGGCTGAGGCGGGCAGATCGCTTGAGCTTAAGAGTTCAAGACCAGCCTGGGCAGCATGGCAAAACACCATCTCTACCAAAAATACAAAAATTAGCCAGGCACAGTGATGCACACCTGTGGTCCCAGCTATTCAGGGAGAGGCTGAGACAGGAGGATCACTGGAGCCCAGGAAGTGGACGCTTCCGTGAGCCAAGATCACACTCACACTACTGCACTCCAGCATGGACGACAGAGCGAGACTCTGTCTCAAAAAGAAAAAAAAAATACAGAACTGTTCTATCTTCCGTCATCACAGACCCTCCATACTACTCATTTATGGTAACCTCCCCCCCCATTTCCCTCCCCTCCCTACCCCAACCCCTAGCTACCACAACTCTGTGCTCTGTCTCTACAGTTTTGTCACTGTGACAATGTTACATTAATGGAGCTCCTCAGCATGTAACCTTTCAAATTAGGCTTTTTTTTTTTGCTGGGCACGGTTACTCATGCCTGTAATCCCAGCACTTTGGGAGGCCGAGGCGGGTGGATCACAAGGTCAGGAGTTCGAGACCAGCTTGACCAACACGGTGAAACCCAATCTCTAATAAAAATACAAAAATTAGCTGGGTGTGGTGGCACACGCCTGTAGTCCCAGCTACTCAGGAGGCTGAGGCAGAAGAATAGCTTGAACCCAGGAGGCAGAGGTTGCAGTGAGCCGAGATCATGCCACTGCACTCCAGCCTGGGCGACAGAGCAAGACTTCGTCAAAAAACAAACAATTCAGCATAATTCCCTAGAGCTCCATCCTTCTGGAAGCCTGTTCTTAGCTTAGCCCATCCCTTTTCATTGCTGAGTAGTATTCCATGGTATGGAGGAACTAGTTAGCTTAATCACTCACTGAAGAGCATTCAAGTTGTTTCCAATTTTTGACCATTACAGATAAAGTTGCCCTGACAATTGTGTACTTGTTTTTGTGTGGATATGAGTGTTCGTTTCTCTGATATAAATGCCCAGGCATGCTGTCATGGAGTCCTATGGTAAATGTGTGTTTAGTTTTTTAAAAAATTGCCAAATTGCCAGTTGTGAGCATGGTGGGTCACACCTATAATCCCAGGGCTTTAGAAGGCCAAGGCAGGCAGATCACTTGAGGCCAGGAGTTTGAGACCAGCCTGGCCAACATGGTGAAACTCTGTCTCTACTGAAAATACAAAAATTAGCTGGGCAGGGCACGGTGGCTCCCGCCTATAATCCTAGCACTTTGGAAGGCTGAGGTGGGTGGATTGCCTGAGCTCAGGAGTTCGAGACCAGCCAGGACAACATGATGAAACCCTGTCTCTGCTTAAATACAAAAAATTAGCTGGACATGGTGGTGCATGCCTGTAATCACAGCTACTTGGGAGGCTGAGACAGGAGAATTGCTTGGACCTGGGAGGCGGAGGTTGCAGTGAGCCAAGATCGCACCATTGCACTCCAGCCTGGGCAACAGAGTGAGACCCTGTCTTAAAAAAAAAAAAAATTAGTTGGGCATGGTGGCACGAACCCGTAATCCCAACTACTCAGGAGGCTGAGGCATGAGAATCACTTGGACCCAGGATCATGTTACTGCACTCCAGCCTGGGCGATAGAGTAAAAAAACTCTGTCTTTAAAAAAAAAAAAAGGAAAACCATTTTTCAATGTGCCTGTACCTCAATAGCATTTTATCACCATAAATATTTTGTTAGATGTAATTTTTGTTATTACTGTAAATGGAAGATTTTTTTAAATTATATGTTGTCAGCTCTGATGTTTATAAATGCAATTACTTTTTTCTTGAGATACAATTTACATACCATAAAAATTCATCATTTGAAAGTGTACAATTCAGTGGTTTTTCCTATATTCTCAAGGTTATATACAGCCATCACTGCTATCTAATTCCAGAACATCTTCATCACACCAAAAGAAAACTTAACTCGGCCGGGCGCGGTGGCTCAAGCCTGTAATCCCAGCACTTTGGGAGGCCGAGACGGGCGGATCACGAGGTCAGGAGATCGAGACCATCCTGGCTAACACGGTGAAACCCCGTCTCTACTAAAAAATACAAAAAAAAAACTAGCCGGGCGAGGTGGCGGGCGCCTGTAGTCCCAGCTACTCGGGAGGTTGAGGCAGGAGAATGGCGTAAACCCGGGAGGTGGGGCTTGCGGTGAGCTGAGATCCGGCCACTGTACTCCAGCCTGGGCGACACAGCAAGACTCCGTCTCAAAAAAAAAAAAAAAAAAAGAAAACTTAACTCATTCATAGTCACTCCCCAAGCCCTCCTCTCCCCAGCCCCCCAAAGCCACTAATCTACTCTCTGTCACTATGGATTTGTCTATTCTGGGCATTTCATATAAATGGAATCACTTTCTATGTGGCCTTTCACCTCTGGCTTCTTTCACTGAGCATCATGTTTTCAAGGATTATCTGTGTTTTAGCTGTAATTCGTTTTTTTGTTTGTTTTGTTTCATTTTTGTTTTGTTTTGTTTTATTCTGTTCTGTTTGAGATGGAGTCTTGCTCTGTCGCTCAGGCTGGAGTGCAGTGGCACGATCTAGGCTCATCACAACCTCCACCTCTCAGGTTCAAGCGATTCTCCTGCCTCAGCCTCCAGAGTAGCTGGGACTACAGGCGCATGCCACCACACCTGCTAATTTTTGTATTTTTAATAGAGATGGGGTTTCACTATGTTGGCCAGGCTGGTCTCGAACTCCTGACCTCAAGTGATCCACTCACCTCAGTCTCCCAAAGTGCTAGGATTACAGGCACGAGCCATCACACCCTATAATTAGTTTTTCATATTGATTGGATGTGGGAATATCCTTTCTCTGCTAAATTTCATTCATAGTTCTAATACTTTGCCAGTAGATGATTTGGGGTTTTCTATGAATAGACAATCATACCACTTATAAATAATCCCAGTTTTGCTTTTCTTTTCCAATTCTTATCCCTTCTTTTATGCCTACTTTCCAGGCTAGGACCTCAGGTACAATGTTGAATCCACTCATGGATGAGGGGCAAATCCATCCCTGATTCTAAGAAATGTGTCCATTGCTCCTTTAAGAACTCTGTGTTTGTGCTGGGATTTGTGGATAATCTTTATCAGTTTAAGGAAGTTTCTTTCTTTCTTTTTTTTTTTTTTTTTGGGGACACAGTCTCACTATGCACTATGTTGCCCAGGCTGGTCTCAAACTCCTGGGCTCAATCGATCCTCCCACCTCAGCCTCCCAAGTAGCTGGGATTACAGGCGCACACCACCACGCCCAGTTAAACTTGTCTTTTTTGTAAAGATGGGGTTTCACTGTGTTTCCCAGGCTGGTCTCGAACCCCTGGGCTCAAGGGATTCGTGTGCCTTGGCCTTCTGAAGTGCTGGAAACCACCATGCCCAGTCTAAGGAAATTCCTTTCTATCCCCAGTTTGCTAAAACATTTTTATCTTAAGTAGATGTTGACCTTGATTTCCAGTGCCAAAATGATCATATGACTTTTCTCCCTTAATTCATTAATGTGATAAATTCACTAATAGATTTTTCAAATGTTAAATGAGCCTTACATTTCTAAGATAAACTCAGTTTGGGCATGATGCATGTATCTGTTTGGCTAATATCTGATTTAGGATTTTCGCATCTAATTTCACAAGCAGGGTTGGTCTATGATTTTTCCCGTGAACGCACTTTGTAAAGGGAAAGGAGCCGTCTCGAGTCTCAAGTGTCTCTCTCAGATGATCTGCCCACCTCGGCTTCCCTCTCTCCGAGTCTCTGTCTCTTTCTCAGGGTCTCTATCTGTCCTTCCCCATACACACTGCTTTGGCTTGAGGGTGGTTGGCCTAGAGGGTGCCCTCTCAGGGGACAGAGAGTGGGAGGCTCCCCCAGACCCTGCAGGAGCCGCAGAGGTTGGGAGCTAGAGAGCCTGGGAGCAGCCAAGCAGCCATTGCTCCTGGGCCCCTTGCTGAAAAGTGAGGCTTGACAGAAATCCCCCATCCGTTCTCAGCCCCATACACCCAGCCCTCAGAGGAAGTGGCTAAAAAGGAGCTGGGGTCAGGGGTTAATGACCCCATTGTGCTCAGGGCTGACGGATGGCCCTGCTTGTCAGTGGCAGCCCAGGGACATCCCCTCATCCTTGGAGGGAGGGGCCCCGCTGGCCTTTGATAACCACTGGGGGCCATCATTCCTGCTGGGGGGTGCCAGGCCAGCCTCTTTGGTGGGGTCTGGTCTGCTGAGGCCCTGGCATGTAGCCCTCCGCGCCCTCTCTACACCCACCCCATTCTCTACACGGGGCTACAAGGAGCCACGGAGGGAGTTTCTGACTGAGGGCGCTGCCCGTGGCCCTCAACCCATCAATCTCGAGCACCTGGCACAGGCCTGGGCCATGCGAGCCCTGTCCATCTTCTGGACAATGGTGCCCTCAGAAGTGACCTGGCAAAGCCCAGCTCTCCCACATTTTGGATGGGGAAACTGAAGGGGTGGCTTGGACAGGAACATGACCAGGAATAGAACCAGGTCGTGTGACTTCCTGCCCAGATGTGCCAGGATGGGGCCAGCGCTGGGACATGGAGGCGAACCAGACACAGTCTCTCCCTCGAGGGACTCACAGGCTGGAAGTGGAGGGTCAGCAAGTCAACCAAAAATTATAACTGCGTGTGGAATATTCAGTAAGCACAGAGGACTAGGGGGTACCAGAAAAGGGAACCCCAGCCCAGCCAGGAGGCCAGGGAGGCTTCCAGGAGGAGAAGATGCTGAGGCTGACTCTTTTTTCTTTTCTTTTTTTTTTTTTTTTTTGAGACAGTCTCATTCTATCGCCCAGGCTGCAGTGCAGTGGTGCAGTCTCAGCTCACTGCAACCTCCACCTCCTGGGTTCCAGCGATTCTCCTGCCTCAGCCTCCTGAGTAGCTGGGATTACAGGCTCCCACCAAATAATTTTTTGTATTTTTAGTAAAGATGGGGTTTCACCATGTTGGCCAGGCTGGTCTCAAACTCCTGACCTCAGGTGATCTGCCCACCTCGGCCTCCCAAAGTGCTGGGATTACAGGCACGAGCCACCATGTCTGGCCTTATTTTTTATTTTTTATTTATTTATTTTTGAGATAAAGTCTTGCTCTGTCTCCCATACTGGTGTTCAGTGGCACAATCTCGGCTCACTGCAGCCTTGACCTCCCAGGCTCAAGCAGTCTTCCCACTTCAACCCCCAAGTACCTGAGACCACAGGTGTGTGCCACCACACCCCGCTAATTTTTTTAATTTTTTGGAGAGATGAGGTCTTACTACATTGCCCAGGCTGGTCTCAAGTTCTTGGGCTCAAGCAATCTTGCTGTGGGGTTGATTCTTAAATGGGGAGTAGAAGTTAGACCAAAGTAGATGGGGACAGCAGGGAAAGGTATTCCAGGCAGAGGGAACAGCATATGGAAAGGCATAGAGTAAAACCAGCTGTGAGAACCACAGCAGTTCAGCAGCGAGGGAGGAGGCTAAGGAGGCCAGCAGAGGCCAGGTTTTCCAGGGCCTCATATATCGTATTAAGAAGTAAGATGCTGGACGGGCACGGTGGCTCACGCCTGTAATCCCAGCACTCTGGCAGGCCAAGGCAGGCGGATCACCCGAGGTCAGGAGTTTGAAACCAGCCTGGCCAACATGGTGAAATCCAGTCTCTACTAAAAATACAAAAATTAGCTGGGCATGATGGCACGTGTCTGTAATCCCAGCTACTCAGGAGGCTGAAGCAAGCGAATCACTTGAACCCGGGAAGGAGAGGTTGCAGTGAGCCGAGATTGCGCCATTGCACTCCAGCCTGGGCATCACAGCAAAATTCTGTCTCAAAAAAAAAAAAAAAAAAAAGGCCAGGCACGGTGGCTCATGCCACTTTGGGAGGCTGAGGCAGGTGGATCACAAGGTCAAGAGATCAAGACCATCCTGGCCAACATGGTGAAACCCCGTCTCTACTAAAAATACAAAAGTTAGCTGGGTGTGGTGGCGGTCACCTATAACCCCAGCTACTTGGGAGGCTGAGGCAGGAGAATCTCTTGAACACGGAAGGCACAGGTTGCAGTGAGCTGAGATCGTGCTACTGCACTCCAGCCTGGCGACAGAGCGAGACCTCCACCTCAAAAAAAAAAAAAAAAAAGTAAGATGTTTGGACTTGGCAGTTTGTTACTTGTGTGGCATTGATCATTGACCCTTCAAACACACTTGTGGCCCCAAGTTCCTCCTGGTGCCACAAAAAAAAAAAAAAATCCTCATAGGCATCATTTTTAGTGGACATGTCATATGCTGTCACAGGAATGTGCTACGATGCACTTTACCAATCTTTACTGGTTTGTGGTTTTTTGTTTTTTCGTTTTTTTGAGACAAGAGTCCTGCTCTCTGACCCAGGCTGGAGTGCAGTGGCATGATCTTGGCTCACTGCAACCCCCACCTCCCAGGTTCAAGTGATTTTTGTGCCTCAGCCTCCTGAGTGGCTGGGATTACAGGCGCCCACAACCACGCCTGGCTAATTTTTGTATTTATAGTAGAGACGAGTGTTCACCATGTTGGCCAGGCTGGTCTCGAACTACTGACCTCAGGTGATCCAGCCACCTCAGCCTCCCAAAGTGCTGGGATTACAGGAATGACTCTGTAATCCTCTACTATTGATTAAGGTTGTGGCCAGTTCTTCACAATTAGACACATTGCAATACAGATCTTTGAACATGAATCTTTATTTATACCTAGTTTGCTTTAACAAAGTTTCATACCAATGCAGCTGCCATTTGCATGAAGTCATCACAGCCACCAAGCCAGCAGAGCACCCGTGTGTCTTTCAACAAGCACCCCATAGGTGTCATGTCTGTGTTATACAGTGGCTCCAGGGCCTCCCTTGAAATTCGGCTGCAAATGTTGACAAAACCAACTTACCACCTGTCTTCTCTTTTCCTAGGCCCTCTCTCCTCCCATGCACCTTTCTAATTCCCCTCCAGCCTAGGGAATGGAAGCACCCAAGGTATCAGGACTGTGTCAAAAGGAAGAATAAATGGCCTTTGAGTGGGCCGATGAGGCACAGGAGGGGCTCGCTTGGGAGGAAGTGCCTGATTTGGGTCCAGGGTGGGGGGAACTCTTCCCAGCCCCACTGGGTGTGTATGCATAGGGGTAGTGGTGGAGAGATGGCACCCTGTGGGTAGTTAAGGGAAAGTGCTTTGAAATCTGCCCAGAGCATACAGGCATAAGGGCAAACTGACTGAGGCCCTGCTGTGTGCTGAGCCCGGTGGAGTGGAGGGCAGTGGCAGGTACAGCCTGGGTGGGAGAGGGAGGTGCTGTCCTCAGCTGAGGGGTGGGGCTGGGGGCCTGGGGAAGCACCGGGAGCTGCCCAGCCTCTGTTAGTTCTCCTTGGTATCCACACCAGGTGCGCTGATGACAAGTTGCCCAGGACCAGGCGGGGGCACCTCTGAAAAGCTGTAAATGAACCCACAGAGGACAGGCCCCTTGCTCTCCAGGCCAGGGGCACATGGCTGGCACTTGGAGCTCTCAAGAGAAAGAACAACCCCGTTTCAGACGGGGACTTCCACACAGCCCAGCAGTGGCATGCGGGCCTTCTCCCAGCGCCACCCACCCTTTTTGGTCCCCAAGGCTTCCTTCTTCTGGGGCCTTCAGTAGAGACAGCAAACCCCCTGAAGCCCCACAATCCCAACACCCCTCCTCTATTGCAAAGAGGAGAGGCCACAGGGCCCCTCGGCCTCCCCTCCTGCCATTAGCTTTGCAGCTCTCAGCCCACACCCCACCCACTGCCCTCCTGGGAGTGGGGGCCCCCATCTAGCTCCAGAACACCCCCATCTCCACAGAAGCCCCTCTCCCACTGGCCCACCCCTCTGCTGTGTGGTCAGCAGCTCTTCTCCCCACTATCCATTCCTTCCTCTCAGTCCAGAAAATAAAAACAGCTATTGCTCTACCCCCTCTCCCTTCTCAGCCCAGCTTCCCCAAAGAACTGTCCACTAGCTGTCTGTACTTCCTTCCCTCCTGAATGCTCGTGACCCTACTCTGGAGAAGGTGCCATGGCATGGGAAGCCACTCTCCCAAACCCTCTCCTCCTCGTCTCTCCAGGCCACTCTGCTGGCCGCCCCACCTTCCTGGACAGCACAGCTCCTTCTCTGACCCCTCCAGGTGGGTGGCGCAGGCCTGCAGACTTCTCCCTTCCTCTTTTCATTCTCCCACTGGCTCATACCCAGGGGGTCCCTGGAGCCTCTTCACAGTCGCCATCCTGGCACAGGCCATGGGTCAGTCACAGCCCCTAGGCACCAGGGCAGCCTGGGCCTCCCAGCCTCAGTTGGGATATGGGGGGAGGAGCCAGGCGTGACCATCACAGAGACCATCCTGGGTCTCCAGCCCATGACCTGTGGGGACCAGGAGGACCGGAAGGAAGGCAGCCACTGTGTGTTCCTGGACCCAAGCAGACACTGGGGTTCCTCTAGGAGGGGCTGGGGCACCAAGCTTCTGGGTGATCTGCTGGCTGGGCCCTTGTTCCTCCAGGAAGAGCAGCTGAGACACTATCCTACCCCATCCCTCCCCAACCCCTCCCCAAAGTCATATGGAGCAAGCCTCCAAAAATTGGTGGTTGGGGTTTACTGCTTCCTGAGGTGGAGTAATCTCCACCCAGAGGCAAAAGTGTCCAGGTACAAATATTCTCTTTCTCTCTCTCTTGCTTTTTGGTTAACAGCTCTACTGAGGTGAAATTCAAATACTATACAATTCACACATTTAAAGCATACAATTCAGTGGGTTTCTGCATATTCACAGCGTTGTGCAATATTTTCACAGTCATTTTAGAATATTTTCATCACCCAAAAAAGAAAGCCTGTGCCCGTTAGCTATGATCCTCCCCAGCCCACCACTCACCCACGTTCCTTTCTCTGCAGATTTGCCTATTCCAACACTGCAGGCTTAATGTCTCTTGCCTCAGTTTCCCCAACTATAAAATGGGGGTGATAATGGTGGCTCCAATTTGATAATGGTTGAGAGGGTTCAATGAGTTAATGTAAGGACGAAGGATGAGGTCTGCACAGAGTCAAGGCTACGTAACGTCTACTGTCGTTATTACTTGACGTTGGCTGGGTCTCTGGGGGCTGGAGCTCTTCCACTGCCCACTAGCCTTCCACTTGCCCCATGAGCTCATTCCGCCCTCCCCTCCGTCCCCCGCCCAGATTCTCTCCTAGACTCCAGATATCCCAACAGTCCCTCCCCAAGCCTGTCTGTCCTGCTGTGTCCCTCACTCAGGAAATGACCTTCCACCTGGTCACCTGGGCCAGAAACTGAGGGGCGTCCTTGAAACCTCCCTCCCCCTGTGCCTGCCCCCGTCATCTGTTCCATCAGTCTGGACCGTGTCCTCACAGCCCCTCCCCGGTGGCCACCCTGACCAGTCCCCACCACCAGCATTGGTCACCAGCCTGGCTCTGGCGTTCCATGTACTTCCATCCACCACGCATTGGCCACGGGGCCTCAGGTGAGTCACTCCTCTCTGAGCCGCCGCCTCCTGGAAAATAACACAGGGATAACTACGGTGCCGCCTTCCTTCGCTGTGTTGAGGATGACATGAATGCAATACATGAAGAACTTCAGCCCTTGATCGTCACTGTTGTCATCGTTATTCTCGCTCCTCTGGCTGACTTGACCACTCCTGACTGGGGTCCTTGCCCTCATCTCCCCCTTGGGACATCCTCCACACATTTTATAAAAGCTGCCATTACAGAGTGCTGACCACGTGCAGGACAGCAAGCCCAAACTGCCAAGCTCCCTTCACCATCACGACACGCCCACGAGGCAGGTGCCAGTGTCCTCGTTCACAAAGGAGGAAACTGAAGCTGAAGGACCCTCACAGGAGTTAACCATCGCCTCTGGATACACAGCTGGCACCTGTGTATTGATTCAAAGCATTTAGTGAACATCTACTGTGTGCTGGCACTGAGCTAGGTGCTAGGAAAACAGTAATAAACCAGACTGGTATACAGCTAGCCCATATGGTAAAGATCTTTCTAGAACACAAATCTGACTCCCTTGAAATCCTCCAGTGACCCCATCGCCCTTAGGATCTAGTCCACACACCTTCCCAGGTCACCCTTGGTCCTCTGGAGTCCCCCACCTCTGTGGCCACTTTGCTGACCGCTCCTCCCCCTGCCGCCTCTCCCACCACCCCTGCCAGGCCCTCTCTGCTCCAGCCCATGGCCTGGGGTGCCTCTCCCACCAGCTTTGCCATTCACATCTGCTTTCCTACCCTTTTCTCAATTTATTTTCTTTTTTTTTTGAGACAGGGTCTCACTGGTGCCAAGGCTAAGGTGCCATGCGGTGATCTCCGCTCACTACAGCTTCCACCTCACAGGTTCAAGTGATCCTCTGGCCTCAGCCTTCCAAGTAGCTGGGACCCCTGGGACCACAGGCAGACACGACCATGGTTGGCTAATTTTTAAATTTTTTTTGTAGAGACAGAGCCTCCCTATGTTGCCCAAGTTGGTCTCCAACTCCTTGGTCTCAAGTGATCCTCCCACCTCACCCTACCAAAGTGCTGGGACTACAGGTGTGAGCCACCATGCCTGACCCTATTTCTCATTTTCATTGCCTGCAGAACTTTTACTATCTCTTGAGATTTTATTCACAGTCACCTCCTCCAGGAAGCCTTCCTTTCCCAACTTCAGGTTAGGAGCTCCTGGGTAGCCCAGGCCCCATCTTGCAGCACAGGGGCTCTGTGCTGATTTGCCTGTCTTCCTTGAGAGCCGCCAGAGTCTCGCTGAACTCAATGGCCCTCGCCCTATCCCTGCCCGCCACCCCGTCCAGTGCCAGGTGCGTGGGTTTCCTCTCTGGATGTCTGTGCCTGGCTGGAAGGCCAAGGTGCTTGGCCAGCAGTGGCTTTGCTTCCTTTGCGCGTCTGTGGAGGCAGGGCTGGTGCAGGGGTGGAAGCGGTGCCTCTCGGGAGCAGCTGCGTGCAACCTGCCAGGGCTCTGGCTCCTGGGCCTGGGTGAACTGCCCAGGCCTCCATCCCTCCCCTCCCCCGGGCACCGGCTCTCACAAGGCGGGGGTGGCTGCCCTGGGAAGAGAGGATCTGCGCTGGAGTCAACTGGATGAGCGCCCAGTCCTGGCTGTGGAGCCGCTCTGTGCCTCAGTTTCCTCATCTGAAAAATGGCATCAGCCGTCCCTACCCACCTTGCAGGGCTGTGAGGGGACGTGGGCAGGGACAGTGGACAGATACTGTGTCCCCGGAGGGCAGACACTTCGTTGGCTGGCTTCCTGACATTCCCATCTTGGACACGTTGTGTTTCGGTTTCCAAAAATTCCGGTACAGTTGGTTTTAGGCTTTGTCTCGGGGACAGCCCCATCTTGTGCTTCGCGCGGGTGGGAGCGGGTGCAGAGAGGGCTCTTTCTGGAGGGGCTGGGTCCCAGCGGCGGCCCCCCCAGCGCAGTCCACTCAGTCGTCAGGCGGGAGCCGCTCCCGGGAAGCAAGGGCCGCGGGAAATGGCGTAGGGCCGCGACCTGTCCCGTGCAGGGACGAGGCCTGGCGCGGAGGCTGGAAACCCAAGGGTCATGCCACTCCCTGGGGGGCGTAAGGTGGGTCAGGGACGTCCTGTGGGGCCCCAGACGCCCCCCACGACCGCCCCGGCCCCGAGAGCCCCAGGAAAGCCGCAGCCGCCCCGAGGGCCACTCGCAAGATGGCGGCCGCCAGTGCAGGCGCCGGGAGAGGGAGGGCGCCGTGGCCGCCACGGTCAGCGCGCAGCCCCGGGGTGCGGGCGCCGGCGGCGTGGGGAGGAGGGAGTTGGGGTGGGTGGGGGGCCGGGAAGAGCCAGCGAGAGGGGCAGGGAGGGGAACAAAAGGTCCCTTTGTGGCGCTGCGGGAGAAGAGGGAGCGCATTACCCAATGCCCAGAAGCCATGTTGGTAACAAGAGAACCATTCTCTGCCTCGCTTGGAAAACAACTTGGAGCAGAGAGAGACAGGGAGAGATTTAACCCCATGGGCGCGGGCGCAAGGGGCTCAAGGCCACGGCGGAAGGTGGGGAGGAGCGAGGGCACACTCAGGGCCTGGACGGCCAGATCTCTCAACCCGTCCCGTCCTGTGCCCGGGTGGCTCCTGGGTCTAGAGTCCATCATGGCCGCCAGGTCAAACCCCAGCCGCCCTGTGACCCAGCCGCAGCCATGGCTTCCACCTGCCTGGGCCTGGCCTGGTCCTTTCCCCTGAGCCACTTGCTCCAAGCTCTAGGGCCTGGCCCACCCTAACCTCAAGAGGACGCCCTCTGAATCCTCACATTCTCTGGCTTCACGTCCCAAAGCTGGTCCTGGTTCCAGGGCCACCAGGGCTGAAGCCTCCTGATGCTGACAGGGAGCTTGTCCCTTCCATCTTTGCACAGTTTGCCTTTCAGAACATTTTTCCTAAAATTTAGGCATATCTCTTCTTTCCCCACCACAGCTTTCTCCCCTTCCCCCACCTTCTACCTCCCAACACTGACTCTCTGGCTCCCAGAGAGGCCATCTGATCACAGGCAAGTGGTTCTAAAAGAAGCTACTGTTCGTGAGCACCTACTGTGGTTAGAGCACTTCCCACACGCTGACTTGATGACCCTTGCTACCTCCAGCCAACCTGTATGAAGTGAGCTGCTGTCCATCTGCTGAGGCTACTTATTCAAAAAGCACCTCGCACAGGGACACACATAGGAGGCACTGGATGAACAAAAGATAGGAAGAGTTGGGAGGCCGAGGTGGGTGGATCACGAGGTCAGGAGATCAAAACCATCCTGGTGAAACCCCATCTCTATTAAAAATACAAAAATTAGGCAGGCATGGTGGCACGTGCCTGTAGTCCCAGCTACTCAGGAGGCTGAGGCAGGAGAATCCCCTGGGAGGCTGGAATCGCCACTGCACTCCAGCCTCCAACCTGGGCGACACAGTGGGACTCTGTCTAAAAAAAAAAAAGGAGATAGGAAGAGGCCAGGCGCAGTGGCTCATGGCTGTAATCCCAGCACTTTGGGAGGCCAAAGCAGAGGACTGCTTGAAGCCAAGAGTTCAAGACCAGCCTGGGCAACATAGCAAGATCCCCATCTCTACAAAAAAAAAAAAAAAAAAAAAAGCAATAATTTGCCGAACGTGGTGGTGCCCACCTGTAGTTCCAGCTACTTGGCTACTTGAGAGGCTGAGGCAGGAAGATCGCTTGAGTCCAGGAGTTCGAGGCTGCAGTGAGCCAAGATTGCGCCACTGCACTCTGGCCTGGAAGACAGAGTGACACTTTGTCTCAGACATGACATAACATAACATAGCATAACATAAAAAAGATAGTATGGTTGCTCATTAGCAGAATAAAGAGGTCCTTCCTTCCTTCCTTCCTTCCTTCCTTCAACAAACACTGATTGAGCACTGGCCATGTGCCCAGCACTGTTCCAGCTCTGGGGCTATAGCAGTAGACATAACAGACCAGCTTGCCCTCACAGAGCAGCTATTCTCCTCTTTCCTCAGGAAGATGGGCAGCATACAAGTAAACCTACAAGCTAACATCAGGCAGCCGTGAGTTCCAGAATGAAAAACAAAGCAGGGTAAAGGTGGAGAGAGATGGGAGGGGTGTTATGTTAGACATGGTGGTCAGAGAAGACCCCTGCGAGAGTATGAGTTTTGACAAAGATCCGAAAGAAGAGAGGAAGAATATCTGGGGAAAGAATATTCCAGCCAGTGGCAACAGCATGAAAGGCCTGAGAGGGAATGTGCTGTTGAGTTTAGGAACAGCCAGGAGGCCAGTGTGTGGGAAAGGGAGTCAGACACGTGGGGTTGGAGGGCCTAGCTCTGAACGCAGGGGGAAGGCCCGTTGGGGCTTTGAGCAGGGGATGGTGTGGTCTGAGTTCCATCGCAACAGGACTCTCTGGAGGTCAAGGTCAGAAACTGAGAGACCCACAGGCCTTGGCCGCAGCCCTCCTTACCCCCCCCCATCCCTTGCAGCCACTCCTCCCCTGTTATCCACCCCTCCTAAATGAGACCCAAATCATTCTTTCAGTAAGTGTTTACTGAGCATCTAGTATGTGCCAAGAATGGGCCTGTTCATCTAGGACAGGTTCCTAAGGAGAGCAGCCTTGCCCCTGAGGGCAGTTCGCTAATGGGGGGTTCCAGGTCCCTGAAGGGGAGACTTGCCTGTGGACATCCTGGTTGCACAGAAGGAAGCTTCTTCTTGGGGAAATTTTTAAAGCTTCTCAAAGGACTCTGAGGACATTCCCTGCCCCACCAGCCTCATGGTGCCATGACATCAGCAAATGGCCTAGAAAAGTAGGGGTTCGGCTGGGCGCGGAGGCTCATGCCTGCACTTTGGGAGGCTGAGGCAGCTGGATCACCTGAGGTCAGGAGTTTGAGACCAGCCTGGTCAACATGACGAAACCCCGTCTCTACTAAAAATACAAAAACTTAGCCAGGTGTGGTGGCAGACGCCTGTAATCCCAGCTACATGGGAGGGTGAGGCAGGATAGATAATTGCTTGAACCTGGGAGGCAGAGGTTGCATTAAGCCAAGATCCCGCCACTGCACTCCAACCTGGGCAACAGAGCGAGACTGTCTCCAAAAAAAAAGAAAAGCAGGGGCTCAGTGCCTCACCTCTGACCTCAGGCTGGCTCCTGGCCTCCCAGGGCCTCAGTTTCCTCATCAGTAAAACCGCACCCACTCTGGAGCTCTGCGGGTGTATCAAAAGAAGGCAGCTTGCCCTTCGGGGGTAGGAAGGGGGCTCTGAGACATGAGGCTGCAACTCGTGGTCACCCAGCTGGGAAGGGACAGCACCTCCCACCCGCTCCCGCCAGGGCTGCCCCTGCTCTTCTGCCGCTCCCAGTGGCCTGGCGGGTGCCTCAGTTCAGCCATGGTTATGAAGCAGATGCATATGAACTGTCTGCGGGTGTCAGGCAGCACCTGGAGAGTGAGGTGGGGCAGTCATGCAGAAAGTGGTGACACTAGCAGGGGGTTTCAGATGGCAGAGAGGCCGGTGGGCAGGAGAGGGAGGACAGAAGCAGGATAGACCGAGGGATTGCAAATGAACAGAAAGGAAATGTGCTCCTGCTAGGCCCCCTGCCCTGGGCAGGGAAGAGAGCGACCCCTGATTCCCACTTGCCCCACTGACTTGCTATAGACCCTTGGGCAGCCGCCCCTTGGCCTGTCTGGTCAGCATCTTCATTTGTCAAGTGGGCTCATCCCTCTGGTCCCATAGGACGGTGCTGAGAATCAGGCAAGGTGAGGGGTATGCACACACCAGTCTGGGTGTAAAGCCCTCAGAGGCTCCCGTTAACAGTTAATGGGCTCCAGACGTGCAGCATTTACAGAAGAACCCACCGTGGTGAGTTCATGTCACAGGCGATGCCACAGAAGGGTGTGAGACCGAGAGAGGCAGAGACAGAGGGGGAGAGAGAGATGGCTGTGGCAGAGAGCAGGGAAGGCTTCCTGGAAGAAGGAAGACCCACACTGTGTGTTACGGAGGGATGGGCAGGATTTGCAGAGGCCAAGAGGTGCGGGGAGAGCTTGTAGGTGGAGGGACCAGCACCAGCACAAGGGAATCTGCTTGGGGCGTGGGGAGGGATGTCAGCCCCCTGGCTAGCAAGGTGGGGTGAGGAGGCTGGGGTGGGATCCTGGAAAGCCCCAGCTCGTCCTAGGCCAGGGCCCCAGGTCTCACCTCCCACCACTCCCAGCCCTGGGCCGAAAGCTCCCATCTGGTTTCTCCTCTGGCCTCTGCTCAAGCCCTGCCCCCACCTCCAGTGCACTCCGCTCAGTGTCTCTGCTGGCTGCTTCTGACTCATTGTTCCAAGCTGCGCAGGCACAACCCCCTCCAGAAAGCCCAGGCTGACAGGTCTCCCCTGGGATTAGTTCATTCTGTCCCAAGGGGAAGCTGCTATTATTATCCCCATTTTACAGAGGGGGACATTGAGGCTCAGAGAGAGGTCCAGGGCTGCACGGCTGGTGTCAGCGCTGGGATTCCAACTCCAAGTGGCCTGGCTCTCCTTTGAGCTCTTCGGCTGCCTCCCCACACCGCCCTGTGCCGGGCACTGCGGTCTCCTTACAGCCGGTGCAGGAGGTCGCTGGTTTGGCATTATTCCCTCCCCCGCTTCTCAGAGGAGGAAGCTGGAGCCCAGAGAAGGGTTGGGACCTGCCTGCCGCCACGCGGCCAGGAAGTGGCCAAGCAGATTCTGAAGCCAGGAGTGGCTGACCCCACTCCTCTGTGACAGGCCTGGGGAGGCTGCCAGGCCTGGGACGCAGGGGTGCATGGAAGGGAAAAGACTGTGGCCCAAGGCCCAGTGAGAGCCCAGGGCAGCCCTGGAAGGCGGAAAAGACAACCAGTGGGGACGAGGAGCAGAGTGGACAGGCCTGAGGAGCGAGGGACAGATGGTGGTGGTGAGGTGGTGAGGCGATAAGGCTGAAACGGTGGGACCAGAGGAGGCAGAAGGGGAGGCGGAAGGGGCTGACAAGGGGAGTCGGGAGGACCCCAAGTGGCCATGCCAAGCCCTGGGTTTTGGGGCACCCCTGCCCTGTCCGGGTTCAGCCCTAGCCACTTGACCCCTGGGATGGTGCAGGGAATAGGGGTCAGCGGCAGTCACAGCCTCTCTTGACTCCTAGAATGAAAGGAGTTGGGGCCCCAAGTGGGCAGCAGACTTAGAGTCAGCATGGGTCACGAGGAGTCACCCAGTGCGGGCCCAGTGCCCTCGTCCACGTCACACCCTCGCCCAGCAAGCACAGGACGGAAGCCTCGAGGCCCTTCCACGCGGCACTGTCGTCAGTCAGCGGAGTCACATGGGGGGCAGGCAGTGGAGCCCTGGCGCCTTCCGGTGGCTTCCCCACCTCCGCCCCTCCCCTCAGGATCCTGCCACCGCTCTTGGAAAACAACTGAGGAAATCAAGTGGAAACACAAATCCGCCACCCAGTCCCTCCCGCTCCCCCGAGGCCAGATTCCATCCCCCAAACCCCACTGCACTTGGGGAGCAGGCTTGGCCTCAGAGGCTGTGCCAGCCCAGCAGGGCTTGCCTTGGCGAGGTTCCGTGGGCACTGGTGATTGGTCCTGGGGTTCCCAGCAGCTGGGCCTGTCTGTTGCCCCATCTGGTCCTACAGAACCAGCCCTACCCCAGAGGGACCGGGTAACCAAGCTTGAGCCTCCCTGCAACCTCTAGACTCTGGGATCCGGGGCCAGGGAAATTCCAGGCCTGGCTCTACCAAAGCCTAGCTGGCCACCCTGGGCAAGCGCCTTCTCTCTGTAGATCTGAGTCCTCATCTGTAAAATGGGAGTGATAGGCCATGCCCCGTCCACCTGAAAAGGGTGGCGAAGAACGGCAAGTAGGGAGGGCAGCTCTGTGCAAAGTCTCGAGATTTTGTCCACTTCCTTTTTTTTTTTTTTAAGACAGGGTCTCACTCTGGGGCCCAGGCTGGAGTGCGGTATCGCGATCATGACTCACTGCAGCCTCAACCTCCTGGGCTCAAGGATGGCTCACCGATGGCTGCTTTGATGTTTACAGGGAGGCGTTACTTCCCAGGTTCAGCTCCGTGTGGGGGACATGAATCACGGACGGCAGTAAGGGATTCCATAGGCAGCTCGCCTCTGACCAGCGGCCCACGGAGCCTTTCTCAGCTTGGCCTCCCCGCCTCCCACGGTGGCCACCGCACCTGCCCCTTCGGGCCTTCGTAAAGGCGCATCCAGGCAGCTTCCTTGCTGAAGCACCCTCTCCACAGAACTCCTGCTCGTTCCTCAAGACCCAGCTCGACTGTCCGTCCTCTGTGACACGTCCTGATTCTGGGCAGCGTGAGGGGTGACCGCCACCCCATGTAGGTTCCTATAGCACACTGCGTCGGTGTGGCATCATCCATCCGTGTCCCTGATCAGGGTGTGGACAGGGCCTGTGCCTCAAGCATCTTGGTTTCCCTGCCCCATGCCCAGTGCTAGGCCTAAGGAATAGCAGAGCTCAGTGGACTGTGCGCCTGACTGTGGGCAGAGACCCCGGTGTCTCCTGGGCACACTCAGCCTCGAGGCAGCAGCTCGGCTCCTGACTGATAGATTCGGGGGCAGGTGATGGGTGTGAGGCAGTTTCCCCTGCCAGGTACCTGCTGCATGTTTTTGGGAGGACCATAATCGTGGAACTCCAGAGCTCTCCTGGGAAGATGGCCATAGTGGAAGGTGAGAGGACACTGGCAAGTTGGAAAATGGACAAAATCAGGCCAGGTGTGGTGCAGTGGTTCACACCTGTAATCCTGGCACTTTGGGAGGCCAAGGTGAGAGAATTGCTTGAGATCAGGAGTTCAAGACCTGCCTGGGCAACAGAGTGAGACCCTGTCTCTACAAAAAATTTAAAAATTAGCTGGGTGTGGTGGCTTGTGCCTATGCTTCCAGCTATTTGGAAGGCTGAAGTGGGAGGATCACTTAAGCCCCAGAGGTTGAGGCTGCAGTGAGCCGAGATCACGCCATTGTACTCCAACCTGGGCCACAGAGCAAGACCCTGCCTCCAAAAAAGAAAAGAAAGTGGACAAAATCTCCAGACTTCAGACCAAAGCGGAGGCCAAGACAGAGGGGACTAGAATGTTGGGGAGGGGACTACGGATGTGTTTTGAAGGAAAAACTGTGGCTGATGACTAGCCATAGGGGATGAAGGGGATGGATGAGTCAAAAATGACTCCGAAGCCTCATGCCTGGGTCACTGGAGAACAGTGGGGCTGTTGATGGGGCAGGGAAGCGGGAGGGGTTGGTCTGGGGGCAGGATGGTGACGTGGGTTTGAGACATGGACTCACAGCATTTTCAGGCGGGAAGCAACCTTCAGAGGTCACCAGGGTCACACGTGAGGAAGTGGAGGCTGAGTGGGGAGCTGCCACTCAGCCGGACACCTGTGACATCGAGCGCCTGGGACAGGGTCTTGGTGCTGGTGGGGACCTGGACAGTGACACAAGGTGTGAAGTCCGTGCCTTCCCAGGTCCTGCACTGGGCTCTGGGGACCTGGTGGTGAATCAGACCCAGTCCCCACACTTAGGGGCTCACTGTTCCATGGAGGAGACAGACATGACTGTAATTACTACCTGGGCTAAGAGGATGGTGTGGTGGAGACTCAGAGGGCCAAGCCTACCTTGTGGGGGGACATGGGTGGGGGAAGTAGCAAAGGAACGAGGGCATCCCTGTTGTCAGAAGTAGGCTCCTCCGTGCCAAGAGCATTTCATTTAATCCTTGCAACCATCCTGCAGGCTCTGTGGTATTACTGTCCCCATTTTACAGATGAGTTTGAAAAAGATGAAGCAGATTGTCCAGGGCCCTGCAGATGGAATGACACCCAAACTCTCACTCTTAACCCCTGCGTCTTGGAAGAGGTATGCTGGAGCTGAGGCCTGATGGAGGAATAGGAGTTTCCCAAGGGACAAGGAGGGAGGCGGCGACACTGACACTTGCCAAGACCCGTTTTTCCATCGGCAGGGTCTGAGGTGCTGGTGGTCTACAGCCTGCCTCCTTACCTCTTGCCCAGGGCCTCTCATAGCTCTTCCGGCCCTCATCCTGTCCCAGGACCCCTCATTTCACAGACCCTGCCTTTCCCACCCCCTACTGGTGACAGCAGACTGATCTGATGGATTTGCCCAGCGACTGAGCTGGGGGTGGGGTGGGAGAGGGCCTGTTACTGATCCCTGGGAACCACTGCCCACGCTCCCCAGGCCTTCCCAGCACAACCCTGCTCCCACCCACACCTCCCCACTGCGTGGCCTCTTCTTATCCCGGCAGCGACCCTGCAAAGCAAGTCACCCCAGAGAAGTGAGGGTGTGCCTGAATCACCCAGCGCATAAGCAGCTGAGCTAAGGCTCAGACCCACAGGCCTGGAGTCTCAGACCATGGCGGTCCCCTGAGCTTGGACAAACCACAGAGCACTTTTCTGTCCTTGGGCTGTGGTTTGCAGGGCACCATGGGAGTGATCAGGGGAGAAGGAGGGTTGAGCACTAGCAGTCTTGGGCAAATACAGTTTATAACCCAGGGTGTGGCAGTGTGCTGGAGTCAGCTCACACTGGCTTCCGAGAGCCAACTGTGAAAGTCTCTGGAATCTTCGAAGCCAGTTGATATTACCTTGGAAGCTTTGAGCCTGCCCTGATGAGAGTTTTTATATGCAAACTGGCAGTCTATCTCTGTGTCTCCCACTCCCACAGACAGAGCTGGTTGTGAAGCATTTTTACCAGCACATGACTGTCCAGAGGGCCCGTCTCCTGGCTCCCCAGGGGGCTCCTGGGTTCTCTCAAACTCCCAGCCCTATCTGGGGATATTTGGGGAGTCCTTCTTGCTCAGAATCCATTGATATCTCCCACTTGCCACCAATGAAAGTCCAAACTCCTCCCCTGGGCTTCCTGGCCCCAGCATCAGGCCCAGGCAATCTTCCCAGCTGCATCTTGACTGTTCCCTTGGTGCCCCCATGCTTGAGCCAAACAAGAACAGATGATGCTTGCCGAAAAGGCCCTTGCTTCCTCAGTTTCCTGCTGCTGTGACACCCGCACCTTTGCTCATGCTATTCCCTTTTCCCAAAATGCCTTTCTCCCAACTCTGCCTCTTGAAATCGTCTCCAGCCTGCAAGGCGCATTCACAACTGGTGTTCAATCAATGTTTCTTGGCCAAATGGGAGGGAGCTTGGACGAAGGCTCCACAACCAGGACTGACCTGGTGGTGCCTGGGTGAAGGCCAAGACCCTGGGAAACCCTGCATCCAATCCTCTGCCTCAGGACAGAGACACCCCGAAATCCCCTGCCTTCCCTAGCTTGCTTGCAGTCTCCCAGATAATGGGGTGTTAATGGAGGACAGACTGGTCACTGCTTCACAGGTAGCAAAAACAGAAACCAACTTGAACCATCCAGGTTACCTGGAAACCAATCCCTTCATTCTGTGATCAGTCTCAAACTCCTCTGCATCCTTCAAAACCCAACCCAGGTGCTGCCTCCATTGAGAGGTCTTGCCCAGTTGGAAGTCCTCCATTACCCTCTTGCCCCTGTGCCCTGCGCACACTGATCATTGCACTCATGGCACAGGGTAGTACTTATCTGTCTGTCCATCATCCCACTAGACCACAGCCAGTGAAGACAGAGCCTTATTTAAGGCTTAATCCTCAGGCTGGTGCCCAACAGGCTTAGGAGGTGCTTGTTGGACTAACTTGAAATGACTCCATCACTGTCAGCCAAGTCATCCTCCACTATCCTTGGGCCTCAGTTCTCCCCTCTGGATAAGCCAGACTTAGACGGGGTCATTTCCAAAGACATTCTGCCTCTCCCATTCTGGGATTCTGTGATATGCCCCACTCCTTATCCATCTCTAATCTTCAAGTCTCTTTCCCTAAGCTTCAAGCCTTCCGGTGGGTGATGCCCCTTCCTCGGCTGCCTTCACCAGCACCACCTCACCCTGCAGACCACAGCAGTCTCTCCTCAGACCCCTGAACTCCATTTTCAGGGTGCTCTCTTCTCTCAGACTGTGGACTCCTCTGAAAGGGCAGAGGCCTCTCCTGCCCACCCCAGGCCTTGCTCACCAGCCAGCTGCACAGTCAACACCCATAAGTGCCCATCAATGGGCTGTGATGGAGTGGCCGGGGCTTGCGGGGCCTTTGGAGAGTTGGCAGAGTTCCGTTCAGACAGGCCTGGGAGCTGCCTGCCTATCACAGTGCGGGTTGTGGGGGTCCCCTCAAGCCTCCAGGACAAACAGCCCCATCCCATTCTCTGCCTATTTCACTCACACCTTCAGAGGGTGTGTATGCAGGAGTGTGAGAGGACAGGCTGCTGCCCCTTCCTCCCCATCCCACAGAGGGACACAGTGGCTATGTGGCCGCTGTCCTTTCCCAATTTCTGCTTTCTTCTCTATCTCCCAAGCACACCTAGAGACAGATGCATGTGCATGTGTGAGCACACTGCACACACACATGCACACACATGCACACACACATGCACACACACACATGCATGCACAGAGACAGAGGGTCATGAGCCCCTGTATCAGTCACCCTGCACTGACATTTGGAGCACAGGGAGTTGTCCATGTGCCATCCAGCTGTGTTGACCCCAGGGGAGACCATGTGGGGCTGTGAGAAGGGGCTCCCAATCCCTTGTCAGTCTTGAAACCCCCCTACCCTGAGGCATCGCCATGCAGCAGGAAAGCAGCCCACAAAGCCTCCAACCCTGGCTCTGTGTCTCTGTCTAAATCACCCAGGTCCCCACTGTTCTCATGTGGTGACCTCCTGCATCTCTAATGCAGTCTCTCTCTGTCTCTCATGCACACAATGTAGTCAGGGAACACACAGAACAAGCTTCGGGAGGTCAAAAGGGGCAGTCAGTGGGCCAGGACATCCCAGAAGGCTCCAGGGAGTGGGGGCTCTTGGCGACGCAGATCCGATGGCTTACAACCCAGACTGTGGCGCCCCCTCCCCTAAGAGCTAGCTGGATGATCTTTAGCAAAATCCTAACCTCTCTATATCTCAGTTTTGCTCTCTAGAACATAGCGGCGGGTAATAGTGCCATCTTGTAAGGTGGTTATGATTAAATGCATTTGATGTCCACTACATTGTGGCATGCAGTAAGGGCTCAGTAAACATTGGCTGCTGCTGTTATAAGTGTGGAGGGGGTGTCCAGTGTCCTTGCCTATGAGCCCGCGCTGTGCTGGGTGCTGGGAAAGACACCGAGGAGTTCATGAGAATGGGGAGGGGCAGACAGGGAGCGGGCTGCTCACAGGCCTGGGGTGGTGGAGGCGGGGAAATGTATGTGTGCACGCGTGCATATGAGCATTTGTTTCTGGGTGTGCTGCAGGAGCAAATGAGGACGGTTGAGGGGCCAAGCCCTGATGGAGGAGGATCGGGAGCTGTGAGAGGCCCCACATGAGGCCAGATGTGGTCTCAGAACAACAGCACAGTGAGAGGAGGGAGTTCCGGGCAGAAGGAATGGCCTGGGCAGAGGTGTGGACAGTGAACTGTGGCCAAGGAGGACATGCTGCGGAAGTCACCAGCTTCAGGACCACTCCCACTGAGCAGAGAGGGACAGAGACCTCCTTGAGCTGCTCTTGACCCCCGCCCCACATGGGTGACACACCTCCATTTCACGTCTCTACCCCTTTGTCCATGCAACCCCTCCCACAGGTCACATCCCTGAGAAGAGCACGAACTCAGCGTGCTTTCCTAGAACTACAGGTGCCCCTCACCCAGCATGGGAGCTTTCTGAGGTCTGCAGGTCGGAGGAACTCAGTAGAGACTAGCTGACGAATGAATGAATGAATGGACCACCTGTATCCCCCTAGACGCTAATGAGTCACCTGAGGACTGACACCATCCTGCACCCCATGCCATCCCACACCCCGTGACACACCGTACAATCCCCAGGGACATGGACACACACCCCGCAGGCCATCACCATCCAGTGAGCCTCGCCACCCAGGCCACATGGAAAGCCGCTGTCTCTCCATGCACGCCCCTCCCCGTCCATCCACCCACCCACACACACTTTCCCTCTTGCCTGGGGCAGCTGGGAGGGGAGGCTGGGGCAAGGCAGGGCCAGAGGAGCCTCAGAGGCAGCCGGGGTAGGAGACTGGGGGAGGCTGGGAAAGTCCGGGCTGTCTCTTCTGGGGGGCGGTGGGCGGTGTGGTGGGGCGCTCGAAGGGATGGGGGGAGGGAGGAGGGTCGCCAGCCCAGTACAGCTGCGTCCCCTCCCCAGCAGCCTGCCTGGGCACAGAAAGGCCTCTTTGTTCTCCGCCTTTAAAGGGTAAGAGAAACACTTATGCATGGCAAATTAGCCCAAAAATGTATTTCTCTAAAACACCCAATTGTCTCACCAGGCCTGCAGCTGCAGGGAAGTTCCAGGGAGCCGGGGGAGGGGGCGGCTTTGGGGTGACCCTGGGGGACAGAGAGAGGCGGTGGGGAAAGAGGGGCCATCCCGCCTTCCCTCCTCTGCTCTCAGAGTCTCACAGTTGCAGAAGGGCACAGCTGGGGAGGGCCCTGGGATCAAGGAGACCAGCCCTGGTGTTATAGAGGGGGAAACTGAGGCCCAGAGAGGTGGTCTGCCTGGCCTCAGGTCACACAGCAGAGTGAGGGCTGGCTGGTGGCAGAGAAAGGGCTGGGTCCCGGGTCTGTTGGCTTCTTTCATCTGTTCTCACTTGTCCATGCTTGGGTCAAGCAAGCCAGCTGCCCTGGGCAGGAGCGAGAGAGGGAAACTGAGTGTTCTGCTCAGAAGCCTACTACTCAGTGCTTCAGTGCTCAAGGCACCAACTGAGCACTGCCTCCTCCCCAACCTGGTGCCCGCCTGCCAGGCATCTGAAGGCCAGTCTTCTGGGGCAAGGGGGAATCCAGGCAGGGGCACCTGAGGAGAGTCCTCCACCAAAACCTTCTCCCAAGAGTAGGCAGCAGGGTCCGTCTTACTCGGCAAATTGAAACCCAAGTGCATGAGGGGAAGATTCCAGGGCCCTCTGAGGAGCACATTATCCAGGAGTCTGCTCTCTGTGGACCCTGGGAACATCTCTGGGCTCCCAAAGATGAATCAGACACAGCCCTGTCCCCAAGGAACTCCCTGTCCTATGGGCGAGACAGATGGGTAAACAAACAAGTGTACCAAGAGTCCCACAGAGAAGAGCACTGCAACCAAACACAGGTCTGCCCCTCGCAACCAAACACAGGGGAGGAGAAGACGGGGAGGGATTTTCGAGGAGGGGCTCCAAGGCTAGGCCCTGAAAGGTGAGTCTGACGGTGGGATGGGGACAGTCAGGTCGGAGGGAACAGCAGGAGGACACAGCGGTGGCTCCTGAGAGCCACCCGGTTGACTTCTAGATTCAGAGTCATTGATTTTAGAGCATCTCTTGAACGCTCCTGAGTCCATCCCATGTAGAAGACAGGAGGGAGAAGAGACAGTCCCAGCCCTGGGGAGGATGTGAACTTGGTGAAGTGAGTTTCATACGTAGGAAACAACACCATACTGGCCATGAAAAGTGCCCAGAAGAGGGTGCAGATTGAGTGCCCTGGATCCTGTGTTCAGCTCGGGTGAGACCATCAGCAACCTGGGCTCAGTTTGTGCATCTGTACAATGGGGTGATGATATCCACCCAGCAGGACTGTTGGGAGTAGTCAGCGGGAGGAGATGCTGAAAGAGCCTAGGCTGTGGGCCAGTGCCCAGGAGGGTCTCAGCACTATGTATTCCAGCCTCCAGAGAAGTCTAGAAATGAGAGAGATGGGAGAAGGGCGTGGGCAGGGAAACAAGGAGGGGCTGTCAGGAAATGTGTGAATGTTGGGGCTGTGAGTGTGAACGTGTGTTTGTGATTGTGTCTTTGAGTACGTGTGTGTATGAATCAGTGTGTGCACATGTGTAACTGTGAGTTGTGGGCATGTGTATGCATGTGTATTACGATTGTGTATGACTGTGTGTGTGTGTGTACGTGTGTGTTGTGATTGTGCATATAATTGCATGTGTGTATGTGCATGAGTGCTGTGATTGCAAGTGCATCTGTGTGTGTTTGTTGGAGTACATGAGTGCCTGTGTGTGTGTGAGCAAGTGAGTGCACCTGTGTCACTGTGAAGGGACCACATTTGGGAACACCTCTTGGGAGGGGGACTGAGCTAAGCCTTGAAATGGTCAAATATATGAAGAGGCCAAGCTGCCTAGGGGGACCAGGACACCAGGAGACAGAAGGGACCTCCAAGAGGCCCAGAGATGCCAAGAAAGGAGAAACCTGCTGTGGGGTGGAGGCCTCAGCTCCACCTGGCTTCCCTGACATTCCAGGCATCCCTGGTGCAAGGTGGCACCAATGGTTGAGCCAGCCCCTGAGGTGAAGCAAGACCCTCCCCTCTACTACTAAGAATCTCCATGGCTTCCTCTTCCCTCCAGGTCCTCTTCCCTCCATGGACTCCGATGCATGGTCCACAGCATCCTGCACGACCCCTCCAGGGTCCTGTCTACCCTGCAGGAGCAGGCAGAGTCTCTGCGCCACTCTGCCCAGTCCTCTCCCACTGCCAGCCTCCTTGGTTCCCTGCACTTTGGCCAGACCAAATCATCCTCTCAAATCACGCCTTCAGATGCACCACCTTCCCTTGACCCTCCGCACCTGCATGGATTGCACCCCCATCTCCTAGACCTGGTCTGCCTGGGGTGTTCTCAGTCTGCACCAAGTGTTGGTCCTTCCCCTGCCCTCCTGCACCCCCATAATGTCTTGTGTTCCCACAAACATGTTACAGTCCTCTCAGCATGCTGTAACTTACAAAACCGTGATCCCTAAGTCCCAAAACCAAGGAAAACTTGTCAAAGAATTTGCTCTATAAAAGGAACCAGGAATTGAAAGCAGGGACTCAAACAGATAATCTGACCACACGTGTTCATAGCAGCATCATTCGTAATAGCCCAAAGTAGAAACAACCTAAATGCCCATCGACAAATGAATAAACAAAATGTGCTATATCCATATCATTTATTATTCAGCCATAAAAAGGAAGGAAATTCTGACACATGCCATAACATAGATGAAACTTGAAGACATTATGCTGAGTGAAATAAACTAGATATGAAAGAACAAATATTATATGATTTCATTTTTCTGAGGTCCCTAGAGTAGTCAAAATCACAGAGACAGGGCCAGGCGCGGTGGCTCAGGCCTGTAATCCCAGCACTTTGGGAAGCCAAGGCAGATGGATCACCAGAGGTCAGGAGTTCGAGACCAGCCTGGCCAACATGGTGAAACCCCATCTCTACTAAAAATACAAAAAATTAGCCGGGCATGGTGGCGGGCACCTGTAATCTCAGCTACTCGGGAGGCTGAGGCAAGAGAATCGCTGGAACCTGGGAGGAGGAGGTTGCAGTGAGCTGAGATCACACCATTGCACGCCAGCCTGGGCAACAGAGTAAGAATCTGTCTCAAAAAAAAAAAAAAAAAAAATTAGCCAGGCATGGTGGTGCACACCTGCAATCCCAGTTACTTGAGAGGCTGAGGCAGGGGAATCACTTGAACCCGGGAGGCAGAGGTTGCAGTGAGCTGAGATCGTGCCTCTGCATTCCAGCCTGGGCGACACAGCAAGACTCCATCCCAAAAAGAAAAAAAAAAAAAAAATCATAGAGACAGAAAGTAGAATGGGGATCTCCAGGGGCTGGAGGTAAGGGAGTTAGTGTTTAATGGGCATAGAGTTTCAGTCTAGGAAGACCAAAAAGTTCTGTGGATGGATGGTGGTAATGGTTGCACCACAATATGAATGCACCCAGTGCCACAAAACTGTACACTTAATAATATAATTAATATGGGAAATTTTAGGCTACATGTATTTTACCACACACACAAACTTATTGGGAAAAAAAAAAAAAAGCACCAGTCCTGCAAGTTTTATGAGGAAGACCTTTTCATAGATTTTAAGAAATAGTTTTCAGGCCTTGTAGCCTGTTGATAATAGAAGACAAGCAGATATCACTGACATCCTTCGAGCAGATGCCGGATCTCTTCTCCCCAGCGTCCCAGCGCCAGGTGTAGGTGAGACGGGTGCACAGTGACGTGTGCTGATAAACAAATGCCTTCTATGACTAGGTCCCCTGCCAGACCCCACTGCCATCTGGGAAAACCACTCTGGAGGCACCATCCCCCAAGTCCCTATCACAGCCCAGGAGTCTTCGGAGATGGCTGGGACACCCCAAGGGGAACATAAAATTACCCAGTGGGGCACAGAAGGAGAATCTCAGTGCTTATTTCTGTTTGTTTGTTTGTTTGTTTGTTTGTCTGTTTGTTTCTTCAGAGACAGAGTCTTGCTCTTGCTGCCCAGGCTGGAGTGTGATGGCACGATCTTGGCTCACTGCAACCTCTGCACCCCAGGTTCAAGCTATCCTCCTGCCTTAGCCTCCCAAGTAGCTGGGATACCACCACACCCAGCTAATTTCTTGTATTTTTAGTAGAGACGGGGTTTCGCTATGTTGGCCAAGCTGGTCTTGAACTCCTGGCCTCAAGTGATTCTCCTGCCTCAGTCTCCCAAACTGCTGGGATTACAGGCATGAGCCACCTCATCTGGCCCACTTATTTCTTAAGTTTACTCTCATTATTTTAAAACTTCTACTTTGTGCATGTTGAGCATAGTAGAACATGTACATAACTTAGAAATAAACAGATAATGCCTTGATATCTTACTTAGAAACTAAATGGATTTTTTTTTTTTTTTTTTTGACACAGCGTTTCACTCTTGTTGCCCTGGCTGGAGTGTAGTGGCACAATCTCGGCTCACTGCAACCTCTGCCTCCCGGGTTCAAGCAATTCTCCCGCCTCAGCCTCCTGAGTAGCTGGGACTACAGGCATGTGGCACCACACCCGGCTAATTTTGTATTTTTAGTAGAGATGGGTTTTCACCATGTTGGTCAGGCTGGTCTCGAACTCCTGACCTCAGGTGATCCGCCCACCTCGGCATCCCAAAATTCTGGGATTACAGGCGTGAGCCACCGTACCCAGCCAGATTCTTAGAAATTCTGTGAGATATACTCTGCTATCCAAAACTCAGGACCCAAATATATTCAATAATGGCTTCAATACTCGAATGCATCTGATTCATACTATCCAAACTCAGGCGCCAAATGAATTTTTTTTTTTTTTTTTTTTTTTTTTTGAGACAGAGTCTCCCTCTGTCACCCAGGCTGGAATGCAGTGGCATGATCTCAGCTCACTGTACCCCGGGTTCAAGTGATCCTCCTGCCTCAACCTCCCGAGTAGCTGGGATTACAGGTGCCCACCACCATGCCTGGCTAATTTTTGTATTTTTAGTAGAGATGGAGTTTCACCATGTTGGCCAGGCTGATCTCGAACTCCTGACCTCAAGTGATCTCCCTGCCTTGGCCCGAAATCGTATCTCTATTAAAAATATAAAAATTAACTGGACGTGGTGGTGTGTGCCTGTAATCCCAGCTACTTGAGAGGCTGAGACAAGAGGATCACCTGAGCCTGGGAGGTTGAGGCTGCAGACAGCCGTGATTGCGTCACTGTACTCCAGCCTGGACTCAAAGAAGAAAAAGGTCAGAGACAGCTGCTTAGACCATTGGAGTACTGAAGTCTTGTGGCCTCATTTAACAGATGGGAGAAATGAGATTCTGTCATTCTCACTTCACCCCCAGGAGACAGATGCTATTACCCACCAGAGTTTTTCTTATCAAACCACAAGGAAGAACTTGGCAAAGGCAGCCCCATGGCCAAGTACCCTCTCTATCAGCAAGTTCTGGGCCACTCTCACCAACCTCAACACATACACACCCTGCCTGGCCAATTCCTCCTCACCTATGAGCCTTGGTTCAAGGTCGGCAACTCCAGGAAGCCTTTCCTGGTGCCTTCCCCAACCAGGCACTCCCTTAGCCTGGGCCTTCCTTTGCTGGCTGTCTTCCCCTCAGAAGCAGTGTGCACCCCAGGACAGGTCCACGTAGGACTCTCCTCTGTGCCCTGGATGCTCTGCTGAGAGCCTGGTACACAGTAGAGGCCCAGCCTCTACGGGCCGTGAGCAAAGGGACAGGAGTAACCGCTAAGAGCCTCACACCAGGCAGCACACCCAAGTGTGGGACTGGGAGGCCTCTCAGGTCCCTCCTAGCCCTGATACCCGATCATGACCCTGATTGCAGGTAAGTGAATGTGCAACTGACCCTGAATGGTTACAGCAGAGAAGAACCAAGAAAACCGTGGCAATGAGAGCGGGTGGAGGTGGAGGGGAAAAGGTGGCAGGAAAACTGATCCCACCCAACTTCTTTGTGTTTTGGTTTTTTTTTTTTTTAGACAGTCTCACTCTGTTGCCCAGGCTAGAGTGCAGTGGCATGATCATAGCTCACTGCAGTCTTGATCCCCTGGGCTCAAGCGAGCCTCCCACCTCAGCCTCCCAAGTAGCTGGGACTACAGGTGTGCGTCACCATGCTTAGTTAAATTTTCTTTTAATTTTTAGTAGAGGCTGGGCACGGTGGCTTACTCCTGTAATCCCAGCATTTTGGGAGGCCGAGGTGGGCAGATCACTTGAGGTCAGGAGTTTGAGAGCAGCCTGGCCAACATGGTGAAAAGCCGTTCCTACTAAAACTACAAAAGAAAAAAAAAAAAAAAATTAGCCAGGCATGGTGGTACACACCTGTAATCCCAGCTACTCAGGAAGCTGAGGGAGGAGAATTGCTTGAAACGGGGAGGAGGAAGTTGCAGTGAGGCAAGGTTGCACCACTGCACTCCAGCCTGAGAGACAATGTGAGACTCCATCTAAAATACTTTTGTTAAATATGTGTGTGTATATATATGTATATATATGTACATGTATGTGTATACATATATATATATATATGTATATATACCAGAGACAAGGTCTCGCTGTGTTGCCCAGGCTGATCTCGAACTCTTGGACTCAAGCAATCCTCCCACCTCAGCCTTCCAAAGTGCCAGGATTACAGGTGTTAGCCACCACGCCTAGCCCACCTGGACTTCTGGGGTTTTTTGTGTGTTTGTTTGTTTGTTTTGTTTGAGACAGAGTTTCGCTCTTGTTGCCCAGGCTGGAGTGCAATGGCATGATCTTGGTTCACTGCAACCTCTGCCTCCTGGGTTCAAGTGAGTCTCCTGCCTCAGTCTCCCAAGTAGCTGGGATTACAGGGATGTGCCACCACGCCCCGCTAATTTTGTATTTTTAGTAGAGATGGGGTTTCTCCATGTTGGTCAGGCTGGTCTCAAACTCCTGACCTCAGGTGATCTACCTGTCTCTGCCTCCCAAAGTGCTGGGAGGGCACAGGCGTAAGCCACCACGCCCAGCCCCACCAGACTTCTTAAAAGGCCAGTGAGGACATGAACTGCTGTGGGCCCCGCCCATGTGAGGAGGGAATGCCACCTTCTCCCAGACAATGGCCTGATTTCCCTGGTGCCCCCACCACCGTGTCCCCCCTCCCTCTCTCTGCCTTGGGTAGATCTACTTCCTGGGCAGATTCCTGTGAACCTGGCCATTTTCAGGGTGTGCTTGGGGGATCAGGGAGGGGAGGTGTGTGATCCATGGGGTCATGACCACATCTGTAACCTGAGGGGCTCACTCCCCAACCATCCCCAAGGAGGTCCTTGCGAGGCCATGGACTGCTCCAGGGCAGACTGCTCCTGGAGTGTCTCCAGCTGCTGGGCAGTGGTCACGGGCTCTCAGCTGATGGTTGCCCAGGGCACAGATGCCAGTCACATGGGGATGGCCGGGACCCTTGGGGAATGTCAAGCCCGGGGGCTGAAGAAGCGGCACCAGCAGCTTAGGAATGGGGGATGTGGAGGGTGTCATCTTACCCCTACTCTGACCCCGCCCACAGCCACACCGTGCCTCCAACATGTGTGAAGTCCCCATCACTCCAACACAGATACCCACACACATGTACACCTTCCCAGTCCACCGACACACAGCCATGTGCACAGGGAAAGGGCCAGATGCCCCCACACCTCCTTCTCTCCTGGTCCGATGTCTTCCACCCCCTCCCTCCCTGGCTTACTCTTCTCCATGTTAGCCATGTTTCCCAGCCCCAAAGCATCCCCAAGATCTTTTGGAAATCCTGAGGCTAATGGCCTGGTTCTCCCTGGAGAGGGGGGATTTCATGTGCCCAAGTCATCCTGGCCCTCCAGAGACCAACTTCTTCCCTCAATCTGACCCCAGCCTCTCCGGCTCTCATGTGTCACACACTGGCCTCCTCCCATGGGCTGCCTGGGGAGAGGACATGCTCATGCATCTGGCCTCATCTCCCCGCTGCTGAACCTATGGGCACGTCCTGGTGCTGCCTGCTCTGGTGATAACTTCCAGAGACTGGGGTCTACCATAGAAAACTTTGGAGGACTCTCAGCAGGGAGAAGATGCAAAAACTGCACATTCAGGAGTCAGCCCAGCCTGGGCCACCTCACAGTCAAAACACAGCCTCAGATGGAGTCCTGACCCCAGCCCAGCCCCAGATGGAGCCGTGGCACTAGTTAGAGATTATCTATCAGAACTCGGTGATAGCCTGGGGCCTTGACCCCACCCTAAGCCTGAGGCCCGACCCTGACCCTGACCCCCACTTCAGCTTGATTCTAAATCTAAAATGACACTTATGAGCCTTGCTCTTGGTCACAAACTGGACTCTGATCCTGAAATAAAAAATGAATATTTACCCTGCAGACCCCAGAGTGAACCATTATCCTAAGTCCAGAATGAACACCTACCCTATCTCTGACTCTGTCTATAAACTGAGCCCTGATCCTAACCCTACACTGAACCCTTAACCTGGCTCAAGCCTAAGCCCTGATCTTGACTTCAGACTGAGCCTTTGCCCTCTCCCAGATGAACTTTCACCCCAGCCACAGACAAGCCCTGATTTCGATCACAGCCTGAGGTCTTGCCCTGGCTATAGCTTGAGTCCTCACTCTAAGCCAATCCTCTCCGTAAACTCTGCCCTCCGTCATATGAGGGATGGTCCCCACGGGTTTCCCAGGACAGAAATTCCTAGCTGAAGCCCAGGAGGATCTGGATAACGTTCCACCTTATGGCCACATTATAGGGCCCACATTATAGCCTCTGCTATGTGGCAGGAGGGCAGGGACAATCATGCCCATTTTCAGGTGAGGAAACCAATTCTCAGGGACGCTTAACTTGTTCCATATGGTTCCAATGAGTAGAACTGGAACGAAAAGGTAGAAGCTGCAGGGAGACAGAGTTCAGAAAGAACTTCCCAAAAGCCTGGGCTGGGCAAGGACAGAGCAAGCCATGTGAGGAGTGAGCTCCATGTCACTGGAGCTGTGCCAGCGGGGGCGGGTGACTTCTTGGCTGGGGCTACAGAGAGACCTACAGGAAGATGCAGGGAGAGGCCACAGCCTCAGAGGGCCCCTCCAGCCCTGAGATGCTGATGAGATTACATGACCCATTCAGGTGCTCTGGGCTCTTCCCTACAACCTGGACATAGTCCTAGATACAGCCCAGACTGCCAGATCTGGAAGGACCCTACAGCCCATTAGCTGAAGAGGGAGAGACCCATAGGCCCAGAGATGGCGAACAACTTGGGAGCCCTTGGCAGAGCCAGGTGGGACCAGGGCCCACCCTCCCCTACTGAGGTTCTTCTCAGCTCCTGCCCCCACATCTGGACCAGGCCCAGATGGCAGACAGACCCCCAGAGCCAAGCTGACATTGAACACGGTCACTCTGGGGGCAGTTCAGGGCTTTCTGTCCTAGTATGAGTCCCCTATTCCACCCCAAGCTCAGACGCACAGACCCATGACTGGGGAGGACACATCATCATTTCCAAAAACCCCAGAAGAGCCTTTCTTCCCCAGCACCCCAGTTTTGCAGGCTTTGGGCACCTAGACCTAGAGAGGCGGCCTTGGGTGGCACAGCAAGGCCAGGGCACATGAGGATGCGGACCCCAGACCCTGGCACCTGCCCTGCTCAGGCACGGCCCCACAGCTGCCTCAGGAGGGCTGGAGGGTGGTGGGGGGACCTGGTGCCAGGCAGCAGAGGCTGGGGTGGGGGGCTGGCTGGCCCCTTGCACTGCCCCCCGGCACCCCGGCCTGGCTCCATCTCGCCCGGCCGCCCAGCTGCCGGCACATCCGCCCAGGCCCAGACATCAATCCACACCAGGCCCTTGCTCTGCTCTTTCTTTTCTGCCCTCCTCTTCCCTCCCCAGCTTGTATCTTTTTTTTTTTTTTTTTCCTTCTCTCTCTCTCTCTCTCTCTTCCAACATGTCATTACAGTAGAAACAAAAAGCGCGGGGACAATGCGGGCATTGACGGCGGCCCCCTCCCGCCCCCTCCCCCCACGGTGCGTGCCAGCACTCTTTCCACCCGCCCAGGGCTGGAACCACTGCCAAAGGAGCCCTGCTCATAAACAAGAGGAACCAGATAAACCAGGAACACAATAGAGGGATTTGTTGCACTTAGAATGGTGGGAACAATGTCAACGTCGCGCGCAGCTGCTTCTAAGCCCCCACCCCACCAAGTCCTGCCAAGCAGCCCCCTCGCCCCCCAGCCCCTCTGATTTATGAAAGGTCAGAGGGCATCATGGCTAAAGAGCCCCTTCCTTGCATCCCTCGTTAACCCTTCGGACACAATGGTCCCTTCTCTGGGAGGTGGCGGATGGGGGTGTGTGTCAAGCACAGCACTTCCTGGAGCATCCCGGGGACGGCTGGTGGAGGCGCAGAGGGAGGAGCAGGCTCCCAAATGCCTTTGGGCCGGGGCTTTGTCCAGAGTAATGCCTCATTGGAGGACGCCTTCTGAAATGACCCCCAAGGGTATGGTCAGAGCCCGTTGGGTCTACATCATGATGACCCCAGGCTTTGGCCCAGCTGTGCCTTTCAGGGCAAAACAGATTCACTGATGCCCCAGTGGGTGCTGAGTCCCTGGTTAGACACAGCGGGTGTGTGGCAGAGCAAGACATAGCCCCTAATATGAAGGGAACATAGAGGATGAGTGTGTAGGAGCCCAGGGCAGTGGGCCTGACACTGCTAGCACGGGCTAGAGAGTAGGGAAGACCATCGGGGGAGAGTTCCAGGAGGGGCAGATGCTTGAGCAGAGGAGGCCACACAAGCAAAAGCATAACAGGCAGTTCCAGCAGAGGCCGAGACTCAGACGCGCCCCCACCGCCACTTACGAGACCTGGGGTCCTTTACTCCATCAGTAAAATGAGGATAATAATAATACCGATCTCACAGAAACTTGGGAAGTTAAGTAAATAAACAAAAATAAAGTGCTTAGAACAGAGCCTGGCACATGGTTAAGGTTAGACAGGTGTGGCTGTTGTTGGTGGTGGTGTTGTTGCATTGAGGATTCTCACAACTCCCCTGTCTTTCTATCATGGCCCCCACAGAGGGGGCAGCTGAGGCTGGGACACCTCTCAGGTCATAAAGCTGCATTTACAGAGTCCAGGATTCCAACCCAGGACTCCTAACTCCAAATCCAGGAACCTTTCCTGCCTATTTAACTGCTTTGGATGGGGGACCCAAAAGCAGAAATCTGGGGTTGAGGGAGAGAGGAGTGCTCAAGGACCTATTCCAGAGTTGATCCCCAAACAGGTCTCAGCCTGTCTTCCTTCCCCCAGATCACATCGAGTCCAGTTAGTTCCTTCAGGTTCAAGCCCAAACTAGACGAAGGAAGACACATGGGAAAGTCTCCTGTTCACCCACGTCTCACCTCTGCCGAGCAGGGGCTCCTGACAACACCCTGAACCTCTCTGCTCCCCCACAAACCATCCCCACCACCCCAGCTGGAGCCTCAGGCCCCTTCCATGGGCACCAACTCTTTCTCCAACAGAAGTTTGATGTTCATAATAATCACTAACACTCCAGTCCTTGAGGAAATCCTGTCAGCTCTACCTTCAAAGCACACCAAGAATATCCAATCTCACTTCTATTCAACACTGTATTAGAAATCCTAGCCTCAGGCTGGGTGCGGTGGCTCACACCTGTGATCCCAGCACTTTGGGAGGCTGAGGCAGGTGTATCTCAAGGTCAGGAGTTCGAAACCAGCCTGATTGACATGGTGAAACCCCATCTCTATTAAAAATACAAAAATTAGGCCAGGTGCAGTGGCTCGTGCGTGTAATCCCAGCACTTTGGGAGGCCAAGGCAGGCGGATCACAAGGTCAGGAGATCGAGACCACAGTGAAACCCCATGTCTACTAAAACAAAAAATTAGCTGGGTGTGGTGGCGGGCACCTGTAGTCCCAGCTACTCGGGAGGCTGAGGCCGGAGAATGACATGAACCCAGGAGGCGGAGCTTGCAGTGAGCCGAGATCGTGCCACTGCACTCCAGCCTGGGGTGACAGAGCGAGACTCCATGTCAAAAAAAAAAAAAAAATATATATATATACACACACACACACACACACACACACACACACACACAAGAATTAGCCAGGCGTGGTGGTGGATGCCTGTAATCCCAGCTACTTGGGAGACTAAGGCAGGAGAATGGCGTGAACCCGGGAGGTGGAGTTTGCAGTGAGCCGAGATCGCACCACTGCACTCCAGCCTGGGTGACAGAGCGAGACTCCATCTCAAAAAAAAAAAAAATACAAAAATTAGCCAGGCCAGGCCCAGTGGTTCATGCCTGTAATTCCAGCACTTGGGGAGGCTGAGGCAGATAGATCACAAGGTCAAGAGATTGAGACCATCCTGGCTAACATGGTGAAACCCCATCTCCAATAAAAATTCAAAAATTAGCTAGGCTATTGTGACCACGCCCAGTCACAAGTCAATTCTATTTCTATATGCAAGCAACAAACAACGAGAAATTACTTTTTAAAATATTTAAAATCACATCACAAAACATGAAATTTTTAGGGATAGCTTGGGGATACATTTGTATTATAAATCGGAATGAAACTGAAGAATGTGGAGAGAGAATGAGGTGACCTAAATAACTTTGTGTAGTGGTGTTTTTACTAGATACCGTACGGCTAAAGACAAAAAGAACTATACACAAACACTGTATACTAGCTAGTAAAGTTGGTTTTGACAAGGGTGTAAGTTAGGAATTCTGAGACCATTTTACATGTACACAGAGTTTGAACAAATAGGTAAATATGCTATAGATAATGAGAGCAAGAATTCTCTCTGCTTAAGAAAGAAGTCACAACTGACCAGGCGTGGTGGCTCACACCTGTGATCCCAGCACTTTGGGAGGCCAAGGCGGGTGGATCACCTGAGGTCAGGAGTTCGAGACCAGCCTGGCCAACATGGTGAAAACCCGTCTCTACTAAAAATACAAAAATTAGCCAGGCATGGTGGCATGTGCCTGTAATCCCAGCTACTCAGGAAGCTGAGGCAGGAGAATCACTTGAAACCGGGAGGCAGAGGTTGCAGTGAGCCAAGATCATGCCACTGCACTCCAGCCTGGACGACAGAGTGAGACTCTGTATGAAAAAAGAAAAAGAAAGAAAGGGAAGGAAGGAAGGAAATCACAACTAAGCAATGAGGGAGTGCTAGAATAAGCTCTGTGGGGCAGGAGGTGCAGCTTCATTTCCATCTCCTTGAGTGTGAACTGGACTTAGTGACTCACTTCTAACAGATAGAATATGAAGATAGCTGTTTTTACAGTGGAGAAGACACCATCTTAACTCAGAGGTCTGGCTAACATCACCATGAATAAGACATATCAATATCACATACCCCCTGCAATGACGTGATGACAAGAGCAATCACCTCTGTGGTGTTCTTCCCCAAAATCCACACCCTCATTTGAAAACACACCAGAAAAAAAAACAAGTTGAGGGACATGCTACAAAATGCCTGACTTGTAAGCTTCAAAAATGTCAAGGTCATGAAACATAGAGAATTGAGGAACTGTCAACAGTTAGGGGGACACCTGGGAGATATGGCGAGTAAATGTAATGTGGGATTCTGGCTTGGATCCTGGAAGAACGACAACAACAACAACAATGACATTAATGGAAAAACTGAGGAAATCTGAATAAAGACTGTACTTCTGTTATAGTATTTTACCAATGCTAATTTCTTAGTAAGTATACCATAATTATGTAAAATCTTAACATAGACAAAGCTGGGAAAAGTATATATGGGAATTTTTTGTACTGTCTTGGTAATGCTTCTGTAAATCTAAAATTATTTCAAACTAAAATGTAAAAACAGGCCAGGTGCAGTGGATCACACCTGTAGACCCAGCACTTTGGGAGGCCAAGGCAAGAGGATCACTTGAGGTCAGGAGTTCGAGACCAGCCTGGCCAATATGGCAAAACCCTGTCTCTACTAAAAATACAAAAATTAGCTGGGCGTGGTGGTGGGCATCTGTAATCCCAGCTACTTGGGAGGCTGAGGCACAAGAATCGCTTGAACCCAGGAGGTGGAGGTTGCAGTGAGCCAACATTGTACCACTGCACTCCAGCCTAGGCGACAGAGCAAGACTCTGTCTCAAAAAAAAAAAAAAAAAAAAAAAAGCATAAAAATATAAAATACTTAGGGATAAATTTAACAAAAGATGTGAAGACCTCTACATGAAACTTATATTACTGATTGCTTGGTGCTTTATTATGCTGAAAAAAGAAATAAAATTTTAAATAAATAAATGTTGCTGAAAGAAATTAAGGAAGACAAAAATAAATGCAGAGATACACCACATTCATGGATCAAAAAACTAAATGTTGCTGAGATATCAATTCTCCCCACATTGTACTATAGATTTAATTCAATCCCAGTAAAGAAAAAAAAAATGTCAGCAAGCGTTTTTTAAAGAAATTAACAAGCTGATGTTGAAATTTACATGGAAGGGCCGGGCGCGGTGGCTCACGCCTGTAATCCCAGCACTTTGGGAGGCCGAGGCGGGCGGATCACAAGGTCAGGAGATCGAGACCACGGTGAAACCCCGTCTCTACTAAAAATTACAAAAAATTAGCCGGGCGCGGTTGTGGGCGCCTGTAGTCCCAGCTACTCGGGAGGCTGAGGCAGGAGAATGGCGTGAACCCGGGAGGCGGAGCTTGCAGTGAGCCGAGATCGCGCCACTGCACTCCAGCCTGGGCTGGGCGACAGAGCGAGACTCCGTCTCAAAAAAAAAAAAAAAAAAAAAGAAATTTACATGGAAACGCAAAGGATCCAGACTAGTAAAGGAATTTTGAAAAGAAGAACAGAATTGGAGGACTTGTACTACTTGATCTCAAGATTTACAAGCCTATAATAATCAAGTCAGTGTAGCATTGACATAAAGGCATACATCAGTGGAAAAATAAAAAGCCCAAGAATAGACCCACACGTGTGGTCAATTGATTTTCAACTAAGGTATAAGAGACAAGTCAATAGGGAAAGAACAGTCTTTTCAATAAACAGCACTCAAACAATTGAATAAGCATGTGTAAAAAAAAAAAAAAGAACCATAACCTTTATCTGACACCATATTTTTTAAAATTAACTCGAAACAGATCGCAAGGCTGGGTGCAGTGGCTCACACCTGTAATCCTAGCACTTTGGGAGCACTTTGAACCCAGGAGTTCAAGACCAGCCTGGGCACTATGGTAAAACCTTGCCTCTACAAAAATTAGCTAGGCATGGTGAGAATGCCTGTAGTCAGGAGACTGAGGTGGGAGGATCACTTGAGCCTGGGAGATCGAGGCTGTAGTGAGCTGCAATCATTCCACTGCCCTCCAGCCTGAGTAACAAAACAAGACCCTGTCTCAAAAAGAAAGAAACAGATCATTAAATCTAAAAACGTTAAATCTAAAACTATAAAACTTTTAGAAGAAAATATAGAAGACAGTATTTGGGAACTTAGTCGGGCAAAGATTTCCCAGATATGACATTAAATGCATAACTCATAAAAGAAAATATTGATAACTTATACTTCCTCAAAATTCAAAACTTTTTCTCTTCAAAAGATACCATTAAGGCTGGGCGCAGTGGCTCACACCTGTTATCCCAGCACTTTGGGAGGCCGAGGCAGGTGGATCACCTGAGGTCAGAAGTTCGAGACAAGCCTGGCCAGCATGGCAAAACCCCGTCTCTAATAAAAATATGAAAATTAGCTGGGCATGGTGGTGTGCTCCTGTAATCCCAGCTACTACTTAGGAGGTGGAGGCAGGAGAATTGCTTGCATCTGGGAGGTGGAAGTTGCAGTGAGCCGAGATTGCGCCACTGCACTCCAGCCTGGGTGACACAGCAAGACTCCATCTCAAAGGAAACACACACACACACACACACAGACACACACATACACACAAGGAGTTATTACTACACATTTATTACATATACATATTTAGTAGAATGCCTAAAATTTTAAAAACTGATCAGACCAGGTGCTGTACAGGGTGAAGGAACTGGAACTCTCAAACCTCGATGGTGGAAATGTAAAATGGTACATTTACATTTGGAAATGTAAATGTAAATTTGCTACTTTGGAAAACAGTTTGATCCTTTGCTTTTCTTTTCTTTTCCTTTCTTTCTTTCTTTCTTTTCTTTCTTTCTCTCTTTCTCTCTCTCTCTCCCCTCTTTCTCTTTTTTTTTTTTTTGACAAGGCCTTGCTCAGTTGTCCAGGCTGGAGTGCAGTGCTGTAATCACAGCTCACTGCAACCTCAAACTCCTGCATTCAAGCAATCTTCCCACCTCAGCCTGTAATAGCTGGGACTACAGGTGTACACTGCCACATCTAGTTAATATTTTTACTTTTAATAGAGATGGGGTCTTGCTATGTTGTCCAGGCTGGTCTTGAACTTCTGGATCCAAGTAATCCTCTCACCTCAGCCTCTCAAAATGCTGGGATTACAGGCATGAGCCACCACGCCCAGACTTGATCATTCTTTAAAAGTTAAATATACATACCCCATGACCCAAGCATTCCACTCATGGCTATTTACCTACAAGAAATGAAAGCATATGTCCACACAACTTGTACATGAATGTTCATAGGAGCTTTATTTGTAATAGCCCAAATCTGGAAACAACCCAAATGTCTATCAACAGGTGAAGGGATAAACAAATTATGGTCTAGCCATACAATGACACATTCTTCTGTAATAAAAAGGATAAACTACAGATGCACACAACAACACGGATAAATCTCAAAACAATTATGCTGAGGGACAGAAGCCAGACCACACACAAAAATGAGTACATTCTGTACGATTCCATTTAGATAAAATCCTAGAAAATGCAGATTAATCTACAGTGACTGCACGTGGTTGCCTAGGGAGAGGGTGGGGAAAAGGGAGGGATGACAAACGGGCAAGAGGAAAGTCTGGGAACGGTGGATGTGTTTGTTTACTTGATTATGGTGATAGAGTTTCATGTGTGATGCATACACGTGTCAAAACTCATCCAAGTGCACCTTTTCAACATGTGCAGTTTATTGTATATCAACTGTACCTAAGTGAAGCTGTCGAAAACATAATTTTAAAAGAGGAAAACCAAACCTAACCAGAAAACTGGGTACTTCTCACCACTGCCACTGTGGCCCCCCAGCCCCACCCCCCCTCCACTCCCTGGCTCCTGCCATCGCCTCTCCTCTGAAATACTTCAGGGGCCTCCTCCCTGGCCTCCCAACTTCTGCTCTAACCCCCTTGGACTCAACAGAGTAGATAGCAATCCTGTGAACACAGAGATCAGGGCCCATCTCTGCTCTGCTTAAACCCTCCGCAGCCCCACTGCCCTTGGAGTATGAGCCTGTGTCGCCGCAGTGACCATCTGGTGGTCCCTCGAACCTCTTCCTCCTCTCTGTCCCCCTCGCTCACTCTGTCCCAGCTGCACTGGCCTCCTGGCTGTCCTCAGAACGCTCCAGCCATGCTCCCACCTGGAGCCTCTGCACGGTTGTTCCTTCTGTCTGGAATGTTCCTCCCCAGATACCCAAGTGCCCAACTGCCTCTGCAACTTCAAGTCTTCATGCATATGCCACCTTCTCAGAGGGACCTGCCCCTCCATCACTGTCCCCTCCACTCCTGACACCCCTTTCCCTGCTCCACTTGTCCACATATCATACTATGTAAAATTAACTCACTGCTTTTTTTTTTTTTGAGATGGCGTCCGTCTTGTTCTGTTACCCAGGCTGGAGTGCAGTGACACAATCTCGGCTCACTGCAACCTCTAACACCCGGGTTCAAGCGATTCTCCCACCTCAGCCTCCCTAGTAGCTGCGATTACAGGCATGCGCCACCACGCCCAGCTAATTTTTGTATTTTTAGCAGAGACGGAGTTTCACCATGTTGGCCAGACTGGTCTCGAACTCCAGACCTCAGGTGATTCACCCACCTCGGCCTCCCAAAGTGCTGGGATTACAGGTGTGAGCCACTGCACCCAGCCTCATTGCTTTTTATTTCTTTCAGCTGGAATTTGCATGTATTTCAGTTACAGTTCAGTGATGTAGCCTGAGGGCCCAAGAATGCATGGCACATAGTAGGTGTTCAACATATACCAGTTAAAGGAGTATTTAATGTGTACTCTTCTAACTGTTTTTCATAGATCACAATAACCCCCGAAAGTAGCACTATCATTCTCCCCATTTTACAGATGAGGAAACTGAGGCACGGAGCTATTAAGCGAGCCCATGATTATTCAGCCCAGCTCACCTGGCTCCACCATCTGTGCTCTTTGCCAGCACATTCTGCCGCCTTCCTGCCAGTGCCCCAGGCTTGGGTCCTCTGGTCACAGCTTCTGCTCATGCTTGGTGTCTACCACCAGATTCCTCTCAGCAACTAGAATTCAAGCCCTGCCCCTACCCCAATTCCCAGAGTTGAGTCCTATATTATAATTATAGCAACTGAAATAATTACCTTTACTGGTAATTATTTTTAGCGAGGTGTGCTCACTACCTTGGTCCAAAAAGGAACATGAGCGAGAGCAGAAGGGTGCAGAAGATGCACATGAATTCATTTCTTATTTTTGAGGAGTCTTGCTCTGTCACCCAGGCTGGAGTGCAGTGTCGCAATCTCGGCTCGCTGCAACCTCTGCCTCCTGGGTTCAAGCGATTCTCCCACCTCAGCCTCCCTAGTAGCTGGGATTACAGGCGCACGCCTGGCTAATTTTTTGTAGTAGAGACGGGATCTTACCATGTTGGCCAGCCTGGTCTCAAACTCCTGACCTCAGGTGATCCGCCTGCCTAGGCCTCCCAAAGTGCTGGGAGTACAGGATTGAGCCCCCGCACCTGGCTTTTCTAATGTGTAGTTGTTGTTGTTGTTTGAGACACAGTCTCTCTCTGTCACCCAGGCTGGAGTGCAGTGGCATGATCTCGGCTCACTGCAACCTCCACCTCCCAGGTTCAAGTGATTCTCCCATCTCAGCCTCCCTAGTAGCTGGGATTATAGGCGTGCACCACCATGCCCAGCTAATTTTTTGTAGTAGAGACGAGGTCTTACCATGTTGACCAGCCTGGTCTTGAACGCCTGACCTCAGGTGATCTGCCCACCTCGGCCTCTCAAAGTGCTGGGATTACAGGCATGAGCCACAGCGCCTGGCTTTTTTAATGTTTTATTTTTTGTTTTGTTTTGAGACAGAGTCTCTCTCTGTAACCAGGCTGGAGTGCAGTGGCACGATCTCTCCTCACCGCAACCTATGCCTCCTGGGTTCAAGTGATTCTCCTGCCTCAGTCTCATGAATAGCTGGGATTAGAGGCAGGTGCCACCACGCCCGGCTATCTTTTGTATTTTTAGTAGAGACGGGGTTTCTCCATGTTGGCCAGGCTGGTCTCAAACTCCTGACCTCAGGTGATCCACCGGCCTCGGCCTCCCAAAGTCCTAGGATTACAGGCGTGAGCCACCACACCCAGAGACTTTATTGTAAAGTGACAGAGGAGCTAGAGGGGGCCTGCCATGGCACAGCCCTGAAGACAAACGGGCTGCACACAGACCACAGCGTTTATACTCACTCACACAGGCCTCAGTCCCGCTGCCGCATCACAGGGAGCCCAGCAACACTATAATTCCCCATTCTTCAGGACAGAAATCGACCACGACCACAACTAGTGTGAGTTCCCCTCTCCCTCCCTCAGGCATTTAATTCAGCAAGTCTTTGCAGAGGGCCTGCTGCTGCCAGGCCCAGATGAGGCCCCGGGAGACTCAGGAAGAACTGGAGGCCGGCGGCGCCCTCTCTGTCATCTGCCAGCCACCAGGAGCCCTGGGAGGCACAGCTTTCCATCTCATTTTGCAGATGTTACAGCAGGTCTTGGAGGCATGGGGGCGGCCCTGCTCTGTCCACCGCCAGCTCCTTCAGTGTCCTTCCACCTCCCGGGCTCCCAGCGTTCCTTTTTCCAGGTCAACCTTAACCACATCCCTCACAGGTCTGGAGCCCTGCCCCCTGACATGGGTCTTTGCTGCTGGGCCCCCTCCTATCTGCCAGCCACCCTAGTGCTGCCTGCCTGGGCCACCTCATGCCCTGTGAGCCCCTCACGGTCTGCCCTATGGCTAAGCCCACTCTCCCTCTGCCTTCCTGAAAGGTTCCTGCCACCCTGGGCAGTCCTCGCTGGCTGCTATCAGGAGACCTAGTGAAGAAGGGGCTGGGGGCCTGCCGGACACTCGGTCTTTGTCATTCAGATTTTCACGGCACTCTGGGAGGGCCCTTCCCTCAGGCTTTCAGGGTGCCAGATGTCCAGTTGGGGATCTAGGTTCATGTTCCCAATCTGCTGCTCACCACGGGCAACCTTAGCCACATCTGTCTCCCTCCAGGCCTCTCAGTCCTGTAAAATGGAGCACCCGTACCAGTAAATTCCAAGTTCCTTTCAGATGTGTGCACTTGTGGCTTCCAGAAGCTCTACAAGAAGACAGAAGCAGGGTGCACCCTGGAAATTTGGACCATGATCACAAGTCAGCCCACTGTCCTCTCCCAAGCTCATTCTAATCCAGGCCTCTGTTGGGTGAGGCAGGAGGACCCCAGGATCCCCACCATGCAGATGTGGGAGCTGGAGCTCTGAGATGACAGGCTCCCCGGGACAACAGCATAAACAGAGGTGACAGAGCTGGGGCTATGGTTGCTGACCCAAGTCCTGTTCCCTGTCCTTCCCCCTGTTGCTGCCTCCCCAAGTCAGGCCCTTCTTGGGGGGTCTGTGGGGGCAATGGACCGGGTAGGGTGGAAAAGCTGCTCCTTGCTCCCCTTGCCCACTCCTCCCCAGAGCCAGGTTGAAGTTTCCCTTCTGGAATGACCCTTGGGGACTAGTGCGAGCGGGTATCAACTCCAAGAGGAAGGGATGAACCTGCCTCGTCACCGTTTTCCCAACATGTGCCTCAGCACCTGGCCTGGCATGTAGAATGTGCCTGCTAAATATCTGCTGAGTGAGTGACTGGAAGGTGGCCCTTGCTATTGGCTGGGTGGCTGTGGTTAGCTCCCCGTGATCACTCTGACCCCAGAAATAATCCCAGGTCCCTGGAGTGTGTGCACAGCTGCCCACATGCCTGCTCACTGCCTCGCTGCCCTCCCTATGTCCCAGTGTCCATCTAGATCAGCATTTTTGCAGCTCAATGGAGTGAAGAGCAAACAATTTTTAAAAATATATATATATTTTTAGAGATGGGGCCTCACTCTCCTGCCCAGGCTAGAATGCAGTGGTGCCATCATGGCTCACTGCAGCCTCTACCTCCTGGTTTCAAGAAATCCTCCCAAGTGGCTAGGACAACAGGCATGTGCCACCACACCCGGCTAATTTTTTTTCAGTAGAGATGGTGTCTTACTAGGTTGCCCAGGCCGGGCTGGTCTTGAACTCCTGGCCTCAAGTGGTCCTCCTGCCTCGGCCTCCCAAAATGTTGGCATTACAAGCATGAGCCACTACATCTGGCCCAAGGTTTTTTAAAACCAATTCTTTGCGGACCAATACTTCTGTAACATACCATAAAAAAGAATTATTAAAATGAATCACACTCTTGGAAATTGCAGCCATGTCAAATTGTTACAGGAGTTTCTAGACTATAATTGTCTGAGTTCTGTACTAATCTCTGACCTTGCTGAGGACCAGCGACCAACAGCGCAAGGGGGTCCCACTCTGCAGACCTCGCTCAGAGGGCACTGCTCTGGGTCTTGTCATTTTAGGTGATTACATCGCCCCTCCATTCCCATTTTGCCTGACAACCCCTCACCCTGCCTCCTACACACCTAGTTGATCACCAACTTCCTTCCATCCTAATGTTTTGCTGGGGGAGCTCTCCTCTCTGGCGTCCAGGCCAGTACCGGCTCTCCTGCTATCAGTCTTTCCTCCACCTGGCCAGGATGAGCTGCCTAAAGGTCTATAGGGTTCCATCACCCCTGAGCTGAAATTCTTTGTGGTTCCCCATTAGGACTCCAAACTCTTTTTTTTTTTTGAGACGGAGTCTTGCTGTGTCACCCAGGCTGGAGTGCAGTGGTGCGATCTCAGCTCACTGCAAGCTCCGCCTCCTGGGTTCACACCATTCTCCTGCCTCAGCCTCCCGAGTAGCTGGGACTACAGGCGACTGCCACCACACCTGGCTAATTTTTTTGTACTTTTTAGTGGAGACGTGGTTTCACCGTGTTAGCCAGGATGGTCTCGATCTCCTGACCTTGTGATGCACCTGCCTCAGCCTCCCAAAGCGCTGGGATTACAGGTGTGAGCCACCGCACCCGGCCAACTCCAAACTCTTAAACCTGGTATTCAAGGTGGCTCACATGCTGTAATCCCAGTCCTTTGGGAAGGTGAGGTGGGCAGATCACTTGAGGCCAGGAATTTGACATCAGCCTGGCGAATATGGTGAAACCCTGACTCTACTAAAACAAAACAAAACTTGGCCGGGCATGGTGGCACACACCTATAGTCCCAGCTACTCAGGAGGCTGGAGTGAAGGACGTTGGAAATCGGTGGTAATAACACCCCTACCACTTCCTGAGTGCTCACTGTGGGCCAGGTGCTTTCTACCTATAAGACATGCATATCCACTCACCGAGTTCTCATAACTGCCAGAATGGAGCAAGAGATGGCAGGCAGACCTGATTTAACTGGAATCTGCAGAATCTATGCCCTGCAGTTAAAAACCAATGGCACCTGGCCTTTCTTCTTGTTTTTCTATATTTTCTAATTTGTCTACAACAAATATCCATCACATGGTTTTGTTTTGTTTTGTTTCATTTTCTGAGATGGAGTTTCGCTCTTTTTGCCCAGGCTGGAGTGCAATGGCCCAATTTTGGCTCACTACAACCTCTACCTCCCAGGTTCAAGTGATTCTCCTGCCTCAGCCTCCCAAGTAGCTGGGATTACAGGCGTGCTAATTTTGTATTTTTAGTAGAGACGGGGTTTCACCATGTTGGCCAGACTGGTGTCGAGCTCCTGGCCTCAAGTGATCTGCCCAACTTGGCCTCCCAAAGTGTTAGGATTACAGGCGTGAGCCACTGCACCTGGCCTAAGACATGGTTTTTGACACTGGTTTTTATTTATTTATTGCTTCCTTTACAGAGGTAATCAAGTTAGCCATTGGTTTTTAACTGCAGGGCATAGATTCTGCAGATTCCAGTTAATCACGCCTGCCTGCCATCTCTTGCTCCATTCTGGCAGTCATGAGAACTCGGTGAGTAGATATGCATGTCTTATAGGTAGAAAGCAGCTGGCCCACAGTAAGCACTCAGGAAGTAGCAGGGGTGTTATTACCACCTATTTCCAACTTCCTTCACTCCAACCACTGCCTGACTTGTTCTCAAATCTCTCCTCTTCTTCCGTCCCTACCTAGGACCCATCCTAATATGGGTTCTCATCATTTTTCACCAGGATTAATGCTCCAGCCTCTGGCCAGGTGTGGTGGCTTATGCCATCAGGAGCTCAGGAAGGTGGGAGGGTCACTTGAGGCCAGGAGTTCAAGACCAGTCTGAGCAATATAGTGAGACTCCCGCAACTCTACAAAAAATAAAAATAAAAATTAGCCAAACACAGAGATGCATGCCTGTAGTCCAAGTTACTCTCTGGAGACTGAGGCAGCAGGATTTTTTTTAGCTAAGGAGCTATGTCAGCTACGTCGAGCTATGTCATGCCACTGCACTCCAGCCTGGGCAACACAGCGACACCCCATCTCAAAAAAAAAAAAAAATTAGTCTCCTAATCTCCTAAAGGGTCTCTGGCCTCCAGTCTCCAGCACCTCCCTCCCCTAGCAACCATGCAGCTGCCACAATGCTTTAAGAGTGAACTTGGGGAAAAAAAGGCTGACTGTTCCAGGAACAGTGGCTCACTCCTGTAATCCCAGCACTTTGGGAAGCTGGAAGCTGAGGCAGGTGAATCACCTGAGGTCAGGAGTTCGAGACCAGCCTGGCCAATACGATGAAACCCCATCTCTAATAAAAATATAAAAATTAGCTGGGCATGGTGGTATGCACTAGTAATCCCAGCTATTCGGGAAACTGAGGTGTGAGAATCACTTGAACCTGAGAGGCGAAGGTTGCAGTGAGCCAAGATCACACCACTGCACTCCAGCCTGGGTGACAGAGTGAGACTCCATCTCAAAAAAAAAAAAAAAAAATTTGGCTGACTGTGTCACCATCGCCCTCCTCACCCTCCTTCTTTTTTTTTTTTTTTTTTTTTTTTGAGACGGAGTCTCGCTCTGTAGCCCAGGCTGGAGTGCAGTGGCCGGATCTCAGCTCACTGCAAGCTCCGCCTCCCGGGTTCACGCCATTCTCCAGCCTCAGCCTCCCGAGTAGCTGGGACTACAGGCGCCCGCCACCTCGCCCGGCTAGTTTTTTGTATTTCTTAGTAGAGACGGGGTTTCACCGTGTTAGCCAGGATGGTCTCGATCTCCTGACCTCGTGATCCACCCGTCTCGGCCTCCCAAAGTGCTGGGATTACAGGCTTGAGCCACCGCGCCCGGCCCACCCTCCTTCTTAAAATATCTCCCAGCAGGGTACAATGGCTCATTCCTGTAATCCCAGCACTTTGGGAGGCCGAGGTGGGCGGGTAACTTGAGGTCAGGAGTTCAATACCAGCCTGGCCAACATGGTGAAACCCCATCTTTACTGAAAAGACAAAAGTTAGCGAGGTGTGGTGGTGCGGGCCTATAATTCCAGCTATTCAGGAGGCTGAGGCAGAAGAATTGCTTGAACCTGGGAGGCAGAGGTTGCGGTAAGCTGAGATCGTGCCACTGCACTCCAGCTTGGGCAACAGAGCCAGACTCTGTCTCACTCATGGTTCCTGATTGACCTTAGGATAAAGTCCAAGCCTGGTACATAAGCCTCTACCAAACTTTCTACAGTCACCCTAACCCCTCCCCTGTTCTCCACATCCTAATTCCAAAGTATCTTGCATGCCAAGTATCTCACCTTTCTCTCTAACTCTCCATGTGCGTTCCTTTCTCTGAACCTTTGCTCACACATCGCCCTTTACCTCAATACTCAAAAGTCACCACCAGGCCATTTTTCCCTCTATTCAATCCCTTCTCTCTCTGTAAGGTTGCACCCAAACATCACCTCCACCGGGAAGCCCTTCTCAGTTGCCCCCAGACACAGCTCCCTTTGCTGAGCAACCCCAGCCCCATGGCCCCAGCCAACATGGCAAAACCTGGTCTCTACTAGAAATACAAAAATTAGCCGGGCATGGTGGCAGGTGCCTGTGATTGCAGCTACTCAGGAGGCTGAGGTGGGAGAATTGCTTGAGGCCGGGAGGCGGTGGCTGCAGTGCCCTGGACACTTCATAAGACTCTTGTGGGTCCCACTGACCCCACATTGCATCAGGCATGTTGAAATGTACCCACATCGCATGCTACATAGAACTGGTTGGCTATAAACAAGTTTTAAAGGGTCTTTTTCATTTTCCATTTAAAATTTTGAGTAATTTCTATTTTGCTATTTTTGCATACTTTGGAACTGGAGTTTTCTTCTTTAGTTCTTAAGCATTTTTGTGGCCCAATAAAAAGTCTGTAAGTGATATGCTTTGTCCAAGTTTGGGGGAAAAAATAAATTTTAAAAAAAGGTCAGGTGTGGTGGCTCACGCATGTAATCCTAGCACTTTGAGAGGCTGAGACGGGCGGATCACCCGAGGTCAGGAGTTCGGGACCAGCCTGGCCAACATAGCGAAATCCAGTCTCTACTAAAAATACAAAAATTAGCCGGTCATGGTGGCAGGTGCCTGTAGTCCCAGCTACTTAGGAGGCTGAGGTGGGAGAATTGCTTGAGCCCAGGAGGCAGAGGTTGCAGTGAGCCAAGATCACGCCACTGCACTCCAGTCTGGGCAACAGAGTGAGATTCCACCAAAAAAAAAAAAAAAAAAACACTTGGCCAGGCGAGGTGGCTCACACCTGTAATCCCAGCACTTGGAGAGGCCTAAGCGGGCAGATCACTTGAGGTCAGGAGTTGGAGACCAGCCTGGCCAACATGGTGAAACCCCATCTCTACTAAAAATACAAAAACTAGTCAGGCATGGTGGTACATGCCTGTAATCCCAGCTACTCAGGAGGCTGAGGCAGAAGAATCGCTTGAACCTGGGAGGCAGAGGTTGCAGTGAGTGGAGATTACGCCACAGCACTCCACCTGGGCAACAAAGTGAGACTCCACCCCAAAAAAACCACAAAGCAACTCTATAATCCTGGAGCCTCCAATGTCAAGGGTTCACTGTCTCCATCCCAGCGCTCATCCCCAAAATGAGTAAATTCACAAATTCCCCTAAAAATCTATCTTTAGTCTCTCTGAATCTAATACGATGCAACTCACATTATTTATGTATCTGTCAACTGTGTCTCTATAAGATACTTCTGTAATGTTTATCTGTTCTTTCTAAAGATCTCTGTTCACAACACACTGGGTGTCCAGGAGGCATGGTTGAGAGCCTGTCAGGACCCATGTGTTACCGTTCTTGAGCCTTGCAACAAACAACTCACGAATAAATCCTATCCCTGTGTTACAGATAAGGAAACTGAGCCTCAGAGAGGGGAACTAGCTTGCAAGTAAGAGGCCACAGGGCAAAGAAGGGCTCTCAGGAGTGTTGACTCCATTCCTTCTCTAACCTCTCTCAACCCCTTCTCTCAGTGGCGCTGCACCCATGCCAGCCGCCACTCGTCACTTGCTCCTTTTCCTCCCCTCTGCTTCCAGGCAAGACGCAGATGTCATCTCCATCCATACCCTTAATCTTGCCTCAACGTCATCACCCCATTCCATCCCATAAACACTTCCTGAGTTCCTACTATGTGCCAAGCACTGTACAGAGAACTGGAATGAAAATAATGAATGCCGAGGTCACCAGACTATGAGCCCAAGGGCAGGGATGGAGCCCACAGCGGAGTTGGTGGGTCCTCGTCAGCCCCTGTTGAGTGCCTGTGGTCTCCGTATGTTCCCAAAGGAAGCTAGTTTCACTTTGAGCATGTTGAAGAATGTTATTTCAAACACCCTACACCTCCAAAGCCAGGCAGGGAGCCCTGGGCTGCCCCCTCCTCAATGGTGTTGGCTTATTCCTCTGCGGGGGAGGCCTGTGTCCAGCAGCCCCTGGACTGGTGGCACCAACCACCCTAGTGTCCTGCACAGACTGCAGACAAACACAGGGTCAGCACCATCTCGTGGGGCCCAAAGCCATCCTCCTAATAACCCCCCATATTTGGAAAGCACTTTAGTTTGCAAAAGGCTCCACCTTCTTTCTCCATGTGTCCTCTCCCCACCCCAGCTATGAGTAAGGAATTTTCCCAGCCCACTTGGCCCCTAGCATCCAAGTTTGGGCAATAACCCAGGAGTCCAGACTCCCAGTCCAATGTAGAAAGGCCTGCCAGCTCTGTTTACTCCACAGTGCCGCAGAAAGGCCCTCTCTTTTCTAGACCTCAGCTCCCTGTCAGTATAAGAAGGTCCAGCTGGACAACCGCTAAGCTCCCTTCAGGCTTCAAAATGCCAGTCTACCGTGGGGGCGCAGGTGGCCAACCCCCAGGGGAGGAACCGAGGCCCGTGGCTGCACACACTGTGCCTGCACCATGCCGTCAGGGGAGGCATCGTGTTCCGGCAGGACCAGCAGGATGAGTCACCAGATATGGAAATGACGCTGGCACACAGGAGGTCTGGGGGCCGGGAAGCTCACCCTCGCCAAAACCACAGCTGAGGAGGAACAGCGCTGGGATCCCTACGATTCACCGAGCGGGCACAGGCTGCCAGGTGCAGATCCAGGCAGTCAAATGGTGTGCATGGTGTATCTTCCAGCCCAACAGCAGTGGAGGCTGCCCAGTCCTCCAATAACAATAATCATCATAATAAAAATAACAACACACAGTGGTTGGCTATTGTGTCGGGCACTTGACACCTGTTACCTTCTCTCACTTCTGAACCTGCCAGTTATGATATGACCCATTTTCAAGAGGAAACCCCGGGGCTCAGAGAGACAAAGGAGCTCTGCCCAGGTCACAGAGCCAGGGAGAGGGGTACCCTGCTCTGACTGCTCCAAAGCCCTCATCCTCTGCATCCCACAGAGTCTAGGCTCATTTCAGCTCGGTGGCCAGGCTGAGGTCCTGGGGAGGGGAAGGGGTATCAGGGCACCCAGAGGCAAATGACCTGGGAGGATTCTGACTCAGCCCCACAACTGGAGCAGGCGGGCGCCACGCCCTCCTAGGCCTCCTGGAGCCCCGCCAAGGCCTTTCTTAGGCTGTGACATTCAGATGTCGGGAGGCCTGCTGGTCCTCACCCACAGGCCAGGCTGAGGCTGCCACAGGGGCCTGAGCAGATGAGGAAGGCTGAGCCCCGTGATGGCTGACAAGCTCCAGCATCCCAACACACAGGCAGCCAAAGATGCCTGCAGCCACCTGGTAGGAATGTGTCTGAACTGGGCCTGGAGCCTGGCAAGTGGGGCTCCTGGATCCTGGGACAGAGGGTACAACTCAGGACCCCAGGCTGGCACTCCACAGTACCATCCCCAGGGCAGTTCCCACAAGGAGCACCTGGATCTCTCAGCAAAGATGGGAGCAGACTGCGAGAGCCCAGGAACTCAGGGCCAGCTGCCCAACAGGCCCACCTCGGGGTGGAGGGTACGGTCGTCTGGGAATGAAGACAGAAGTGGGAGGCCCTGGGTTAGGGAATGACAGGAGGGGGTCTTCATCCTGTGTAGGGGCGGGGAAGCATCTGTGGTGAAAAGCAGGACCCATCTTGGGGCAGCGGGCCCACCTACCAGGGTGGGCTCCTGTACCAGCCAGACCCTAATGCCCTGCCTTTGACATCTCCGTCTCAGCCCCCACCACACCTCTCCTCTCCTCTCCCTCTCTCCCTCTCACATTCCTCTGGGAGTCGATCAGTGCTTGAGTGACACCCCAGATGACTCTTTGCTATTAATTCCCACACACAGAATGGGCCCCTTGTTCTCTTCTCCCAGAGGAATGGCCGTGGCCAAAGCCATCCCAAGAGTCCCTGACTTAACCCTTCTCCTGGCCAGTCCTCTGCACATCCCACACCCAGGGCCACAGGGCCAGCAGTGGGGAGGGTGCAGAGAGGGAGTCTGGAAGGAATAGGGGCTCCTTCCAGCCCAGAGCCCCTGGAATAAAGTCTCCAGGGTGGGACAGCAGGACCACCCCAACCCGCCCAGGAAGCCTAACAGCAACTCTTCACCTGAGGTTCTCGCCAGGCCCTGGAGGCCAGAAGGCCTGTCCAGATGTAAGTGTGAGGCCCAGGGTCCACAGCCTCCCCAGGGCCAGTATGATGTCTCCGGACCCCAGGGAGGTCCCTTCAAGTGGCAGGTGGGAGGCTCAGACCCTCAGCCCAGCCCTGGCCTTGAGGGGGTTAACACGGACTGGAGGCAGGACACCACCTGTCAGGGCAGGTCTCTGAGGAGAGATGAGGCGGCCATGGCCTCTTTTGATCACAGGAGAAATTGCTCTGTTGAGTAAAAGCCCAGCCTCCCCTCATTCCCTGCCCCACCCCACCCCCAATCGCACCAGAGGCGGGAAGGAAAGGCTAACTTAGACAATGAGAGAGAGGGAAAAGTTTGTGAGGAGAAACTGAGGCCCCGGGAGGGGGAGAACATGCCCCTCCATTTCCACTTCTCACCCTCTCCCTGCCTCTTCCCCAATTCTGCAAGCCATCTTGGCTCTCTGGGTGCTGGAAAGCTCTCACCGGAAGGGGACACAAACACCTGCTCTTCCGTCAATCTGGGCAACCTTGGCTCTCGTGCCAGGAGATGGCACAAATCCTGCAGTCCATGACTCAGTGAGGGTCGTGTCCCAGGGAGGCTCGGACGCATCCTCACCTCCTGCCTATACCCCCTCGACAGACAGTGAGCTGTGGGCTCACGGGAGGTGAGGTCCCCAGGACAGCCAGAGAAAGGGCCCCAGGGCAGTGTCAGGGAAGCTGGAAATGGGAAGAGGGAGATGCGGAGCTGGGCACAGGCACGAGGGAGGGGCAGGGTGACCCAGGGTGTGCAGGGGACAGAGCCAGGTGGCCTGGGGAAGGTAGGCTGGAGCCAGGTGGGGAAGACTGCGGGCTGCCACGGTTTCCACAAGCCTTGGTTTCTCTAACTTGTCAGCTTTCTCCACCTCTGTCATTTTCCAGGGTCCTCCCCACACTTACAGAGGCAGGGAAGATGAGAGGTGGCACAGGGCAGAGACAGAGAAATTCATGGAGGGAGGGAGAGAGAGAACGTATCAGGGAGAGAAAAACAGGGAGAGACAGAGACAGGGCTGGAGAGAGACAGGGAACCAGGGCAGGAGGGCCAGGACAGGAAGGACACCAAGAGGCAGGAGCAACCAACTGTGGGATGTGGGGTCAAAATTAAAAAGCTTCCCAGAGGCCGGGCGCGGTGGCTCAAGCCTGTAATCCCAGCACTTTGGGAGGCCGAGATGGGCGGATCACGAGGTCAGGAGATCGAGACCATCCTGGCTAACACGGTGAAACCCCGTCTCTACTAAAAAATACAAAAACCTAGCTGGGCGAGGTGGCGGGCGCCTGTAGTCCCAGCTACTCGGGAGGCTGAGGCAGGAGAATGGCGTAAACCCGGGAGGTGGAGCTTGCAGTGAGCCAAGATCGTGCCACTGCACTCCAGCCTGGGCGACAGAGCGAGACCCCGTCTCAAAAAAAAAAAAAAAAAAAGCTTCCCAGAGAGAGGAGGCTGGGGACAGAAAGAGGAGAAGGAGGGAGCAATGGACAGAGAAAGAAACAAGACGGAGGCCGAAGTGGAAAAGAAGGGAGAAAGGTCAGGGGGAAGAGGCCTTCAGAAGAGGGGATGGAGGGGAGACTCTGGCTGGGAAGCTCAGGGCCCTCCCAGGCCCCTCTGTATTTGTTCCTGGCAGGTCCACAGTGCACACCCTCCCCAGGCAGCACCCTGCTCCCCACGGCCTGCCACCTGTGTCCCAGCTGGCACCCCAGAGGATGCAGCCAGCCACTGCCACCCTTGCCTTCCAGAGCAGGACACAGGAGTGGGGTGGCCTGCCCTAGGGGTGGGAGTTTTGAGGCCGGGGAGGGGCCCTTAGAGCATCTACGGCAGTAGTGCCTCCACTAGGTGCATCATAATAGCAGCAAAGATTTAAAAATACAGATGTCCCACCCAAATCTACCACTCAGAATGGGGCCTAGGAATTAGTCTTTTAAAACTCCTCAAAGGGCTTGTGATCTTTGGCCCTAGGTTTGGACCACATTGGCGGATGAGAAGAACAACAGTGGCCAGAGAGGGGCTGTGCCCCACCCGAGGTCACACAGCAGTTCTCGACAGAGCCCAGCCTTTCAGTGAGGTCTCCCAGGTCCTGCCCAGTGCTCGTCCTCCTGTCGAGTGACACTGCAGCTAGGTCTGCACAGGATTGGGCACACAGGAAGGGCATAAGTGGGCAGTGCCCTCTCCCTCTTGCTCCATCCCTCCTGCCTCAAGGCCCCAGCCAAGCTCTCCAGGGACTGCCAGAGCAGTCCCCAATTTGAGGCCAGAAACCAAATGAGGGAGAGGAAGGGATTTGCCCAGAACGGGATTTCTGTCCCCCATCACCCCGCCCTTGTCCCCCTAGTGCCAAGGCCTGGGGCTGAGAGCTCTCTCGCCAGAGATGGGGGCGGAGGGTGGGGCAAAAGGGAGGAGGGGAAGACCCGGGTGCTTCCTGTCTCCCCCTTTTTCCCTGCCTCCCTGGGCTCAGGGCTGGGTCCCCTGGGGCAGTGGTGTCTGAAGCTGACAGATCTGCCCTGTCCTTCCTGCCTGTTGGGGGAAGGGGTGGAGCTGGCTCAGATCCCCCATGCCCTCCTCCTCTTCCCTAGGTCCTCAGGGGCTTGGCTGCCCATTAAACCCAGCCTGGTCCCCCAGGGTGTCCCTGCTCCAGAAGAAGGAAGAGCACTGGACTTGGAGTCACGACCACCTCCATCAGTGAGAGGCCCTGAACAGCCTCATCTAACCCTCGGCGTCCTCCTCGTTTTTTTTTTTTTTTTTTTTTTGAGACAGTCTCACTCCTGTCACCCAGGATAGAGTACAGTGGCACCATCAAGACTCACTTCCCAGACTCAACTTCCCAGGCTCAGGTGATTCTCTCACTCAGCCTCCCGAGTAGCTGGGACTACAGGCACACACCACCACACCCAGCTAATTTTTTTTTTTTTTTTTAATTTTTAGTAGAGATGGGATTTTGCCATGATAACAAGGTAGAGATGGGGTTGCCCAGGCTGGTCTTCAACTCCTGGGATCAAGCAATCCAAGTGCTGGGATTACAGGTGTGAGCCACTGTGCCTGGCCTCTCCCGGCTTTTTACCCCCCATTCTGTCCTCACCATTCATTCATTCATTCGGACACTCAGTTGATCACTGAGGACTTACGAAGCTGCCCTCATGAAGCAGACATCCTTGTGGGGAAGATAGACAATGAACAACTAATCTGCCAATAAATATGTGATCATAAATTTCAATGAGTGCCATAAAGGAAAAGTCTAGGGTGCTGTCAGAGAAAACAGCTGGTACTGGAGGGTCGAGAGAGGCGTCTCTGTAGACATGAGCTTTAGGTGATCCCCCAGGAGGAGGCTGCAGGGAGGGATGTGAGAGGACTCCCCCCGCAGTGCTAAGGGAATGACAGACCCAGCAGACAGGCCCACTGAGCTCTCTCTCTGATCACTGAGGTTCAGCAAGCACTTATTGAGCATCTGCTGTGTGCTCACATGTCCAACCCCGAGCACTTGGGGGACAAAACGTGGGAAACAAAAGCAAATGTGGGCCTGTCCCAGTAGAGCCCTAAAACTCCTGATAGCAAATCTGATAGATGTCAGAGGCCCACTCCCTCCAGGCACTGATGGAGAATGTACCAGAGAGGGTGGCTGGCTTCCCCAAGATCACACAGCAGGAGTTGGGACCTTGGCAGTCGGGAGCAGCTCCTCCCACTGCACCTGCCAAAGCAGAGTCACTGAGATTTCAACTCTTGGTTCTCAGCCCTAAACTCTCTGATTTCTCAATTTGTCACCTGGTAGAGAGGTGAGGCAAATATAAAACACCTGTGCAGGTAACACACACCTGTAATCCCAGCACTTTGGGAGGCCAAGGTGGGAGGATAGCTTGAGCTTAGGAGTTCAGTAAGACCAGCTTGGGCAACATGGGGAATCCCTGTCTCTACAAAAAAATACAAAAATTGGCCAGGTGCGGTGGCTCATGCCTATAATCCCAGCACTTTGGGAGGCTAAGGAGGGCGGATCATGAGGTCAGGAGATCGAGACCACGGTGAAACCCCGTCTCTACTAAAAACACAAAAAATTAGCGGGGCGTGGTGGCGGGCACCTGTAGTCCCAGCTACTCGGGAGGCTGAGGCAGGAAAATGCCGCGAACCAGGAGGTGGAGCTTGCAGCGAGCTGAGATCACGCCACTGAACTCCAGCCTGGGAGACAGAGGGAGACTCCGTCTCAAAAAAAAAATTAGCCAGGCACAGTGGCTGGCGCCTGTAGAACCAGCTACTTGGAAGGCTGAGGTGGGGGATCGATTAAGCCCAGGCAGTAGAAGCTGCAGTGAGCCATGACGGCACCCCTGAACTCCATCCTGGGCCACAGAGTGAGACCCTATCTCAAAAACAACACAAAACAAAACAACACCTGTGCACAGTGAAGCACACACAGCTGAAGGTGAGCTGGGGTGGGTGTGTGTGAGACCCTCAGCCTGGCAGCCTGGCAGATATTACACTTCCTGTGTGAACTGAAGCCCCTGACATGTGAACACACCCCAGGGCTGTGCCTGAGTCCCTGTCGTGACCTCAGTAAGCTCAACTCTGTCCCCTAGACAGGGAAGAGGTTTTCCTGGGCTTGATTATACCCAAGACATAAGCCATCCCACCTGGAAAATGCGGGGCATTAACTGGCAGTTGAAACGACTGAAAGAGGCAACTACTAGGTCTTGTTTTTGTCAAAGGTGCTAGGCTGAGCACTTGCCATTCCTTACTTCTTTTCATCCTTGTGACACTGCAAGTATAGTGATTCTCATTTTACAGACAGGAAATTGAGGCATGGGAAGGTTACTTAACTTATCCCAATCTTGCTGGTAAGTGGGGCAAGGGCCAGCCTTGAACTCTGGTCTCTGGCTCCCGAGCTCAGCTCATCATCACTCGGTTCCCATTTTCATTAACAAGTGACATCAGCGAAGAATAAGGAAACCTTCTGTCAGCAAGGAGGATCCTCCAAGGTCAGACAAACGCTGAATTCTGACTGGATCACCCCATTTTTACCTTTAAGGGACAGCAGTGAACTGGGGGAGAGCAGGAATATGGGCGGGCTGAGCTCCCTTCCTGCCCAGCCCTGGTCTGGGGCAATGGCCTGGATCACAGAGGAAAATGACAAGGAATTTGGAATGAGAAGATTCAGTTCGGTTGTCACCTCCTAAGCTGCCAGCTTAGGAGGTTGTCCTAAGATTCAGTTCGGTTGTCCCCCAAGCTGCCAGCTGCCTGCCAGTGGTGAAAGGACAAAGGTCTCATCAGCCATGTGCAGCCCACCCTGCTCAGACCATATTTAAAGACAGCTCTTTTCCGCTCCAGGGACAACACCAATGGTCCCCTCTGCCCCCTCTCTTCCTTCCCTCCACCTTCACCACTCTCTTAATCCTCATGCATGTCTGCACCATGTTGTCTAGTGTCTAGACATGTATGAATGAACAAGCTCCCTAAAGACAAGGGGCACACACACCCCTCTTTACCCCACAGACAGCAGGAGCTTGCCTAGGGTAGGTCCCCAGGAACCCTGGGGATAAAACGTCACAGCAGACATGTCCAATTCCATGACTAAACAGTCATGTGAGCTTGGTCACTTGCTTCCCCTTCTGCTTTGGTTCGATGGATGGCCATCGGCCATGGCTCTGCAGCCTCCGTGGTGACTGGGAGCAGATGGGGAACATCTGAGGGCAGCATTTTGACGGGATAAGAAGCAATAACTAATATAAACATTAGCTGGGGAGCTGGGCGCGGTGGCTCATGCCTGTAATCGCAGCATTTTGGGAGGCCGAGGCAGGTGGATCACCTGAGGTCACGAGTTTGAGACCAGCTTCGGCAACATGGTGAAACCCCGTCTGTCTCTACTAAAAATATAAAAATTAGCAAAGTGTGGCCGGGCGCAGTGGTTCAAGCCTGTAATCCCAGCACTTTGGGAGGCCGAGACGGGCGGATCACGAGGTCAGGAGATCGAGACCATCCTGGCTAACCTGGTGAAACCCCGTCTCTACTAAAAAAAATACAAAAAACTAGCCAGGTGAGGTAGCGGGCGCTTGTAGTCCCAGCTACTCGGGAGGCTGAGGCAGGAGAATGGCCTAAAAACTCGGGAGGCGGAGCTTGTAGTGAGCTGAGATCCGGCCACTGCACTCCAACCTGGGCGACAGAGCGAGACTCCGTCTCAAAAAAAAAAAAAAAAAAAATTAGCAAAGTGTGGTGGGGTGCACTTGTAATCCCAGCTACTTGGGAGGCTGAGGCTGGAGAATTGCTTGAACCTGGGAGGCAAAGGTTGCAGTAAGCTGAGATCACATCACTGCACTCAAATCTAGGCAACACAGTGAAAGAGTGAGACTGTCTCAAAAAAAAAAAAAAAAAAAAAAAAAAAGAAGCAATGACTACTCTAAAACCCAAGGTCAACCAACAGCCACCTTGGCAGCAGATCCCCAAGCTGCTGGTAACAATAGCCACCATTTACTGGGTTCTGTCATGCGCCAGACCCTGTCTTAAGTGTTTACATACATTATCTGCTTTAATCCTCACCACAACCTGGAAGGAAGCTGAGACTCAGAGACCTTCATTCATTTGCCAAGGACACACAGCTAACAAATGGAGGTGTCAGGATTCAAACCTGGGGCTAGAGCCAGGCATGGCGGCACACACCTGTAGTCCCAGCTATTCAGGAGGCTGAGGAGGAAGGATCACTTGAGCCCAAGAGTTTGAGACCCCATCTCTAACAATGTTTTTTAAACCTGGAGTGTCTGACTCAGGAGCGTGTGCTCATTCCTACCCCGCATGCTGCCTGCACACATTCTCTTCCATGCAAGCCCTTCATCTGCTGACATCATTCCTATGTAACAGGCACCACGGAGGAGGCGGGAAAGACCCAGCCCTCAAGTCCACACCCCAGCAGGGACAATTCAGGACAATGAGAACTCTGAAGGCATGGAAACACAGGGAACTGGGGGTCAGTGCCATATTCTATTCAGCTGCTTCCCTGGCCTGACACTGAGTAGTCACCTGGTACATGTCAAACAGGTCTGAACAGAGTTAGAAACCAAGGCAAGGTGACCCCAAAGTAAGGAACATGCACATGTCACTCAGAGGCCATGGTGCCTCCACGTCCACCTTAGGCAACTATGTCCTCTCCAGAACAGGGTGAAACTGGTTTCCATCAAAAACTCTACAAGATGTTAATAGGTGGTAAAAAATAATAGAATAATAAATTGAAGATTCATATTAAATATTTTAAACAAAGAGCTGTTTTTAACTGCAGAATTCAGAACTTTTAGCATGCTTAGAGGCAATGCATCTCTTTACTTAAACACTTTTTAAATTAAAAAAAAATAATAATGGTGGCCAGGCGCGGTGGCTCACATCTGTAATCCCAGCACTTTGGGAGGCCAAGGCAGGCAAATCACTTGAGGTCAGGAGTTCAAGACTAGCCTGGCCATCATGGTGAAACCCCGTCTAATAAAAAGACAAAAAATTAGCTGGGTGTGGTGGTGTGCGCCAGTAGTCCCAACTACTTGGGAAGCTAAGGGAGAAGAATCACTTTAGCATGGGAGGTGGATGTGGCAGTGAGCCGAGATCATGCCACTGCACTCCAGCCTGGCCAACAGAGTCAGTCTCAGTCTCAAATAATGTTGATAATAATAATAATGGAGACTGGGGTCTCACTATGCTGTCCAGGCTGGTCTTGAGCTCCTGGGCTCAAGCAATCCTCCTACCTTGGCCTCCCAAAGTACTGGGATTACAGGTGTGAACCACCACTTCCCACCCTTGCATTTCTAAAAAGAGGAAGCAGAAAGCAGTGTTTCCCAAATGTCTTTCAAGAGATGCCTATCAGTGTCCTGAGGAACACCAAGGGTCTGAGACATCACCTTGCAAACACTGGATCAGGCATGGGCCTCTTGTTTTGAAACACAATTCATGGGTTATCAAATATGGAAACATTCTCAGAGATCAGCTAGCCTGCCACTCGTTTTATAGATGGGGAAACTGAGGCCCAGAGAGGGAAGAAGGTTGCCAAGGCAACACAGGGCCTCTACAGCCATTGGGTCTTGACCCCAGCCCTTGGGGTCCAGAGGCCCAGCTCCAGCTGCCTGTTTGGCTGGGCCAGGTTCCAGGTTTCTATGTAGGTCTCTCCTATCAAACCCTCAACTCCTCAAAGCCAAGGTCTGGTCTCTCTCACCTCCCAGCCCCAACTCCTGGCCCAGTACCCTGCACAGAGGATACATTCACAGAAATTCCCAGCAGCTGGAAAGGCTCAGGGTAGACGCCAGGAAGGGCTTTCCAGCAGCTGCGTACAGATGGCAGGAACGGGCAGTGAACTTCTCTGAAGGCTTCTCAGAAGAGGGCAGAGGCCGGGCTGCCAGAGGCAGTGCAGGGCACTGGCTCCAGCTTCCTGGTTTCCAGAAAGGGTGGAGTTGGTAGTGAAGGAAGATTCCAACCCCAAGAGCTGCCTTCCTGGCCTGGGTCTGAGACCCTCAGCTTGCACCAGAAACAGGGAGGGGCGAGAGCCCCTGTTGGGACAAGCCATGGAATGCCATCCTCCTCCCCCAGAGTTCAGGCCCTTTGCCTCCAGGAAGCCACTCCTGCCCACTCCAGCCTCCCTGATATTTTCCTCCTTGGAACTCTGACAGCAACTCAGCTCAGGGAAGGTGAGCCCAGGCTGAGCATGGCCTCAGGGGCTCCCAATAGGAAGTGGAGACTGGCCCGTCCTCTAGGCAATGCAGTAAGGAGGCAAAGCACATCTGAAGGTGTCTACTCCTCTGAGGGAAAGTCATAGAGAAAAGAATTCCAACCAAGGTGCCCAAGGTGTGTCCCAGAAGTGGACCTCTCAGTGGGGCTGCAGCAGTGCCTAGATCGCCAGGAGGCAGCGGGAGAACAGTGCTCCAGGGGAAGGCAGAGCAGGCCCAAAGGCCCAGGCAAGGAAAGGAGGTAGGAGCAGGAACACCTGCAGCTGCACTTGCAGCCTAGGGGCAGTAAAGCAGAGTGATCAGAGGTTGGGCTGGGACCAACCACAGGTCCCAGTCCACATCCTACCATCATTTGCTGGGCAAGCTCAGGCCCGTCGCTGAATCAATTTGTGCCTCAGTTTCCTTCCTAAAATGAGAATAATAGCATCTACTCATAGGGTTGTTGGGAAGATGAAGTCCGATGACAGGAGCCCTCAGAGCTGAGCCAGCACCTGGGGAGGCCCTAGAGTGTCGCCTTCACTGTTAAAGGGCATGGCACAGGAGGTCCACCCATGACAGAGGAGCTTGTCATCACAAGCAGGAGTGCCACCTGGTCTGACATTAGGATTCAAAAGGCAAATTATAAACTCCTGACGGTGAGGCCGCGGTGGCTGCTCGGTAAATACTTGTGCACTTGACCTGAGGTGAGCATGCTCCACACCTCCCAGTGCTGGCCTAATAGCTAAATGATTTCCTCTGACTGACATTTTTTTTTTTTTTTTTTTTTTTTTTTTTTTTTTTTTTGAGACGGAGTCTCGCTCTGTCTCCCAGGCTGGAGTGCAGTGGCCGGATCTCAGCTCACTGCAAGCTCCGCCTCCCGGGTTCACGCCATTCTCCTGCCTCAGCCTCCCGAGTAGCTGGTACTACAGGCGCCCGCCACCTCGCCTGGCTAGTTTTTTTTTGTAGTTTTAGTAGAGACGGGGTTTCACTGTGTTCACCAGGATGGTCTCGATCTCCTGACCTCGTGATCCACCCGTTTCGGCCTCCCAAAGTGCTGGGATTACAGGCTTGAGCCACCGCGCCCGGCCCTGACATTTATTGAGCAGTCACAGTCACTATGCTAGGTAGGGTGTGTGTGTGTGTGTGTGTGTGTGTGTGTGTGTGTGTGTGTGTGTGTGTGTGTGTGTATTCTTATTCAATTCTCTCATCACTTGGGGATATCACAGGTGCATAAGATTATCAGCATTGTACATATGCAAAAGCCGAGTCCTGAGAGGTTAATAGCATGATTTGCCTAAGGCCCCTTGGGTATTAGTGGCAGGATTTCTTGACTTCGAGTCACTTTCCGCTGCACCCCAGACTGAGGATGACGCAGCCTTATCCAAAGGTGGAGGTAGCCTAGAAATTGCTCAGGGCAACTCCCACAGCCACCCCAGTGCACCCAGACTCAGCTGAAGACCCACAGGGCGGCTTCTGTCTGTCACTACGCTGCCCTCGACCACTAACCTGTGCCCATCGGCCCTCCACCTTCCCAGTGCATAGTTCCTCCCCAGCCACACCCTGAAGCTCTCTGGATACCCCAGTATAACCTGCCTGGCTGGCGGGTCCAGTACCCAAGCCCGCTCCTCCATCCCTGGTGATTTTGGTTCAGCATCCAGAGACTCAGTGAAGATTTCCCTGGGAACTTCAAGCCTGCACCTCAGCCTCAGAAATTCAGAATCAACCTGTCTGGGGTGGGATCTGGGCTCCAGTATGTTTTTGTTGTTGTTGTTTGTTTGTTTGAGACAGAGTCTTACTTGTCACCCAAGCTGCAGTGCAGTGGCGCCATCTCGGCTCACTGCAACCTCCACCTCTTGAGTTCAAGTGATTCTCCTGCCTCAGGCTCCCATGTAGCTGGGATTACAGGTGCATGCCACCACGCCCAGTTAATTTTTGTATTTTTAGTAGACATGGGGTTTCACCACGTTGGCCAGGCTGGTCTCGAACTCCTGACCTCAGGTCATCTGCCCGCCTCGGCCTCCCAAAGTGCTGGGATTACAGGAATGAGTCACCATGCCTGGCCCAGTATGTTTTTCTTAATTCCACAAGTGATTCTAAATTCAACAAGAATTAGAGCCAGTCCTAGGCAACTGATTAGAAATGCAGAACCGCAGGCCCCACCCCAACCTGAAGAATCCCAGTGCACTTCCCATGTGAGAAACACTGCCCTACGCCAAACCCCACATCCACAAGCCAGGCCCTGTGAAAGGCCCCCACAGGGCAACTGGAGGTAGGAGGATGCACAGGCCAGATAGAATTAAAGAGTGGATTGCCAGGACCCTCCAGGTCGCATCCACACAGCACTCAGAGGTGCTAAATGCTTTCCCTGTGTTCCTTCATCCCATCTCAGCCCTGTCCTCTGAGAGTCAGGAAGACAGTCTCATGCCTGTGTGGGGAAACTGAGGCGGGGGCAGAGCCTCAACTTGACCAGACCGTCCCTCACTCCTGCATGGCCCCTGGCTCTGCAGCCAGTAGATTTCCTGACCTTCATCTCAGTGTATCCTGCAGGGCAGGCAGAGAGGGAGGGTGACCATTGCCCCATGTGACAGGTGAGGGACCATGGACCCAGGGTGCGGAACACAGGTGGAGCCTTCCATAAAGCAGGGCCGGTTCCCTCAGGAAGAGGACTTGGGAGCTGGGGGGTGAAGGGTAACTGCTGACCAGCGGCAGCTCTGCCAGGCAGTGTCATCAGTGGGTTTCATGTTTGACTGACAGATATTTCTTTCCTCTCCTCCTCTCCGGGGCCCATCTTCTGAGTAAATCTAGGACCTGCCTTAACAAAAGCCAGGCCAAGTCCCAGGAAAACTCTGTTGCTCTAGAAAGGCCTCCTTGGGCCATGGAAGGAAGCCTGGATTTCCACCATTACGCTTAGACCACAGGCCCCTCTCTGCTGCGGAATAAACACCCAGAGAGAGGGCAGGTTACGGAGCCCACCAGGCACCACACCTTGCCATGGATGGTGACAAACCCTCACTTCAGGACAGAGAGGTGATGGGGGGTGGGGTAAGGGGGTCAAGGCATCCCTGGGGAAGGGTCAAGAATGAGGGGTAAAGGGACCCCTGCCACCCCCAGCAGGGAAAGGAGCAGAAGGTGACACTGGCCCTCCTGTTGTCCTGCTGGGACAGAGGCCCAGGTGTCTTCAGCCAGCATCCCTCCCCTCTCCAAGCTCCCTGCTCTTCAGGAATGAGTGTGGGTCCTTCACCCTCCCCTGCTGGATAACACTGGGTTCCCAGGGTCTGGGATGGGATGGAGGGGATCCCAGTTGCCAGCATGGTGGGCAGGGATGTGTTCGCAGCAGGGGCCCCAACCACACACACAGCACTGGTCATCTGACAGCCCTTCCCACCCCCCTGCAGGCCCACCTGCCTCACCCAACACTGCTCAGCAGAAAGCCCAGCACAGCCCTGAGAGGAAGGCAGTGTCTGTGCGGGGACAAGGGAGACAGAGAGGGAGTGGCCCCTTCTGTCTAGCATGGCTTCCTGCAGACAGAGCGTGCCCACTGCTACCCCCACCCCCATCCTGGCCCAGCTGGGCCAAGGAGGGCAAAGGAGGAAGCAGGGAGTTAGAAAGGGGGCAGCTGTGGGACCCCACATTCCACCTCCTAACTCTGGGCTCTTTCCCTCCACAACCACCCCTCCTGCCCCAGGGGGGTCTCGGGCCAGTCACAGACACGGCAGAGAGCGGGGAGGCCCTTTCCTCAAAGAGGAGGAACTGAGGGGTGGAAGGATGAGTGGGGACCCACCGGGAAAGAGAGATGCCAGGCAGGCAGGCAGCGGGCGGGCAGCAGCGGGTGTTGGAGGCGACTGCAGGGCAGCCGGGACACGACTGGGTAGATGCTCGTCCCTCGTCCCTCTGTCCATCCAGGGCGGCTCCTCTCCGGGCGGTTCTGAGGCCGAGCGGGCGCTGTTAAAAAGCTTTTTATGTGTGTGTGTGTTAATCACATGATTGCCGTTCACCTGTATTTCGAACAAAGACAGCTCACTGTTTCAAGGCCCCGAACAAGAGTCTGGGCACAGGGAAGAGAAGGGAGGCGGGGGGAGGAGGGTTGGCAGCGCCGGGGGTGGCGTCGAGGAAAACTGGGGGGAGATTGTCCAAGGCCAGCAAGCGAGAGAAAGAGAAAACCCTTATCAAACTCCTAATTCACTGGGCTCCGAGGCCCCAGACACACTGGCCCGATTGTCTGGCTGGTTGTGTGTGTGAGCATGTGTGTGTGTGTGTGTGTGCTCCAGTGTCCGCTCCCCCCACCCCCAACATGCCTCTGCCTCGTGTGACTACCTCATTGTGTCCCATTACCCACCCCCCACATCCCTTTGGCCTTTCCCAAGCATGAGGCCTTGCCTCCCAGACCCCTTGTAGCCCACTCCAGACAGGACCCCTTGGGGTGGGCTTGGGGCCTTGCCCAGCTACTGAGGAGCTGAGAACCACACATGGTCACCAATGTGGCCCCGGCTCCATTGCATACCCCACATACACCCCACCTCGGCCTCAACACCTGGGCAGGGCTGCCCTCAGTTAAGAGTATGGCACTGTGACCTTTGGAGGAGAGGCCTAGGAAAGAGAGAGGAAAAGGTGTCATGGGAGGATGGCCAGGAAAGAAAAGGGGAGGGAGGGAGAGGTGGGCAGAGGAGGGAAGAGGCAGGGCAAGTCCCCACCCCTTCTTGGGGTCAGGGAATAGAGGACTTCGTGACAACCAGGACTAGTACTCCCCCACCCTCTCCCAAGACAGGGTGAGCCCAGTGTGGAAGGAGTTGGGTCCCAGGAAGTAGGAACCCAAAATGCCTCCAAGACCTACTGAGAGAGGACCCTACCCTGTCCCACCTTGGCCTCCTGGCAGCTTTAGTCTTGTGTTTCCACCTTGAACCAGACCAGCCCGTGTGTGTGTGCTGGGTGTCTGCAGAGAACAGACCAGGGGTCAAGCTGGGGCTCTACACTTCTCAGAGGGAGCCCTGAGAAGTCCCTCACACTGTACAGGATGGGGCAGAAAGGGCCGCCTGGGAAAAGATGGGAGGCAGGGTGAGGAGCTGGGCATCAGTGCCTGGCACACAGTAGGCACTCAACAGGATTTTGCAGATGAAGCAGCTCAGGCCTGCCACCCTCACAGGCCCGCAGGACCCTCACCACCTTCATGTCTCTCCCTAGTTCCCTGCCAAGTGCCCATCCTGCCACCTGAGGCAGACTTTGGGAGTCCCGGTTGGGCCCAGTTTTCTTCCATTCAACAGGTTCTGAGCCTCCATCCTACATCTCTTCCTTCCCCGGCCTAACCTCCCCTTCGCCTCCCGGACTAAGCTCAAGCTAAGCCCCAGCAAGATGGGCCTGGGCAGCAGGGCAGGGAGCTGGGTGGGGGGGCCTGGGCTCCGGGTGGAGGAGCCCTGAGTGTTGGGGATGAAGGAAAGCCTGGAGGCTCCACCTTCTGCCCTTCCCTCCCTCCTCTCCCCCTCCCCCCTCTCCCCCTCCTTCCTTCCCCAGCCCTCTGCAGCGGCTCAGTCGCTCAGTCAGTCTCGGGCTGTCCGGCCAGGGTGGTTGGTGGTAAGGATTCAGGCTCCGTCCTAACGAGGCCGTGGCCTGAGGCTCAGGGCCCCCCGCCCCTCCCTCCCAGCCCACCAGCGTTACCCCCCAGCCCCGAGCTGGACCGCACACCTTGGGACACGGTTTTCCACTTCCTAAGGACGAGCCCCAGACTGGAGGAGAGGTCCGAGGAGGTGAGTGCGCAGCCTGCTCCTCCCTGGCCCGCCCAGGCCTGGGACCCTGCTGGGTGGGGTGGAGAGAGGCGACACCCCGCCCTTGCCCCCCACCTGGCTCTCCTCTAAACCCCGTTGGGGCAGGCTGAGGGAAGAAGGAAAGGTGAGAGAAAAGGTGGGAAATTCCAGGGGCCGGGATTAGAGCAAAATAAAGGTTCCGTTTTTTTCTTCCTATCATCAACAAACCTCCACCCAAAAAAGGAGGCTAAAAAAAAAGCCACCCACACCAAGAGACGGTTGGGACCAGGTGGTGGGAAGACGCAGAGGCAGGACGCACCCACCTAGAGTCTGGCATGTGCATGGGCCCCAGGGGCCAGAGTGGGTTTAGCTGGAGCTAGGAAGGGCCGCCACCTCGGGGCTGTCCCCGCGTCCTGTCCCAGGCCGCCCTCGAGGCTGCGCGCGCGGTCGCTCCATCGCGCCCTCCTTCCATCCAGGTGGGCGTTGGACTCTTTGCGAGGACCCCGGCGGCTGGCCCGGGGGAGGCGGCCGAGGCGGCGGCGGCGGCGGCCGGGGGCGACATGGCGGAGGAGCAGGACCTATCGGAGGTGGAGCTGAGCCCCGTAGGCTCGGAGGAGCCCCGCTGCCTGTCCCCGGGGAGCGCGCCCTCACTAGGGCCCGACGGCGGCGGCGGCGGCGGATCGGGCCTGCGAGCCAGCCCGGGGCCTGGCGAGCTGGGCAAGGTCAAGAAGGAGCAGCAGGACGGAGAGGCGGACGATGACAAGTTCCCCGTGTGCATCCGCGAGGCCGTCAGCCAGGTGCTCAGCGGCTATGACTGGACGCTGGTGCCCATGCCCGTGCGCGTCAACGGCGCCAGCAAGAGCAAGCCGCACGTCAAGCGGCCCATGAACGCCTTCATGGTGTGGGCGCAGGCGGCGCGCAGGAAGCTCGCGGACCAGTACCCGCACCTGCACAACGCCGAGCTCAGCAAGACGCTGGGCAAGCTCTGGAGGTGAGCACCCGACCGCCCCCCGGGCTCGGGCCCTCTGGCTTCGGGTGGATTCAGGGTAGCCGAGGCGGCCCGGCCTCCTGCACCCCGGAGCGGGACTGCCTGGCAGTCCTCCTTGGATAGGGCTGGAAGACCAGGTGTGGGGACCCCGCCCGCCCTTCCACCACAAGGACCCTAGAACTCCGAATTCCAGCAGCCTAGGCCGGGTCTTCCCACCGGGCGGCGGGCAGGAAGGCGCCCCCTCGTGGTTGGAATTTTGGGGGTGGCAGACCGTGGGGCCTGGGGCTTCGGAGAAAGGGAAGGAAGCCTTCACTAACTCCCTGCCCACAGATATGCACACTCATGCCACCAGCTGCTGTGGTCAGGAGGATTCGAGGGAAACGCTTGGAAAGAACCAAAGGGTTGGCTGGAGATGCAGGGAAACTGAGGCAGTCAGATGGAGAACTCAGGGGAGGTTCAAAGAAAACAAGGAATTCAGATGAGAGTCTTTGGAAGAGTGGGGGATGAAGAACTGCGGGTACAAATGTTTCTGCTGCTGCAGGATCTCATCCTATCCTTGGGGTCTTCCCTGGGACTTTCTGACCCCACCCTCCTTTGAGTTGGGGGCTTCTTCATCCTCCTAGGGAGAGGACACACAGAAAGGGGCCTCCCCCTCCTGCTCTGCCCCAGAGTCACCAAGTTGATCTCTTTCCTTTCCTCCCTCTCCCAGTTCGGCGCCATCTTCCCTGCCAGGGCCCCACCCCAACGTTGAGCAACCTCTTCCCCCCTGCCCCAGAGCTGGAACTGAGCACTCTGGCCAGAAGGAAACCTTGGCCCCCTTCCTGCCCAGGGGCCCTCAGAGTCCCAGGTTCCCTGGGACCAGCCCACACCTCTAGGAAAAACATCCCCCCCAGGGAACAATTCTGCCACCCTCGACTCAGGTCTGGGGTTCAGCCCGGCCTCCTGGGGATGTGTGGAACAAGGCAACCCCCCACTCCCACCCCGGGAATGCCAGAGCAGCTCCGAAAGAGAACAGGGACTCCAGGAGATGTGAGTCGGTAGCAGTCACCTGATTCCCGCTAGACTGGCCAAGAGACAGGCCCAGAAAGGCAAAGGAATTGCAAAGGTCACATAGAAGTTAGTGGCAGAGCCAGGGCCAGAACCCAGGACTCCCATACTCTGTCCAGAGGACTTCCCCCGACCCTGGTGACAGTGGTGGATCACCTACCCTCTGAGGAGTGGTCAGAATGTTGTGGGGAAGCAAGAAGATAAGAACAAGAGTGAGGAGCATCTGGGTTCCAGAAAATTAGGGCTTTGTCAGAGGAGCCCAGCTCTCTTCCACTGCCCTTTCCCGTGCTGACCACAGTTGGGTAGAGATCGGGTCTAGAAACTTAGCGTGGTAGAAGGTGCAGGAGGGTCTCCAAGAGACCAAAAGATTCACATCCAGCCCCCTGGCTTGTTCTTGCCATGTGTTTGCTGAAGACCTGGTGCCCCTTCCCCTGCCCCTTCTCAGCCCTCAGTGCCCTGCTCACCCAGGGCAGGCCCAGGGCTCACCAACCAGCCCGCTGTATGGACCCAGACAGCCCAGTTCTGCTCAAGAGTAGAGGTCACAGCTAGCTCCTCCGCCCAAGGTCCATCCAGATCTGGGTGGGGCTTGGCCCAGGCCAGTACCTTTAGTGCCAGGGGACAAAGAAGAGCAAATGAGAAACAGACAACCAGGAGAGACATACAGACAGGGCAGACCCTGAGGACCATGAGAAGACCACAGTGCGAGCCCAATGAGAGTCAAAGCAAGGACGGACCTAATTCTCCCTCCATCTCCCATTGCCAAGGGTTTAAGATTGGCTCCTCCATTGTCCCTGTCCCCAGGTTCCCCCAGCCCAGAACCCTGGGCTTGAACTCCCTTCAGGAGGACTTATTCTTGGCCATCACTCAAGCTGTGTGCACATGAGCCAGCCTGAGGTGTGGCAGTCAGGAAAACTGGCACTACTAGCTGAGGACCCAATCCCAGGGGGAGGACAGGGCCAGAACCATGGCAAGGATCAAAGGCAATGCCAACAGATGGTGGCTCTCTGGACCCTGGAGGGGGGTCCTGAGAGACCTGTGAGTATGCACTGGGCTCGCCAATTGCTCCAGGGGCTTCTCCTGAAACCTCCTCAAGCTGTGATTCCCAGGATGTCAAGAAGAGGGGTGGTTAGGTAGGCAGAGCTAGAAAACAGGTGTCTTAAAACCAAAAAGAGAGAGATACACACAGACTGTGTGGAGTGCCCCAAAGGAGTGTGGGATCAGACACACTAGAGCCCAGGTCCTAAGGGGCCGTGTGAGCCCCAACAGTCACGCTAACTTTTGATGCCCATCTGGGGAGGGGCTAGTAGAGGCTGATCACAGGGTGGTACCTGTGGGTTGGTTGACCTGCCTGGAAAGAACCAGAGCCGAGAAACTGGAAAGGCGGACATAGGCAAGAGTCCCTCCTGTGTGGTGGGGGTCACCCAGCCTGTTTCCAGTGCCACAGGCCCTTCCCCAGGTAGTCTTCTTATGCCCCTGGCCTAGCAGGATATATGTAGCAGCACTCAGTGCCCCACTGTGGGAGCTCCCCGGGTGGGGTTTCCAGTTTGGGTAAGGAATCAGCCTACCTCTTCTCGCCCCCATTCCAAACCTGGAAGACCAGGGAGAAAGAGGGCTGACAGGAAGGTGCAAATGAGGACTGAGTTTGGAGTTAGAGCTGGGGGTGACATGGGGGGTTTGGGGCTGGTAATGTTGAGTGGGGACTGGTGCTGGAGATTGGGTTTACATGGTGGGCAGGCTGGGTTTGGGGTTGGGTTGGAGGTGGAATCAGCTGTCCAGCACAGCTGGTGGAGGAGGGGGCTGGGGTCGGGGATGGCAGTGGTCCCGGGCTTAGGTTTCTGTCAGGGTTAGGCTAATGCTGGGAACTAGCTTAGAAGGTGGCAGTGGAATCTGATGTTGGAATCCTCCCTCTCTTCTAGCCCCTGTTACTTTCTTGCTGATGCCAGCTGGGCAGGGGGCAAGGGAAGGATGGGTGAGAGAGTGAGCTTTGTGTCCCATGTCCCTAGCCATCCCAGAAGCCCCTCTGCTGGGGCCCACTGCTGGCGGAGCAGCTCTCTCCTCTGTGGGTTCTCCCCAGTCACACCCTCAAGGCCTGCTCCACCCCCTCCCCTGGTCCCAGCCATCAGAGAGGGTGCCTACATCCCACTCCCTGACTCTCAATTCCTTGCTCCAGCATCTTTGTCCTAAGTGTGTACACTGACTGACAGTCTCGGCTGGAGGGACCCTTTGAGAAAGCTGGGGCTAGGGCTGGGCTCAGGGCGGGGGTAGGGGGAGTAGACAGGGAGGCTAAGCCGCAGAGGAATGCTGCTGCCGGCTAGGAGGTGCCTGGCATGACCACCCCCGCCCAGCCTGGGGAGGGAGGGCTCGGCCTTCTGCTGACTTGGGGAAGAGGGCACCCACTGGGGTGTGAGGGGTGGGGCAGCTGGAGAGAGAGGCCCTCTGGACTGACAGGGCTGCTCCCACAAAGCCTCATGGACTCTCAGTACCAAGGTCTGGGACTCTAGAATCTGTGGACTTTCCCCTCGGCCCCCTCTGTAAGGTACCCCATCCTGCCCTCCTCACCCTGGAGTAGCCAAACCCTGAACACCCTCCACCCTCCAACCCTGGCCTGAGGCTGGAGTTGGTGGCAAGGGCGCTGGCTTCAGGGTTTCTTCTCTCCATGTGTTGGTTTCAGGGACTGTTCCAGGGTCTGAGGAGAGTCTAGCTTCCTCTACCCTCTGTTATTTTCTGGACAAAGATATACGATCCTCCCCAGGAGGCAGTGCCCCCCCGCCCCGACCCATGGTAAAGAGGACCCACATCTGCCCCCTCAGTTCCACCACAGTGGAATTCACACAATCAGGACCCAGAGTTGAGAGGCCACCCGTAGATCCTCCTGTCCAACCACCCCGGCAAGCAGCATTAGAAAAGCACCTCTCGGGGCCGGGCACGGTGGCTCATGCCTATAATCCCAGCACTTTGGGAGGCCAAGGCGAGTGGATCACCTGAGGTCAGGAGTTCAAGACCAGCCTGACCAACATGGTGAAACCTTGTCTCTACTGAAAATACAAAAATTAGCCAGGCATGGTGGCCCGTGCCTGTAGTCCCAGCTACCCAGGAGGCGGAGGTTGCAGTGAGCTGAGACCGCGCCATGGCACTCCAGTCTGGGTGACAGAGTGAGACTCTGTATCTAAATAAACAAAAAATTAAAAATCGAAAAGCACCTCTTGGGCCGGGCACAATGGCTCATGCCTGTAATCCCAGCACTTTGGAAGGCCGAGGTGGGCGGATCACCTGAGGTCAGGAATTGGAGACCAGCCTGGTCAACATGGTGAAACCCTGTCTCTACTAAAAATACAAAAATTAGCTGGGCATGGTGGCGCATGCTTGTAATTCCAGCTACTTGGGAGGCTAACGCACGAGAATCACTTGAACCTGGGAGGCAGAGGTTGCAGTGAGCTGAGATCGCACCACTGAACTCCAGTGTGGGTGACAGAGTGAGATTCTCTCACAGAAAAAAAAAAAAAAGAAAGAAAGAAAAGCACCTCTTTCTCAAGGTGCTCAGCCCACTTCCCAGGCCCTGGTGCAAGGCATTTCACATCCATTATTCTGGCCAATCCCACACCCAAGTTAAGCCGATGTTATCATCCTTTTATAGGTGAAGAAACTCAGGCTCAGAGAAGTAATTTGCTCAAGGTCACACACACAGCTAGTAAGTAGCAGAGACTGAGCTCTCCCCCAGCCACGCTGCTTCTGTTACCCATCCTCAGTCCCAGGGAGCTCACCCCCTAATGAAGTAGCCGATTGCACTTGCAGACAGCTTTGATGATAAGAAAGTGTTTCCTTTCCTTGAACTGGCATCTGCCCCTTGAAACCTCTATTCCTACTTCTAACTCCTGCCAGGAGCAGCAGGCTGACCCCTCTCACCCTCCAGCCCGTGAAAGATTTTGGGGGCAGAGATCATAGTCCTCTGAGGCTGTATTCCTTGGGCCTCACATCTCTCAGTCCATAAATCATAGGGCACAGCCCCCACCCCAGGTCCTGTCCTCTGGGTGCCCCATCCCAGGGCCTCACATCTTCCAAGACGGACACTCAGAGGGAGGCCAACCTGGAGTGCTCTGGCACTCACGGGGGCCCCTCTGCCGTCCTCTCCGCCTCCCACCACACCCCAGGCTGCTGAACGAAAGTGACAAGCGCCCCTTCATCGAGGAGGCTGAGCGGCTCCGTATGCAGCACAAGAAGGACCACCCGGACTACAAGTACCAACCCAGGCGGCGGAAGAACGGGAAGGCCGCCCAAGGCGAGGCAGAGTGTCCCGGTGGGGAGGCGGAGCAAGGTGGGACCGCCGCCATCCAGGCCCACTACAAGAGTGCCCACTTGGACCACCGGCACCCAGGAGAGGGCTCCCCCATGTCAGATGGGAACCCCGAGCACCCCTCAGGTGAGTGCTGATGACAGGGCTGAGGGTGGGGCAAGGCCAGTCAGTGGAGAGAGGAGACGGCTGGATGGCAATGAGACCCTGGACTCTAGGGAGAGTGTGCCAGGCTGTGCAGTTGCCCCAGCAGAGCTGCAGGGGCCCAGAGGGAGCTCCATGGGGGTTCCAGTGCCAGGGGCAGCGGCTGGGCAAGATGGCTCTGGTCAGGGCTGATCCAAGGGGTCACTGCTGCTGGGCAAAGAGGGCCAGTTAAAGAGTCTATAGAGGCCAACTGGCCAGGCACAGTGGCTCACGCCTGTAATCCCAGCACTTTGGGAGGCCGAGGCGGGCCGATCACAAGGTCAAGAGTTCGAGAGCAGCCGGGCACGGTGGCTCAAGCCTGTAATCCCAGCACTTTGGGAGGCCGAGACGGGCGGATCACGAGGTCAGGAGATCAAGACCATCCTGGCTAACACGGTGAAACCCCGTCTCTACTAAAAAATACAAAAAACTAGCTGGGCGAGGTGGCGGGCGCCTGTAGTCCCAGCTACTCCGGAGGCTGAGGCAGGAGAATGGCGTAAACTCGGGAGGCGGAGCTTGCAGTGAGCTGAGATCCGGCCACTGCACTCCAGCCTGGGCGGCAGAGCGAGACTCCGTCTCAAAAAAAAAAAAAAAAAGAGTTTGAGAGCAGCCTGGCCAATATGGGGGAAAAAAAAGAGTCTGTGGAGGCCATGGAGTGAGAGGTGGCTGGGGTAGTTACAAGGAAAGGGGAAGAAGACAGGACAGTTTTGAGAAATGGAAGATCAAATGGAGGAGAGGAAATCACTGCCTCTTTCCCACCAGCCATTCTTTTTTTTTTTTTTTTTTTTTTTTCTGGAGACAGAGTCCCACTCTGTCGCCCAGGCTAGACTGCAGTGGCATGATCTCGGCTCACTGCAACCTCCACCTCCTGGGTTCAAGCAATTCTCCTGCCTCAGCCTCCCGAGTAGCTGGGACTATAGGTGCACACCGCCACGTCTGGCTCATTTTGTGTATTTTAGTAGAGATAGGGTTTCACTGTATTGCCCAGGCCCAGTCTCAAACTCCTGAGCTCAGGCAATCTGCCCACCTCTCGGCCTCCCAAATCCCACCAGCCATTCTGACAGAGGAGACACGGCATGTGACGCTGAGCACAGGCCATGGATGAGCCAGACATAAGCTATCTTGTTTAATTTTCATTAATGATAATAACAGCTAACATTAATTGAGCACCTACTGTGTTCCAGGCACTGTGCTAGGTGCTAGTTGCCTTATATATACTAACTCAGTCATTGCAAACAATGTGATGAGATAGCCAAACTGCCTGGGCTCAGATCTCAGCTATGGCAAGTTACTCTCATTCATTTTACTGATGAGAAACAGACAGGAACTTCCTCAGTTTGGCTCCAGGGCTTCTACTTGGCACCACGGCTGCCTTGCCTGTGTTCCTAATGTACAGAAAGTGACACACACAGGTCTGCCACATGGAAAGTGCTCAGTGAGCAAAGCTCCTGCCTTCAGAGAACACGCTCTGAGTCCTACTTTGTGTCAAACACTGGAGTGGACACCAGGGGTACTAACCAGAGAAGCCTACAGTCCCTGGCCTCAGGGGCCCATAGTCTAGAGAGTCTAGAGAGAGGAGCAGGGATGAAAACGAGTGAATTAAATACAGGAAGAAACGAAGTTGGGCATGGTGGAAGGCGCCTGCAGTCCCAGCTACACAGGAGGCTGAGGTGGGAGGATCACCCGAGCCCATGAGTTTGAGACCAGCATGGGCAATATAGTAAGACTGTGTCTTTTTTTTTTTTTTTTTTTTTTTTTGAGATGGAGTCTTGCTCTGTTGCCCAGGCTGCAGTGCAGTGGTGCCATCTCGGCTCACTGCAACCTCTGCCTCCTGGGTTTAAGTGACTCTCGTGCCTCAGCCTCCTGAGTAGCTGGGATTACAGGTACATGCTACCACACCCAGCTAATTATTATATTTTTAGTAGAGATGGGTTTTCACCATGTTGGCCAGGCTGGTCTTGAATTCCTGACCTCAGGCTCCCAAAGTGCTGGGATTACAGGCGTGAGCCACCGTGCCCAGCCTCCTATCTCTTAAAAAAAAAAAATTATATATATATATATATATAGAGAGAGAGAGAGAGAGAGAGAAGTACACAAGAAGCCTGTGTGAGATCCAGGGGTGGCACAGCCGTCCATCCCATCCAGTTAGGTCTCCAAGAACCCCTGCTGCCCACCAGACTCTTGTCAAGGAAGGCTTCCAGAAAGAGGCAATGGCTGGGCTGCTTGGTACAATCTCTATTTTACTGATAAGGAAACTGGTTAAGAGAAGACTGGGGATTTGTCCAGACACAGAACCAGGATTCAAAAACCTAGGCAGGTCTCTTGAAGTACAGAGCCCTTGGCCAATGCAGGACTCGGCGCTGCCTCTGGTCTGAGGAAGGAGGAACAGGCCTGTCCTTGGGGAGCTCTTAGTCTCTTACGACCGTGGACGTGTTCTGTCTCCAATGGGATGCCAGGCAGTCATCCCTCCCACACACATGCACATACTCTTCACCTTCAAAGATTCAGGGACACACAAACACACACACACATCAGGAGACACTGGACCACATACAGAGCAACCACCTCCGAAAGAAACTGTGGACACAGACTTTTTCTCACTCTTCAAGGCCCCACCCCACTCAGATATCCTTCCCCGATGAGACCTTCCCCAAATCCCTGGGGCAGCGAGTAGACTCCTCCTCTGGTCTCCCAAGTCCTTGCATATTGTCATCACAGCACTTCCAACTCTGGGCGCATGTGGGTCTATGGATCTATGACTATATGAGCTTTGGGAACAGGGATCCATTTTATTTACATTTGTATCCCCAGCACCTGGCACAGTACCTGGCATTTTGTAATGCTCCCTAAGAGTTTGCCGAATTAATATGTGAATAGGAAAGTGAACAGACAAAGGAACAAGTACCAGTTTTCTAAATGCTCTCCCACGGAGGAAGGCAGCTCAAGGAACGACAGGGCAACACAGACCAGCGTGTGACGGGGCTGAGGGCCCAGAGAAAAAGTGTGTGTCCTCAGACCCTCAGCCCAGTGAGCTGGGCAGCAGGGCGGGCTTAGGAGGAGGGAAGGGTTGGAAAGGACACAACACGAGGCCAGGGCAGGGAGCAGGCTCAGGCAACCAGCAAAGGTGAAACAGAGCACTCAGGAGCCTGGGTGAGCAAGGCCCAGCAAGGAGGGCAGTCAGCATGGGTGTGGAAGCGGGGCTGGCAGAGCACAAAGGCCGGGCCAGACCACTTGGGCAGCAGAGAAGCTGATGAGAGGAAGAACTTTCCACAGGAAAGGTTTTTCAGAATGAGGCAGGCCTCCCCAGGTGGGTGACAGGGGAGGAGGCAGGATTCATCCCTAAGATTTGAGAATTTCATAAACAACTGGAGACCAATCTAAGACACTAGTATTTAAACAAATGCTGCCAGGTGCAGTGGCTCACGCTGATAATCCCAGCACTTTGGGAGGCCGAGGCAGGTGGATCACCTGAGGTCAGGAGTTCGAGACAACCCTGGCCAACATGGCGAAACCCCGTCTCTACTAAAAATACACAAATTAGCTGGGCATTGTGGCGGGCGCTTGTAATCCGAGCTACTCAGGAGGCTGAGGCAGGAGAATCGTTTGAACCCGGGAGGCAGAGGTTGCAGTGAGCCGAGATGGCGCCACTGCACTCCAGCCTGGGCGACAAGAGCGAAACTCTGTCTCCAAAAAAAAAAAAAAAAAAAAAAAAAAAAAAAGCCGATTCATGCTGCCAAAACGTGAAACTTACAAGGTTTTCCCAGAGGCACCCGCTGCCTGAAGGTGAACCATTGAAGTTCACGTGCGCCCACCTGCCTCTAACCTGTTTCCCCCTTTTGCTCTCTCTCTGTCTCCCTTCCACCCAGGCCAGAGCCATGGCCCACCCACCCCTCCAACCACCCCAAAGACAGAGCTGCAGTCGGGCAAGGCAGACCCGAAGCGGGACGGGCGCTCCATGGGGGAGGGCGGGAAGCCTCACATCGATTTCGGCAATGTGGACATCGGTGAGATCAGCCACGAGGTAATGTCCAACATGGAGACCTTTGATGTGGCTGAGTTGGACCAGTACCTGCCGCCCAATGGGCACCCAGGCCACGTGGGCAGCTACTCAGCAGCTGGCTATGGGCTGGGCAGCGCCCTGGCTGTGGCCAGTGGACACTCCGCCTGGATCTCCAAGCCACCAGGCGTGGCTCTGCCCACGGTCTCACCACCTGGTGTGGATGCCAAAGCCCAGGTGAAGACAGAGACCGCGGGGCCCCAGGGGCCCCCGCACTACACCGACCAGCCATCCACCTCACAGATCGCCTACACCTCCCTCAGCCTGCCCCACTACGGCTCAGCCTTCCCCTCCATCTCCCGCCCCCAGTTTGACTACTCTGACCATCAGCCCTCAGGACCCTATTACGGCCATTCGAGCCAGGCCTCTGGCCTCTACTCGGCTTTCTCCTATATGGGGCCCTCACAGCGGCCCCTCTACACGGCCATCTCTGACCCCAGCCCCTCAGGGCCCCAGTCCCACAGCCCCACACACTGGGAGCAGCCAGTATATACGACACTGTCCCGACCCTAAAGAGGGCCCTGTCGCCACCACCCCCCGCCCAGCCCCTCCCCCAGCCTGTGTGCCCTGTTCCTCACCCACCTCAGGCCTGGCGGTGGCAGTGGAGGAGGCTGAGGAGGCTGAAGAGGCTGACGGGTCGGGGGGCTTTCTGTCTGGCTCACTGCCCTGATGACCCGCCCGCCCCATCCAGGCTCCAGCAGCAAAGCCCCAGGCGAACAGGCTGGACAGAGGAGAAGGAGGTTGACTGTTGCTCCCACACTGAAAGATGAGGGGCTGCACCTTCCCCCAGGAATGACCCTCTATCCCAGGACCTGAGAAGGACCTGCTCACCCTCCTCGGGGAGGGGAAGCACCAGGGTTGGTGGCATCGGAGGCCTTACCACTCCTATGACTCCTGTTTCCTCTCTCACAGAGAGTGAGGGTCTGACATGCCCATGCCACCTGTGCCACAGTGCCTTAGGGCTAGGCCACCCAGAGACTGTGTCCGGAGCTGGCCGTGTCTCCCACTCAGGGGCTGAGAGTAGCTTTGAGGAGCCTCATGGGGAGTGGAGGGTTCGAGGGACTTAGTGGAGTTCTCATCCCTTCAATGTCCTCTCCCCTTCCGAAGGCAGGAAGGAGTTGGCACAGAGGCCCCCAGATCCAATTCTGTGCCAGTAACCTCATTCTTTGTCTAATCGAGAAAGAGCCCCCAGTCCTCCTCCACTACAACCTCTGTGACCTTGAGGCGCATCCCAGGAGGTGAGGAGGCAGGGGCTCCAGGAAAGGAATCAGAGACAATTCACAGAGCCTTCCTCCCTGGGCTCCTTGCCAGCTCCCTCTTCCCTTACTAGGCTCTACGTCCCCTGCTCTGTCAGCCCCACTCCCTGGGCTTCCCAGAGAGTGACAGCTGCTCAGGCCTGAACCCTTTGCTCCAGGAGACACAGGGCCCAGCACCCAGGTTGCTGGCAGCAGGCTGAAGACACTAGAATCCTGACCTGTACATTCTGCCCTTGCCTCTTGCCCCTTGCCTCCCAGTGGTATTTGAATAAAGTATGTAGCTATATCTGCCCCCCATTTTCCTGTTCTGCAGCCCCCCAAATCCACATGTAACTCATTACTGTCTCCTGTTATTTATCTCAGTAGTCCCCTCTCCTAGCCACTCTAGCCCCTATTAACTCTGCATTAAGCATTCCACATAATAAAATTAAAGGTTCCGGTTACCTGCTTGGTGAGCCTGACCTGGCCTGTCTCTTCATCTCTTATCCCTGTACTGGTGCTTCCTCAAATGCTTTCTGGAAGTAGCTAGGAGTAGAATGCAAAGGACAGATCATCAAAGGTCTCTCTCTCCCACCTCCTTCCCTCTTTCCCCACCCCCTTCCCCTTCCCCCTCCTCTCTTCTCCCTCCCCCTCCTCTCTCCCCCATCTCCACCTCTCCTCTCTCTCTCTCCCCCACTCCCCCTCTTTCTCTCTCTCGCTCTCTCTATCCCTGCTAAGAAATTAGGAACAACGGAGTCGGTTAGGATAGCTGGCATCCCAGTGAGGTCTGTCTGAGCTCAAGGACTGAAGCCTCAGATGGGAGCTTCTCCCCAGCCGGCTATGCCCCACACTGCAGGGGGGCCACTCACTCTTAACTGGCTCAGCTGGAACTCACTGCCTTGCAAGCAGCCCCTCTGCTCACCCAGCACCCAGCAGAGGGGAGCTGGCAAAGAATTCAAGAGACAGGTATCTGAAGAGGAGAAGGTGGGTTGAGTGTGACACTGTGCTGCCTGCAGTCAGAGGCCTGTCCTTCAGGATGTGTGGATAGGCCCTGTGTTGCTGCATCCCCCTACTTGCCACCTCCCCCAGCACATACACAGCAGCCCATGCCAGGATCTAGCCAAGCCTTCACAGCAGCTGCCCTTGTCCAAGTCTAGACCAAGGATGTCAGACAGTCTACTCCTTAAGCACCTACTCCCTAAGAGCTCTTTCCTCAGCAGAAGTCCAAACTGCACTCAGAGGCCAGGACCACTCCACCTCATAAGCACACAACTGCAAGGACAGGGGAAATCTCTTTGCCATCTTGCTCCACTGATGAACAACTCCGATGGTTGGAAGTTCTTCCTCATACCCAGCTTCTAACAGCTTATATACAGCTGCCATTTACTAAGTGCTCCACTAAGGGTCTTATGTCATTCAGGCCAGTGAAGGGGTAGGTCCAGTCGTTATCTCAATTTTCCAGATGGGGAAACTGAAGTTTGAGAGGTTGATGCTAAGAAGTGCTGGCGCCAGAATCTGAAGCCAGCTCTGACTCCAAGGCTTGCACTTTTAACCATCATCCCCTCTACTTGCCTGTGGTTTGCAGACCCTACGTCTGCTTTGTATCTGGAGCAATGCATCTTCAACTGCTCCAGACTGGGTATCGTCAGCTCCCTTCCTTCCATCTGTGGTCTCCAGCCCCTAGTCAGGACTGGGGCAGAGACAGGGCACCAAGAACTAGCCCAGTCTCCAGGGTGACCAAAATCCCTCCATCTGGGAGCTGCACTATGGAAGCTCTTCAGGCAACCTCCCCAAAACTGCTGGTTCCCGTGAAGCTGGATGGTAACCGAAACCCCTGATCTTTTAGACAATATCCATTGCAAAGTCATATCCAAATTGTATGTATGTCGTTGTTTTGTTTTAGATAAAAGCAGGACTTTACACTGATCTTTAACAGATCTCACCTTGTTGGGTTTGACCCATTTCCCCACCTGTATTAAACCTTTTAGAACTTAGCTCTCCTTTAGAGCTTTATGTATCTGCAAACTTGAATAGCCTCATTCAAGTCACTAATAAAGGTCGAAATGAAGAGGGACACCTGCGTACAGCACTAAATGCCTCTCTCCACCGTCAGTTCTATTATCTCCACTCTTTTTTTTTTTTTTTTAAGATGGAGTTTTGCTCTGTTGCCAGGCTGGAGTGCAATGGTGCAATCCTGGCTCACTGCAACCTGTCTCCTGGGTTCAAGTGATTCTCCTGCCTCAGCCTCCTGAGTAGCTGGGACTACAGGTGCCCACCACCACGCCCGGCCAATTTTTTGTATTTTTTTAGTAGACAGGGTATCACCACGTTGGCCAGGATGGCCTCAATATCCTGACCTCATGATCCACCCCCTCAGCCTCCCAAAGTGTTGGGATTACAGGCGTGAGCCACCGCACCTGGCCTATTATCTCCACCCTTCTTTTTCTTTTTTCTTTTTTTTTTTGAGATGGAGTCTCGCTGTGTTACCCAGGCTGGAGTGCAGTGGCGCAATTTTGGCTCACTGCAAGCTCTGCCTCCTGGGTTCACACCATTCTCCTGCCTCAGCCTCCCAAGTAGCTGGGACTACAGGCGCCCACCACCATACCTGGCTAATTTTTTGTATTTTTCAGTAGACAGGGTTTCACCATGTTAGCCAGGATGGTATCAATATCCTGACCTCGTGATCCACCCGCCTCAGCCTCCCAAAGTGCTAGGATTACAGGTGTGAGCCACCACGCCCGGCTATTATCTCCACTCTTAAGGAGGCTGTCTAATCAGTTCTATCTCCACTCTTAAGGAGGCTGTCTAATCAGTTCTAAAACTGTCTAACTACATCACCATGAAGCACATGCTTCTCTGTCACGGTGGCATGGAGACTGCCAATGCCTTGTCAAAATCAAGATTCACTGATCTCTGGCATTCCCTCAACCTACTGGACTAGACCAGTAACCATCGAAAAAAAAAAAAACTTATTTGGCAATATTGGTTCTTAGACAACCCATGCTAGCGCCTGATCTCCTTTTTATTATATAAGCACTTTTAAACATGAAGTGACCTATTCTAGAATTTTTTTTTTTTTTTTTGAGACAGAGTCTCGCTCTGTCGTCCAGTCTGAAGTGCAGTGGCGCGATCTCGGCTCACTGCAAGTTCCACCTCCCAGGTTCACGCCATTCTCCCACCTCAGCCTCCTGAGCAGCTGGGACTACAGGCCTCCGCCACCACGTGCAGCTAATTTTTTTGTATTTTTAGGAGACAGGGTTTCACTGTGTTAGCCAGGATAGTCTCGATCTCCTGACCTCGTGATCTGCCCGCCTCGGCCTCCCAAAGTGCTGGGATTACAGGCATGAGCCACTGCGCCTGGCCAACCTATTCTAGAATTTTGTCACAGATCAATCAGTACTAACCTTATGTGTTTATAATTTTTACAACCCACCCTTTCCTCTTCATTGAAAGGCAGGACTTTTGTCCATTTGCGGTCTGTTCACTACTCCTGCTCGCAGTGGGATGAGGGATATGGAGCTGGCATGGTGGGGAGCAAGGGGCACATCCGGAAGATGACACTATCACCTCCAAGACCCCACATCTCATGAGATTGAGTGGGAAATCACTGAGGATGTGGAAGGAGGGGAAATGACCCCAGAGAAGTCAGAAGACCTGGGTTGTGCACATCCCTTAGACCAAAGGTTCCAAGGGTACGCAGGCCTCAGGAAGGCAGGAGCTCCACTTGTTAAAAAAGAGTCGGGTATTTCTGGAAATGACTCAAGAGACTATGCCCAAACCCTAAGGAAACAGAACCAGTAGTGGTGACTGGTGACATTTTATTCAAGAGAAGTCAAAACCCAGGCCCAGCCAGCTGAATAGCAGGGGACTCCCCAAAAGAAGAGAATGGGAAGAGGAAGACGGAGGAAAAACACCCATTCTGCCCCATTTCCCTTGCACCCTATCCCCTAAGGGTTAACCCCCCACTCCCCTCCCCCCCAGCCCAAACCCCATCTCCCTTTAATCACATCTGATACTGAGCAGCCCAGCAGGGAACAAAGAGACTATTTAGAGAAATGGGGCCGAGAAAGTGACCCCCGCACTCTGGGGCGGCTGCCTGGATGCCAGCACAAAGGCGGCATTTCAGAGCTGAAATTTCAGCACCCAACTTGATTAAAGGATTCCACAGGCTTGGAGGAGGATGGATGGGGGTGTGAAGTCCACTGCTCCCTGAATTAACCCTTCTCCAGGGCAGCAGACACCCCTCCCACCAGTGCAGATGCTCACCATTCACTCCCCACACCCCATCCTGGGACCAGGCTGCACCCAGGCCCGGAGGCCCTGCCTCCTGCAGAGGTTAGGGAAGCCCAGCTCCTCCTCTTGGAAGGGGAGCTGGCAGTGGAATGGAGGTCAAGGCTGGCATATTCAGGAAGCCAGTTTTCCCTCTATTCCTGTTCAGTCAATATACACCCTCCCCGTGACCCCCTAGGAGGGAGGAGCCAGTGTGACTGGTCTTACCTCAGGTTGGGTAAGCAGGATGGAGAAAGGAAGAGGACCCATTAGAACCTCAGGCAGAGGAAGCGGGAGCTCCAGCTGACTTAATGTAACACCTGGAACCCAGAAGCACCACCACCCCAGTACCATCCCTGCAAGGCCTCAGAGGATCACCAGCCCCAAACAGGAAGGAAAGGATATCTTATAGGGGCTGGGAAGATGGCATGGGTGTGGCACACCAAAGAGGTGGGCCACAGAGGACAGCGTGTGGGCAGAGTCCTGAGGAGGAGTGGGGACAGAGGCGTGGGGGCAGGGGTAGGCAGGTGCTCGGTCCTTGCTTCAGCCACTGACTTGCCCAGCAGGGCTCTGCCTGGGGACGGTGGGAGATCAGCACACCCCCACGCTTCCTGCTGGGGCACTGCTCCTGAAAGGGGATCCGAGCCCACGATAAGAGGCTCAAAGCAGGTCCTTAGGAAACAATGGGTGGCTTGATGAGACCTGCTCTGTGATACTCCTGAGAAGGGAGAAGCCCCTGCAGCCAGTCCCCACTGGAAAGGAAATTGGGGGTTTCCGTGGCAACCAGCTCCCTGGGCACAAAGACTCGTCTGTCTGCTGGGAAGGCAGCTGAGGTGTCTCCCCTGCAGCAGCCTTTGCTCTGGGGAACAGGGAGATGGAGGGAAGGATGTGGGGGATCCAAAGGGGCTAAGGGCCTCTGGTGCTTCTTAAGGAGCTGACAGTCACAGGGCCACTGGAATAGGTGTATGCTCCAGGCAGCATGGCGGTAACAGGGAAGCAAAAGGTGGTGACATCGCAGATAAGCAGAGGGGAAGGGGGTTGGAAAGTTGAATATTTTATTTACACATATAAAGTGGGAATGAAAATTGGGCAAGGGCAGGAAGATGACTCCAGCTCAGTCGGTGATGATGAGCTCGTCCACCCCCCAGTCTTCATAGCTCCCATCTGGCAGGTAACGGCGAATGATGATGGGGATCTTTCGGGCCCTGTGGCAGGGGAAAAGTCACAAGTACATGAGGGCTGGTGACCCCAGCTCTGCCGCAGAAGGAACAGATTGTGTACAAAACACAAGGAAAGAGAAGTCTTAGGAGCAGCCTCTTGGGGCTGATGAGTGTACTTTGTAAGAAAGCAATTACAAGAAAAAGAAAGTTTTTATATCAGACAAGAGGGGGAAGAGTGATAGAATTATTGGTAAGGCCTCCTGCAGCAGGAACAGGGAAACTCCAACAGCCAGAAAAGGTCCCGGTCTCATCAGTGCCCTCCCCCCTTTCCCTGCCTCCTCTTCTCTCTTCCTCCTACCTCCTGGTGAGCTGTTCCTAATGATCTGTAGGAATAAGCATCAACTTCTTCAGCCAGGGAAGTGGGAGAAAAGGGTGCAACAGAGAACCCAACAGATGCCTCCCAGAGATTTGGAGAAGTGAACCATGATTTGAGTGACTTACTTGAGTTCCTTCATGGCAATGAGCAGAGGATCTGTCTCTCCCTCCAGCTCCACCATCACAGGGGCACACATCCTGTAGGGATACGCACAGGTGTTGGGGAGACTACAAACCCAGGGAGAAGGGCCTAACAGGCAGTGAAGGTGGAACGGCATCCTGATCCCCACCTAGAAACATCATCTTCTAGGTAGACAGGCACAGTAGGGAGTGGTGTGTAGGGGCACTGCCAGAGATCTTCCCTGGCAGAGGCCTATCGCAGACTCCTGAGCCCAGCGGCCACAGCAGAGTGTCCTGGTGGAAAGGGTGGCGTGTGCAAAGGCACACCATTCTAACTGCTCCAACCCCAGAGCCTTGCCTCAGTGCCCAGGGCCCCTCATTTCAATTTCTATTTTCTCTCTCTCTCTATTTTTTGGAGAGAAAGTTTCACTCCCATTGCCCAGACTGGAGTGCAATGGCAAGATCTCGACTCACTGCAACCTCCACCTCTCAGGTCCAAACAATTCTCCTGCCGCCTCCCAAGCAGCTGGGACTATAGGCACACACCACCAGCTATGCTAATTTTTTGTATAGATGGGTTTTCACCATGTTGCCTAGGCTGGTCTCAAACTCCTGGGCTCAAGCAATCCGCCTGCCTCAGCCTTCCAAATTGCTGGGATGAAACCCAGCCTCATTTCCATTCTCTATAGCCACAACACCTCAGTAGAAGTCCTGCCCTTCCTGCCCAGCCCTCCCTACCCTTCACCTGAGGCCAGCAGGCAGTCCAGGGACTCATCTGCTTACAACACTGCTATGACTCCCCTTGGCTATCAGGCCAGAGTGCAGTCTGGTCCCTGTTCGCCTTCCTAGCACAGTCCCGTGCTACTTTCCTGTATTTACCCCACATTCCAGCCATACCAAACTATTTCTGGTTCCCTAGACGCGCCATGTTGTTTCCCTTTTGTGTGCTCTTACAAGCTCTTCATCTCCCTAAAAGCCTGCAAGAGGTCCGGATGTCTCCATCCTGGAAATCGTGTGCTGACTCTTCAGTACCCCAAGTCAGTCAGGATATACTTTTCTTGGCACCAATCTCACTGAACTGTAACTACTTGTTTGGAAAGTTTCCACATTAGACCATGAGCTCCTGGTGGCCCAGAACCACATGTGATTCACCACGGAGGTCTAGCCCCCAGCACAACACTTGGCCCACAGTGGAGACTACCACCAAGCAAAGGGATGCCAATTCTAGGCCCATCTCCTCTAGGAAGTCAGTCTTGATGATTCCAGCTCAGGTTCACACTAACACATCCAGAATGAACAGGAGAGCATGCTAAAAAATACAGGTTCACGGGTCCTTCTCCAGAATCCCTGAACAGAATCTCTAGTGAAGCGGCCTGAGAGCCTGCATTTGCAGAACTGCCCAGATGATTCTGATAATCAGCTAGTCTGAGAGCTACCAGCTTACTAATTTTATTACTAAATATTTCAATTTATATTACTCCCAAAAGCCTGAAAATTTCCCAAGGGCAGAGATGGAAGATTTAACTTTCCCTATATCCTCTCTCAATAAGTATTCAAACTTTCCCAAAATATAAAGCTTTAAAGAATGTGGCAGAATACTTTCCATGATCTGCATACGCCTGCTTTCTTTTAAAATATAAATAATTCAAGGGCATTCACTCATTCAGCACCTATTATGCACATGGAATGTGCAAGATGTGTCCTTAAGTAATTTAATTTTTCTTGCACCACGGCCTCTACAAATAAACACATCCACCATCCAGTTAAGAAGCAGATGTGGCCGGGCGTGGTGGCTCAAGCCTGTAATCCCAGCACTTTGGGAGGCCGAGACGGGCGGATCACGAGGTCAGGAGATCAAGACCATCCTGGCTAACACAGTGAAACCCTGTCTCTACTAAAAAAATACAAAAAACTAGCCAGGCGAGGTGGCGGGCGCCTGTAGTCCCAGCTACTTGGGAGGCTGAGGCAGGAGAATGGCGTAAACCCAGGAGGTGGAGCTTGCAGTGAGCTGAGATCCGGCCACTGCACTCCAGCCTGGGTGACAGAGCGAGACTCCATCTCAACAACAACAAAAAAAAGAAGCAGATGTGACAAATATCATCAGCCACCAGGTGGTGCTAATGAACCAGACTGAAACTCCATCCAAAACCCACCCAAGAAACAGTTGTTCTGGCCGGGTGCAGTGGCTCACGCCTGTAATCACAGCACTTTGGGATGCTGAGGCAGGCAAATCACCTGAGGTCAGGAGTTTGAGACCAGCCTGGCCAATATGGTGAAACCCCATCTCTACTACAAATACAAAAAATAGCTGGGCACGGTGGCGCGCGCCTGTAGTCCCAGCTACTCGGGAGGCTGAGGTATGAGAATCGCTTGAACCAGGAGGTAAAGGTTGCAGTGGGCCAAGATGGCACCACTGGACTCCAGCCTAGGCGACAAAGTGAGACTCCATCTGCACCTACCAAGTGCAGAGTCCCATTATGGCTGTACAAGAGCTTAAAGCAGGCAAGAAGCCACCAGAAGGTGTCATAGCCCTTAAGTGGAAACAGCACTAAAGACTGGAATGAGCTGGATCAAGCTTCGCTCCCCAAGAAAAACAGGACACTTGGCTGGGCGCAGTGGCTCATACTTGTAATCCCAGCACTTTGGGAGGCCAAGGCGAGTGGATCACCTGAGGTCACGAGTTCGAGACCAGCCTGACCAACATGGTGAAACCATGTCTTTACTAAAAATACAAAATATTAGCCAGGCGTGGTGGTGGGCACCTGTAATCCCAGCTACTCGGGAGGTTGAGGCAGGAGAATTCCTTGAACCCAGGAGGCAGAGGCAGTGAGCCAAGATCATGCCATTGCACTCCAGCCTGGGCAACAAGAGTGAAACTCCGTTTAAAAAAAAAAAAGAAAGAAAGAAAAGGAAAACAGGACACTGGGACTTATTAGTGGCCTGGATGTCAGTGGCCTGGATGTCAGCCTCAAAACCTTTAAGTGCTTCACATTGCCCAGCAAATGAACTCCAGTCTTCTGAACTTGTCACTCATGGGACCAGTGTCATCTTTTCCAGCCTCATGCCCCAAGCTGCTTGTGATCCCTCACCACAAATCCACCACCTGGACCTTTCCTTGGGCTGTTTCTGGCACCTGGAGTACCCACAAAATCAAATCTCTTTACCTGTCCCCACTAGAATTCTAATCCCTTCACAAGGCTTTCCCAGTCACCTCTGCAATAACTCTCTTTGTACCTTTCATAAAGCACCACTCGTGTCTGCCTTGGGTTGTGGGTACCTGTGCACAGGTCTATCTCCCCCACCAGAAAACACCTGGAGGACTAGGGATTACGTCTTTTTTTTTTTTTTTAATTATTTTTGGTAACAGAGCCTCACTCTGTCACCCAGGCTGGAATAGTGGTGCGATCTCGACTCTCTGCAACCTCTACCTCCCATGTTCAAACGATTCTCCTGCCTCAGCCTCCCGAGTAGCTGGGACTACAGGCGTGAGCCACCACACCCGGCTAATTTTTGTATTTTTAGTAGAGACGGGGTTTCACCATGTTGACCAGGCTGGTCTGGAACTCCTGACCTCAGGTGATCTGCCCACCTTGGCCTTCCACAGTGCTCAGATTCCAGGTGTGAGCCACTGCGCCTGGCTGGGACTACATCTTTAATCATCTCAGCGTCCCATAGGGTGCTAATGCAGTATCTTTCCTCAGTGCTGAAAGACTGTTTAACTTGCAAATAAGCAATCTATTTGTTTTAAAAATAACTTATGAATTCTTGTTTCTGCTGGGCCACTTTTAGTCTCTATCAGTGTGCCCCATAGAATGCTCTGCAATGATAGAAGTGTCCTATCCCCCTGTGCTATCCTTTATGGTAACCACTAGCCACATGTGGCTACTGAACACACTTGAAATGTGGCTAGTTATAATCCCAGCACTTTGGAGGCTGAAGCAGGGGTCTCACTGGAAGCCAGGAGTCTTTTTGTGAGACCCTGTCTCTACAAAAAAATTAAGACATTAGCCAGGTGTGGTGGCATTAGCTACCTGGGAGGCTAAAGTGGGAAGATCACTTAAGCCTAGAAATTTTGAGGCTGAAGTGAGCTATGATAGCACCACTGCACTCCAGCCTGGGCGATACAGCCAAACTGTCTCTAAAAAAATAAAAGGCTGGGCATGGTGGCTCAGCCTGTAATCCCAGTACTTTGGGAGGCTGAGGTAGGAGGATCACCTGAGATCAGGAGTTCAAGACCAGCCTGACCAGCGAACACGGTGAAACCCCATCCCTACTAAAAATACAAAAATTAGCCAGGCACAGTGGCAGGCACCTGTAACTCGCTACTCAAGAGGCCCTGGTGGGAGAATCACTTGAACCTGGGAGGCGGAGGATGCAGGGAGCCGAGATCACGCCACTGCACTCCAGCCTGGGTGACAGAGTGAGACTCCTTCTCAAAAATAAAAATAAGGCCGGGCGCGGTGGCTCAAGCCTGTAATCCCAGCACTTTCGGAGGCCGAGATGGGCGGATCACGAGGTCAGGAGATCGAGACCATCCTGGCTAACACGGTGAAACCCCGTCTCTACTAAAAAAAAATACAAAAAACTAGCCGGGCGAGGTGGCGGGCGCCTGTAGTCCCAGCTACTCGGGAGGCTGAGGCAGGAGAATGGCGTAAACCCGGGAGGCGGAGCTTGCAGTGAGCCGAGAGCCGGCCACTGCACTCCAGCCTGGGCGGCAGAGCGAGACTCCGTCTCAAAAAAATAAATAAATAAAATAAAAATAAATAAATAAATAAAAGAAGTGTGGGTGGCTAGTAAGACAGAAACTGAATTTCTAATTTTATTTAATTGTACTTAATGTAAATGGGTACATACAGTTCATGGCTACCATAATTGGTGGTGCAGGCCCAGAGGATCCTGACGTTGGTGGTATATTGGGTAGGGATATCATACTGGGCATGGCTCTAATGCCACGCAGAAGAGCAAGGAGTACAACCAGGCTGAGAAGAGGTCCGCTGCTGAGGCATGGGGAAGAACAATGTTGCCCACCCATAAAACCCTTTATTGAGGTAGACATGATGGTCATCTTTATCCCTACAGGACTAGAGGAGACAACAGCCCAATGCTGCTTGAACACTAAGGAGGGGAATTTTTTTTTTTTTTTTTTTTTTTTTGAGACGGAGTCTCGCTCTGTCACCCAGGCTGGAGTGCAGTGGCCGGATCTCAGCTCACTGCAAGCTCCGCCTCCCGGGTTCACGCCATTCTCCTGCCTCAGCCTCCCGAGTAGCTGGGACTACAGGCGCCTGCCACCTCGCCCGGCTAAGTTTTTGTATTTTTAGTAGAGACGGGGTTTCACTGTGTTAGCCAGGATGGTCTCGATCTCCTGACCTCGTGATCCGCCCGTCTCGGCCTCCCAAAGTGCTGGGATTACAGGCTTGAGCCACCACGCCCGGCCTAGGAGGGGAATTTACAGACAGCATTGCTGCCCCTATAAGCACACAGAGTCCACAAATCTGGCCCCAGCTTTCTTTTGGTTTTTTTTTTTTTTGAGATGGAGTCTTACTCTGTCGCTCCGGCTGGAGTGCAGTGGTGCAATCACAGTTCACTGCAGTCTCAACCTCCTGGCCTTAGGTGATCCTCCTACGTCAGCCTCCCGAGTAGCTAGGACTACAGGTGCACAGTACCACACTTAGCTAATTTTTTGTATTTTTTCTAGAGATGGGGGTTTCACCATGTTTCCCAGGCTAGTTTTGAACTTCTGGGTTCAAGCAATCCACCTGTTTCATCTTCCCAAAGTGCTGGGATTACAGGTGTGAGCCACGGCATCCAGCCGCTTTTCTTTCTAGGCTAATTTCCACTATTCCCTTCTTGAACTACCCCCGCTCCTCCAGATACCCACCATTTCCCTTATCAGCCTATAGGGAGTTTGGGGCAGGGGCTCCTATTCTCAGTCTCGTGCTTCCCCACAGTACCATTAGAGCACCCCGCTCTGTTCCCTCACCTACTCCTCACAAGAAAGGAGGAGGAGGGAAGTTTGCTGATTTTCAAATCCCCAAAACCCCACCACTGCTCTGTGCTTTCATCTCTCTAGTGTGCTCTCAAGCTGGAGGGCCCCCCACTCTGCTGGGCTGGCCATAGTCTACCTCACTTCAAGAACCACCTCAAAGCCAGGCATGGTTGCTCATGCTTGTAATCCCAGCTCCAGCACTTTGGGAGGCTGAGGCAGGAGAATCACTTGAGGCCGAGTTCAAGACTGGCCTGGGCAACATCATGAGACCCCTATCTCTACAAAAAATACAAAGCCAGGCATAGTGGCACATACCTGTAGTCCCACCTTGAAGCTACTTGGGAGGTTGAGGCAAGAAAATTGCTTGAGCCAGCCAGGCGCAGTGGCTCATGCCTGTAATCCCAGCACGTTGGGAGGCCGAGGCAGGTGGATCACGAGGTCAGGAGATTGAGACCATCCTGGCTAACACGGTGAAACCCCATCTCTACTAAAAATACAAAAAAATTAGCCAGGCGTTGTGGCAGGCATCTGTAGTCCCAGCTACTCGGGAGGCTGAGGCAGGAGAATGATGTGAACCTGGGAGGCAAAGCTTGCAGTGAGCCGAGATTACGCCACTGCACTCCAGCCTGGGTGACAGAGCAAAACTCCATCTCAAAAAAAAAAAAAAAAAAAAGAGAGAAAAAGAAAATTGCACCGGCCAGGCGCAGTGGCTCACGCCTGTAAACCCAGCACTTTGGGAGGCTGAGGCAGGTGGATCACAAGGTCAGGAGTTCGAGAGCAGCCTGGCCAATATGGTGAAACCCCGTCTCTACTAAAAACACAAAAATTAGCCGGGGGTGGTGGTGGACGCCTGTAGTCCCAGCCACTCGGGAGGCTGAGGCAGGAGAATCACTTGAACCCAGGAGGCGGAGGCTGCAGTGAGCCGAGATCGGGCCACTGCACTCCAGCCTGGGAGACAGAGCAAGACTCTGTCTCAAAAAAAAAAAAAAAAATTGCTTGAGCCCAGGAGTTTGAGGCTGCAATGGGCTATGATCAGGCCCCTGTGCTCCAGCATGGGCAACAGAGTGAGATCTAGACTCGGAAAATAAAACAACAAAGAACCACCATGGCCGGGCACAGTGGCTCTCACCTGCAATCCCAACACTATGGGAGGCAGAGGCAGGTGTATCACTTGAAGCTAGGAGTTCGAGACTAGCCTAGGCAACATGGCAAGACCCCGTCTCTAAAAACACAACAATTAGTTAGGCATGGTGGTACATGCCTTTAATGCCAGCTACCTGGGAGGCTGAGGCACAAGAATCACTTGAACCTGGAAGGCAGAGGTTGCAGTGAGCTGAGATTGTGCCATTGCACTCCAGTCTAGGCGACTCAGTGAGACTCTATCTCAAAAAAAAAAAAAAAAAAAGAATCACTGGTACCCATTGGCTCTGAATTCACCTTTTTTGCTGCACGAATGTGACAGGCAACCATCTAGTTCTGTTTTGTTTTTTAATCATTTTTCTCCCATACTATTACTTGACTTCTCAGATGTTCATATCCTAGTTCTCCTATTAGATCACAAGCTCCCTGAGGGCAGGGGCCTAGCACAATGCCTGGTACGCAGGGACGCACCACCTTTGGAATGTGAGAGCAGAGAGTGTTTTCAGGTGCCAGGCTGGGCAAGATCAGCGGTACAGGAGCTCACTGTGGTCTGACAGATGGAGAAGACAGTGAAGGGGCAATCACTCACGCAATCTGGAGCGCTCGGGTGCCCAGCACACGGGCTCGCTCGTACTTGGTCATATATGGTGTGGTGATTCGCTTCTGGTTGGCCTGCGGTCGCTCCCCAGAGGGGAGGATCTCGACATTCTCCTGGCCTTCCTGGACACCAAGACAAAAAAGAGGGAAAATCTCAGGTGGCATTTTTGGATTACAGGGAGGGTGATAATGACAACAATCACAATCCCCGCTACTGCCACCATTAATGCTTACTGCATACCAGGGTACTGCATGACTGCTTCCTAACGACTCATGTAATCCTTACAATAACCTTATGAGACAGGGATTACAGTTCTCATTTCAGAGGCTTGGAAAGTCAGCTAACCTGACATAGCCTAAGACCTTGTAATGGAGGACCATGACTGAGATTCCAGAGCTGGCTGCCTCATCCAGAAGAGAGCAGAGGGCCTGGAGATGGGGTGGTCTCAGAACATTGGTCCTGTAAAAGAGGTCCTGGCACAAAAAAATTACCCTAAGCAGGAAGCTAGGAATAGTCTCCCCATCTTTCAGATAGGGGAGCTAAGCCAATGGGTCAAGTGACTAGAAAAGTCAAGGTGAAGACAGGAATATTTAACAATTACTTACTAAGCATTTGTCCTGAATCAGATATCGTTAACAGATACTGAGAAAGCAAGCTAGGAATTTCTGCTCTCAAAGAATTAATGGTCTAAAGGGGGAGACAAGAGTAAACAGAGCAGGTGCTATGAAGGGATGCAGTGTGCAACAGAGTTCCCAAGGAGGTGGGGACACCTCACACTGGGAGTCAGGAAAACTCCAGGGATGAGATTTGAGCTCACCTAGAAGGATGAGCAGCAGCTGTCAAACCAACGAGGAAGGAGGCAACATGCAAAGGCACAGAGGAGAAAGAGGTCTGGACAGCTAGTTGTGGACAATAATTAGAATGAAAGGTGCGTAGAGGATTGTAGGCAGAATAAATTCTGTGGTATATAAAGAATTAAGTAAACAGGCCGGGCATGGTGGCTTACGCCTGTAATCCCAGCACTTTGGGAGGCTGAGGTGGGCGGATCACAAGGTCAGGAGATCGAGACCACCCTGACTAACACGGTGAAACTCCGTCTCTACTAAAAATACAAAAAAAAAAAAATTAGCCAGGCGTGGTGGCGGGCGCCTGTAGTCCCAGCTACTCAGGAGGCTGAGGCAGGAGAATGGCGTGAACCCAGAAGGCGGAGCTTGCAGTGAGCCCAGATCTCACCACTGCACTCCAGCCTGGGCGACAGAGCAAGACTCCGTCTCAAAAAAAAAAAAAAAAAAAAGGTTGACTCTGAGCTGGACATGGTGGTGCAGAACCTGCACTTCCAGCTACTTGAGAGGCTGAACTGGAAGGATCACTTGAGCCCAAGAGTTCAAGGCTGTAGTGCGCTATGACCGCACCTGCAAATAGCCATTGTACTCTAGCCTAGACAACGTAGCAAGACACCACTTCTTTTTTTTTTTTTTTTTTTTGAGACGGGGTCTTGCTCTGTCACCCAGGCTGGAGTGCAGTGGCCGGATCTCAGCTCACTGCAAGCTCCGCCTCCCGGGTTTACGCCATTCTCCTGCCTCAGCCTCCCGAGTAGCTGGGACTACAGGCGCTCGCCACCGCGCCCGGCTAGTTTTTTGTATTTTTAGTAGAGACGGGGTAAGACACCACTTCTTAATTTAAAACAAGCAAACAAACAACAACAACAGAAAGAAAGGATCACTCTGGATACTCTGTTGAGAATATTCTGCAGGGGGCAGTGGCAGAAGCAGAGAGGCCATTTAGGAAAGCCAGTAGTAACTGAGCACGTGGGCAAGTAAGAAAGGGCGCTGAAAGGAGAAGAGCACTCAGAGCAGTCTGGAGTGAGACTGAAGCAGGAAAACCAGCCACACAATTCCTGCAGGAATGTGGCTGAAAAGCAATGAGATCTAAGCCAGCCTAAGGCACCAGGAGTAGAAAAATGCAGACAGGGCTGAAGTACATCCAGAAGGCACAATCTACATGACAGTGATGGGAAGGCGACCAGAATGATGGAGAAGGACACATCTGACTCAAGCGAAAAGGTATCTGAAAGTGCCATGCAGAGAGAGAGAGGGCTCCCTGTCTCTCCAGGACATAACTGCATTTTTTTCCCTCATCAGTCACACAGGACAGAAAGCCCTACTTTCCTCATGAGGCTAGCAACCTATCCACCTAGTTGCTCAAGCCAGAAACCTGAGAGTCGTCCTTGTCACCGCTCACTTTCTCAGCCCCATAACCAACCCACCGCAATAACTCTTTCATCTGTCTTCTCATCACCTGCACTACCAGCACCTATATCCAAGCCACAGGCCTCTCACCTTCCACGCTTGCCCTTCCCCAGTTCACTCCTTACTCAAGGCAGGATTGCACTTTCTAAAATGTAAACTGGACTGTGCCCTGGCTCAAAATTTGTCAGTAGCTTCCCATTGCCTTTAGGCTACAAAATACTGCCTCATCTGAGCCCTGCTTACCTCTTCCTTTTGCTCCCTAACTAGTCCCACCCTGCAGAAAGCACCTGGCACATAATAAACATTCAACACATGTTTGCCGAATGAAGGAAGGCACTGTTTAACTTGTCAGTGAACTAACTGCCCCAGAAGCCACAGGCTGTGGACCACATGGACAAAAGCTTTCAGGTCCACCCTGCAGGGCTGTTCTGCTATGCAAGACTGGAACACAGCTCACTCTAACTGGGAATGCTTATGGCAGGGGCCTTGACCACAAACAGAAGGCAGACACGTTCAGCTAATTATCACCTGCCAGACTATCTGGCAGCTTGGGCTGCAGAGGTGGGAGCCTGAGGCTGAATACTGACCTCTTCAGCATTCTCCAAGTCATCTAGCCCTTCATCCTCTTCCACATCATCAAAGTCGTCACCATCAAAACTGTACAGGAAGAAGAGATCAGTTACTTAGAGCATCACTTACAAGAATCAAAGAGGGGCCAGGTACGGTGACTCACACTGGTAATCCTGGTACTCTGGGAGACCCAAGTGTGTGGATCACTTGAGGCCAGGAATTCGAGACCAGCCTGGCCAACGTGGCAAAACCCCGTCTCTACTAAAAATACAAAAATTAGCCAGGCATGGTGGCACATGTCCGTAATACCAGCTACTTGGGAGGTTGAGTCACAAGAATTGCTTGAACCCAGGAGGTGGAGATTGCAGTGAGCCAAGATTGCACTGCTGCACTCCAGCATGGGTGACAGAACAAGAACCTGTCTCAAAGTAAATAAAATAAGAAAAATAAAAAATAAAAATCAGAGGCCAGGCGTGGTGGCTCTGGGATTAAGCCTGTAATCCCAGCACTTTGGGAGACCAACGCGGGCAGAGTTCAAGGCCAGCCTGACCAACATAGTGAAACCCCGTTTCTACTAAAAATACAAAATTAGCTGGGAGTGGTGGCACACGCCTGTAATCCCAGTTACTTGGGAGGCTGAGGCAGGAGAATCACCTGAACCCAGGAGGCAGATGTTGTGGTGAGCTGAGATCACGCCATTGCACTCCAGCTTGGGCAACAAGAGCGAAACTCCATCTCAAAAAAAAACCAAAAAAAACAAAACAAAACAAAAAAATCAAAGAGGGCAGAGATCTGTGTCTCTCCCAGTATGTAAGAAGCACTCAAATATTTACTTGATAAGTAAATCAGCCAGGCGCAGTGACTCACGTCTGTAATCCCAGCACTTTGGGAGGCCGAGGCGGGTGCATCACCTGAGGTCAGGAGTTCGAGACCAGCCTGGCCAACATGGAGAAATCCCATCTCTACTAAAAACACAAAAAAATTAGCCGGGCGTGGTGGCAGGCGCCTGTAATCCCAGCTACTCAGGAGGCTGAGGCAAGAGAATTGCTTGAACCCGAAAGGCGGAGGTTGCAGTGAGCCAAGGTCACCCCACTGCACTGCAGCCTGGGTGACACAGCGAGACTCCTTCTCAAAAAAAAAGAATACTGGCCGGGTGCGGTGGCTCAAGCCTGTAATCCCAGCACTTTGGGAGGCCGAGACGGGCGGATCAGAAGGTCAGGAGATCGAGACCATCCTGGCTAATCCAGTGAAACCCCGTCTCTACTAAAAAATACAAAAAACTAGCCGGGCGAGGTGGCGGGTACCTGTAGTCCCAGCTACTCGGGAGGCTGAGGCAGGAGAATGGCGTGAACCCAGGAGGCGGAGCTTGCAGTGAGGTGAGATCCCGCCACTGCACTCCAGCCTGGGAGACAGAGTGAGACTCCGTCTCAAAAAAAAAAAAAAATACTAAGTAAATCCGACTTTTGTTCCATTTTACTCCTTTAATTTTTCCCCATCTGCCCCCAAATTTCGCTAGGACTCATTCGTCATCACTGTTTCCCTCTCTACTAGATCATTCCCATCAGCATTTTTATTTTATTTTATTTTATTTTTGAGACAAAGTCTAGCTCTGTCACCCAGGCTGGAGTGCAATGCCACGATCTTGGCTCACCGCAACCTCCGCCTCCCAGGTTCAAGCAATTCTCCTGTCTCAGTCTCCCGAGTAGCTGGATTATAGGCACATGCCACCATGCCCAGCTAATTTTTGTATTTTTAGTAAAGATGGGGTTTCCCCATGTTGACTAGGCTGATCTCGAACTCCTGACCTCAGGTCATCCACCCTCCTTGGCCTCCCAAAGTGCTGGGATTACAGGTACTGGCCCCATCAGCATTTCAACATGTGCTTTTCCTCATGTAAAACAAAAACAAAAACAAACAAAAAACCTTACTTCTCTTCTCCCTCCCCCATAGCCCTAATTCCAAGGTGCCCTTTGAAGCAAAAATGTGTGAAAGAGCTGTCCACCCTCACTGCCCCCAATTCCTCTATTGCCATTTTGTCATAATCTCACTCCCAAAAGCCTTTCACCGCGATAGCTCCATCAAAACCACTTTCCAAGCTCATTAATGATCTCCACGTTGCTAAATCCAATGGCCAACTCTCATTCTCATTTAGCCTGATCTATCAGCTGGCACATTAGGCCACTTGCTCTCCTCACTTGACTCCAACAACACCTCACTTTCTTGGTGCTCCCCCACCTCCCCGGCTTCTCTTTTCCTCCAAGCACTCAATGTCCAAATGCCCTAATGCTCAGCCACGGGTCATCTCCTCTTCTCTACTGACACTCACTAGGAATGCGGTAGCGATCCCACGCGTATCTTATTTTTATCTTCAGACTAGCTCTCTTTGCGCCCACACATCCAACAGGTAATTTTTTGGCTCTATCTTTAAAATAGTAATATATCCAGAATTCAAAACCAGTTCTCACCATCTCTACTCCTACTGACTTCTTTCACCTAGATTACTACAAACAGGCCGGGCACGGTGGCTCACGCCTGTAATCCCAGCACTTTGGGAAGCCGAGGTGGGTGGATCACTTGAGGTCAGGAGTTCGAGACCAGTTTGGCCAACATGGTGAAACCCGTCTCTACTAAAAATACAATTAGCCAGGTATGGTGGTGCACGCCTATAATCCCAGCTACTCGGGAGGCTGAGGCAGGAGAACCCCTTGAACCCGGGAGGCAGAGGCTGCAGTAAGCCGAGATCGTAAGCCGAGATCGCGCCACTGCACTCCAGCCTGGGCGACAGAACGAAACTCCGTCTCAAGAAAAAACAAAAAAATTACTGCAATGAACAGTCTCAGACTTTTATTTAATGCCACCCGGGGAGCTGCCCAAGACCCTCCTGTGGAGTACTCCTACACTACGTACTTCTAGAACTGTGAAGAACTTCTAGAACTATTTCACAGAAGCAGATGGAGAACTGGGGAAGCTCACGCGACCACCATTACCTGCTTGCTTGCTTACTTATGGGCCTATGCCGCCTATTCTACAAAGTGAGCACGTGGAGAGGCAAGGACGATTCTTCTTTCACCTCAGTATTCCCACTGCATGACACAGAGCCCGGCTCGCTGGAACATTTGCTGAAGGACACCTTTTCCACGGATCCCCTCTGGACCCTCGAGCCTGGGCCCTCCTGTGCCCAGCCTCCAGCCCGGGCTATGCTCCTGGGTCCCCGCCCTTCCCTTCCTAGGCTCCGCCGGCCCCCTCAGGACCCCAGGCCCCTCAGACATTGCCCCTAGACGCCAGGTTCCTCAGCTGCCTTCGACCCAAGCCCTGCCTCACCCGCCCCTTCCGAATATGCCGCAAAGGCCACTCCGCTCCCGCACTCACTTGTCCTCGTTGTCTGACATGACACCCTCGCCTCAGGGACCCCGCTGCGTCCCAGTCCCGCACGCAGACCCGCAAATAGCGCCTCTACAACTCGCGGCGCCTCGCTTATCTTGCGCCTGCGCGGTAACCCAGAGGCAATCACTTCCGGGAGGCAGGCCAGAGAGGGGAAGTGCGCATGCGCTGACTCGTGAGTGCGCGTTTCTATGGTAGCCAGAGTCGCTAGCTGCCAGCTCCAACAGCCCAGATCGCGTAGTATTTCTGCGTGGCACCGGTGCTGGTGCGGCTGTAAAGCAGTGGTCAGTGGTCACCGCCTCCGGGAGCCCACTTGTATGTGCAGAGGGGAGCACCCAGAGTGGGTCTTAGGGTGAAATTTCAATTTTGGCCTATCACCCAGGGGGTACGGTTGTGACCATGGCTATATTAACACTCCCCGAGGGGACTTCCCTGCCACAGGCGCTGGGTCAGAATGAGGACTGTGTGTGTGTACCTGTCTGTGTCTGGGTGGGAAGTTTAGGCACTGTCGCAATATTAACTGGCGGCATCATTCTCTGGCTCGATCTCCGCTTCCAGACTTCTGGGGATGTTGGGCATGGGGGAACAGAGATTAGGAATAGGAGACAGGGGGTGTGTCATTGCGTCTTTCCCTCCTCAGGGTCCTCCCATGGCTTCACAGAAGCAGATGGAGGTAGTGACCAAAGGAACTGGGTTCCGGCGCCGCCCCAAGACGACCACTTACACCCCGGGGACCTGCGAGCTGCTCAGAGGTCAGTGCGTTAAAGCAGCGATCCCCAGCCTTTTTGGCACCAGGGACCGGTTTCGTGGAAGGAAATTTTTCCACTGACGGGGGTGTGGGGAATGGTTTTGGGATGAAACTGTTCACCTCAGATCATCAGATATTAGTTAGATTCTCATAAGAAAAGCGTGCAACCTAGATCCCTCGCGTGCGTAGTTCACAATAGGGTTCGCGCTCCTATGAGAATCTAAGGCCGCCACTGACCTGAAAGGAGGCGGTGAGGCTTGCTAGCCCGCCGCTAACCTCTTGCTGTGCGGCCCGGTTCCTAACAGGCCAGGGACTGGTACCAGTCCACTGACGGGAGGTTGGGGACCCCTGAGTTAAAGGATGAGAGAAGAATGGTGGTAGTTACCCTCTGTAACTGAGTTCCCCCGTACCTGACCTGTGGCTTAGCAATTGCTATTTTCCTTTACAGATAAGGAGCCTGGGGTTCAGAAAGCTTCAAAGTTCTACTGCATATGCCTTAGGCGGGGAGAGGAGGGGGAGGTTCAAGGTGCTACAGCTTGCCAAAAGTCAAAGAACTAAAGTTTTTAGAGTAGTTAACTCCTATGCATCCTTTAGATCACACTTTCAACTTTCCCGAGGAAGATCTCTCCTCCTTACCACCACAGTAGGATCAGCTGTTATGCACCCTCACACATTTTCCTTCACTGGGGTTAGCACAAGCTGTAGTCAGTTATTTATCTGCCTGCGGCCCAGGAGGCCTCACAGAATGCTTTGTCGTGCAGTGATGATGAAGGAATCCAAACTGACGAACATCCAGCAGCGCCACATCATGGACATCATGAAAAGTAAGGGGCAATCCACAGAGCCTTTCTGGCCAGAGGGGATCTGGGGCCACGTTCTTTTTTTTTTTTTTTTTTTGAGACTGAGTCTTGCCCTGTTGCCCAGGCTGCAGTGTAGTGGCGCGATCTCGGCGCACTGCAAGCTCCACCTCCCGGGTTCACGCCATTCTCCTGCCTCAGCCTCCCGTGTAGCTGGGACTACAGGTGTCTGCCACCACACCCGGCTAATTTTTTGTATTTTTTAGTACAGACGGGGTTTCACCATGTTAACCAGGATGGCCTCGATCTCCTGACCTTGTGATCCGCCCACCTTGGCCTCCCAAAGTGCTGGGATTACAGGTGTGAGCCACCGTGCCTGGCCTGGGGCCACATTCTTATTTTTTATTTTTTTATTTTTTTATTTATTTATTTATTTTTTTTTTTTGGAGACGGAGTCTCGCTCTGTCGCCCAGGCTGGAGTGCAGTGGCCGGATCTCAGCTCACTGCAAGCTCTTCTCCCGGGTCTACGCCATTCTCCTGCCTCAGCCTCCCGAGTAGCTGGGACTACAGGCGCCCGCCACCTCGCCCGGCTAGTTTTTTGTATTTTTTAGTAGAGACGGGGTTTCACTGTGTTAGCCAGGATGGTCTCCATCTCCTGACCTCGTGATCCGCCCGTCTCGGCCTCCCAAAGTGCTGGGATTACAGGCTTGAGCCACCGCGCCCGGCCAGGGGGCCACATTCTTAATGCTTCTGCATGTTAAGGGAGAGAGGACCTCATATAAAAAAAAAAAAAAAAAAAAAAAAAAAAACAGCTGGGCACGTGGCTCATGCCGGTAATTCCAACACTTTGGGAAGCCGAGGTGGGAGGATGGCTTGAGCCCAGGAGTTCAAGACCAGCCTGGGCAACACCGCAAGACCTTATCTCCACAAAAAATTTTTTTTGAGATGGAATCTCACTCTGTCACCCAGGCTGGAGTGCAGCGGCATGATCTCGGCTGACTACAACCTCCACCTCCTGGGTTCAAGCAATTCTCCTGCCTCAGCCTCCTGAGTAGCTGGGATTACAGGCATGCGCCACCACACCTGGCTTAATTTTTGTATTTTTAGTAGAGACGGGGTTTCACCATGTTGGCCAGGCTGGTCTCAAACTCCTGACCTCATGATCTGCCTGCCTCGGCCCCCCAAAGTGCTGGGATTCCAGGTGTCAGCCACCACACCTAGCCCCCAAAATTTTTTAAAATTAGCCAGGTGTGGTGGTGCACACCTGTAGTCCCAGCTACTCAGGAGGTTGAGGTGGAAGGATCACTTGACCCTGGGAGGTCAAGGCTGCAATGAGCTGTGATTGCACCACTGCACTCCAGCCGGGCAACTGAGGGGAACCTGCTCTCAAAATTAAAATAAAATAAAATAAAATAATAATAAAATAAAATAAAATATAAAATATAATATAATATAAAAACAGGTCAGGCTGGGTGTGGGAGCTCACACCTGTAATCCCAACACTTTGGGAGGCCAAGACAGGCAGATCACCTGAGGTCAAGACCAGCCTGGCCAACATGGTAAAATGCTGTCTCTACAAAAATACAAAAATTAGCTGGGCATGATGGCAGGTGCCTGTAATACCAGCTACCCAAGACGCTGAGGCAGGAGAATCACTTGAACCTGGGAGGCAGAGGCTGCAGTGAGCTGAGACCACACCACTGCACTCCAGCCTGGGCGACAGAGCAAGACTCCATCTCAAAAATAAAAAATAAAAAATATAAAAACAGGTTAGGTGTGAGCCGGGCGCGGTGGCTCAAGCCTGTAATCCCAGCACTTTGGGAGGCCGAGACGGGCGGATCACGAAGTCAGGAGATGGAGACCATCCTGGCTAACACGGTGAAACCCCGTCTCTACTAAAAAATACAAAAAACTAGCCGGGCGCGGTGGCGGGCGCCTGTAGTCCCAACTACTCGGGAGGCTGAGGCAGGAGAATGGCGTGAACCCAGGAGGCGGAGCTTGCAGTAAGCTGAGATCCGGCCACTGCACTCTAGCCTGGGCAGCAGAGCGAGACTCCGTCTCCAAAAAAAAAAAAAAAAAAAAAAAAAAACAGGTTAGGTGTGGTGGCTCATACCTATAATCCTATCATTTTGGGAGGCTAAAAACACATACATACTGGGCTGTACCTGTAGTCCCAGATAGTCAGGAAGCTGAGGCAGGAGGATCACATGAGCCCTGGAGTTCAAGGCCAGCCGGGGCAACACAGCAAAACCTCTCTCTACAACAACATTTTTGGGTGTGTGACCAAAAAAATTAGTATTCCTGACCCCTTGCTCCTGGGGAATTGATCTTGTAGAGGCTGGATGAGCAGAAAAGGTAGACAGGCACAGATCAAAACAGTGGATGGGCCAGGTGTGGTGGCTCATGCCTGTAACCCCAGCACTTTGGGAGGCTGAGGCGGGCAGATCACCCAAAGTAAGGAGTTCAAGACCACCCTGGCCAACATGGTGAAACTCCATCCCTACTAAAAATATAAAAATTAGCCAGGTGTGGTGACCCGGGCCTGTAGTCCCAGCTACTTGGGAAGCTGAAGCAGGAGAATAGATTGAACCTGGGAGACAGAGGTTGCAATGAGCCAAGATCATGCCATCGCACTCCAGCCTGGGTGACAAGAACAAAACTCTGTCTCAAAAAAACAAAAAAAATTAGCCAGGCATGGTGGCACACACCATAATCCCAGCTACTCAGGAGACTGAGGCACAAGAATGCTTGTACCCAGGAGATGTAGGTTGCAGAGAACCAAGATCACGCCCCTGCACTCCAGCCTGGGCAACAGAGGGAGACTCTGTCTCAAAAAAAAAAACAATGGATGGGACCTGCTCTAAGCTGGGCTTTATGGTAGTTGAGAGGTGGGGTCAACCGACCAGACAGGTGACATATTTGGATGGCCTGGGGGAGAAGCCCCAGGGATGGCCAAGCAGGGGGATGGACCACAGGAAGGATAGGTACCTATCGTCCGAACTGTCCCTCCTTATCCATGGAGCATACAGAAAGCTTTAGAAACCCATCCATAGAAATTAAAGCACCAGTACAAAGATTTGATGTACAAGAATGTTTATTGCAGCATTGTTTGAAGTAGTAAAAAACAAACCTAGAAATAACCTGAATTTCTGAAACTAGGTGTGCTGAATAATGTATCTATTCTAAGGATACTAGTATATAGCTATAAAAAATAAGTTACATATAAATGGAGTGATCTGAACAGATGTCTATGAAAAAATGTGAAGTGAAAAGTCTGTTATTTTAATATATTACAGTATGATCCAGTGTTTGAAAGAATCTTATATGCACATATAAAATATATACACATATATCTCTGAACATGTTTGTATAACCATCAAAAAGGAAAGAGACCACCAAACTGTTACCATCATCACTCATTCATTATAGAGCGGTGGGATTGGAAGGAAGAAGACAAGATTCCTTGTACTGTTTGACTTGTTTTGTTTTGTTTTTTGAGACAGAGTCTCCCTCTGTTGCCCAGGCTGGAGTGCAGTGGCTCAATCTCGGCTCACTGCAACTTCCGCCTCCTGGGTTCAAGCGATTCTCCTGCCTCAGCCTTCCTAGTATCTAGGATTACAGGCATGCATCACCACGTCCAGCTAATTTTTATTTTTTGGGTTTTTTTTTTTTTGAGACAGTCTTGCTCAGTCACCCAGGCTGGAGTACAATGATGCAATCTTGGCTCACCGCAACCTCTGCCTCCTGGGTTCAAGTGATTCTCCCACCTCAGCCTCCTGAGTAGCTGGGACTACTGATGCCTGCCACCACGCCTGGCTAATTTTTTGTATTTTTAGTGGAGACGGGGTTTCACCGTGTTAGCCAGGGTGGTCTCAAACTCCTGACCTCAGGTGATCACCCATCTCGGCCTCTCAAAGTGCTGGGATTACAGGCGTTAAGTCACCGTGCCCAGCCAACTTTTATTTTTAAAAAGTGGCCGGGTGTAATAGCTCATGCCTATATTCCTAGCACTTTGGAAAGCTGACGTGGGTGGATCACTTGAGGTCAGGAGTTCAAGACCAGCCTGGCCAACATGGCCCGTCTCTACTAAAAATACAAAAATTAGCTGAGCATGGTGGCACATGCCTGTAATTCCAGTTACTTGGGAGACTGAAGCAGGAGAATCGCTTGAACCTAGGAGGCGAAGGTTGCAGTAAGCTGAGATTGCGCCACTGCACTCCAGCCTGAGTGACAGAGCAAGACTCAAGACTCAAAAAAAAAAAAAAAAAAAAAAGCCATGTGGGTCCTCCCACCCCCACTCTTCATTCCCCAGGAGGAGATGCTTTGCCCCTACAGTGCAGCCTAACATCCAGCCACAGGGTCTTACCTTCCAAGCAAATAGCCTCGCCTATCTACCTGCCTCCCATCCTCGCAGCCCGTCCCCACCTCCGGCCTGCCAACATGTGCCAAGCCAATGGGGCCTACAGCCGGGAGCAGTTCAAGCCTCAAGCCACCAGTAAGTGAGGGTCTCGGCCTTTCCCCATCTCCCTGGGGGAGGACGGGGGAGAGGGACGCAAGCAGTGGGAAGGTTGCTAATCACATCCCCATGCACTTTGTACCGATGCTCTTGAGCCTCAGCACATGTTAGCTTAGGGGTATTCAGGGCGCAGAGGAAACCAGTCAGATGGTCCTCTTTTTTTATGTTTCCAGAACTCACGATTAGCTGAAATCTACCAATTCCTGATTTTAGGGGCTATCAGGGCTCAAGGCCACAGCCCAACCTCTCCCTGCAGCCCCTACACATAGGTTGCCACTACAGGCATCGCCAAGGCCCCAGGTTCCTGAGCTTTCTTAGCCTTGCTCTGCACCAAAGCAGTGTGTGGGTTTTGACAAAACTTCTTTTTTTTTTTTTGGAGATAGAGTCTCACTCTGTGCCCAGGCTGGAGTGCAGTGGTGCTATCTTGGCTCACTGCAACCTCCACCTCCTGGGTTCAAGCAAGTCTCATGTCAGCCTCCTGAGTAGCTGGGATTACAGGTGTCCACCACCATGTCCAGTTAATTTTTATATTTTTAGTAGAGATGGGGTTTCACCATGTTGGCCAGGCTGGTCTTGAACTCCTGGCCTCAGGTGATCCGCCCACCTTGGCCTCCCAAATGCTTGGACTACAGGTGTGAGCCACCGTGCCCGGACTCTTTTTCTTTTTTTTTTTTTAAGAGATGGGATATTGGCCCGGCGTGATGGCTCATGCCTGTAATTCCAGCACTTTGGGAGGCCAAGGCTGGCAGATTGCTTGAGCTCACATGTTTGCGACCTGCCTGGGCAACGTGGCAAAACTCCATCTCTACTAAAAAAAAAAAAAAAAAAAAACAAAAATTAGCTGGGCACGATGATGTCCACCTGTAGTCCCAGCTACTCGGAAGGCTGAGATGGGAAGATGACTTGAGCCCGGGAGGTTGCAGTGAGTCGAAATTATGTCACTGCACTCCAATCTGGGCAACAGAGTCAGACCTTGTCTCAAAAAAAAAAAAAAAAAAAAGAAAGAAAGAAAAAAGAAAAGAAAAAGAAAAAAAAGAGATGGGGGTTTCACTACATCCATTAGGCTGGTCTTGAACTCCCAGTCTTAAGTGATCCTGCCACCTCAGCCTCCCAAAGTGTTGGAATTACAGAACATACCCAGAGTCTTTTCTTGGTTCTTTCAACCTCTTTCTGCCTCTCTTGACAGTACAGTATTGCTCAGGAGAACCCAGGGTAGGAGCCAGGTGTACAGAAGCCCTGTCTGCATGACCAGGCACCCTGCAGCAAGCGCGTGCACTTGGGAACGCAGACCATGAATGAGGGCACCCTTCGCGGCCTAACTAGGCCATTTCTTTTTGGCCCTACAGGAGATCTGGAGAAGGAGAAACAAAGACTCCAAAATATCTTTGCCATGGGGAAGGACCCAGAGGAACGGAAAAGAAAGGCCCCTCCTGCACGACAGGAGGCTCCAGCCCCTGAGCAAGACCGATTTGAAGAGTGTAAGGCTCCAATGGACCAGTCATGCTGGGGGTGGGGGTAATGTGAGGAGGGGGCCCAGAATTGGATGCAGCAGTCAGGGGATCCCTGGGGGTCAACAAGTGAGAAACACTATTTATTTATTTAATATATTTATTTTGAGACAGTCTCGCTCTTATTGTCTAGGCTAGAGTGCAGTGGCATGATCGGGGCTCACTGCAGCCTCCACCTCCCAGGTTCAAGCGATCCTCCTGCCTCAGCCACCTGAGTAGCTGGGATTACAGGTGTGCGCCACCACGCCTGGCTAATTTTTGTATTTTTAGTAGACAAGGGGTCACCATGTTGGTCAGGCTGATCTCAAACTCCTGACCTCGTGATCCACCCGCCTCGGCCTCCTAAAGTGCTGGGATTATAGGCACGGGTCACCGTGCCCGGCCTAGAAACACTATTTGACAATAGAACCACTTCTTCTCCTCAAGAGAGGCAACCTGCTGCTGGCATCTGTCACGGGAGCCTGACAGCCCTCTCCTCTGTCCAGTGGTGAAGGAAATCCAGGAGAGGAAAGAATTCCTGACTGACATGGAGGCCCTGGGACAGGGCAAACAGTACCGAGGAATCATCCTTGCTGAAATATCCCAGGTAGGAGAAACAACCGGGGAAGCGGGGAGGGGAAGGGCCCAGAGCAAGCGTGAATGGAAATACAGGGCCAGCTGTGGCAGGGTTCAGGGGTCAAGTTCTAGCTCACTGCTGTGACGGTTCCTCGGGTTCCTAGCCCTGATATACCCACTTTCCCTGATGCCCTTTGCAGAAACTCCGGGAAATGGAAGACATTGACCGCAGGAGGAGTGAGGAACTTAGGAAGGCTCTTGCCACCACTTAATCTGTCTCCAGAGATAGGCAGCATAGCCCAAGTTCGACCACTGGAGTCCACTCCTCTGCCAGGCAGGGCCATCCTCAGGCCAACCCACCCTACCAGCCTTCAGCCACGTTAGATGGTGGCACAGCACTGCCCTGCAGTACCCCACGGCATACTCAGCAGCCTAGCCCCTGCCCAGGAATGCCACTGGAGCCCGAGACCCACAGCCCCATACACAGAGGAGTAAGACCTGAGCATCCCTAATAGGACGTGTATCTAAAGGTATCCACTGGGCGTGCTTCCTACCACCTCCAGCCTGTGGCCTGTTCATTTGATTTTCTGAATTCAGGAATGAAAATGATTCCTTTCTTTCTGTTTTAGGATTTACTTATTTGATTTCTTACCACCTTAGGCAAGTATTCAATCACAATGATTAACTGGCCAATAAAACATATTGAACGTGGGTCATTACAAGCACCATTTTGTTTTCAGAGGGATAAGCTTATTTGTTCAAGGCGTTAGAATTTGTCAAGCACAGATGGTTTCCAGCTACCTGTTTGCATATTTCAAGTGGCAATGAGAGCCAACCTCTTGGGCACCCCATGGCTGGCTGCTGTGGCAGGTGCTGAATTCCACTCTGTTAATGATCTCAATAAACCTCTGCAATGGTTCATTATTCCTCTGTGAAAACTAGGTCTTAATGAGATACCACAGCCAAGGGCATCTAACTGGCAAGCAGTGTACTCGGGATTCAAAGCTGGCTTTAGCTTTATGTCTTTCCACTATACCCATGGCCACAGAAAGAAACACGAAAGGGTGGGAGGGACCTAGAGCCCTGGCCTGGAAGTTCCAATCCCAGCATGTGCTGTGTGACCTTTCTTGGGCAAAACCCAGCAGCTCCGTGCTTGTGCATCTGTGAGGCCCTGCTGGGAAGGAGCCACCCGACACCGTGTCCTGTACACAGCACATCTGTCCCCTCCCCTCTAGTTCCTGATACCCATGATCCCTACCTTCTCCAGTATTCTGTCAGTTGCCTGTCCCAGTAAATCACCAGAATATTTCGGAAATATCAACCCTGTCTTGGGCACCTGGAGGGAGTCTCATAATCCTATCAGGCCACATGACCCAAGTTTTGGTTTGCAGAATAAACACGGCCCTGAAGTGGTGAGGCCCCGATCAAGGGCGGGCTCAGGGACGTTCCTCGGAAAGCCTCTGTGTCCACACACCCTCAAGAACCTGAGGGCAGAGGGTGCACCCTGATGGGAACAGTTGTCCTCCACCTCAAAGGCCCCATCATGTGGTCAGGAGGCAGCAAACCAGAGAACCCCAGCCCACCCTGGACACACAGTATCAGCCAACCCTTGACTGATATGACCAAATGACACACATATAAAATCTGGATTTCTAGCTTCTTACGACAAACAAAGGATCTGGCAACACCGGGCCCACATTCAGTGCCACAGGCCACAGGTGACTTGAGTGAGGAAGGCAGCCCCTCAAACTGCCTCCAGCTCACCCCTGCCCCTGCCAGCTTAGTCTCCTGACACTGAAACAGCCCGTCAGAGCTGTCACTTGGGTTCATGCGTGTTACCTGTCTGGCCCTGGAAAGGCTCTGGAGTTGGTGGCTCCAGCTCCAGGCCAACAGGAGTGTTTAGAAGCAGCCTGCCAGGGGCTGCATGGCCGAGGAGCCACCTCTCCCTGCAGAGGAAAGGGATCCTGCCCAGTGGCAGGCGGTGAGGGCAGAGATCCCTCTTGGAGGATGGCTCCAACATGGCCTCTGGGGGACCAGAGATGCTCAGCCACCAGCTGTGGCAGAGGCAGGCGGGAGGGCAGACAAGGCTGCCGCTATGGCCAGAGGCGGCAGGGCACTGGCAGTTGAGGTTGTCTGTTTATTGGCGAGGAAACTCCTCGAGAGTTAATACAGTGTGATCTTTTCCCAGAGGTGTGTAGAGGGAAGGGGGCCTAGAGGCGTCCCAGAGATAGCTTATAGCAACAGTGCTTTGACCAAGAGCTGCTGGGCACATTTCCTGTAGAAAAGACGGTGGCCCCCATCACTCCTCCTCTCCTATAGCTATCCCAGAGGGGTGAGTGGCCATCAGGCCTTCGGTGGGAGGGAGTCAGGGAGAGAAGAGACAACAGGGGAGACAGACCAGTGATGACCACGAGCGGGAGCGAGCCTCTCCCCTGGACTGGGGTGGCGGAGGAAAGTCTAAATGAGGTGTCAGACTACAGACGTTTAGGAAACGAGATGAGCACGTGCTTCGAGTGTACCCTCTTCCTACCTGACAACCAGGGACCGGAACTGCAGCCTGGGGGCAGCACTGAGAGCAGCCAACAGGGCACCCACCTGCCCCTGCATGGCCATCACAGCCCTGGTCCTGGCAAGGGAGGCTCCCTGTGGAGTAAGGGGAGACGAGGGAAACTGCTCCTGGAACTGTGAGGGAGAGAGGGATGGATTTGCCCGTCAGGCCCATTCACGTCTGACAGTACAGGCCTCTCAGTCATAAACTCAAACTTAACTGGAGACGTCAGAAACAGAGCTCCTGAGTGAGGGAAACTGAGAGCCAGGGGCGCCTGCCCAGGACAGGAAGACAGAGACTCAGAGCCAGGGCTGGGGCAGGAAGAAGCCAGTGCGGCCCAGCGCCACTTCCTGGCCTGCCTGGAAGAGCAGGACCCTGGAGGTGGAGACCCAGGCCAGAGTTCATGGCAGGGGCTGGGCAGGGTGAGGGGGCGAATGTGCTCAGCAGGCGCCCCTCCCTGTACCCTGGGACCCTATTTGCCCCTTGGGACTGCAGCATCTGCAGTCATCAGAATCAGGTTGGGCAGGGCCAAGTCACCGCTGCCTGGGGCTCGGAGAAGAAAGAAAAGACTCTTTGGCCCAGAGCAGTCAGAGGCCCCTGAGGAGGAAGAGGCCATCACCCCGAGGATCCCTCCCCTTAGTCATCTTCCTCCTGACTGATCTGAGGGAAGCAGCACGTCCCCTTCAAACAGAGCACAGCCCAGGAGCTGGTCCAGGAGGGGGCAGTCCCCAACTGGCTTCTCGTGCTGTTAGCTCTTGTCTCTGGGGGACTTGCTCTTGGCATCACGTTTGTTTCCTAGCAGTTTCAACATCTTCATGGTCTTGAACTTCCCCTTCTTCTTGCCCTCGGGTTCAGCCTCCCTCTGGAACTCTGCAGCACAGACAGGGGAGCACTTAAATAGAGAAGAGGAGTCCATCCAGGGCAGGCTAGAGCCAGTGACAGGCCTGGGTATGGCCAGCAGGGCTCAGCCAGCCCCACCACTTCCTGTGTGGAGCCTGGGAGGGACAAGCCACTCACCTTTCCCAGCCTCTGTCTCTTCATCTAGAGGATGGGGCCCATCCTCCCCCTCCCACCTCCAGTGTTTGGGGAAAGATCAGGATGGTCAGCACATGTAAGAGCTCTGCAGAATCCAGGAATTCTTTTTTTTCTGGAGACTGAGTCTCATAAAGGCTGGAGTGCAATGACGCAATCTTGGCCCACTGCAACCTCCGCCTCCTGGGTTCAAGCGATTCTCCTGCCTCAGCCTCCCCAGTAGCTGGGACTACAGGAGCCCGCCACCACGCCTGGCTAATTTTTGTATTTTTAGTTGAGACGGGGTTTCACTATGTTAGCCAGGATGGTCTCCATCTCCTGAGCTCGTGATCCCCCCTGCCTTAGCCTCCCAAAGTGCTGGGATTACAGGCATGAGCCACCGCACCCAGCCTAGAATCTGGGAATTCTGAAGCATGGCATTCATTTATCTTTTTCTTTTTTTATCTTTTTCTTTTTTTTTTTGAGACGGAGTCTCGCCCTGTCGCCCAGGCTGGAGTGCAGTGGCCAGATTTCAGCTCACTGCAAGCTCTGCCTCCCGGGTTTATGCCATTCTCCTGCCTCAGCCTCCCGAGTAGCTGGGACTATAGGCACCCGCCACCTCGCCCAGCTAGTTTTTTTTTTTTTTTTGCATTTTTTAGTAGAGACAGAGTTTCACCGTGTTAGCCAGGATGGTCTCGATCTCCTGACCTCATGATCCGCCCGTCTCGGCCTCCCAAAGTGCTCGGATTACAAGCTTGAGCCACCGTGCCCAGCCTTTTTTTTTTTTTTTTTTTTTTTGAGACAGAGTCTCTGTCGCCCAGGCTTGAGTGCAATGGTGCGGTCTCAGCTCACTGCAAACTCTGCCGCCTGGTTCAAGAAATTCTCCTGCCTCAGCCTCCCAAGTAGGTGGGACTACAGAAGTGTGCCACCACACCCAGCTAATTTTTGTGTTTTTAGTAGAGATGGGGTTTCACCATGTTGGGCCAGCCTGGTCTCAAACTTCTGACCTCAGGCGATGAGCCCGCCTCAGCCTCCTAAAGTGCTAGGATTACAGGCATGAGCCACTGTGCCCGGCCCCATTTATCTTTTTTTTTTTTTTTTTTTTCTGAGACGCAGTCTTGCTCTGTCACCCACACTGGAGTGCAGTGGCACGATCTCAGCTCACTGCAAGCTCCGCCTCCTGGGTTCACGCCATTCTCCTGCCTCAGCCTCCCGAGTAGCTGGGACTACAGAGGCCCACCACCACGCCTGGCTAATTTCTTGTACTTTTAATAGAGATGGGGTTTCACTGTGTTAGCCAGGATGATCTCGATCTCCTGTCCAGTACTCTTTTAACTGTTCCAAGCACCACTTGATCCCCAGGAAGCATTGCTGTTTGGGCCCACAGACTCCAACAAAACCAGCTGCAGATCTCAAGGGGGAATGCACAGCTGAGGACAAATCCACAGTCGTCTCTGTGGGCATCAGGGCATCCCACGGCTACCCTCCAAGCCTAAGCCACAGCCTTCCTGGCTGTAGGCTGGCCTCTCTTGCTACACACAGCCCTCTCCGCAAAACAGAGGCTGCGGAGTTTGTGCACAGCCATCCTGGTAGTGCCCACTCCAATCCTCCCTTCAACCAATCCCTCCCTTGCACCCCCAATGCTGAAGTTCAACTGGGCACCAGCCTCATCCCCAGCAAGGGCCTCACCTTTCTTCTTGATCATGGCTTCCAACATCTTGTCTTCCTCTTCCTCCCTGAAATAAGCAGCAGCAGTTAGGCTGGGCACGGTGGCTCACGCCTGTAATCCCAGCACTTTGGGAAGCCAAGGTGGATCATCTGAGGTCAGGAGTTCGAGATCAGCCTGGCCAACATGGTGAAACCCTGTCTCTACTAAAAATACAAAAAGTAGCTGGGTGTAGTGGCTCATGCCTGTAATCCCAGCTACTCGAGAGGCAGAAGTAGGAGATTTGCTTGAACCTGGGAGGCAGAGGTTGTAGTGATCTAAGGTTATGCCATTGCACTCCAGCCTGGGCAATAAGAGCGAAACGCTGTCTCAAAAAAAAAAAAAAAAAAAAAAAATTAAAACAGCAGCAGCTGAGAGTCCCACAGGAGGAAGGAGCAGATGCCCTCTCTGTCCACACAGGGCTGAGCAAGGGTGTACTGGGATCGCTGGTAGGAGGGCAGGGCTGGCCTGGCCTGAGGTGTGGACTGTGTCTTTGGCTCTCCAGGGAGCTGCCCCACCCATGGGGCCATGGGCCTGATCTGCTCTGGCCCTGTCTCCCAGGAGGCCCCACCCCTGGCCATGTCACCTCTGCCGGTCCTCATCCAGGCAGTTGACGATAGCGTTGCGCTGCTCAATGAGGGTCACAAGCTCCTGCATCAGCACCTTCTCCCGGGCCCGGTCCTCCTCCGTCCAGTCCTTTTCTGCCAAGGGAGAAAATTTAGGGGGCATGAGTGTAGGAAAGCCCTCTTCCTCCCCAGGCTGCCAGGAGCCACTGCCTAAGTGCTGCAGGCCAGCCCCGTGCTAAATACCATGCTAGATACTAACAGCGCAGAAAGGAAGGGCCCCGATAGGTGGGGCTTACAAGTTCTTGGGAAAAGAAGGTTGTTGACAGAAGAGACCAAGGACACCAGGCTGCCTACCAAAGAGTCTGCAAAAGGCCCCAGCAGGGCCAGCAGAGCACATGCTGCAAGAACAGGGCGGCACCAAGAGTCTCAAGCTTATGTTCATTCATCCATTCAACAAATGTTCACTAGGTGGCTTCTGGCGGGAGGCAAGATTCAGGAGGGACAGAGTGGGGCAGGGGACACGAGACAACAGGGAACCCCAAGGCTCCTCCAGCAGGAGAAGCAACATGACCCAAGTGACATACTGGGACATTTATCCAAGGCTGTGGAGGAAGGTAGACTAGAGGGGATGCTGGGGGCAGGGAGCCCAGCAGAAGGCTCCCCTGAAGCCAGGCACACCTGCTGCCCCTCCAGCCTCCTCTCCTCTCAAGGCCCCAGCTAACCCACAGGACCACCCCGAGGGGCCCACCAGAGCCCTAGTATTTCCCCGTCCCCCAGCCTGCAGGCTCCAGGGATGAGTGCCTACACTTGGCCTTCCCTCCACAACATCTACCGCCACAGGCTTCCCTGCCTTCAAATAAATATCCTAGGCCGGGCCCGATGACTCATGCCTGTAATCCCAGCACTTTGGGAGGCCGAGGCAAGTGGATCACCGGAGGTCTGGAGCTCGAGACCAGCCTGGTCAAATGGTGAAACCTCATCCTACTAAAAATACAAAAATTAGCTAGGCGTGGTGGTGCACATCTGAAATCCCAGATACTAGGGAGGCTGAGGCAGGAGAATTGCTTGAACCCAGGAGGTAGAGGTTGCAGTGAGCTCAGATCATGCCACTGCACTCCAGCCTGAGCAACAGAGCAAGACTCTGTCTCAAAAATAAATAAATAAATAAATAAATAAATAAATAAATAAATAAATAAATATCCTTAGCTAGGTGTGGTGGTGGGCGCCTGTAATCCCAGCTACTGGGGAGGCTGAGGCAGGAGAATCACTTGAACCCAGGAGGCGGAGGTTGCAGTGAGCTGAGTTCACGCCATTGCACTTCAGCCTGGGTGTCACAGTGACACTCCATCTCAAAAAAACTAATAGGCCAGGTGCAGTGGCTCACGCCTATAATCCCAGCACTTTGGGAGGCTGAGGCAGGCAGATCACGCGGTCAGGAGATCGAGACCATCGTGGTAACACGATGAAACCCTGTCTCTACTAAAAATACAAAAAATTAGCCGGGCGTGGTGGCGGGCATCTGTAGTCGCAGCTACTCAGGAGGCTAAGGCAGGAGAATGGCGTGAACCCGGGAGGCGGAACTTGCAGCGAGCCAAGATCGCACCACTGCACTCCAGCCTGCGTGACAGAGACTCCAACTCAAATAATAATAATAACAATAATAAATAGGGCCAGGGCTGAGCACGGTGGATCACGCCTGTAATCCCAGCACTTTGGGAGGCTGAGGTGGGCGTATCACGAGGTCAGGAGATCGAGACCACCCTGGCTAACACGGTGAAACCCCGTGTCTACTAAAAATACAAAAACAGCCAGGTGGGGTGGCAGACGCCTGTAGGCCCAGCTACTAGGGAGGCTGAGGCAGGAGAATGGCGTGAACCTGGGGAGGCGGAGCTTGCAGTGAGCCGAGATTGTGCCACTGCACTCCAACCTGGGTGACAGAGTGAGACTGCATCTCAGAAAAATAAATAAATAAATAATAAAAAATAAATAGGGCCGGGTGCAGTGGCTCGTGCCTGTAATCCCAGCACTTTGGGAGGTTGAGGCGGGTGGATCATGAGGTCAGGAGATCGAGACCATCCTGGCTAACATGATGAAACCCCATCTCTACTAAAAATACAAAAAATTAGCCAGGCGTGGTGGCGGGCGCCTGTAGTCCCAGTTACTCGGGAGGCTGAGGCAGGAGAATGGCATGAACCTGGGAGGCAGAGCTTGCAGTGAGCCAAGATCACACCACTGCACTCCAGCCTGGGTGACAGAGCGAGACTCCGTCTCAAAAAAAAAAATTAAAAAAAAATAAAATAATAATAATAAATAAATACCCCTCCAAAATAAATAAATAAATAAATAAATAAATATCCTGAAGCCCCCTTGGCCACTGCCCCTCTCCCCCATGGCCTCACCTTGCCAAAATTGAGGAGCAGGTGGCCCAACCTGGTTCTGGAGACAGAGCAGGGCCTCCAAATCATCACCGAAGTTTGAATCTCACTTTGCCATTTCCCATATCTGGGGTCTGGGTACATTATGTCCCCAGTCTATGTGCGGGGAAACGGAGACTCGGGGACATGAAATCTCTGACCAGTGCCACGCAGTGAAATTGGAGCTGGTACTTGAACCCAGCAGCCTGATGCCCCCAAGCAATGGCCCTCATGGTGTACTGGACTCGGGGCCTCATACACCAGCCTCACCCTTCCAAAAGCAACATCCGGGACAGGCTGACAAGCCCAGGACGCACAGCCACCACATGGGGGCTGGAGAAGCCCCAGTAAGCCCGGGGCCAGGCTAGCCAGGGAGGCAGAGGAGCCGTGCCCACTCTGGCCACAGGGCGCCGCTGTGGGATCCGAGTGGTGACCGCGCCCCAGCCTCCTGGAGAGTTGGGAGTGACTCACACAAGGCAGCAGAAGCCTGGGACATTCTGTGGCTTCCCCTGGGATGTTCCAGCCTCCCAAATTCCCCAGTCAGTAGACAGTTTCCCTGCCACCATCCCCACAGTCTGGAGGGGCTGTGTGTGCAGGGACAGCCCCAGATCAGAGATGTGGATGGAAGCCCAGCCCCGTCACCCACAGCCAAGTCCCTTGACCTCTCTGGCCCTCCACTTTCCATCTGTCAACATGGCACTTGCCCAGGGCTGGCACCATGCCTGAGCCATAAGAAAGTGGTCAAAAGCCTTGGCTCCCAACTCTGGGCTCTCCACAGTCCTGGGGTCTCTGCCTGCAGCTGCGGTTCACTGCATTCCACTGTCACATGGCGTGTGAGGAGCCCTCCTCACCAAACCCCAACTCAGCCACATGGTAACCGTCAGCCATCAGCCCCTCAGAGGGTACAGAGTCCACGTCCACGGTCTTCTGGTCCCAAGAATACCCAAGGAGGTGGGGACCTTCATTCCCGTTTTACACTTGAAGCCACTGAGGCTCAGTGAGGCTAAGAATCCTGCCCAAGGTCACATAGCAAGTTAGCAGCAGAAAAGGAACAGTCTGACCCATGTACACATCAGGCTGGGCTGGTCCTGGGCCTGATCTTCATTCACTGAGAGTCCGTCGTCCCTGGTATCACAGACGTCCACAACCCACACTGTCTGTGCGGTTCCCTCTCCAACGCAGCCCCGGCCAGCTTACTGCCTGTTACAGTCTCTCCCATCCTCGGGGGTGACCCAGACAGCCCTGCCCCGCACCTCCTCCTCTGGCCCTGTCCCTAGTCTGCCTGTGCATCCCACTGGGATTTTGTCTGCCCGCTCCCCCACTCCTCCATATCACCAGGCCCCGGGGCAGGTGCCAGGGGAGTGCCAGTGGCTGCGCTCACCTGGCTTATTGAGGAGGCACCGGAGCTCATACTCGACATCAGCCTGGCGCTGCTCCAGGTTCTGCTGCTTGAAGCTAGAGGTGGGAATAAGGTGACTCTTAACAATTCTGCCCGAGCCCCGGCTGCCCTGCCCTGTGCTGTTACTGATGAGGGAAGAGGGTAAGGGTTCTCAGTTCTAAGCTCTACGGATTCCAGGGAGGGCTGCCCCGAGCGGATGACTCACACATAGATGAGCTCGGACTCTCGCCGCACCAGTAGGTGCTTCTCGTGGATGAGCTTGAACCAGTCCACCAGCATGTCATCCTCACGGCCCTCTGGAAGCCAGACACCCACTGAGGCCAGGGCTGGCCGCCATGCCTGGCTCAGTTCCCCAGGGAATAGAGGCTCCTGGCCCCAGCCCCACCCAGCAGGCCCTCCCAGCCACTCCCGCACCATTCAGGCCGCCACGCAGCTTCTCCTCCAGCAGCACCCCACGGTGCTCCAGGGCATCCAGCCGGCGCTCAATGGTGTCCATCTCTCCGTGGATGTCCTCCTCGGGGATGTACTGGTCAGCTTGGACCTGCCCAACAGCTCCTGGTCACCTGACGGCCAGCTGAGCCCTCCCCTGCCTGGTTGCTGCCAGGAGCCTTGCCCTCTTCTCTGGCCAGCATTGGCCACTGGTGGCTCCAGGGCCCGGGGCCTGCCCCCGACCCCAGCATGGTTAGAAGGCAGGGTCCCATTGTAGGGAAGGGGTCAGTGTGGGGACAGCCACAACCCTGCATGCCACTGGTCCCAGCACCAACAGACACACCAGAAGGTGGCATGACTCCCTGCCCTTCAGAAACGCCTCCTCTCTGCCACTCCAGAAAGGCTATCACAATGTCAGTGAGAGTGACCTTATTACAGAGATAAACTTGAGAACACTCTAATCAGCTTAAGTAGCAGCGTATCAGGAGTGTTTGATACTTGAACTTGTTAGTAACAAATTAAAGGCACCACCTACTGCTTTTGGTGGTGAAGGGCGGATCTGCTCCAAATCTCTCCGGGCTGCAAGTTAGACCTTCAAGTTGGGCCACCCAAGAGCACTCTCTTGAGCATCTGAGGCCAGCTGCCCAGCCAGCCAGCCTCCCTAGAGTCCCAGGGGAAGCCTGCAGCTGCGGAGTGGGAGGTGCCAGCCCAGGCCAGCCTGGTCTCAGGGGGCTCCAAGCTGGTACCTTGCGTTTGATGAGTGGGAAGCCGTGTCCTGGGGCAGGTGGCCTCACAGGCTTAGAACCCTTGGTGGCCTTCTTTGTGACTGGGGACGCTGCAGGCGATGGCTTCCGGTTAAAAGGATTCTCCTTGCAGGAGGACTAAAGGCAAGGAGACATGACACAGGGTGAGTCTGGGAAGAGGGCACGTGAGACCCCAGCAGCCTGATATTTGGGAACATGGAAAGCAGGCCAGCGCTCCAGGGCCAGCAGGACACAGGCAAAGAGACGGTCTCCTCAAATTCCGTCTCTGATGCACGGAGTCATTCAATAAACTTTCTATTTCCAGGGCTCTTCTCGCCTGTCAGTTATTGCACTGGATACTTTTTACACTTTTTTGAGACAGTCTCACTCTGTCACCAGGCTGGTGTGCAGCTGTGGCATAACCATGGTTCCACTGCAGCCTCAGCCTCCTGGGGCTCCAGCGATCCTCCCAGCTCAGCCTCTCAAGAAGCTGGGACTACACCTCCCAGCTCAGCCTCTCAAGAAGCTGGGACTACAGGCTCGCACCACCATGCCTGGCTAATTTTTTTTTTTTTTTTTTTTTTTTTTTTTTGTAAAGACATGTCTTGGCCGGGCGTGGTGGCTCAAGCCTGTAATCCCAGCACTTTGGGAGGCCGAGACGGGCGGATCACGAGGTCAGGAGATCGAGACCATCCTAGCTAACACCGTGAAACCCCATCTCTACTAAAAAATACAAAAAAAACTAGCCGGGCGAGGTGGCGGGCACCTGTAGTCCCAGCTACTCGGGAGGCTGAGGCAGGAGAATGGCGTAAACCTGGGAGGCGGAGCTTTCAGTGAGCTGAGATCCGGCCACTGCACTCCAACCTGGGCGACAGAGCCAGACTCCGTCTCAAAAAAAAAAAAAAAAAAAAAAAAAGACAGGTCTCACTTTGTTGCCCAGGCTGGTCTCAAACTCCTGGGCTCAAGTGATCCTCCTGCCTGGGCCTTCCAAAGTGCTGGGATGACCACACCTGGCCTTTTTATACATTCGTGTTGAATTCTCCCGACCACCCTGCCAAGTGGGTATCACAATGCCCATTTCACAGCTGAGTAAACTCAAGTTCAGAGAGGGTTAGTCATTTGCTCACGGCCACACACTTCCCATGAGCCCCGGCTGGGATGAGAATCTGTCTGTTTCAGGGCCTGGGCAGCCATCTAGCATTGAGGGGTAGTGCTTAGAACCTTGCCCATGTGGTAGGCAGTACCCTACTGTGCCCCAGTGGTGGGGGTGCCTGGCTGTGCTAGCCTCAGAGAAGGCAGGGGTTTCCCTAGAGGCACAGAATGGCATGGGGTTTAGGGCAAGACAGAGCTATGGTAGTTCATTCGGGCCTCATAACCACCCTCTCCCCAGTGGGGACTCTGAGGCTCAGAGAGGTGAAGTTCTTCGCCCAGGGTCACCCAGCCAGGAAGTGCCTGACCAGCAGATGGAGTAAGAGGGTACCTCCCTCCCTGCCAGAGAAAGATCTCATCCTCTGCTGCCCAGCCCAGTACCCACACACCCAGAGCCCAGGCTCTGCATTCCTCCGTGCCTCTGGGGAGACCCCTGCCCTCTCTGAGGCCAGCACAGCTGGGGCAGCCCCACCACCGGGACATGGCAAGGCCCTGCCCACCACATGGGCAATGTCACTATTTCCCAACCACTCTTCCCAGCTCATGGGAAACAGGCATCACTGTGAGCCCCTTACAGAGGCCTCACCTGAGACCTGGGACGCTCCAAGAAGCACTGACCCAGCTTTCCCTCGGCAGCTGCAGAGCAGGGGGAGGTCTGTGCCAGCCCAGGCAGAGAGGCTTTCGGGGTGGGGGCTGCTCTGGGGTTTCTGAAGCAGGGAGGGTGCCAGGGCCCAAGTCTGGGCACAGCAAGGAGCCAGGGCTTGGCTCCCACAGGGCAGCACCTACCCAATGACCCAGGGTGGCACCCGAAGGCGCCCACTGCCTCTGAAATTCTCTCCTAATCCTGGGGTAACAGTGGGACAGGGGTTCCCCACAAGGAGGTGTACTTGGGGTTCTGCCCCCTCCAACACACCCAGAGGGGCCGGCAGAGCCAAGCAGCCCAAAGCCCCTGAGCCCCTCAAAGGTTTTCAGCCTTTTCTCAGCCTCAAAACTTCAGATCAATCTTCACGCAGCCCAGGACACAAAACAGGAGAAACCGAAGCTGACCCACCCCCGTGCCCTCCACCACCAAGGAGCCAGGGAGCCTTCCGAGCACTCAGGACACTTAGTGCCAGGCAGCCCCTCACCATCTGTGGGAGCCCGAGGCCCAGAGGAGAATGGGGCCTGCTCAAGGACACACAGCAGATGGGAGGCAGAGCCGGAAGCAGTGCCCAAGAGGCTCTTGCCAGGGCCAGGGAAGGTTCAGTGGCGCCTGAGGCACATGGGCAGGGTCAGGCCACAATTTCAGCTGCCCCACAAAGGCCATCCTGCCACCCTCTACCTGGGGCCAGATGAGCCTTGGGAGCTCAGAGGCCTGCAGAGCATGGGGCCTTCCGGAGGGGCTGTGGCTGCAAGAGAGGCCCCTCATGAACTAGGTGCCCAGAGGAAAGTCCTGAGCCCAGACAATCCCCAGGTTCTCAGTATGGGGCTGAGAAATAGGTGAGCCCACAGCACACAGCATATGTGGAACAGGAGCAGCCTGGACGGGTGCCTAGCCAGACCTTCCCCACGCCCATGTCACCCAAGAAAAGACAAAGCCCAGCAAGGGAGCAGAAGGACAGGAGAGGGCCACATCTGCTCTGCTCGGTAAACTCCCCCACGGCACACAGCGGAAGCATCCAGGAAAGCGGTGTGTCCTGGGTCCTTCTGCCTGTTGGGGGTTGACCCCCGGCCCACTACAAACTCCACACGCAGCAGCGTGCTCATTACAACCCCTCCCCCTGACCTGGCTGGGAGCGCCTTGGAGACAAGGGACCACAATGTCCACATGACCTGGGGAGCCCAGGCAGCCATGCACTTGGGAGGCATTCAGAAACCCCAGCTCCCCTGTTCCATGGCGGGGAGACCCAGGTCTCTGCAGAAGGGAGTCACCCCCTCCACTCTGTGCCCTACCATGGGTCACCTTCCAAAACGACCATTACGCCTATCTCCCTGAGCAGATCGTGAGCCCCTGGAGGCCAAAGACAAGGTCTTTTTTTTTCTGAGACAGAGTCTCACTCTGTCACCCAGGCTGTGGGCCATCTCAGCTCACTGCAACCTCCACTTCCCAGGTTCAAGCAATTCTGCCTCAGCCTCCCGAGTAGCTGGGATTACAGGCGCCCACCACCACACCTGGCTAATTTTTGTATTTTTAGTAAAGATGAGGTTTCACCATGTTGGCCAGGCTGGTCTCAAACTCCTATTCTCAAGTGATCCGCCTGCCTCAGCCTCCTAAAGTGCTGGGATTATAGGTGTGAGCCACCGCGCCCGGTCAGTACAGGGTTTTAATACAACTCTGCCCAGGGTCTGGCATCAGTAGAGCCTGAGTGAATGGAAGAGTGGACAGACAATACGGGATGACTAGTAGCTGGTGAATGGAACCCAAATAGGCCAGTGCAGGCGATCGGAGGCAAACAGGGGCCCTGATACCTAAGACCTGGAAGGCTATGCGTGTGGACAGGTGGATAGACGGGTGGGAGCTCTGGCAGATGAATGGAAGGATGGACAGATGGGTTTGTGCCTCAGTGAACAGAGTGGGTAATGGGTAGATAGGCTGGCCAAAGCCACTCAGGAAATCAGAGGCCAGCAAAGATAGAAAAGGCCCTGAACAGCCGGGCGTGGTGGCTCACGCCTGTCATCCCAGCACTTTGGGAGGCCAAGGCGGGTGGATCATGAGGTCAGGAGATCGAGACCACCCTGGCTAACATGTTGAAACCCTGTCTCTACTAAAAATACAAAAAAAAAAAAAAAAAAAATTAGCCGGGCATGATGGCGGCACCTGTAGTCCCAGCTACTCGGGAGGCTGAGGCAGGAGAATGGCGTGAACCTGGGAGGTGGAGCTTGCAGTGAGCCAAGATCGCGCCACTGCACTCCAGCCTGGGCCACAGAGCAAGACTCCATCTCAAAAAAAAAAAAAGAAAAGGCCCCGGACATTTCTGCCCTAAGACCAGACCCACATCCACTAGAGAGGGTATCACTTTTAGTGAGGGTGAGCGGGTACTCACCTTTACCTGCAGCTGTGGGGACGAGCTTCCAGGGGAAGGCACGGGGCTCCTGTCTCCAACCAACAAGAGAGGTGTTGGGGTGGCACCACTGCAGGGCTTGGCTGGCTGGGGACCTGGGCTGCCCCTGGTCCTGGGGGCAAGGCCAGGGCTGGCTTGTGGCGTTTGTTCCACTCTAGGCTCCACTAGCTCCCCAGAGGACGCCAGAGAGGAGTTGGTAGAGAGGCTGACAGGGTTTCCAGGGGTGCCAGGGGCATGGACAGCAGGCTCTGAGGAGCTCTTGGGCACAGCTGGCGGCTCCAGAAGCTCCCCACCTGCAGTCTGGCTGGAGCTCTCGGATGACAGGCTCTCCACACTGAGCGCTGGCGATGGTGTGGCTGAGGGCGGCTCCGAGTGCGAGAGGCGGGAGGCGTGGAGAGCTGTGCAGACGAGCACCAGGACACCTCACAAGGGGAGCACCACAGGGGCTTCCAGCCCCACCTCTCAGCTCCACTCTCAACAGAGCCGCAGGCAGCCCTGGAAACCCAAGCCCTCCACATCGAAATAGGGCCAAGGCCCAGGGAACAGCAAACGCCCAGCGGGATGGAAGTCGTGAGGTGCATCCAGCCACCGGAGTCCATCCCGCCCCGCCCACCTTGCATTCTGCCTGCTGCCTCCACTTCCCCACACTCCCCACGGCCCCCGTGAAGGCACCCACAGCAAAACCACCTTGGGAATGCCAGAGGAAGAGAGGCAGCCCCTCCTCTGCCCCTGATCTGCAGTGCGGAGGCAGGGAGGAGGAGCACACAGCCCTCGCTGTGTCCCAGAGCCACCAGCTCTGGGACAGGCACTGCCGGGCACCAATTTCTCTCCTTGTGGCTGACAGATATGATGCTTCCAAACACATTATCTGCATTTTCCAGATGAGGCAACAGGTTCAGAGAGGAGAGGACGCTCACCCCAGAAAGGGCTGGGATTGAATCCACTGTATCTGACTCTAGAGCTCACGCCCCTCTGCTGTCCCCTGAAGCTGTCCGTCACCTCCACCTAGACAGGCCAGCCTCCGCTGGGCTCCCAGGGCTCCACTCGGACCCCCTGAGCACCTGCCTCTGCCAGCTCTGGCAGGCTCTTGCCCCACTGTGTGCGGGGGTCCCATGGGACTCTCAGAGGCGGCCAGACCCAGCCGTGGTGAAGGTGAGGACCAAAAACCCAGCTCAGGGTATCAGAAGACTGGGAGGAGGTGAGGGCCAAAAACTCCAGCGTGCCTGGGTGAGGGGATAAGCACTGGACGGAGAAGGCCCAGCAGCCTGGAGCTGAGTCACCATGTCACATGGAGGACTACAGACAGACTCAGGGACAGTCAGAGTCATTACACCTGATCACGCACGGCCAGGTGAGAGCCCAGGTCGCTCAGGAACTGCAGCGACAGTGACGGAGTTAGGATTCAAGCAAACCCCTCCTTTCCGTGAGCCCCTCGCTGCACTGAGCACACCAATGGACAGCACATTTAACGAGCACGACAGGGAGGGTGAAGAGATGGACTCAGGCCAGACTCCGTGGGTTCAAATCCTGCCTCTACAGCTTAAGCACTGAGAGGCTTTACGCAAACTACTTAGCCTCTCTGTGCCTCAGTCTCCTCACCTGCAAAGTGGAGGTGATGATACCTACTCACAGGTTTGCTCTAGGATTAAATGAGAGGTCACCCATGAAACACGCGGTGCCCAGCCTGGGAGGCTCTGCCTCACCACACCCCCACCCCAGGCCTGGGCCCCATCCCCGAGTTCCAACTGTCAGGAGAGCTCCAGGAAAGGCACTTACCCAGTGGGGATGCGCTGGGAGCGCGGGGGGCAGGGCGCTTCTTTGTCTTCGGGCTGCTGGTAGGGGTGATGCCGTACCAGGGGTGCAGGGACTTCGGTGCGGACTCCAGGTGGCCCAGGGCAGGGCTGGTGGCCAGGCTGGGTGCAGCCGGAGCCTCTTCCTCCTCGTCCTCCTCCTCTTCCTCAAAAGGGTTATAGGGTTTGGGCTCCAGGCTGGCCGCTGGGCTCGGCTGGGCCACCTCCTCGGTGCCTCCATTCTCCACCTGCCTGCTGTCCTGGCTTGGTGGCCCAGGGCTGCTGCTTGGGGGAAGTGGGGCTGGCTTCTTCTTTGGTTCCGCCTGCACCAGCATGATCCATGGGGGGTCCTTCCTGGGGGCTGGTGTCCTGGAGGGAGGGGGGAGGCAGCAGAAACCATTAGCAGAGGCAAGGGGTCAGCTTCCTTCTCTCTCTCGACAGTTTTGAGGCCACTTCAAATGGGAATGAGAAACGGCCGTTTCCATTCTCCCACCCCCAGCACCATGGGGCCAGTCTGAAATGGACTGTTACAGTCACAGCCCTTGAGGCCCAGAGAATATGAACCTTCAAGTCACAGAGCTGCTGTTAACCCAGCCCAGGAAAGGATCGACGAGGGACTCTGTCATCTACAACCCATGTAACCTGGAAAAGTCACCTGCTCGCCCTCTGTATTAGTCTCTCCTTCCACTCAATGGGGACCTTAATAATCCTTGCCTCACAGGGTTGGTGTAAGGATGCAGTGAGCTACAGAGTCCAGCACTGGGCAGGGCACCAGGGCACCTGCTGAGTGCCAGGGGCTCAGTAAACATTAACAACTGGCACAGCCATGGCCCACCTGGCTCCCTACAGACCGACCACATAGGGGAAGCGTGGCCCCCAACTAACAGCTGAAGTAGATGTCGGCCACATGAAGCAGGGTCCTGTGCTGCAGGACCTGAGGGACAGGTACTACAGCTGAGCTTTTCCAGGTCTTTCTATACTCTGCTGCTAAGCCTCAAATCAACTCTATAATCAAGGCTAGGCCTCCCACGTTACAGGCAAAGGAGCTTGGAGAGATGACAGGAACCAGAGGTGGCTGCCTGCACCGGGTACTGCCCACAGGACCAGGCACCTGGGGAGGGGGCCGGGCAGTGGCTGCAAGAATCCCAGGGTGAGCCTCAGGAGAGGGGGTGTGGGCCCAGCTCTCCTTCCCCTCCTGAGCCCCACGCTGCTCATCCACAGGAAGCCTCTCTCCCACCCGGCCCCAGAGTACCCCAATTCCCACCACCAGGGCCTCTGAAGCAGGAACGCCCCTCAGGGATCAACATACCCCTCAGATGGCTTCGGTGTCCCCCTCGGCTTCGGGACAGGTGGTTCGTGCAGTCTTCCTACATGGGAAATGATAGTGAGCCAGGCCTTCATGGGCAGCAGGAGGTGGGCACCCAGGGAGCCAGCCACAGTAGCTGCCTCCCCAGGAGCACCCCGCCTTCCTCCTACACCCTCGCACCTCCCCAGCCCAGCCCTTGGAAATTAGATAAGCACCCAGGTGGCTGAGAACAGTCAGGGGTCAAGGCCAGGCCACCTGAGATCCCATTTGCATTTCATTTGAGAAGACGCAACCCAAATCCCCTCAGACACCCCCCCAGTGTGGGCGGAAAACATCATGTCAGTTCAGCCCGGGAGCCACCTCCTCCTGGAAGTCCCGGACTCCTGAGCGTCCTCCACGAATCCCACAACAGCCCCTGCTCCCCTCCTCCAACTTCACAAGACTTCCACAATCCGCTGAAACCCGTGCCTCTGTGCCTGTCTCCACCTCAACGCTGGGAGCGCCCTGAAGGCACAGATAGGCCTGAACAGTATTCTGTGTCCCCAGCGGCCAGCTCAGATCCAGCCTCCATGAGAGCTGAACAAACAGAATGTTCTGGTGCAAGTCGCAGGGTGACCCTGGGAGTCTCTCACCCCGTGGCCACCAATGCCTTCCCTAATGGAATGATAAGGGCTGCCCAGCAGCCTTATACAAGGAGTCTCAATCCTACAAGCTCACTGAAACCCGGGGAGGTCATCTGGGAGCATTTCACAATGTGGGGCTGGGGGAGAATGCACCCACAGAATGAGCCAGGGGTCTCCACTGCAGCTCACACTGGCTCCGGGGCCCACCTGACCCCTCTGCTCTCCCCCAAGCCCCTGAGGTCTCCCCTTCCAGACATGGGCAAGCATAGAGGCTGGGCTTGGAGGTCACCTGCGGTGTGCCTGTGGATGGGCCAGGACACACAGGAAGGATACCAATGTGCAGAGTCCCAGAGACCTCGGGGACATACGGGCACACTTGGAGTGGCACTTACTACCCACCCTGAAACTAAAGCCCACAAAAACAGATGCAAAAGAGCGCATGCAGAGGAAGGCAGCATAGGGGTGGGGCCTGGGTCTGTTTCCTTTGCACCGTCCCAGCATGGAGAATAGAGCACAGCAGAGGCCACAGGACCTCAGAAACAGGCCAGGCACGGTGGCTCACATCTATAATCCCAGCACTTTGGGAGACCAAGGCAGGTGGATCACCTGAAGTCAGGAATTTGAGACCAGCCTGGCCAACATGATGAAAACCCGTTTCTACCCAAAAATACAAAAATTAGCCAGGCATGGTGGTGTGGCCCTATAGTCCCATCTACTTGGGAGGCTGAGGCAGGAGAATCGCTTGAACCTGGAAGGCAGAGGTTGCAGTGAGCCAAGATCGTGCCACTGCACTCCAGCCTGGATGACAGAGTGAGAGTCCATCTCAAAAAAAAGTAAAAAGTAAGAGCTGGGTGCAGTGGCTCATGCCTGTAATCCCAGCACTTCGAGAGGCTGAGGTGGGCAGATCACCTGAGGTCGGGCATTCGAGACCAGCCTGGCCAACATGGTGAAACCTCATCTTTACTAAAAATACAAAAATTAGGTGGGCTGTGGTAGCCTGTAATCCCAGCTACTCAGGAGGCTGAGGCAGGAGAACTGATTGAACCCGGGAGGCGAAGGTTGCAGTGAGTCGAGATTGTGCCATTGCACTCCAGCCTTGGTGACAGAGTGGGATTCCGTCTCAAAAATAGTAATAGGTTGGACGCCGTGGCTCACGCTTATAATCCCGGCACTTTGAGGGGCTGAGGCAGGGAGATCACCTAAGGTAGGGAGTTCAAGACCAGCCTGACCAACATAGAGAAACCCTGTCTCTACTCCATCTCTACTAAAAAAAAAAAAAAAAAAAAAAAATTAGCCGGGCATGGTGGCACATGCCTGTAATCCTAGCTACTCGGGAGGCTGAGGCAGGAGAATCACTTGAACCCAGGAGGCGGAAGTTGCAGTGAGCCGAGATCGCGCCACTGCACTCCAGCCTGGGGGACAAGAGCAAAACTCCCGTCTCAAAATAAATAAATAAATAAATAATAACAACCTCAAAAACACAGGCAGTCCCCAACACAGCACAGTACACAGCAGCACAGACAGAGAGGGGCCGACAAACAATCCCAGACACACAGACTTCAGTAGTGCACTGCCACCCAGTGCACCCTGCCCCGACTGCACCCTGCTCACCGTTCACGAGGCTGCTGCTGCCAGCCTGCTCCACCAGGTTCTCCTGCTGCAGACTGGAGCGGGGCCGGGGCGTGGGGGGTGCTGGGGCGATGCTCTCGGAGGCCTTCCTGGGGGCGGGGGTGGGGCGGCCTGCAGGGGTGCTAGCCAGCTCCTGTGGTTTGCCAGGAACCCGGGGTTTGGTAGGGATCTGGGGCCGGGCCTCAGGGCTGGCCTTGGGTCCATCGGCCTCAGCCCCTGCAGGAGCACTGGAGGTGGGGCTGCCTCCTGGAACATCCTTGGCATCTTCTGCGAGTTGCTGCTGGTGCTGCTGCTTTGGCTGTGAGAAAGGCCCAGGCCTGGTCCCTGACCGTGTCCCCGGGCCCAGCCTGGCACAGTGTTCTGCACACACAAAGGTGCCCTCCTCGGGCCCATTCTCATAAGCCCCAGGGAGCAGGGTGCTGGAGCACCGCCGACACCTAGCAGGGGACAGGACAGGGGTTCACTTAGCCAGGCAACCAGGCCCAGCCACTGGCTACCCCTCCAGCCGCACCCAGGGCTGTTTCCTCCCTTCCCTCCTCCCAACTGCCAGCCAAGCTCCAGGATTCATACTCTAGACTTCTCAGAGGATAAAGAAAACAGTAACTGTCAGAAGCATAGTGGAACAATAAAATCACAAAATCACACAAAATCAGCAACAGAAGTTGTGAAACATGCCTTCAGTTTATGCTGCAAGAGGAAGAAGCAAAGGTCCCCCCGAGAGGTGGCATTCAGTGAATGGCTGCATCCAGGAGTGGCTCAGGAAAATAAAGCGGTAGGTTTTACCCAATCAGGTGGTGTTTTGTGTTTTCTTTTTTCTTTTTTTTTCTTTTTGAGATGGAGTCTCACTCTTGTTGCCCAGGCTGGAGTGCAATGGTGCGACCTCAGCTCACTGCAACCTCCGCCTACCGGGTTCAAGCGATTCTCCTGCCTCAGCCTTCCGAGTAGCTGGGATTACAGGCATCTGCCGCCATGCCTGGCTAATTTTTTTTGGTATTTTTAGTACAGACGGAGTTTCACCATGTTGGCCAGGCTGGTCTCAAACTCCTAACCTCAAGTGATCCACCTGCCTACGCCTCCCAAAGTGTTGGGATTACAGGCGTGAGCCACCGCTCCCGGCTATGTTTTGTTAATGAAATAGAATAATATACAATGTATAAGACTGTATCATACAAGAAAGGCCAAATAGTGCTTTGTGAAACTCTTACTCCAGCTGTGCCTCTACTTACACAGTTTTATTTCAGGTAAATATTTACATCTAGTCACAGTGTCAAGTGTATTTTTTACTGGGAGTTACTATAAAAAGTTTCTTTTTATTTTTGAGGCATGGTCTCACTGTCACCCAGGCTGGAGTACAGTAGTGCAGTCATAACTCACTGCAGCCTCAAACTCCTGGGCTCAAGTGATCCTCCTGCCTCTGTCCTTTGTCTCCCAAGTGCCTAAGACTACAGGTGTGTGCCACTACACTTGGCTAATTTTTTTTTTTTTTTTGAGACGGAGTCTCGCTCTGTCGCCCAGGCTGCAGTGCAGTGGCGTGATCTCAGCTCACTGCAAGCTCCGCCTCCCAGGTTCACGCCATTCTCCTGCCTCAGCCTCCCGAGTAGCTGGGACTACAGGCGCCCACCACCACGCCTGGCTAATTTTTTTTGTATTTTTAGTAGAGACGGGGTTTCACCGTGTTAGCCAGGATGGTCTAGATCTCCTGACCTCGTGATCCACCCATCTCAGTCTCCCAAAGTGCTGAGATTACAGACGTGAGCCACCATGCCCGGTCTTTTTTTTTTTTTTTTTTTTTTTTTAATTTTTTTGTAGAGATGAAGTCTCATTATGTTGCCCAGGCTGGTCTTAAACTCTGGACCTCAAGCAATCCTCCCACGTCGGCCTCCCAAAGTGCCAGGATTATAGGCATGAGCCACCACACCCAGCTCCGGCCTGTAAAAAGTTTCTAAAACACTGCCCTGGTGGCCAGATGTGACTGTGTTGGTAGAGTCTGTTCCCTCCTTGAGATTTTTCCCCATGACACCCCAATTCTGCAATCAGGTTCCAGGGTTCCAGCACCAGTTGTCCCCCACTCAGGGGCACACTCAACCAGATCAAGGGCATGATGCCACTGCCAGCTTCCCTTGACTATTCAGTTTCCTCTTTTGGTTTCATTTTTGAAACATATAAAATGTTTTCATTAATTTTTTAAGTTTTTGTACTTTTCTTGCCGCTTATATCACTCTTAAAATCTGGCTTCCCTTGGAAGCCATACACTTAAAGCAAGTTGTTAATGTAATTTTTTTTTTTTTTTTTTTTTTTTTTTTTGAGACGAGTCTCGCTCTGTCGCCCAGGCTGGAGTGCAGTGGCGCGATCTCGGCTCACTGCAAGCTCCGCCTCCCGGGTTCACGCCATTCTCCTGCCTCAGCCTCCCGAGTAGCTGGGACTACAGGCGCCCACAACCGCGCCCGGCTAATTTTTTGTATTTTTAGTAGAGACCGGGTTTCACCGTGGTCTCCATCTCCTGACCTTGTGATCCGCCCGCCTCGGCCTCCCAAAGTGCTGGGATTACAGGCGTGAGCCATCGCGCCCGGCATTAATGTAATTTTTTAAAACTTCAGGCCGGGCGCGGTGGCTCAAGCCTGTAATCCCAGCACTTTGGGAGGCCGAGACGGGCGGATCACAGGCCAGGAGATCGACAGACGATCCCGGCTAACACGGTGAAACCCCGTCTCTACTAAAAAATACAAAAAAACTAGCCGGGCGAGGTGGCGGGCGCCTGTAGTCCCAGTTACTCGGGAGGCTGAGGCAGGAGAACGGCGTAAACCCGGGAGGCGGAGCTTGCAGTGAGCTGAGATCCGGCCACTGCACTCCAGCCTGGGTGACAGAGCAAGACTCCGTCTCAAAAAATAAAAAATAAAAATAAAAATAAATAAAACTTCAAGCAGGGTATGGAAGCACATGCCTATAGTCCCGGCTACTTGGGAGGGTGAGACAGGAAGATCACTTGAGCCCAGGAAGTTGAGACCAGCCTGGCTAGTTTTTTGTATTTTTTTAGTAAAGACGGGGTTTCACCGTGTTCGCCAGGATGGTCTCGATCTCCTGACCTCGTGATCCGCCCGTCTCGGCCTCCCAAAGTGCTGGGATTACAGGCTTGAGCCACCGCACCCGGCCAGTGACACCCATCTTAAAAGAAAAAAAAAATTTTTTTTTTGAGACAGAGTCTCGCCCTGTCGGCCAGGCTGGAGTGCAATGGTGTGATCTCAGCTCACTGCAACCTCCACCTCCCGGGTTCAACCAATTCCTGCCTTAGCTTTCCGAGTAGCTGGGATTACAGGTGCCTACCACCACACCCAGCTAATTTTTGTATTTTTAGTAGAGATGAGGTTTCACCATGTTGATCAGGCTGGTCTCAGACTCCTGACTTCAGGTGATTCACCTTCCTCGGCCTCCCAACGTGCTGGGATTACAAGTGTGAGCCACCATGCCCAGCCAAAAAAAATTTTTTTTTTTTTTTTTTTTTTGAGACAGAGTCTGGCTCTGTCACCCAGGCTGGAGTGCAGTGGCCGGATCTCAGCTCACTACAAGCTCTGCATCCCAGGTTTACGCCATTCTCCTGCCTTAGCCTCCCAAATAGCTGGGACTACAGGCTCCCGCCACCTCGCCCGGCTAGTTTTTTGTATTTTTAGTAGAGACGGGGTTTCACCGTGTTAGCCAGGCTGGTCTCGATCTCCTGACCTCGTGATCCGCCCGTCTCGGCCTCCCAAAGTGCTGGGATTACAGGCTTGAGCCACCGTGCCCGGCCCAAAAAAAATTTTTTTAAGCTAAAATATTTTCTTTTCTTTTTCATTTTTTTTTTTAGATGGAGTCTCGCTCTTTTTGCCCGCGCTGGAGTGCAGTGGCGCGATCTCGGCTCACTGCAATCTCCGCCTCCCGGGTTCAAGCAATTCTCCTGCCTTAGCCTCCTGAGTAGCTGGGATTACAGGCGCCCGCCACCACGCCAAGCTAATTTTTGTATTTTTAGTAGAGATGGGGTTTCACCATGTTGGTCAGGCTGGTCTCGAACCCCTGACCTCGTGATCCACCCACCTTGGCCTCCCAAAGTGCTGGGATTACAGGCGTGAGCCACTGTGCCCAGCTCAAATATTTTATTTTCTTTCTTCAATGGCCTTTTTTTTTTTTTTTTTTTTTTTTGAGACAGAGTCTCACTCTGTCACCCAGGCTGGAGTGCAGTAGCGTGATCTCAGCTCCCTGTAACCTCAGCCTCCCGGGTTCAAGCGATTCTCTTGCCTCAGCCTCTCAAGTAGCTGGGATTAGAGGTGTGCACCACCACGCCCGGCTAATTTTCAATGGCTTTTAAAGTACACATGGCTTTTAAAGTGCTCCTTCATCATCATCCAGTAATCCTCAAAGAGCCTGGGCGCTAGAAGGAGAACCCCTGTGCTCTAGCCCTGTTTCCGTCTCGAATCATGTGGGTGAGCGAGTGCTTTTCCCCTCACTAAGCCTTGATTTGCTCATCAGTAAAATGGGGATAAGCCAGGGGCTCTGGTGCGAAGGGCCTGGCAAGGTGTGCCTGGCACACTGTGTGTGCTGAACCCATGGCAGCACCCTCCCTGGTTTCGGGGGTAACGGGAGGCCCTGGCCACTCACCGGAAGCAGTGGCGGTGGTACAACCTGCCGTCAGCCAGGTAGCGCTGTACCAAGTGCACATGCTGCTGGCAGGCCGCGCACGTGCTGCTGGGGGTCTGGCCGGTGGCCTGCTCTGACAGGCTGCCTGAGGAGAGCTCCTCGCCCTGCAGAGAACGAGGTGGGGAGGTTGGAAGCAGGACATGGTCACCAGCCATCTTGTTCATGTCACGTCCCTCTCCCTCCCTCCAACGGCCACCGTCACTCAAGTGTGCACCAGTTTTCGTGGTGGAAATGGACTTCATCAGGGCCCCAGGAGGGGCAGAGGGCAGGAGGCTGCCACTGTCTCCCAGGTGAGGAAGCCAAAGCCCAGAAAGGGGGAAAGCCTTATTCAAGGTCACTGAGCCAGTGTGGAAACACGAAAATCCTGACTTCCGGTTTCTGAGGCTTCCTTCCCCCAAGGCAGGCAGCTCCTGGCTGTGCAGCTCCTTCCCCTTGGCGGCTCCTGCCCCCTCTTCCTCCCCTTTGGGGAGCCCTCCGACAGGTTCCTGTCCTCCCAGGCCCACTTCAGCTGCCTTTTCTGTTCTCTCCTAGAACTGCCATGGATTTAAATCCCAGTTTCTCTATGTCCAAGCTCAGTGAACCTGAGCAAGCTGCTTGAGTGTGGGCTTGGGTCCCGCCTGCAGAATGAAACTGTATAACCCCCACCAGCCTCGGCCCCATGTACCTTCATGGGGACCCCGCCCTGGGGCTAGCTCCCTCCAGCAAGGAGCGGATGGAAGCAGGAGGGGAAGGCCCTTCATACACTGTAAGGTGCTGTCCAGATGTGAAGGGCTGGTGTCACTTCCTCTACGCCCTTCAAACAGGTGACTGGCAGTTGGCCCCCACTTCCTTGCTGAGTAACCTTGGACAAATGACTAAACCTCACTAAGCCTCAGTTTCCTCATCTGAGTATCAGGGCCCATAATGCTGACCTCCCTGGGTTGTTGAGAGAATTAAAGGAAATCAAGCTGGGAATTTCAGAGCTGTCTCCACAGGAATCAAGGGGAATCTTTGCTTTACTACGTGTGTAACTCCTGACAGTCCCATGATGGTGAGCTCAGCATTGTGGACCGCCCTCTCTCCCCTTGCCAGAGCCGGCATCTCCTGACCCCACCTGAGCCCTGGAGAAGGAGGTAGGGCTCCCTGCCCACAGAATGGGACTGGCCTCCTGAGCCATACCTCACTGCCCCAGTCAGGGACACCTGTTCCCAAAGCCAGTGTGGCAGGGACAGAGAACAAGCACCCTCTGAACACTGTCAGGGCTAACTTCCTCACATGACCCAGTCACTGCAATGATAGCTGTCCACATAACTCACCCCCTCCACCCCCGGCCCTCCCACCTCTCCAGGGATCTGCCTACCTGAGCCACATCTTCTGGTTCCTCTGAAGTGGGTGCTACAGATGGCGGGGAACAGGGTGCCAGGCCCTTTCTGGGTGGTGAGACACCAGCTGCCAAGAGATGGGAAAGGGGCCCTGAAGCAGGTGGAGATCCTGGAGTCCCAGGAGGTCCCAACCTGGCCGAAGATTTGAGACCTGTAGCCATCACCTTAAGGCAGACCACCTCATGCAGTGGGACAGGAGCTGGCTCCTACTTCACGCGGACCCGGGGACGCCTCCAGTTTTCAGCTAAGTGCTGAGGGCAAGTCACTGAATCTCACTGAACCTCCATCAAATGGGGAGAGTGACTCCTGCTGCACATAGCCAATCCGAACAATGGTGCAACAGTACGATCATAGAACACAGCACCCACGTGTGGCTGCACTAGCAGCTTCCCCACCACCAGGGTAGAAGAGGTGAAGGAAAGGAAAAGAAAGGAGCCACATGATGCTGGCCTGACAGCTCAGGAAAGGGGCTGCCTCCTTGGGGTTGACAAGGAGCTGTCCTGCCTATCCCCAAGTGGGTATGGGGGGCCAGAACCTGGACTGCACACCCCCTCACCAGAACAAACCCACCCACCCTGGGTTCCTCTAAGACTCAGTTCCTCAGGCCGGGAGCAGTGGCTCACACCTGTAATCCCAGCACTTTGGGAGGCTGAGGTGGGCGGATCACTTGAGGTCAGGAGTTCGAGACCAGCCTGGCCAACATAGTGAAACCCCCGTCTCTACCAAAAATACAAAAATTAGCTGGGTGTGGTGGTGCGCGCCTATAATCACAGCCACTCAGAAGGCTAAGGCAGGAGAATCGCTTGAATCTGGGAGGTGGAGGTTACAGTGAGTAGAGATCGCACCACTGTACTCCAGCCTGGGCGACCAAGCAAGACTGTCTCAAAAAAAAAAAAAAACAAAGAAATTCAACAACACTATGGTTGGTGCCAGGAGTGGCTCCAGCTGACTGGGGAGAGGCTCTTAGAAGCCACACGAAGAAGCTGGACTTCATCCGGACATTACTCCCCAACCCCTTTCTGATTTCGCACAGCCCCTGGGCTTCCTTCAATCATGCCCTGGCTCCCTGAGCAGGCTGTAGCTCCTCCAGGGTGGGGGTCCATCTGCTGTGCCCAGGATCACTGGCACCCACTAAGCGTGGTGGCACAGCAGAACACTCAGCACAGCACCGCAACATCTCAGCCAGGGGCAGGCTCCAAAGTTACCCAGTCTGGTAAAAAGTCAAGGCTAGTCAGGCCGGGCGCGGTGGCTCACGCCTGTAATCCCAGCACTTTGGGAGGCCGAGGTGGGCGGATCACGAGGTCAGGAGATCGAGACCATCCTGACTAACACGGTGAAACTCCCTCTCTACTAAAAATGCAAAAAATTAGCCGGGCGTGGCAGTGGGTGCCTGTAGTCCCAGCTACTTGGGAGGCTGAGGCAGGAGAATGGCATGAACCTGGGAGACGGAGCTTGCAGTGAGCCGAGATCGCGCCACTGCACTCCAGCCTGGGTGACAGAGCGAGACTCCGTCTCAAAAAAAAAAAAAAAAAAAGTCAAGGCTAGTCAAAGTCACTCTTGAAATGCCTCCACTTGCCCAGAAAGTACAGTCCAGGACCATCTGGGGGAGTCAAACAGTCAGCTTTGCCTCCAGAGTTGGAACACATCACTGTTTCCTTTGCAGCAGCAGATGGGATAAAAATGGTTTGTATTTAGGGGCCAAGTTGTATGAAAGGCACAAACTGTACCTTTTTTTTTTTATTACAAAAGGCAGATTTATTAGAGAAGGTATGAAAATACATCGCGAGGTTGACAAAACAGGCAGCATAACAGACAAGGGACTATCTGCCATAAACTGTACCTTCATCAATGAGAATCCCTGCAGGGAAAGGGAACGCCCGTGCCCACGCTCAGCACGGTAACCTGGGCCCACCAGGGCTGCCCCTGCCTACCAGGCTGCCCAGAGAGGGCCAACAAATGAGCTGGGCACCACCAACAGCTCCCCGCACCCCCCGCCCACCCCCCACCACAGAGTCCCAGAGAAGAGCCCAGTAGAGAGAGATTCAGGTTTGGTCACAAGGAAGGTTGTGGGCTAAGGCTGAATTGCAATTCGAAGGAAGCCAGCTAAACGCTGATCAATGGCGTAAGAAGTAATAAGAATACTAATCTTGGCTGGGCACAGTGGCTCACACCTGTAATCCCAGCGCTTTCGGAGGCCAAGGTAGGTGGATCACTTAAGGTCAGAAATCCCAGACCAGCCCGGCCAACATAGTGAAACCCCATCTCTACTAAAAATACAAAAATTAAGCCAGGCATGGTGGTGCATGCCTGTAATCCCAGCTACTTGGGAGACTGAGGCATGAGAATCGCTTGAATCTGGGAGGCAGAGGCTGCAGTCTGCCAAGGTTATGCCACTGCACTCTAGTCTGTATGACAGAGCAAGACTCTGTCTCAAAAAAAAAAAAAAAAAAAAACTAATCTAAATACATGCTAAACACAGGTTTATACATTTCCTCATTTACTCCTCAAGTCAACCCTGTGAGATGGGTGTTATTCCTATCCTAACTGCAAAAGGGAAACTGAGGCAGAGTGGTTAAATAACTGACCCATGGTCACCCAAAGAGGAAACGGCAGAGTGAAAATTTTGAGTCCACGTTTTTAACCCCAACCTTAGACCGCCTCTCACCAAAGCCTCGGAGGTCTGGAAATACTTTCATTTTGTTTTCTATTAAAATATACACAATGTTATTAGTTCAATTATTTTAATCCCTAGTGTTACATCGGGGGAAGGGGTATAACATATTATTTTAATTTTTCTGCTTTTGCCACGTTCTAAGTTTTCCTGTTTATTTTTTTTGTTTAGGGATGGTGTCACGCTCTGTTGCCCAGGCCAGAGTGCACTGGCGTGATCATAGCTCACCGCAGCTTCAAACTCCTGGCTTCAAGCAAACCTCCCACCTCAGCCTCCGAAGTAGCTAGGACTACAGGTGTGCCACCACTATGCCTGGTTAATTTTTTTATTTCTATTTTGGTAGAGACAGGTTCTTGCTATGTTGCCCAGGCTGGTCTCAACAACAATCTGCCCGCCTCGGCCTCCCAAGGTGCTGGGATTACAGGCATGAGCCACTTCACCCAGCTCTTTTCTTTATTTTCTAAAGTGATTTATTTATGGCTGGGCATAGTGGCTCACGCCTGTAATCCCAGCACTTTGAGAGGCCAAGAAGAGTAGATCCTTTGAGTTCAGGAGTTCAAGACCAACCTGGGTAACACGGTGAAACTGCACCTCTACTAAAAATATAAAAATTAGCTGGGTGTGGTTGCATGCACCAGTAGTCCCAGCTTCTCAGTAGGCTGAGGTAGAAGGATCACTGGAGCCCAGGAAGGTTGAGGACGCATTGAGCTGTGGTCATGCCACTGCACTCCAGCCTGGGCAACACAACAGAGTAAAACCCTGTCTCAAAAACAAAAAAAACTGGCCAGGCGCGGTGGCTCAAGCCTGTAATCCCAGCACTTTGGGAGGCCGAGGCGGGCGGATCACGAGGTCAGGAGATCGAGACCATCCTGGCTAACACAGTGAAACCCCGTCTCTACTAAAAATACAAAAAATTAGCCGGGCGAGGGGGCGGGCGCCTGTAGTCCCAGCTACTCGGGAGGCTGAGGCAGGAGAATGGCGTGAACCCGGGAGGCGGAGCTTGCAGTGAGCCGAGATCATGCCACTGCACTCCAGCCCGGGCGACAGAGAGAGACTCCATCTCAAAAAAAAAAAAAAAACTATATATATATGTGTGTGCGTGTGTGTGTGTGTGTGTGTATACACATAATATATGTACATATATATGTATATGTGTGTGTATGTGTATATACACATGTGTGTATATACATTTCATTTTATATATATATATAAAATGAAAGAAAAGATGGCTGGGTGCAGTGACTCAAGCCTGTAATCCCAGCACTTTGGGAGGCTGAGGTGGGTGGATCACCTGAGGTCAGGAATTCGAGACCAGCCTGGCCAACATGGCGAAACCCCGTCTCTACTAAAACTACAAAAATTAGCTGGGTGTGGTGGCGGGTGCCTGTAATCCCAGCTACTTGGGAGGCTGAGGCAGGAGAATCGCTTGAACCTGGGAGGTGGAGGTTGCAGCAAGCCAAGACCGCACCATTGCACTCCAACCTGGGCAAGAAGAGTGAAACTCCATTTCAAAAAAAAAAAAAAGGAAAGAAACCTCTGACTTCATAAAACTCTTTAAAGAGCTGGCCCAGGGCTGGGCACAGTGGCTTATGCCTGTAATCCTACCACTTTGGGAGGCTGAGGCGGGCGGATTGTTGTTGAGACCAGCCTGGGCAATGTAGCAAGAACTTGTCTCTACCAAAATAAAAATAAAAAAATTAACCAGGCATAGTGGTGGATCACCTGAGGTCAGCAGTTCGAGACCAGCCTGGCCAAAGTAGCGAAACCCTATCTCTACTAAAAACACAGAAAATAGCCAGACATGTTGGCGCATGCCTATAATCCCAGCTACTCAGGAAGCTAAACCAGGAGAATCGCTTGAACCCTGGGGGCAGGGGTTGCAGTGAGCCGAGATCACGCTATTGCACTCCAGCCTAGGCAACAAAAGCAAAACTCCCTATCAAAAAAAAAAGAGTTGGGCCAGGACTGTCCAGACTGAGAGCAGAGGCAGGAGGGAGGGGCTGAAACGGGCTCTACTCAGACCCAGGGGCAGCAGGAACCCAGCGTAGGATTCAGGACACCTGGATTCTCAACCCAGCTGTTCAGTTTGTCTGCTGTGTGATCTTGAGCTCCTTGCTTCCCCTCTCTGGGCCTATTTCCTCTCTGCAGAAGGGGAGGCCCAGCTGCCCCCAAGAGAGGTTCTTGCATGGGAATGCCCAGTGACCTCACTCAGAACCAAGGTCACCTTGTAGCCCCTGCAACTCTGGTTCCCCAGCTCCCCAGCCTCTCAGCTCTTAGTCACTTCTGTGGAAGACAGCACAGCAGCCTCACCAGACAGGGCCACTTCCCTGCTGGAGGAAAAACCCAAGGAAGTGTCTGCAAACAGGAAGTGAGGGTAGGTGCCGGGGAGGTGGGCTCCATGCTGCAGATGAACTCAACCTGCTGTGTCTCCTCTGATGTGATTGTGTTCATTTTCTGGTGGATGTGTTTGGTGTCTGTCTCCCCCATGGGAATTCAGCAGCGATTACATTCACAGCTGCAACCCCAGAGCCCAGCACAGGGCTCTTTTATTCAAGAAATATTTCAGGCCACGCACCAGTGGCTCACGCCTGTAGTCGCAGCACCTTGGGAGGCCGAGGCAGGCGGATCACTTGAGGTCAGGAGTTCAAGACCAGCCTGGCCAACAGGGTGAAACCCCATCTCTACTAAAAATACCAAAAATTAGCCAGGTGTAGTGGCGGTTGCCTGTAAGCACAGCTACTCAGGAGGCTGAGACAGGAGAATCGCTTAAACTCCGGAGGTGGAGGTTGCAGTGAGACAAGATCGCTCCATTGCACTCTAGCCTAGGCAATAAGAGCGAAACTCCGCCTCAAAAAAAAAAAAAGAAAAGAAAAAGAGGGACCAGGCACGGTGGCTCACACTTGCAATCCCAGCACTTGGGGAGGCCAAGGCGGGCAGATCGCGAGGTCAGGAGTTCGAGACCAGCCTGGCCAACATGGTGAAACCCTATCTCTACTAAAGACACAAAAAATTAGCTGGGCATGGTGCCGGGCGCCCGTAATCCCAACTACTCGGGAGTCTGAGGCAGGAGGTTAAACCCAGGAGGCAGAGGTCGCAGTGAGCTGAGACTGCGCCACTGCACTCCAACCTAGGTGACAGAGCGAGACTCCATCTCAAAAAAAAAAAGGGCAAAACTCTGTCTCAAAAAAAAAAAAAGAAATATTTCATGAATGAATGAATGAATAAGTAAATGAATGATATATTCCTCAGCAGCCTGTTTGCAACTCAGAAAACCAGTAGCAAGCATCAAACATCCCCAGGGCCACCCCCTGGGCCAGCCTCCATGAAAGGCTGAGTCCCCCTCTCACCTTGGCCAGGACTGGAGAAGTGGTTGTAATACTGGGACACATAGGTCATGATGCTGAGGCAGTCAGGGACGCTCATGGAGACCATGTCACTGGGGTCCAGGAGAGCAGGGATCCCCAGCTCCTTCTCAGCCACTTCAAAGGCCTGGGGCGGTGACAGGTGCAAGGGTGGGAGCAGCCACAGCAGGAAGAGGAGGCCAAGGAGGAGGCAGCGTTAGGGGGCGACCCTCAGCCTAGGCTCAGCTCCCCTCGGTGGGATGGGGTGACTGTGGGCTCCCCTCAGTATCAATCCCACCCAAGCGCCACAGGACGGCCTAGAGAAAAAGGAAGCCTGGTGCTCCATGCATGAGGGGGTTGGTGGGAAGTAGAAAGTGGGGAGAGGTGCAGCCAGGGCCGGTGTACAAGGGCAGCCACCCTGCAAGACCCCTGCCCTCCCCACCAAACACACACACACACACACACACACACACACACACACACACACACAGAGCCTCTTGGGCTTCCATCTGTCCAGGAACTTACCAAACGGTTATTCTCGAAGACATTGTCCTTGGAAAGCGAATCAAAATCTCTGCAAGAGGCAAAGGGAGGATGATTGGTCAAGAGGGGAGGTGACTGGGGAATAGGGGCAGGGTCAGAGTCAGAAAGGAGCTGAACAGAGAAGACCTTGTCCCGGCCAGCATCAGCCTCAGCAGGGTTGTTGGGGAGTCTGTGGATTACTGGGGGGGAAACTGAGGCAGCAAACACTTGCTGCTAGAGCTGGAGCTGCCAGGGCAGGGCAGGGCGTGAGCTCACAGACCCTGGAGGCATCCAAGCAGAGGCTGGGAAATCACTGAGAAGGGGCGGGGCTCAAGCCCAAGCTTTCAAGCTTTAGATCCCTTCCCTCTTTCCAGGAAGCCACCTCTGGAGTCCGTGGCAAAGACACAACTAAGACCCGCATGTGACCTCACCCAGGGCGCGGTGCTGGGCTCCGCTGTCTCATTTACTTTCTTTTCATAGCAACTCTGTTTGGCAAGAATCAATCTCATTTTACAGATGAGGACACTGAGTCCTGGAGAAAGGAAGCCACCAGCCCCGGGAATCCACATGCCTCGCCCTTCCACTGCTCTCAGGCCCCTGCAGATGTATCACGTACTTGGAGGAGCCACACCGATTTGCTGAATCCCAACCCAGTCCAGCTTGCAGATGAATGTTTTTCATAATGGGGCCATGAATAGAAGAACAAGTTTGAACCAGAGTGGAAATCTACATACTCTGGAGCTGCTGGCACAGAACAGCTGGTTGGCCCCGCTGGGCCACTCCTGGGGCAGCTTCCATTGGGGAAGCAGTGAGGGATTTTCTAGTTTCTAAACTGGGACAGGTGAGAGGCGGCAGGGCCTGTCTGGGGGCCCCAGCATGGGACAGCTGGCTGGCCTGCAGGCTTTATTTATCCCCCTCCTCCCTCCCCACTCCAGACCGCTGAAACCAGCAGAGGCAGCTCAGGCTTCCCACCGTCGGCCTCCTGGGTGCACCCGCATGCCGCCTTGCCCTTCTATGGCTGAAAACTGCAGCCCTGACTGCCAGAGACGGGTGGGCAGAGGCAAGAGCAGGCCACACCGCCTCCGAGGGCTGAACTCCCATGTGACCATGGGGTTGGGGGGATCAGCAGTCCTTCCAGCATTCATTGTCCCATCTGCAAATCAGGGAAAGCACTAGCACCACCTCCCAAGCTGGTGGAATCCCAGCTTGGTAAAGAGCAGGCCTCGCAGATATGAGGGAGCTGGATAAGCACAGCCCCTCCCCCTGCCCCCAACACTTTTCCAGGCAGGGGCCAAGGACTGTGAACCCTGGGCAGGAAAGAGTTGCTTGAGGACCCTGGAAGGAGTCTGGTGCCCCAGGGCTGGGTGGACAGGGAGAGGGAAGGTGACTATGTCTGGGCACCAGCTCCCTTTTTGCCACTCTGTCCAGGCTACTTCCTTCTCCCCTGGGCTGCCTTCCTAGCTCCCCTTTTCTGCCACTGCCTCAGAGTGCGACCTTAGCAAGCTGTTTCACCTCTCGAAACCTCCATCTCCCAGTCCGGTACATGACACTACGACAGGGTGAGGGAACACCATGGTACCCAGCCCCCAACAGAGGCTTGTTCCAAGACCATATGAGACAAAAGCAACTTGTCTCAGCCATTTATTTCAGTCATCCCACAAGTGTTCCTAGAAGGCTGGGGTCACATTCTATCCACTCTGTGTCCCCAATTCCCTACACAGCTCCCCAAATTTCGAAGACACTCTGTAAATGTTTGTTGAATGAATCAATGCTGAAAACAGTGTGAAAACTGTAAAAAAAAACTTCAGGATCCTGCAGGTTTTCCTCCAACTTCTTCCACCCCCATCTCTGTCCCTAATTAACATCTGTGTTTTGGTAACACATATATTTTCTGAGAGTCCTCCGAAGCCCACGGAGTTCTACTTGGCTCTGGGGAAAATGAAGGACGCAGAAATGAAACCCACATGGTCCATGCCCTCAAAGGAGCTTAAACATGTCTGGATTTCGCGTGGTGCGGAGGGATGGCCCAGCCCCCACAACCCTCGTCCCAGCAGAGCCCTGGGCCAACACTGGGTTCACCCAGGCAGGGCCCACGACCCCAGAAGCCTGAACCACTTTAAGAGATGATTCTCGCCCTCACCCGAGGCCCTCACCCCTACTCTCACGGAGATCCTCCCAACCCAAGACTGAGGCCTTCCCTACACATTATGTGGGACCTGGGCCTCAGCTTTTTTCCTGTGCAATGGGCTGACAGCATTGCAAATGAATGCCTGGACATGATTCTGGATTCAGAAGGGGAGCCGCCCTCCCCTGCACAATTTTTCCAGCCACATCCCTCCCTTGCTTAAAACTTATGTGGCTCGGCCAGGCTCGGTGGCTCACGCCTGTAATCACAGCACTTTGGGAGGCCGAGGCAGGTGGATCACCTGAGGTCAGGAGTTCCAGATGAGCTCGGCCAACATGGTGAAACCCCATCTCTACTAAAAACTACAAAAATTAGCCGGGCATGGTGGTATGTGCCTGTAATCCCAGCTACTTGGGAGGCTGAGGCAGGAGAATTGCTTGAACCCGGGAGGCGGAGGTTGCGGTGAGCTGAGATCATACCATTCATTGCACTCCAGCCTGGGTGACAGGCCTCCATCTCAAAAAAAACAAAAACAAAAACAAAAACAAACCCGCAAGGTTCCCTGAGGCCCCTATCCATGCTTCTTAGCCAGCAAAAGCAGCTGTCAGCCATCTGTCCCAACTGCATCTCCCAACTCGCTGCCTTGTGCTCCCCACTCAGCTACACGGCCTCCAGCTCTGCACACACCTCCCGCCCCTCGCCTTTGCTCAGACGGGGTCCTCTGCCAGAACGCCCACCTGGCGGCCCTCACCTGGTTCCTGCCATCTCCTTGAAGACTATATTCTCCCTAGGAGGTCTCCCACCCCTAGCCCTCTGATAGGGTACATGGAATTGCCATCATCATTTATACATGTTTCCCGTACAGGTGTGGGAGAGCGTGTAGGGTTGTCTGTTTTGTTGGCTGGTACTTCCATTACCAGGTACAGTGTCCAGCACAGAACAATAACTCTACAAATACTGGTTGAATAAATGAAGAAATCAAACATTGTTATTGGGCCAGGCATGGTGGCTCATGCCTATAATCCCAGCACTTTGGGAGACTGAGGCAGGCAGATTACTTGAGCTCAAGAGTTCAAGACCCGCCTGGGCCACATGGCAAAAACCCATCTCTACAAATACAAAAAAATTAGACAGGCGTGGTGGCGTGTACCTGTGGTCCCAGCTACTCGGGAGGTTGAGGTGGGAGGATCACTTGAGCCCAGGAGGTGAGGACTGCAGTGAGCCATGATCGTGCCACTGCACTCCAGCCTGGGTGACAGAGTGAGACTCCGTCTCAAAAAAATTTTTAAAATTATCATTATTCCCCTATTGCCTATAACACTACTTACAATAACGAATGTTAACTGAATGCTTATTATCGCATGCAATCCTCACAACAATTCTATGAGCTGTGTCACATTACCAGTCCCACCTCACAGATGAGGACACTGATGCCTGCAGAGAGCCCATGAGGACCCAAGGCCGTGCGCCTAAGACATGGAGAAGCTGAACACAAACCAAGCGGCCTTTACTTTGTTTTTTTTGTTTTGTTTTGTTTTGTTTTTTTTTTGAGACGGAGTCTCACTCTGTCCCCCTTGCTGGAGTGCAGTGGCCGGATCTCAGCTCACTGCAAGCTCCGCCTCCCGGGTTCAGGCCATTCTCCTGCCTCAGCCTCCCGAGTAGCTGGGACTACAGGTGCCCGCCACCTCGCCCGGCTAGTTTTTTTGTATTTTTTAGTAGAGACGGGGTTTCACTGTGTTAGCCAGGATGGTCTCGATCTCCTGACCTCGTGATCCACCCGTCTCGGCCTCCCAAAGTGCTGGGATTACAGGCTTGAGCCACCGCGCCCGGCCACGGCCTTTACTTTGATGATGACAGGCTCAGGCCCACCAAATGGCTTCACTTCACACCCAAGTCCCCTCCCACACTGGGTTTGTCCCTGCTTCCTGCCTCACTCCTGCCCCTCAGACAGAATAGAAGACCCCTTGGGCCCTCCCTTCCAATGCCCAGGTCCAACCCTGGTGCCCTTTTCCTCCATCCTTCTACCCCCTGCTCCTGGGCAACCAGGCATCAATCTTGTGTTTCCATTAGTATGGGTGTGACATGCCCCACAGTGGGCAGGGACCCACCTACATGGCCACCTCATCTTGTTCCCTTCTGTATCCACAGCCCCAAAACCCTCTCCTCCAGGGCCCAAGCCACGACCCACAGACATGGTACTGCAGGGTACATACAGGTAAACCAGGTGCACCTGCACCATGGAATCCCGAGGCAATCCCTTAGAAGCCCTCCCACATGCTGCCCTTGGACAGTGCAAATCTGGAGGAACAGGCACAGAAAGCCTCCATCTGCCAGGCCGGGGGGGCCCTGGCAAGAGTGCTGCATGCAGAAGGCGTAGGGACCAGAACTCTCCTCCCTGATTCACAGGTGGGACCTGAAGTGCAAGGAATGGCACCACAAAAACTCACCCAGTGTTTTAGGAATGAATGGACGAAAGGAGAAGAGGTTCTCTGCTCAAGGCAGAGAGAGCAAAGACAGAGGCTCCAAGTCAACTGTTGTGGGGAGTCTGAACGCATTTTCCCATGAGAACCTCACTGGGCAGCTCTGGGCAGGAAGGGGCCATTTCACAACCTGCAGCAGCCGGTTGGTGTCTGTCAATCGGATCCTAGGAGTCTTCCCAACATCGCCAGTCCTGTGACTCCTCTTGCGCGCCCCACCTGCGTGCCCCACTGAGGAGGGCAGCAGGGCCATGGAGCACACACTCGGGAGGCAGGGCTGTGTCCTAACTGGGGAGGAGTGGGGAAAGCACAGGGTCTGTACATCCGTTCATCCAACACCTGTTAACCGAGGTCTTCTCTGCGCCGGGAACTGTGCTAGTGTCTGGAGACAAACTCCTATTTGGGGGGTCAGAGAAGTGAAGGTTCACCTGCACACCCGGAGCAAGGGGCCACCCCGTGTGGGAAGCCTCGTGGGAGAGGGGAGGCACAGCGGAGAGGAGTTTAGGGTAGGAGAGGCCCAGGGCCCCCAAAGAGGGCTCAACACCCCTTCAAAGAGGTCAAAGGCTTAGGGGTTCAGTGATCCTCGGCGGAAATCAGCGCTCTGTGGGCGCGGCCGTGTCCCTCGCGGAGGGACCGGCCTCGGGGGGGGGTTTGGGGTCCCAGGGGCTGGGTCAGGACGGCCGGGCGGGGGAGGGGCGCCCGGGGCCGGGGTCTCAGGGACCCGCCCGGCGTCTGGGTTCGTCGAGGGGGTCGGCGTCTCAGCGTCCGGGGGTGGCGCCTGTCACTGCCCGGGCTCCGCGTCACTGAGGGGGGCGGCGGTCGCGGCCCCGGCCCGCCCCGCGCCGCCCGCTAGCCCGGGGCCCCGCACTCACAGCAGGTCGGGCCGGTGCCGGTGCAGGATGGCGCAGAAGGCCAGGCCGTCCCGGAAGGAGCTGCTCAGGTCGCGGATCTCCACGCCGCGGTAGCCCTCGCACTGTCGGCGGCACCAGGCCAGCAGCGCGCCCCGCGGCCCCGCCATGACCCCGCGGCCCGCCCGGCTCCGGCTCTGACTTCGGGGCCCCGGCTCGGCCGGGACGGCGGCCGCCGCGCGGGCCCGGTTTCCGGCTGCGGCTGCGGCTCCGAGCTCGGGCGCCGACCGGCAGGGCGCGGGGCGGGGCGGAGGCGGGGCCGCGGTGTCCTCGCTCGGGCGCCCAGCTGCCCTGCCCCAACCTGCCCAAGCAGCGCCGCCGCGTGGCCCGGCCCGGCCGGCCGCCGCCTACTCCGCGCTGCCCGCTCGCCTCATTGTGGGCCGGCCTTGGGCGCGGGCGTCCCACCGCCTCCGTCCCCGCCCGAGGCGCGCCCCACCCAGCAGCGGCTCCGCCCCCATTACGGAGCCCACCCCTACCAAGACTGGCCGGCGCCCCATCGCCCGCCCCTCGACGGTGCCGGGCCCCCACTGCTCCACTGGGTGCCCGCGAAGCCCCCGCACCCGCCGCAAGCGGGCCCCTCCCCACGATGACTTCACTGCCGCGGCCGCCGCCGCGCCGCCCACCAGGAGCCCTCCACCCTTTGGAGGCGGGACATCTCGTGCTCCCATTCGGCCTCCTTCCAGCTCCTAATGATCGCAAATCCCCTCTTCTATCCCTAGCTTGAAACTTTGGGGAGGCAGTTCCCCTGCAGACCCTAAAGCACCCCACCATGGCCACCAGCTTCCCTCACCCTGGCTCCCCACCCTAAAGCACCGCTGAGCTGGAAGTTCTCACGTCCACCATCCCCTACCCCACAGCTTCGCAGGGAGACCCATGCGCCCCTCCGCCACCGTCGGTCCAGGTGTCCCCTTGGTGATTCACTGAGCTATCCTCAGCCCCTGTGTAAGCTCAGGGATCTCGCCCCTCCCCACTGCGGCCTGCCGGGTTCCCTCAGCCATGGTTAGCGCGGTGGTGGTTTGAGCTACTACGGGAAGGACCTAGGCCAAGGAGGCCCCTGCCTGGGAGGCATACAGGGAGTTCGCATCTGGCCCTGGAACCTCCCCAAGACTCATTCTCTATCTTTGCCCTCTTCGAGACACCCGCCAGCCAACCGACCCTTCCAGGCAGCCGACCCTTCCGCAGAGGCCCCTCCTGACTCTCCCACAGATGAATCAGCCTCCATCTGCTGCAGAGGTGGTGATGTCACCCTGACCCATGCAATAGTTAGCCGGAGTGGGTATGTCGCTCCCTCCCAAGGGAAGGAACAGGGTCTTAGTCATCTTCATCACCCCTGAGCACTCAGGGGAGTGGAAAGATCAGGCATTTTGGAGCCCTATCAACCCACACTCCAATCCTGGCTTTCCCCACTCCCTTAGTCATGTGATCTTGTGCCTCCCTGGACCTCAGTTTCCCTGACTTAAAAATGGGGATAATACCTGTTTTACAAGGTGGCTGAGAGGATTAAGATGTAAAGTGCCTTACCCTTTAGTTATCACTCATAAATTCTATTGACATCTGGTACTTGGTAAACATGATGAAATGGACTGAAATATTTTGTACCCAGACTGTCATCTGGGCCATTCTGGGTAAATTATCAAGGAGAGAGGCCGACTTAGGGAATTCTACCTCCTCAAAGTTCACTGAGTCCCAGTCCAGAATACTGGCCCAGGGCCTGGAGACCCCAGCTTGCCAATCTGGGCTGGCCTCACACTCCTGCAGCTGGAAGGCTGCCATCTTGGCTCAGTATACAGACTCTCAGGCTACCTAGGAAGAGCATGGCCAGAGTTCCTGGCTAGCCTTCTGGACTCCTCACCAGCCCTGGGCTGCCAACTCCTGCCCTGTCCCCTGTGGGATAACAGCAGCAGGAAAGCAGGATTCCGGGTGCTTTTTATGAAATCAGGGACTTGGGTTCAGGATCCTGACACCAGCATCTACCTAGGCCTTCAAAGACCACCCAGGACTCTCATTAAAACCTAGGGAGGGGGGAGGGGGGAGGGTGCCATGATTCACACCTATAATCCCAGCACTTTGGGAGGCCGAGGCAGGTGAATAACCTGAGGTCAGGAGTTTGAGAACAGCCTGGCCAACATGGTGAAACCCGGTCTCTACTAAAATACAAAAAGTTGGGCTGGGCGTGGTGGCTCACTGTAATCCCAGCACTCTGGGAGGCCGAGGCAGGCGGATCACGAGGTCAGGAGATCGAGACCATCCTGGCTAACATGGTGAAACCCTGTCTCTACTAAAAATACAAAAAATTAGCCAGGCCTGGTGGCACGCGCCTGTAATCCCAGCAGGAGAATGGCTTGAACCCGGGAGGCGGAGGTTGCAGTGAGCTGAGATCGCACCCCTGCACTCCAGCCTGGGCAACAGAGCAAGATTCTGTCTAAAAAACAAAAAACAAACCAAAGAAACCAGGAGGGATCATAGCCCTGTCCTCACGAGCCTAAAGGGCTCCCTTTAGGTCCCTGAAGACAGCTCCAGATCTGATCTTGATCCTGTTGCCGTACTAATAGCTTACACAGCACAGCCTGGTCACCCCCATTAGCCATTTGTGGGCTTTATAAACTCATTATCTGAGTCAGCTCACAATGTTATGAAGTAAGGACCTGTACGACTACAGCTGTGTGACCACAGGCCAGACAACTCACCCCCATGAACCCCAATTTCCTACCCTATAAAATGAGGATGATCATCTTTGCCTTGCCTGCGTCCCAGGGTTGTGGGTAACGAGGTGAGATGATGGATGAGAAAATGCTGTGCAGACTGTAAATCCAGGGTTTGGGTGGAAGGTGGGTCTGTGTGTTTACAGGTGAGATCAGAAGCCACAGAGATAGGTGTGTAGAGCACTTGCCCAAAACCGTGCTATAATTTCAGGATTAGAACTGAGGGACTTGGGCCCTTAGTTCAGTGCTGTTTTGTTTTATTTTTAACTATCAGTTAAGAAATGGGGCCAGGCATGGTTGCTCATGCCTGTAATCCCAACACTTTGGGAGGCCAAGGCCAGGAATTCGAGACCAAACCAGCCTGGGCAATATAGGGAGACCCTGTCTTTTTTTGAGACAAGTCTCTGTCGCCCAGGCTGGAGTGCAGTGGCTCAATCTTGGCTCACTGCAACTTTCATCTCCCAGGTTCAAGCGATTCTCCTGCCTCAGCCTCCCTCGTAGCTGGGATTATAGGCACAGGCAACCAAGCCCAGCTAATTTTTTTATTTTTAGTAGAGATACAGTTTTGCCATGTTGGCCAGACTGATCTCGAACTCCTGACTTCCAGTGATGCGCCTGCCTCTACCTCCCAAAGTGCTGGGATTATAGGCATGAGCCACCATGCCCAGCCTGAATACACCATTCTTATCAAAAATTTAAAAATGAATCTAAAGTTCCAGTTTGACTGTCTCCTTCAACTCTAGTCCCCTCCTAAGAAGTAGCCGCAGTCGTTGGTGTGAAACAGGTTTCCCCACCATGTTCACACATTTATAGTCAAGCATGGATTCAACACATATTTACTGAGCACCTGTTGGGGGCCAGGAGCTGTAAACAAGCAAACAAATCAACAAGGAGGCTGTGCACAGTGGCACACCCCTGTAATCCCAGCACTTTGGGAAGCCGAGGCAGGTGGATCACTTGAGGTCAGGAATTCAAGACCAGCCTGGCCCACATGGTGAAAATCCATCTTTACTAAAAATGCAAAAATTAGCCAGGTGTGGTGGCACACGCCTGTAATCCCAGCTACTCAGGAGGCTGAGGCAGAAGAATCGCTTGAATCCGGGAGGCAGAGGTTGCAGTGAACTGATGTTGCGCCACTGCACTCCAGTCTGGGTGACAAAGTGAGACTCTGTCTCAGAAAAAACAAAAACCAAAAAAACCCAAAAAGGAAAAACAGGCCGGGCGCAGTGGCTCATGCCTGTAATCCCAGCACTTTGGGAGGCCGAGGCGGTCAGATCATTTGAGGTTAGTAGTTCGAAACCAGCCTGGTCAACATGGTGAAACCCCATCTCTACTAAAAATTTAAAAATTAGCTGGGCGTGGTGCGTGCCTGTAATCCCAGCTACTCGGGAGGCTGAGACAGGAGAATCACTTGAGCCTGGGAGGCGGAGGTTGCAGTGAGCCGAGATCATGCCATTGTACTCCAGTCTGGGTGACAGAGTGAGACTCTGTCTCAAAACAAAAACAAAAACGAAAACAAGGAGAACCTCAGGTGGTGACTGGTGCTGTGACAGGGAATGATGGGGACACACAGCATAGCCAGGGAAGACCTCTTTGAGATGGTGACATCATTTAGGCTGAAGAACACCTAACTCCCAGGAAAGCAAGTTGAATGCAAGCCAGTGAGAGCTGTCAGTATAGGTAGAGTTTGAATCCTTTCTCTCTTTTTTCGAGACAGGGTCTCACTTTGTCTCCCAGGCTGGAGTGCACTGGCACAATCACGGCTCACTGCAGTCTCCACCTCCCGGACTCAAGCGATCCTCCCACCTCAGCTTCCCGAGCAGTTGGCACTAACAGGCATTCACCACCACACCCAGATAATTTTGTTTATTTTTTGTAGAGGTGGGAGTCTCACTATGTTGCCCAGGCTGATCTTGAACTCCTGTAATCAAGCACTCCACCTGCTTTGGCCTCGCAAAATGCTGAAATTATATGCACAAGCCCCCGCATCTGGCTGAATCCTTTCTAATTTCTTCCCAGGTAACGGCTGCAGATGTCCAGCCATGGGGCAGGATCCTGGCAGGGAAAGGCTGGCTCGGCCAGAGAAGGAAACAGTTTTGTAAACAATTCTGCCTGTAGCCTAATAAAGGCAGGGAAAAGGAAACCAGAGGAACCATGGGAACCTAAAGGAGGCCCTTGACAGTTTGAGGCAGACGGTAGTGTTTTTCCACGCACCATTCTTCCAGCCAACATGCTTTGTAGGATGGCTTTGCAGGAGGGAGGTATAAAAGCAAGATTAAAAAACAAGAACGTGGCCGGGCACAGTGGCTCACGCCTGTAATCCCAGCACTTTGGGAGGCTGAGGTGGGCAGATCATTTGAGGTCAGGAGTTCAAGACCAGCCTGGCCAACACGGTGACACCCCATCTCTGCTAAAAATACAAAAATTAGGCCAGGCGTGGTGGCTCATGCCTGTAATCCCAGCACTTTGGGAGGCCAAGGCGGGCGGATCATGAGGTCAGGAGATTGAGACAATCCTGGCTAACATGGTGAAACCCCGTCTGTACTAAAAAAATACAAAAAATTGGCCGGGCGTGGTGGTGGGCACCTGTAGTCCCAGCTGCTCAGGAGGCTGAGGCAGGAGAATGGCATGAACCTGGGAGGCGGAGCTTGCAGCGCGCCAAGATCGTGCCACGTCACTCCAGCCTGGGCGACAGAGCACGACTCCATCTCACAAAAAATAAAAATAAAAAAAAATAGCCAGGGGTTGTGGCAGGCGCCTGTAAGCCCAGCTACTCCGGAAGCTGAGGCAGGAGAATCGCTCGAACTCAGAAGGGAGAGGTTGCAGTGAGTAAAGATGGTGCCACTGCACTCCAGCCTTGGTGATAGAAAAAAACCAAACCAAACCAAACCAAAACAACAACAACAAAACAAAAACAAAAACAGGCCGGCACGGTGGCTCACACCTGTAATCCCAGCAGTTTGGGAGGCTGAGGTGGGCAGATCACCTGAGGTCAGGAGTTCGAGACCAGCCTGGCCAACATGGTGAAATCCCGTCTCTACTAAAAATACAAAATTAGCCAGGCACGGTTGCATATGCCTGTAATCCCAGCTACTCAGGAAGTTGAGGCAGGAGAATCGCTTGAACCCGGGAGGTGGAGGTTGCAGTGAGCTAAGATGTGCCATTGCACTCCAGCCTGGGCAACAAGAGCAAAACTCCGTCTTGAAAAAAAAAAAATCCAAGGTTTAAATGTTTTCCCAACATGGAATCTCATCATCCTTACTTTGGATCCAGTGTGCTGAGAAAAATTTAAGACTCCGTCTCAAAAAAGAAAAAAATTATTTTTCTCACTCGTGGAATCTAAAAAAGTTGATCTCATAGAAATAGAGAGTAGAGGCCTGATGTGGTAGCTCACGCCTGTAATCCCAGCTACTTAGGAGGCTGAGGCAGGAGGATCGCTTGAGCCAGGGAGGCAGAGGTTGCAGTGAGCTATGATTGTATCACTGCACTCAAGCCTGGGCAATGGAGTAAGACCCTGTCTCAAAAAAAAAAAAAAAAAAAAAAAACAGAAAGAAAAGAAAGAAAGAAATAGCGAGTAGAATGGGCTGGGGGGTAGTGGGAGTGGTTGGGGAGATGTTGGTCAAAGGGTGCAAAATTTCAGTTAGATAGGAGGAATAAGTTCAAAGGATCTATTGTGCAGTGTGATGACTATTGTTTTTTGTTGTTGTTGTTTGTTTGTTTGTTTGAGACGGAGTCTTGCTCTGTCACCCAGGCTGGAGTGCAGTGGCGCGATCTCAGCTCACTGCAAGCTCCGCCTCCCGGGTTCACGCCATCCTCCTGCCTCAGCCTCCCCAGCAGCTGGGACTACAGGCACACGCTGCCTTGCCTGGCTAATTTTTTTGTATTTTCAGTAAAGACGGGGTTTCACCGTATTAGCCAGGATGGTCTTGATCTCCTGACCTCGTGATCTGCCCACCTCGGCCTCCCAAAGTGCTGGGATTACAGGCGTGAGCCACTGCACCCGGCCTATGGTGACTGTTGTTAATGACAATATATTGTGGGGTTTTTGTTGTTGTTGTTGTTGTTTTTCGAGACGGAGTCTCACTCTGTCACCCAGGCTGGAGTGCAATGGTGCGACCTCAGCTCACTGCAACCTCCACCTCCCGGGTTCAAGCAATTCTCCTGCCTCAGTCTCCTGAGTAGCTGGGATTACAGGCACCTGCCACTACGTCCGGCTAATTTTTGTATTTTTAGTAGAGACAGGGTTTCACCATGTTGGTCAGGCTGGTCTTGAACTCCTGACCTCATGATCCGCCCACTGCGGCCTCCCAAAGGGCTGGGATTACAGGCATGAGCCACTGTGCCCAGCCTAGGATTGTATTTTTCTTTTCTCTTTTATTTATTTTTTGAAACGTAGTTTCATTCGTTGCCCAGGCTGGAGTGCAATGGTGTGATCTTGGCTCACTTCAGCCTTCCCCTCCTGGGTTCAAGCAATTTTCCTGCCTGAACCTCCCAAGTAGCTGGGATTACAGGCGCCCACCACCACGCCCGGCTAATTTTTGTATTTTTAGTAGAGTTGGGGGTTTCACTATGTTAGCCAGGATGGTCTTGATCTCCTGACCTTGTGATCCGCCTGTCTCGGCCTCCCAAAGTGCTGGGATTATAGGTGTGAGCCACCGCGCCCGGCCTCTTTTTTTTTTTTTTTTTTTTTTTGAGATGGAGTCTCACTCTGTTGCCCAGGCGGAATGCACCCAGGCTGGAGTCTGCCTCCCAGGTTCAAGTGATTCTCCTGCCTCAGCCTCCCAAGTAGCTGTGATTACAGGCATGCGCCACCATGCCCAGCTAATTTTGTGTATTTTTAGTAGAGACGGGGTTTCACCATGTTGGCCAGGCTGATCTCAAACTCCTGACCTCATGATCCACATGCCTTGGCCTCCCAAAATGTTGGGATTATAGGCGTGAACCACCCCGCCCAGCCAATTCTAGGATTCTTAGGGTGGAATTCTCCAAGTTCCACAGCTGTTTTCTGTGAATCTGACCACCCTGCTCTTCTCTCTTCTACCCAGGCTGTGCCCCAGGAATCAGGGCCCTGCCCAGGTTCTTGGCTCTGAGCTGCTCCCTGGGGGGCAGCCGGGCAGAGCAGCGGACAATGGAAGCATTGTGGGACCTCTGAAGCTGGGGCCTGGGGCAGTGGAAGGCGCTGCACTGGTCGCTGGAGTGTCAGTTGCTTCACCATGTTCCCTTCTTGCTGGGCCAGAGGCATGCCTAGAACATGCCAGGACGGCACCCTGAGCCCCAGCCCTGCCCGCCTGGGTGAGGCCTGGGTCTCCTGGAATCCCAGCTATGCCTGAGGACAGACAGCTATTCCAAGCCTTTGTTCACAGACCATCCTGCCCCAGCAGATACACATTCTGGAAAATACACCTGGGACTGGGCAAGTAGTCTTGCCTCCCTACCTCTAAACTGAACTACCCTCCAACTAAACCCTCTGGAACAGAGAGGACATGTGCTGGCCCTCACTGGACGGGTGCTGTCTGAACTGGGAAACCCTCACACTTGTCTGGGGCTCCACGAGGGGGGCAGGTCAAAGAAGCCACTGAAATATCCAAACTGGCAGGGAACCTTATCTAGCAAAGCCCTCTCAGTACACTGAGAGCCTGCAGCCCAGAGAGCAGAGGTGTTTGCTCAGGGTTGTGGAGACTCTTAGGAGGGGAGCAGGGACCCGCATCCAGCAGCCCCAAACTCTCTGTGCTTCTGGCTGCTTGCTGAGGTCTCAGCCTGCCAGGTTGTCTCCGCTTTTGACTGCTCTTGAAATGGCTACTGCTGCTGTTCCAAATTGTCCACAGGTTTTATGACCTAGCTCAGAGATCATCCCCTCCCTGAAGTCTTCCCTGATAGTCCCAGACAGAAGCTGCAACTTCAGATCTTCTCACAGAATCCCACCCTTAGAGGGGACCTAGAGGGGATGTCCTTGCTAATTTACAGAGGAATTTCCACGTCTCCTACTGGCAGACCAGTGTGGAAGAAGCTCTATAAACAATCACAGAAAGACAAGGGAAGGGATGTGATGGAGAGAGGGGCCAATGCTATAGGGCTTCCAGAAAGAGCCTTTCACCTCCTGCCAGGGACTGAGAGACAGCCCAGAGGGCTGCACGAAGGAGGTGGCATTTGAACTGTTGCTCACATTGTATGGCATGTATTTGTGCATACCTATCTCTCTTCATTGGGCTGTGACATCATTAATAATACAGTTACGTAACTTTATGACCACTAACCACACTCTAGACATCGTGTATGTGTGTGTGTGTGTGTGTGTGTGTTTGTTGTTAAGGTACATTACCATATTGAATCCTCACAATTCTATGAGCTAGGAGCTATCCCATTATCCCCATTTACTGATGAGGACAAGGCTCTGAGGCTTCAACAAGCATGTTCAAAGCCACACAGCTGTCAAAACTTGCAGTCACGCTTGAAAACTAAAACTAAAAGTAAAATGAAATGAATATAATATGAATATAACTAGCAACAACAACAACAAGTGGTCAGGACTCAGCCTAGCTATTTTTTTTTTTTTTTTTGGCCAGGCTGAGTGAAGTGGTGCAATCTCGGCTCACTGCAACCTCCGCCCCCCGGATTCAAGGGATTCAGCCTCCCAAGTAGGTAGCTGGGATTACAGGCACCTACCACCATGCCACTAATTTTTGTATTTTTAGTAGAGACGGGGTTTCACCATGTTGGCCAGGCTGGTCTCTAACTCCTGACCTCAGGTGATCCACCCGCCTCAGCCTCCCAAAGTGCTAAGATTACAGGTGTGAGCCTAGCTCTGGCCTCAGCCTAGCTCTTTCTGACTTCACAAAGAACCTTCTTCTGGTGTATGGAGGCAGGCGTTGTGTGCAGTTCACCATTGCATGCCTGGTTTTCACTGTAAATTCATTCGTTATCTTCCCGTGAGTTTGGTGATCAAGAGCCCCGCTGGGAGCCCCAGCTCCACAGCCTCTGGAGGCCCTGGCTGCACTGAGGCCTTGATCCACGATGCCAAAGGCCATTTCTGGACAGAAAGCTCCGAAGGCCTCCAGCCTTTGCTGTCTAGGAACTTCATCTCTCCTTCAACTTCAGTAATTATTGGTGCTGGGATTTTTCCAGCAGGCCAGCAGGATTGATGTTTGGGTGCTAACGTAGTATTCAAGGCCCTAATAGTTGGGCTCCTGTCACTCTGTAGGAGGAGCTCAGGGACATAAATTTGGCAGGAAGAAATGGAAGGAGACTAGAGCCTATAATCCCAGCTAGCTACTCAGGAGGCTAAATTGTTTTAATCCAGGGACAGAGGTGGCAGTGAGCCAGACTGCACCATTTCACTCCAGCCTGGGCAAAAAAATAAAATAAAAAGCCAGCTAGGCTGAGTCCTGACTTTTATTTTACTTGACTTAGAATTTGGTCTGCATAGCAAGTCCACTGTTTATGATTTGGCTGTAGGTTTAGGGGGTGCCAGGAGATGATTTGGGGTGGAGAGCTACAGCCCTCCCTACTACCCCCTCAGTATCAATCTGGCCTGCTCTGCAGGGCAAAGGCAGGCAGAGAGGGAAATGGTTTCTGAGCCTTCCTGACACAGGAAGGTCGCCTCTCCTCCGAGGCCTGAGTGGCAAGGAAGGGGCTGTCAGAGACCGGAAGAGGCCTGTTTGTCTCCCAGCTACCTGAGGTCATATGTATATGGTGTTGTGAGCTAGGCAGCTCTTCCTCTTAGAAACAGAAAGTGAGGCTTGTGTTGAAATTCTGGGAGTGAGCTGCTGTTTCCTCTAAATAGAGCAGGGGTTGGAGAGGGCACAACTTATCCCCAGGTGATACAATACACCCGGGATGGATATGAGTCATCCCAAACACCTATATCATACCCGAGTTCAATATACTCAGATTTATGTATTACTTAGGGACAGGGTCTTGCTCTGTCGCTCACGCTGGAGTACAGTGGTGTGATCATAGCTCACTGTAACTTTGAACTCTGCTCAAGCAATCCTCCCGCCTTAGACTCCCAAGTGGCTAGGACTACAGGCACGCACCACCATGCTTGGCTAATTAATTTTATTTTATTTTATTTATTTATTTTGAGACAGAGTCTCGCTTTGTCACCCAGGCTGGAGTATAGTGGCATGATCTCGGCTCACTGCAAGCTCTGCCTCCCGGGTTCACGCCATTCTCCTGCCTCAGCCTCTCTAGTAGCTGAGACTACAGGCGCCCACCACCACGCCTGGCTTTTTTGTATTTTTAGTAGAGATGGGGTTTCACCGTGTTAGCCAGGATGGTCTTGATCTCCTGACCTCGTGATCTGCCTGCCTCAGCCTCCCAAAGTGCTGGGATTACAGACGTGAGCCACTGGGCCCAGCCCTCATTTTTAAATTATTTTTCTAGAGACAGGGTCTCATTATCTTGTCCAGACTGGTAAACTCCTAGGCCTAAGCAATCCTCCCACCTCAGCCTCCCGAGGTGTTGGGATTACAGGTATGAGCCACCGTGCCAGGCCTATGCTGACACTTAGAAAGACCCAGGTAGGGGAGAATTACTCTCCTCATTCGACTGATGACAAAACAGAGGCTCAGAGAAATTAAGCCAAGTGCCTGGAATTTTCCAGTTTCAAGGGGCAGCAGCGTCAGTGTTTGAACCTAGACTCCCTTCCACTTCCCAACCATGACCGAGAGTGAAGTCCACCCTCCCAGGATCCACTGGCCCCAGGGAAAAAGTAGGGGTGGGAGGTAACTTGATCATAATCAAGAGGCTGGATAGGGGCAGGGTGGGGCCAGAAAGAAAGAAAAGCCAGGTTTTTCAGTTGCAGGCTTGACGGGAATGTGAAGCCACAGGAACCAAGACAAGTTGCTGCTTCCCCTAGCCCTCTTCCCTCGGGAAAATCTCAGGAACTTGCTGATCAGGCTTTGGACCTTTCCCTTGCCTCCCTCTCAGCCTCTTCTTGTTGCCCTTCCCCCGACACTGGAGGCCAGCTCCTGATCCGAGCCACAGCGCACTCCAGCCTGTATCCAGTCTGTAAGGCAGGCTGGGGGTGGGGACGGGAGGCCACTGTTGGCAAGAGCCAGCACAGGCACAGCCACGGCTTTCCCTGGCTAAAAGCTGGGCTGGAGAGCACATCCATTCATCAATTCATCTGTGCCACTACATTCCAGACAGGATTTAAGGCACACTCCAGCCTTATTCCCATACTGATATTGTTGCATTCAATCCTTATTCACTTACTTCCTCTTGCATTCACCATTCATTCAACAGAATCACTTTACCGAAAGGGTCATTGCTCCCAAGCACTGCCTCTTTCCTCCAGTGCTCACAGAGCTCCTGGCCCATTTAGATCCTTAGAATGTCACCCAGAATTCTAGAACGCAGGGCTGCAACCCCCAGACAGCAGCTGGTCCCACTGCCTCATTTAGAAGATGAAGCCATCAGGAGCCACCTATGGTCAAGGCCATCCTAGGAGGAAAAGCGCCCCACGCTCCCATCTTGGGCTCACAATCCAGTGTAGAAGGATGCAGAGAGGGGGACTGTGTGGAAAGAAGTGTGCCAAGCAAAGGCCAGGCGCAGTGGCTCACGCCTGTAATCACAGCACTTCGGGAGGCCAAGGCAGGCAGATCATCTGAGGTCAGGAGTTCGAGACCAGCCTGGTCAACATGGTGAAACCCCATCTCTACTGAAAATACAAAAATTAGCCAGGCATGGTGGCAGGTGCCTGTAATCCCAGCTACTCGGGAGGCTGAGGCAGGAGAATCGTTTGAACCCGGGAGATGGATGTTGCAGTGAGCTGAGATCATGCCATTGCACTCCAGCCTGGGCAACAAGAGCAAAACTCTGTCTCAAAAAAAAAAAAAAAAAAAAAAGGTGTGCCAATCCCACCGGGGCTTGTCTGAGGAGGAACCAGCTCTAGCCTGGCAGCCTGGAGACCAGAGTTCCAGCCCCAGCTGTTCATTGCCTCTGCCCAAATTGTTAGGCCCTGGGCACCTCCAACTGGACGTCCTACAGGCTCCTCAAACTCCTGTTCCCTATCTACTTGCACTTACCTCCTCCAGTCCCAGACCTGCTCCAGCCACCAATCCCATCTCAGACAGCCCAAGAACTGGGCATCTCCCTTCCCTACAGACACCACATCCACTCAGTTGCCATATCCAAGTCCTGTCCTCTGCAACTTCCCAATCTCTCCAATTCTCCCCTCATGCCTGCTGCCGCCACTGTGCGTGGGGCCCAGTTCCTCCGTGGCTGGCTGCTCTAGACAAGTGCCTTGACCTCTGTGAATGGGCCTCCACACTGTCTATACGGGCCCTCTCTTTGGTCCTTGGAGCAGTTAAGAGAGCCCCAGGTGGGAGTCCGCAGGTTTCCAGTCCCAGCTCCACCACGAAGTAGCCGGGCTCTTCCACACATGACCTGCCTCAGTAATCTATGGCTCTATGGCTTTGGAGGCCAAAGTCATGGCCAGCTAATAATGGCCTCCTTCCCCTTATCACACACTGTAGCCAGGTGTTTTAGTAAGGCCCTCCTCCCCTCATCACACACTACTGCCAGGTGCTAAGAACTTTATACAACTTGATGCACAGAACAATTCTGAGGCAGGCACTAATCCCATTTTAGAGATGAGAAAGGTGAGGCACTGAAAACTACGTAACTGCTCAGCTGGTATGTGGCAGTCAGGACTCAGACCTAGGTCCAAGGAAGTCCAAGCCCACGTACTTTGTTCTGCCCCATTCTCTTGCTGGTGGACAAACTTCTGGAAACTGGTACCACCCAGAGCTCCCCATTCCCCGATAACAAAGCCCTTGCTCTCCTTAGCATGCGGGGGATCATGAACCTGGTTCTTCTGCTCTGATGGAATAAAAATCCTGAGCTGGCCACAGCTGATGAATGCTGTGCATTCCGCAAGTGGTGCCAGGCAGAGTCCAGCTGTGCCTGCCCCCTCACAGGGGTTGCTGGCTGCCTGTCCCTGCTGCCGAGCCTGGACCAAGCTGCTGGGAGATGGCCCCAAGCCAGGCACTCATGCACACTGGGTCTATGTGACCCAGAGCTCCTGCAATGGCCTCACAGCAAGAAGAGTGCCAAGAGCTGTGTCAGACAACACACTTGGACCTGGCATAATTGTAATGATAGAGAACTATGACATGAACTATGAAACTCTGGCATTGAATTCAAAACATGTTAACCCAGGGGGCTGCCCAGTGGAGTCGGAGTTCCTTCAAGTCACCATCGCCAAACGTCAGGGCATGGTGGAAAAAGAATGAGACATTCTTTAGGAGGAATCAATGCACAGCAACCTCCCTGCACCAAGGAACCATGTGGTAGCCAGGGAGTGGGGGGTTAAGGAGCCCTGGCTGGCACCGGGCCACTCATTCGGTTCCAACAAGGCAACAGATGAAGGACGGCTTGGAAAGCTACCAAGAGCTCTAGAAATGTTTGGACTTATAACTGGAGACTGCTTTTTAAAAATTCCTTTGGGGCCGGGCACGGTGGCTCATGCCTGTAATCCCAGCACTTTGGGAGGCCGAGATGGGCAGATCACGAGGTCAGCAGATCAAGACCATCCTGGCTAACACTGTGAAACCCCGTCTCTACTAAAAATACAAAAAATTAGCCGGGCGCGGTGGCGGGCGCCTGTAGTCCCAGCTGCTAGAGAGGCTGAGGCAGGAGAATGGCGCGAACCCGGGAGGCGGAGCTTGCAGCGAGTGGAGATCGCGCCACTGTGCTCCATCCTGGGCGACAGAGTGAGACTCCGTCTCAAAAAAAAAAAAAAATTCCTTTGGGCCCGGGCACAGAGGCTCATGCCTGTAATCCCAGCACTTCAGGAGGCCAAGGTGGGTGGACTGCTTAAGCTTAGTTCAAGACCAGCCTGGGCAACATGGCAAAACACCATCTATACAAACAAAACTATAAAAAATTAGCTGGGCGTGGTGGTGTGTGCCTGTGGTCCCAGTTAATTTGGAGGCTGAGACAGGAGGATCACTTGAGCCCAGGAGGCAGAGGCTGCATTGCAGTGAGCCAAATTTGTGCCACTGCACTCCAATCTGGGTAACAGAGTGAGACTCTTTTCTCAAAAAAAAAAAAAAAAAAAAATACCCTGGTGCGGTGGTTCACACCTGTAATCCCAACACTTTGGGAGGCCAAGGCGGGCGGATCACAAGGTCAGATCGAGACCATCCTGGCTAACACAGTGAAACCCTGTCTCTACTAAAAATACAAAAAATTAGCTGGGCATGGTGGCAGCTGCCTGTAGTCCCAGCTACTCGGGGGGCTGAGGCAGGAGAATGGTGTGAACCCGGGAGGCAGAGCTTGCAGTGAGCCGCGATTGCGCCACTGCACTCCAGCCTGGGCCACAGAGCGAGACTCCATCTCAGAAAAAAAAAAAAAAAAAAAAAGACCTTCTTCCAAATAAGGTAAGGTCATGCTGGCTGGGCACAGTGGCTAACGCCCGTAATACCAGCACTTTGGAAGGCTGAGGCAGGCAGATCACCTGAGGTCAGGAGTTTAGAGACTAGCCTGGCCAACACTGCAAAACCTCATCTCTACTAAAACTACAAACATTAGCCAGGCGTGGTGGCGTGCACCTGTAGTCCCAGCTACTTGGGAGGCTGAGGAAGGAGAACCACTTGAACCCTGGAGGTGGAGGTTGCAGTGAGCCGAGATCACAACATTGCACTCCAGCCTGGGCAACAAGAGCAAAACTCCGACTCAAAAAAATAAATAAATAAAAATACAAATACAAAAAATTAGCCAGGCATAGTGGCATGCAACTACTCAGGAGGCTAAGGCAGAATTGCTTGAACCTGGGAGGCAGACGTTGCAGTGAACAGAGATCGTGCCACTGCATGCCAGCCAAACAAATAAGGTCATGCTGATGGCATCCAGGGCTTAGGATATGGACATATCTTCTTGGGAACCACCAGTTCCCAATAATAATGATCAAATCAATGGGGAAAAAGAACATACTGAAAAGCTTATGAATTCCAACTGTGGGGGAAATAGTAACTGAATATCCATTATAGGCCAGGCACTGCACTGGGCACTCAAATAGCATTCTCATTTATTCCTCACCACTGCCCAGTGAGCCAGGTTCTGCTAACCTTATTTTATATACAAGGATCCAGGCAGAGATGTGAGGCAACTTGAAAGCAGAGGCTTCCAGTCCAAGTACCCACTACAGGGTGACAGGTATAGCACTAACACTGTGGGTAGGTGGGAAACCATTTAGCTCAGCTCCAGCAGCTGCCTAATGTGACCTTAATCAAGTCACTAACTACTGTGGGGTTCATTTCCTCATCAATAAGATGAGGAACTACTACTAAACCTGAGTTGCAAGGTGTAAGTAACGTATATGGATCCCTCTTTGCATAGTTCCTGGCAGTAGGAAGTGTACAATAGTTTATTTCCAGGACCCAGCACTGCCACAATTATGTCATGAAAATTACAGAAGGTCATTTAAATTTCATAGGATTTTGTGAGGCACAAACAAAATACTGAATGTGAAAATGTCCTGTAAACCGAAATATTGTTTTATGAACAAGAGGGATTTAAGAATTCAATTTAGGGCCAGGGGCGGTGGCTCACGCCTGTAATCCCAGCACTTTGGGAGGCTGAGACGGGTGGATCACAAGGTCAGGAGATCAACACCATCCTGGCTAACACGGTGAAACCCCATTTCTACTAAAAAACACAAAAAATTAGCCGGGCGTGGTGGCAGGTGCCTGTAGTCCCAGCTACTCAGGAGGCTGAGGCAGAATGGCGGGAACCCGGGAGGCAGAGTTTGCAGTGAGCCGACATTGCGCCACTGCACTCCAGCCTGGGCGACACAGCGAGACTCCATCTCAAAAAAAAAAAAAAAAAGAATTCAATTTAGGCGGGGCGTGGTGGCTCATTCCTGTAATCCTGTAATCCTAGCACTTTGGGAGGCCAAGGCAGGCAAATCACTTGAGGCCAGGAGTTTGAGACCAGCCTGGCCAACATCGTAAAACCCATCTCTACTGAAAATACAAAAATTAGCTGAGTGTGGTGGCACATGCCTGTAATCCCAGCTACTTGGAAGGCTGAGGCAGAACTGCTTGAACCTGGAAGGCGGAGGATGCAGCGAGCCGAGATCACACTACTGCACTCCAGCCTGGGAGACAGAGTGAGACTCTGTCTCAAAAGCATAAAATAAAAATAATTCCATTTAAACACTAACAACTGTTGTATCCTGAAAGCATCAGGACACATGGGAAATGATGTATTACTGCCATAACCCACAAATCCTCTCCTACAATAATGAGTCAACAAATCTGGCTCCAAAGATCCTTTACTGAGATCCACGTGAAACACTTCGGTCCTTAACTTGTTAACTGAGTTGACAGGCTGATGGCTGATCTAGGTAAAGGTTTCATGGTAGCAAAAACACTTCCTGCCTATAATATATCAAAAGAGCTTCCTGAATAATGTGTGTGAATGTCGTCAAGGTCTCTGTCCCATCTTCTTCAGGGTTCGATTAAGCTAGAAGAGAAAGAAAAGCAAAGTTACACACAGGGATTTCCCCAACCCCTTTCCTATAGTGTGTATGATCACTAGGTCAGATTCCCAGCTGCTCCTCTGAAGCCAAGAAAGGAAGTCTCTGATGTGGGTGTCCACTATGAGTATGCAAAGCTGTGACATTCATATGGCCCTGCACAGTTCATGCAGATTGTTCTTTTACCTGCCCTTCACACTCAACAAACCCATACCCAACACTGCTCTATCCATCTGACAGAAAAAGGATTCAGAGTGGCCAGATGTTTCAAGGTTACTAATTCAGTTAGGGGAAGAATCAGCAGCTTTCTCCTTTCACAAGAACAGGATCCTTGTTAGAAGACAGCTCTAGCCCACTGCCCTGACAGATGTGATCTAAACAGCCAGAAAGTAAAAAGCAGCAGGGCTGTTAGGATCCTGCAGGAAGAGCCTGACCTCTGCTGGAGAACTCAAAGCACCAGGACACAGTAGCCCCAGCAATGGCCATAGAGAGAGACCCACACCCTTACAGTGTTTGACCTGACCCATAAGACCTCTCCTAGGGCAAGACAAGGAATGCACCAAGTATGTCAAAACAGAGTTTCCTGTCCTCCAGCCTGCAGGAACTAGCCAGACCTGTCTAAGTTGGAAAACAATGCCAAATGGGGAGGGATGGGCAAGAGCAGGCAGTGAATCCACCCATATTAGGAAATACCAGGGAGGGAGAGGAGCGCTGGCCACCCGCAGAGGGAGATCTTGGAAAGAGATGCTCTGGAGAAGGCTGATGCAGCAATTCCTACAGGCCCAACCCCACTCCCCAAACCCCAAGCAGCCAGCCAGTCTAGCTTGAAAATTTAAAGGGCCAACCTCAGGCTTTCTTTTGCAGTGGCACGATCTCTGCTCACTGCAGCCTCCACCTCCTAGGTTCGAGTGATTCTCCCGCCTCAACCTTCTGCATAGATGGGATTACAGGCATGCACCACCACACCCACTTAATTTTTTATTTTTAGTAGACACGAGGTTTCACCATGTGGCCAGGCTGGTCTTAAACTCCTAATCTCAAGTTTGGCCTCCCAAAGTGCTGGGATTACAGGCATGAGCCACTGCGCCTGGTCTCTTTTTCTTCCTTTCTTTTCTCTTGAGACGGGGTCTTGCTCTGTTGCCCAGGCTAGAGGGCAGTAGGCTTTCTTAATAACAGAAATGAAAAATTTTAAAAGGCCGGGCATGGTGGCTAATGCCTGTAATCCCAACACTTTGGGAAGCTAAGGCAGGCTGGATCACTTGAGGCCAGGAGCTAGAGATCAGCCTGGCCAACATGGTGAAACCTCGTCTCTACCAAAAATACAAAAATTAGCTGGGTGTGGTGGCACACGTCTGTAATTCCAGCTATGCGGGAGTCTGAGGTGGGAGGCTGAGGCGGGAGACTCGCTTGAACCTGGGAGGCAGAGGTTGCAGTGAGCCAAGATCACATGACAGTATAAGACTCCGTCTCAAAATAAATAAAGAAATAAAAATTTAAAAAATGTTAACTCTTGGCTGGGCGTGGTGGCTCACGCCTGTAATCCCAGCACTTTGGGAGGCCGAGGCGGGTGGATCACAGGGTCAGGGGAGCGAGACCATCCTGGCTAACACGGTGAAACCCTGTCTCTACTAAAAATGCAAAAAATTAGCTGGGCATGGTGGCGGGTGCCTGTACTCCCAGCTACTCGGTACTTGGGAGGGTGAAGCAGGAAAATGTTGTGAACTCAGGAGGCGGAGCTTGAGATCACACCACTGCACTCCAGCCTGGGCGACAGAGCTCTGTCTCAAAAAAACAAAAAAAATGTAAACTCTCGATTCAGTTCCTAAGCCCTGTCTTGAGCCAACAAAAACCCCTCTTCTCTCAGATCTCTCACCTCCTCAAATTTGTGGATCTGACGGATGAAGAAATCCCCATAACGCCTGGCGACCTTGGTGTCCGCGATGTGGATCATGTCCTGTGGAGGAAAGCAGAGTCAGGGAAGAGGAGGAGTCAGGTGGAGGAGCAGGGCCATCTAACCCAGGAGCCACCATGGACTTTCAAGTGACAAATGATAGTGTTAGATGTAAAGGCGGGGAAAAGACCACTGGAAAAACACCACCAGTTAACAGTAAGTCACTCTCTCTAGAGAGTTCTTTCTTCCCCCCCCCCTTTTTTTTTTGAGACGGAGTTTTGCTTTTGTCGCCCAGGCTGGAAGTTCAATGGCACGATCTCAGCTCACTGCAACCTCTGCCTACAGGGTTCAAGCAATTCTCCTGCCTCAGCTTCCCGAGTAAGTGGGATTAGAGGTGCCCGCCATCTTGTCTGGCTAATTTTTGTATTTTTAGTAGAGATGAGGTTTCACCATGTTGGTCAGGCTGGTCTTGAACTCCTGACCTCAGGTGAACCACTCGCCTTAGCTTCCCAAAGTGCTGGGATTACAGGCGTGAGCCACCGCACCCGGTCAAGTTTATATATATATTTTTAATCAATTCATTTGTACTTTTATTTTCTAGACTTTTATTTTTGTCTTTTATTTATTTTTTTTGAGACAGTCTCACTCTGTTGCCCAGGCTGGAGTGCAGTGGTGCGATCTCAGCTCACTGCAAGTTCCGCCTCCTGGGTTCACACCATTCTCCTGCCTCAGCCTCCTGAGTACCGAGTAGCTGGGACTACAGGCGCCCGCCACCATGCCCAGCTAATTTTTTGCATTTTTAGTAGAGACAGGGTTTCACCATGTTAGCCAGGATGGTCTCAATCCCCTGACTTTGTGATCCACCCGCCTCGGCCTCCCAAAGTACTGGGATTACAGGTGTGAGCCACTACGCCCGGCCTAGTCTTTTTTATTTGGGGAATAAAGATATTTATGCTGGCCGGGCACGGTGACTCACGCCTGTAATCCCAGTGCTTTGGGAGGCTGGGAGCTCGAGACCAGCCTGACCAACATGGTGAAACCCCATCTCCACTAAAAATACAAAAATTAGCTGGGCATAGTGATGGGCACCCGTAATCCCAGCTACGTGGCAGGCTGAGGCAGGAGAATCACCTGAACCCGGGAGGCAGAGGCTGCAGTGAGCCAAGATTGTGTTATTGCACTCCAGCCTTGGCAACAGAGACTCCATTTCAAAAAAAAAGTTTCCACGTCTACACTGTTGATAAAATTGCAAATTCGTCCAATCTTCAAATTTTGTTTTTAGCTGAAAATATTTTGAACACCGTTTTACTTTAAAAGTTTCTACATCCTCTAGGTTAAGACCTAAGAACATTCTAAATCTCTGATAGGATTTCTTTCAAGTTAAGAAAGAAGAGTCAAAAAGGGGGAAAAAAAGAAGCACTTTGCCAAAGACGAACCTGAACCAGCACCAGAGGAATAACAATAAAACATGCACTAAATAATAACCAAATGGCCAATTCTTAGGATAAATGTTTTGTTAAACCACCCAGATTAGTTGAGAATAGCTAGGCTGGTAATTAAGAGGTGACAGAAAGATGCAGGAGGCTACTATAATTGCCAAAGAATGTATATATGTCAGGTATTAAGAAAAAACTAGGCCAGGCATGGTGGTTCACGCCTGTAATCCCAGCACTTTGGGAGGCAGAGGTGGGCAGACAACCTGAACCCAAGGAGTTTGCATTTGAGACCAGGCTGGGCAACATGGTAAAACTCCATCTCTACAAAAAATACAAAAATTAGCCAGATGTGGTGGTGCACTCCTGTAGTCCCAGCTACTTGGGAGGCTGAGGTAGGAAGATCACCTGAGCTCCCAGGAGTTGAAGCTGCAGTGAGCCGTGATTTTTGCCACTGCACCCCAGCCTGGACAACTGGAGGAGTAAGATGCTATCTCCAAATAAAAAAAAAAAAAAAAAAGGAGAAAAAAAACCAGGCTTGACATGATTCTGGCAAGGGAGAGTTTTATTTTTCTTTATTTATGTATTTATTTATTTTTAGAGACAGGGTCTCACTTTGTTACCCAGGCTGGAACGCAGTGGCTAGATCGTAGTTCACTGTAGCCTCAAACGCCTGGGCTCAAGTCATCCTCCTGCCTCAGCCTTCTAAGGCAGGGGCTATAAGGGACTCCCTCCCATAGCTGGGACTACAAGTACACGCTACCAAGCCTGGCTGAGTTTTCTTTGATTTATAAAAGCATGATTTATAACAGTATTGGAAAACTTCCACTATTGACGTGTTATTACTTTTGGCAAAACTGTTTGTATCGGGGTAGCTAACTTATGCCAAAAACCAAATCTTCCAGAAGTCATAAAAATGAAATGAGAGTATTTATTTTAAAGCAAGATGAACTTGCAAAAACAGACTACCCAAACTGACCTAGAAATTCCACAACTAGATATATAGCTGAAAATTAAAAACATATGTTCACATAATAACTTCTAAATGAATATTCACAGCAGCACTATTCCTAAACCAAAAAGTGAAAAAAGGAACAAAAAAACCCCAAAATCTCAAATGTCCAACAACTAACAAATGGATAAACAAAATGCAGTACCTTAATACATGGGATATTATTCAGCTATAAAAGGAATGTACTGACACATGCTATAACACGGATGAAACTTGAAGACATGTTCAGTGAAAGAACCCAAACACAAAAGCCCATATATTACATGATTCCACTTATCTGAAATGTCAAATGCAGAGAGACCAAAAGCAGATTACTGGTTTGCCAGGGGATGGCAGAAAGGGAGAACTGGGGAACTGCAAGTGACTGCTAGTGGGTAGGGAGCTTCTTCTTGGGGGGACAGAAATGTTTTGGAATTAAGACAGTGGAGATGGTTGCAAAACACTGTGAACATACTAATAACTACTGAATTGCTCATTCGTTCATTCATTCAATTTATTTATTATTATTATTTTTTTGAGATTGAGTCTCGCTCTGGCGCCCAGGCTGGAGTGCAGTGGCGCAATCTCGGCTCACTACATGCTCCGCCTCCTGGGTTCATGCCATTCTCCTGCCTCAGCCTCCTGAGTAGCTGGGACTACAGGTGCCCGCCACTACACCCAGCTCATTTTTTGTATTTTTAGTAGAGATGGGGTTTCACCGTGTTAACCAGGATGGTCTCGATCTCCTGACCTCGTGATCCACCAGCCTCGGCCTCCCAAAGTGCTGGGATTACAGGTGTGAGCTACCGCGCCTGGCCCATTCAATTTATTTTTATTTTATTTTATTTTATTTTTTTGAGACGGAGTCTCGCTGTGTTGCCCAGGCTGGAGTGCAGTGGCCGGATCTCAGCTCACTGGAAGCTCCGCCTCCCGGGTTTACGCCATTCTCCTGCCTCAGCCTCCCGAGTAGCTGGGACTACAGGCGCCCGCCACCTTGCCCGGCTAGTTTTTCGTATTTTTTAGTAGAGACAGGGTTTCACCGTGTTAGCCAGGATGGTCTCGATCTCCTGACCTCGTGATCCGCCCGTCTCGGCCTCCCAAAGTGCTGGGATTACAGGCTTGAGCCACCGCGCCCGGCCCATTCAATTTATTTATGGAGACAGGGTCTTACTCTGTCACCTAGGCTGGAGTGCAGTGGCGTGGTCTTGGCTCACTGCAACCTCCACCTCCTAGGCTAAAGCAATTCTTGTGCCTCAGCCTCCCAAGTAGCTGGGATTACAGGCATGCACTACTACACTCAGTTAATTTGTGTATCTAAATAAATAAATAAAAACGAAAATCTTATCAGACATTAAAATGTCCAGCTTGAACTTAAAAGTACCAGTGAAAACTAACACCGTTCTTCAACCCGCCTCCCCTCCTGAGAGGAAGCTACTGCTATGTTGCTTGTTTATCCTTCTGGAAAGAACTTGATGCATACACAGGCATACACAAATGTATTACTAGTCACTCTGTAAAAATCTTTCTTGTATTTTTTGTAATATACAAACCATCCAAATGTTAATCAACAGGAAAATGGATAAACTGCAGTACAATAACAACAGTAGATGCTGGACTATCAGAACAACAAACACGAAGGAATCACTGCTACACACAATGGACGGTGACTCACTCAATTATAATGTTGGGCAAAAGAAGCCAGACTTAAAGAGTACATACTATGTAATTCCATTATATAAAGTTCACAAACAGGCAGCACTAACCCAAGGTGTTAGACATCAGGACAGGACAGGCCCAGTGGCTCACACCTGTAATCCCTGCGTTTTGGGAGGCCAAGGTAGGAGGATCACTTGAAACTAGCCTGGGCAACAAAGTGAGACCCTGTTTCTATAAAGTAAAAACTTAAAATCAGCTGGGAACAATGGTGCATATCAGAGTTCGAGACCAGACTGGGCAACATGGCGAAATCCCATCTCTACTAAAAATACAAAAAATTAGCCAGTCGTGGTGATGTGCGCCTGTAATCCCAGCTACTTGGGAGGATGAGGTAGGACAATCACCTGAGCCCAGGAAGTTGAGGCTGCAGTGAGCTGAGATTGCACCACTGCACTACAGCCTGGGCAACTAGAGCGAGACCTTGTCTTAAAAAAAAAAAAGAAACTAGCCGGGCGCGGTGGCGGGCGCCTGTAGTCCCAGCTACTCGAGAGGCTGAGGCAGGAGAATGGCGTGAACCTGGGAGCCGGAGCTTGCAGTGAGCCGAGATCCGGCCACTGCACTCCAGCCTGGGCGGCAGAGCGATACTCCGTCTCAAAAAAAAAAAAAAAAAAAAAAAAAAAAAAAAAGAGAGGCCGGATGCAGTGGCTCACGTCTGTAATCTCAGCACTTTGGTAGGCTGAGATGGGCGGATCAACGAGGTCAAGAGATTCAGACCATCCTGGCTAACACGGTGAAACCCCGTCTCTACTAAAAAATGCAAAAAATTACCCGGGCGTGGTGGTGGGTGCCTGTAGTCCCAGTTACTCAGGAGGCTGAGGTAGGAGAACGGCGTGAACCTGGGAGGTGGAGGTTACAGTGAGCTGAGATCGCACCACTGCACTCCAGCCTGGGCGACAGAGCGAGACGTCTCAAAAACAAATAAATAAATAAAATTTTTTTAAAAGGTCAGACACGGTGGCTCATGCCTGTAATCCCAGCACTTTGGGAGGCCAAGGCGGGCAGATCACGAGGTCAGGAGTTCAAGATCAGTCTGGTCAACATAGTGAAACCCTGTCTCTATTAACAATACACAAAAAATTAGCTGGGTGCGGTAGTGTGCGTCTGTAATCCCAGCTACTCAGGAGGCTGAGGCAGGAGAATCGCATGAACTCGGGAGGCGGAGGTTGCAGTGAGCCAAGATCGTGCCACTGCACTCCAGCCTGGGCGACAGAATGAGACTCCGTCTCAAAAAAAAAAAAAAGCTTTGTGCAGTGGCAGTATGGCCAATGAAGGTTATGTGAGGTGTGATTATTGCTAACTAAAAATAAAAAAATTAAAAAGGCAGCAGGACAATGGCTTCCCACTTGTAAAGTACTCCAACAGTCTACAAAGCACCATCCCCCTTTCTCCAACCTCATCTACATAGCCTCCTTTCTCAGGCCACTCGGGCATACCGCAGGTGTCCCTTAAACTTACTGGCCTCACTCCTCTTCGGGTTCTTTGCTCTAACTGTTCCTTTGCCTGGAAGGCTCTTCCTCCAGGTATCTGGGGAGCATTTTTTTTTCTTGAGACAGAGTCTTGCTCTGTTGCCAGGCTAGAGTGCAGTGGCGCGATCTCAGCTCACTGCAACTTCTGCCTCCCGGTTCAAGTGATTCTCCTGCCTCAGCCTCCCAGGTAGCTGGGACTACAAGCATGTACCACCATGCCCAGCTAATTTATTTTTAGTAGAGATGGGGTTTCACCATGTTGGCTAGGATGGTCTTGATCTCTTGACCTCATGATCTGTCCACCTCGGCCTCCCAAAGTGCTGGGATTACAGGCAAGAGACACCGTGTACGGCCTTTGGTGAGCTAGTAAGAATCCTCCACCGGGTGTATTGCTTGAGGTCAGGAGTTTGAGACTAGCCTGGCCAACACGACAAAACCCTGTCTCTACTAAAAATACAAAAATTAGCCATGTGTGATAATCCCAGCTACTCAGGAGGCTGAGGCAGGAGAATTGCTTGAATCTGGGAGGCAGAGGTTGAGTAAGCCGAGACTGCATCACTGCACTCAAGCCTGGGCAACAGACTAAGACTGTCAAAAAATAAACAAACCAAAAACCACTCCCTTCAAGTCTTAGCTTAGCTTAAACTTCACTTTCTCAACAAAGCCTGTCTGAACACCATATTTAACACTGCAACCTGTGCCTCCCACCACCTCTTCCTCCCTTTACTCTGCAGTGCTTGGCAACCTCTTATTACATAGTTTAATTATAACATCTATTGTTAGCTGGGCATGGTGGCTCACGCCTGTAATCCCAGCACTTTGGGTAGCCAAGGGTGGCAGATCACCTGAGGTCAGGAGTTTGACACCAGCCTGACCAACATGGAGAAACTCCATTTCTACCAAAAATACAAAATTAGTTGGGCATGGTGGCACATGCCTCTAATCCCAGCTACTCAGGAGGCTGGGGAAGGAGAATCGCTTGAACCTGGGAGGCGGAGGTTGTGGTGAGCCAAGATCGTGCCATCACATTCCAGCCTGGGCAACAAGAGCGAAATTCTGTCTCAAAACAAAAACAAAAACAAAAACAAAACAAAACAAACAAAAAAACCCCAAAAAACATCTATTGTTTATCTCGTGTTTTTTTTTGTAAACAGAGACAAGGTCTCACTACATTGCCCAGGCTGGTCTTGAACTCCTGGGCTATAGTGATCCTCCTACCCCAGCCTCCCCTAAAGTACTAGTATTACCAGCGTGAACCACCGCGCCTGGCACCTTGTGACAGTACCACAAGGGCAGGAATCTCTGATTTTGTTCCCCGATATACTTTCATGTGCCCACAATAGTGAATGAAAGATCGTGAACACTTAATACAAGACCCCAAGCCCGGGGACAGCATACCTTATCAATGTAGAAGTCAACCTCTGAGGCTGACTGAAATTCACCATCCAGGGCTGAGATGCCGCTGGTCCACACCAGATTCTTCATCTTGTGTTTGAAGACAAGAAGCTGGATCCGGAACTCCTGCTCTGTGAGGTCCAGGAAGCCAGCCAGCTTGGCCACAGGCATGGTGGTGTAGAGCTTGAGGAAGCTGCGGATGGTGGAAAGCTGGGCCTGCTGCTGCACTTCATCAGAAAACACCTTCAGCTGCTGCAGGAAGGGCTCTTTGTGGTAGTTGGGGTGCACATTATCATAGTTGGGCACTACAGGCGACAGGAACTTGGGGCAGGAGTAACTGAAAAGTTCTTCATAGACTTGTGGGTCACCTTTCTGCATGCGCAGCATCTTGTCCCCATATTTCTCCCGCAGCTGGAGGTGAATGCTCTCATCAATACGCATGGGGTACATAGTGAGGGCAATGGCCAGCAGCGCATGCATCTGCTCATTCTGCTTGTTAATCTGGGAATGGGGTGGAGAGTTGTACCCGGTCAAATAAGATGGACTTCCTGAGGTCCCCACCGTCAGTCAACTGGCCTCACCATTCTCTGCACAGATCTTTGACTTACCCAGTTGTCTCATACCAGCCACTGAATTTACCCCACCTCTCTTCCAATCCTCCCTCTAGATCTACTTAACTTCCATCCTAGCTCCAGATCCTCCTTAGCCATTTCCTGGATTCCTTACTGGCACCTCTGCCTTAGTCTCTCCAGTTTGTCCCACACATCACTAGCAGGTCAATCCTTTTACACCAGTTAGGAACGAGTTACCCAAAACCTTTGATGCGACTTTGATGCCGACAGAATATAGACTAAACAGTCATGTGCTGTGCAACAACGTTTCAGTCAACAACGGGTCATGGGCCACATATAGGATGGTGATCCTACAAGATTATAATCCTGTATTTTTACTGTATCTTTTCTGTTCAGATACACAAATACCTTGTGTTACAACTGCCTATGTTATTCAGTACAGTAATATGTTCTAGAAGTTTGTAGCCAAGGAGCCATAGGCTATACCATGTAGCCTGGGTATGTAGTAGGTTATCCCATCTAGGTTTGTGTAAGTACACTCTAGGATGTTCACACAACAAAATCACCAAACGGTGCATTTCTCAGAATGTATCTGCAGCATCAAATGACACGGGACTATACTTTACCTGGGTTAATGAAGGTTCTCAGAATCCAATAACCCAATTCCTACTGCCTATTTGCCCTCCAGCCAAAACGGTTTATTGTGCTGCTGCATCACCACACCTTCAAGTCTCAACCACTTTGCTCATGCTATTCTCTGCCTAGGAAGCTCCTCCCAATTCTATGTATGCTTTGAACCCATCCTCCTTCCCATCAATATCCACACCTTATATTTTTTTTTTTTTTTTTTTTTTTTTGAGACGGAGTCTCGCTCTGTCGCCCAGGCTGGAGTGCAGTGGCCAGATCTCGGCTCACTGCAAGCTCCGCCTCCCAGGTTCACGCCATTCTCCTGCCTCAGCCTCCGAGTAGCTGGGACTACAGGCGCCCGCCACCTCGCCCGGCTAGTTTTTTGTATTTTTTAGTAGAGATGGGGTTTCACCGTGTTAGCCAGGATGGTCTCAATCTCCTGACCTCGTGATCCACCCATCTCGGCCTCCCAAAGTGCTGGGATTACAGGCGTGAGCCACCACGCCCGGCCCACACCTTATATTAAAACACTCAGAAGCCAGTGAACACTCTGATGTTTGTATTTTTCTTTTTTTTTTGAGACGGAGTCTCGCTCTGTCGCCCAGGCTGAAGTGCAGTGGCCGGATCTCAGCTCATTGCAAGCTCCGCCTCCCGGGTTCACGCCATTCTCCTGCCTCAGCCTACCGAGCAGCTGCGACTACAGGTGCCCGCCACTTCGCCGGGCTAGTTTTTTGTATTTTTTAGTAGAGACAGGGTTTCACTGTGTTAGCCAGGATGGTCTTGATCTCCTGACCTCGTGATCCGCCCGTCTCGGCCTCCCAAAGTGCTGGGATTACAGGCTTGAGCCACCGCGCCTGGCCTGATGTTCATATTGATGCTGAATAAATAAATGTAGGCACTGCTGGAGGATATAATTGAAACAAAAGATATTATCATCAAGATGTTAATGATCTGAGATAACAGGCATCACAACAGAAACTCTTAGAGTATGCTAGCCATTAAAACATCATTTTGGGCCGGGCGCGGTGGCTCAAGCCTGTAATCCCAGCACTTTGGGAGGCCGAGACGGGTGGATCACGAGGTCAGGAGATCGAGACCATCCTGGATAACACGGTGAAACCCCGTCTCTACTAAGAAATACAAAACACTAGCCGGGCGAGGTGGCGGGCGCCTGTAGTCCCAGCTACTCGGGAGGCTGAGGCCGGAGAATGGCGTGAATCCGGGAGGCGGAGCTTGCAGTGAGCTGAGATCCGGCCACTGCACTCCAGCCTGGGCTACAGAGCGAGACTCCGTCTCAAAAAAACAAACAAACAAACAAACAAACAAAACAAAAAACATCATTTTGGCCGGGGGTGGTGGCTCACGCCTATAATCCCAACACTTTGGGAGGCCAAGGTGGATGGATCACCTGAGGTCAGGAGTTCGAGACCAGCCTGGCCAAATGGTGAAACCCCATCTCTACTAAAAATACAAAAATCAGCTGGATGCGATGGCACATGTCTGTAGTCCCAGCTACTCAGGAGGCTAAGGCTGGAGAATCACTTGAACCCAGGAAGCAGAGGTTGCAGTGAGCTGAGACCGCACCACTGCACTCCAGCCTGGGTGACAGAGACTTGGTCTCAAAAAAAAAAAAAATTAGCCGCTGAGCCGTTGTTGTTGTGTCTGTTGTGTGCACTTTTAGACCCAGCTATTGGGAAGGCTGAGATAGGATGATCGCCTGATCCCAGGAGGTTGAGGCTGACGTGAGCTGTGACTGCGTCACTGCACTCCAGCTGGGTGATCTACTAGTAGGCACAATCATCATAGAGCGCTCTACAGCCGTGAACTCCTGGCTTAAAATTGCAATATTTTGGATGGTGTTTACCAAGAACGGTTGGCATAGGTGCCAAGGAGCCCTCTGATTAGAAAGGTCATTGGTGGTAGGCAGAGTCCCCCTTACCATCTCATACTTGTATGTGGTCCTCTGAAACATGCTCTTGGTCCTCTGGATGTAGAGGAGGATGTTGGCAAAGACCCGGATGGCATCCTGGTAGCGACGCATCATCAAATATGCAAACCCAACATAATAGTATGTGGTGACCTGGCACTCTGGCACGCGGGAATACATACTCTGCAGAAGGAGGTGGAACATACATCCATGAGTCTCAATTCATCCTAGATAGAACCAGAGGTAGAAACACCAAGAGTTGGCCGGGCGTGGTGGCTCATGTAATCCCAGCACTTTGGGAGGCCGAGACGGGTGGATCACGAGGTCAGGAGATCGAGACCATCCTGGCTAACACGGTGAAACCCCGTCTCTACTAAAAAAATACAAAAAACTAGCCGGGAGAGGTGGCGGACGCCTGTAGTCCCAGCTACACAGGAGGCTGAGGCAGGAGAATGGCGTAAACACGGGAGGCGGAGCTTGCAGTGAGCTGAGATCCGGCCACTGCGCTCCAGCCCCGGCGACAGAGCGAGACTCCGTCTCAAAAAAAAAAAAAAAGAAACACCAAGAGTTTTCCCTGCAGAGCCCTGAACTATGCAGAGGAAGATCTGCAGTTCCAGAGTTTGAGAGCCCATCTTCCTATTCATCAATTAAGTTGTATGTTTTTTTTTTTTTTTTTTTGAGATGGAGTCTCGCTCTGCCGCCCAGGCTGGAGTGCAGTGGCCGGATCTCAGCTCACTGCAAGCTCCGCCTCCCGGGTTCACGCCATTCTCCTGCCTCAGCCTCCCGAGTAGCTGGGACTACAGGCACCCGCCACCACGCCCGGCTAGTTTTTTTTGTATTTTTAGTAGAGACGGGGTTTCACTGTGTTAGCCAGGATGATCTCGATCTCCTGACCTCGTGATCCGCCCGTCTCGGCCTCCCAAAGTGCTGGGATTACAGGCTTGAGCCACCGCGCCCGGCCAAGTTGTATGTTTTGAGGAATCCATTTTCTTAGCTGTAACAAGAAGGTTCTGGATCAGGTAATTCCTAAAATCTCTTTCAGCTCCAAAATGCTATACATCTCAGTTTTGTTATTTTTCCTTGTTTTTTCAATTAAGTCCTTTTGGACAGGGAAGACAGAAACACATAAACACACATGAACCAAACACCAAATAAAAAGTATCTGTAATATTTTTCTGTGGTTAGGAAGAACACAACAGCTAACCATGTATCAATGAACATACCATCTCAGAATTACATCTTTACTTCTTTTTTTTTTTTCTGGGATGGAATCCTGTTCTGTCACCCAGGCTGGAGTGCTATGGTATGATCTCGGCTCACTGCAACCTCTGCCTCCCAGGTTCAAGTGATTCTCCTACCTCAGCCTCCTGAGTAGCTGGGATTACAAGTGCCCACCATCACACCCAGCTAGCTTTTTTTTTTTTTTTTTTTTTTTTGTATTTTTAGCAGAGACAGGGTTTCACCATGTTGGCCAGGCTGGCCTCGAACTCCTGACCTCGAGCGATCCACTTGCCTCAGCCTCCCAAAGTGCTGGGATTACAGGCGTAAGCCACTGCATCTGGCCTTCTCAATCCTTTAGCAAAACGTGAAGAGTAAAGAACTGCCATGGGCCAGGTGCAGTGGCTCACACCTGTAATCCCAGCACTTCGGGAGGTCAAGGTGGGTGGATCATGAGGTCAGGAGATTGAGACCATCCTGGCCAACACGGTGAAACCCCATCTCTACTAAAATAAAATTAAAAAAAAAAATTAGCTGGGCATGGTGGCGCATGCCTGTAGTCCCAGCTACTCAGGAGGCTGAGGCAGGGGAATTGCTTGAACCCAGGAGAAGGAGGTTGCAGTGAGTCGAGATGCGCCACTGCACTCCAGCCTGGCGACAGAGCAAGCTGCCATGATCACTCCATTTTGAAAAGAGAATAAAAAACTGTCATTAACTATCAAAATCGTCCAGGTCCAGCTTTTTACCACAGCTGTTTGCCCAGTTTTAGTCTCAACTTTCAATGGCCTGAGGGAAGAGTCCTCTTTCCTCTCCTGGAAATTTGTCCTAAGAGATCAGAGTGGTTCTCTAGAAATACATATTCTGGCTCTGGCAAGAAGGGCCAGAGGCAACAGGCATCACCTTCTTGTTCAGTTCGATGTTCTCCAGCACCTTGATAGCCTGGTAGTAATCTCCTAACAGGGAGTGCAGGCGGAGGAGCCCCACCAGGCTGAAGTAACCAAGCATTTTGTAGAGGGAGTGCCGCCCATACTCCCCAGCCACACTCTCGGGGTCACCTGAAAAAGAGAGACACCGTGAATACTCTGATAGGAGGCAGGTAAAGGCATGTATACCTGACCTCTGATTGTTACTCAGTAGGCATCTCACCTACTGCCAGCCTTGAAAGCTTCCCTCAATTGGGAATAACTTCAAAGGAATACCAAGAAACAGCAAAACCAATCTTATGCTAATCTTAAATTTACCAATATTTGCTTACAGGGTGGCAGTTCAGTCTGCTTATTTTTTTTTGGTCCCAACACATGAAAAGGCCCCTCTCATCAGTAAAATACATCCATGCACACTCCTCCTTTCAGAACGCACATGAGGTCAAAGCTATTTTCCTAATAACAACACTAAGATGCTACTTGCCCTTCCCACTAAGTTGAATTTTACATGATGCAAACGCTATGTTGGGTAAAATTACTGTTAACTTAAGCATAAATCAGGTAGCGACACAAAATTGTACCGATAGTCACTGTATTGTTCCTTGCCATGCATTTGCACTAAAAGAACTAGTCCTTAGCCAGGCATGGTGGCTTGGACCTGTAATCCCAGCTACTTGGGAGGCTGAGGTGGGAGGATTTGCTTGAGCCCAGGTACCATATCTGAATAACCAGAGTTTGTATCAGTTTTTGTTGTTGTTATTTGTTTGTTTTGAGACACAGATCTATGGAAGTGCTGCTGCATTTTGGCCTGGGTAACAGAGAGACTCTGTTCTTAAAAAAAGACAAAAAAAAGGGAAGAAAATCCTTTTTTCATGGAGTATCATTTTTACTTGAAAGAACAACTGATACACAGCTGAGCGCAGCTCATGCCTGTAATCCCAGCACTTTGGGAGGCCGAGGTGGGCGTTATCACTTGAGGTCAGGAGTTTAAGCCCAGCCTGCCCAACATGGTGAACCCCGTCTCTACTAAAAATACAAAAATTAGCCGGGTGTGATGGTGTGCACCTGTAGTCCCAGCTATTGGGGAGGCTGAGGCAGGAGAATTGCTTGAACCCGGGACGCGGAGGTTGCAGTAGGCAGAGATTGTGCCACTGCACTCAAGCCTGGGCTACAGAGCAAGACTCTGCCTCAAAAAAAAAAAAAAAAAAAAAAAAAAAGGGGGAAAAGGGCACACATTTTCACAAAAATGAAGTAAACCTGTCACACCTCAAAGAAAAGAACTGACAGTGTTTGCTACCAATAAAACAATTCAAAGGTTGGGCACAGTGGCTCACACGTGAAATCCCATGAGTTCAAGATCGGCCTGGGCAACAAAGTGAGACCATGTTTCTATTAAAAAAAAAAACCAAAAAAACAGCCAGGAATAGGTGCACATCTGTGGTCCTAGCTACTCAGGAGGTTGAGGTAGGAGGATCACTTGAGCCCAGGAGGTCGAGGATGCAGTGAGCCATGATTTTGCCACCGCACTTCAGCCTGGGTGACAGAGTGAGACCCCATCTCAAAATAAATAAAAATTCAAGCTATTAAGCAAAAATGGAATTTTGTAAAACTTGTATCTGCCACTACAAGCTCTGTAGCTGACGAATAAATGCTTACCTGATATCAGTGGCAAAAGTAACAAATGTGACTTTTTAAAAAAAATGTAATAAAATGGGTTAACATTTGGAAGATCTTTATAACTCAGTGAACCAATTTTTTTTAAAAAATCACACATGGCCAGGCACAGTGACTCACGCCTGTAACCCCAGCACTTTGGGAGGCCGAAGCAGGCAGATCACTTGAGCTCGGGGGTTCAAGAGCAGCCTGGCCAACATGGTCAAACTCTGTTCTACTGAAAATACAAAAATCAGCTGGGTGTGGTGGTGCGTGCCTGTAATCCTTCCTTTCTATATCCTGGGAGGCTGAAACAGGAGAATTGCTTGAACCCGGAGGCAGAGGTTGCAGTGAGTTAAGATCATGACACTGCACTCTGCCTGAGTAACAGAGTAGATTCTGTTTCAGGAAAAAAAAAGTCACACATGGATGTAAGGAACTCATTCAAATTACAAGAGTGACCAATAATGTTAATATAACAAAAGAAAAATTCACTAATACAGTTTCAGATTCCTCACTGCACCTAATCTGTATGAAACTACCAATGGTTATTTCAAAGTACAGGGTGAGTATACTTCTTTTTTTTTTTTTTTTTTGAGACGGAGTCTCGCTCTGTCGCCCGGGCTGGAGTGCAGTGGCCGGATCTCAGCTCACTGCAAGCTCCGCCTCCCGGGTTTACGCCATTCTCCTGCCTCAGCCTCCCGAATAGCTGGGACTACAGGCGCCCGCCACCTCGCCCGGCTAGTTTTTTTTTTTTGTATTTTTTTTAGTAGAGACGGGGTTTCACCGTGTTAGCCAGGATGGTCTCGATCTCCTGACCTCGTGATCCGCCCGCCTCGGCCTCCCAGAGTGCTGGGATTACAGGCTTGAGCCACCGCGCCCGGCCAGAGTGAGTATACTTCTATAAATGCTTGTGACCAGAAGTGTTCTGGATTTTGCAACTTTTAATATCCGCATACATCTAATGATATATCTTTTTTTTTTTTTTTGAGACGGAGTCTCACTCTGTTGCCCAAGCTGGAGTGCAGTGGTGCCATCTCGGCTCACTGCAACCTCTGCCTCCCTGGTTCAAATGATTCTCCTGTCTCAGCTTCCCAAGTAGATGGGATTATAGGTGCCCACCACCAAGCCCGGCTAATTTTTTGTATTTTTAGTAGAGATGAGGTTTCACCATGTCGGCCGGGATGGTCTTGAACTCCTGACCTCAGGTGATCTGCCCGCCTCGGCCTCCCAAAGTGCTAGGATTATAGGCGTGAGTCATGGCACCTGGCCCTAATGAGGTATCTTAAGGATAGGATTCAAATCTGAACATAAAATTCAATTATTTTTCATATATGTCTTATACACACAGCCTGAAAGTAATTTTATTATAATCTTTTAAATAACTTTTGTGCGTGAAATAAAGTTCTGACTGCAACTGGTCACATGGGCTTGGGGGTAGAATTTTCCAGTTACGGCGTCATGTGCGTGCTCAAAAAGTCAGATTTCGGAGCATTTCAGACTTCAAATTTTCAAATCAGGAATATTCAACCTATACATACTACTACATGGTGTAGTATCAAAGAAAATCCTCTCCAATAAGCCTGGCACTTTTGGGAGGCCAAGGCAGGATTGCTTGAGCCAAGGAGTCCAAGACCAGACTGGGTGACACAGCGAGACCCTGTCTCAAAAACAAACAACAAAAAACTCCTTCCTTTCTATATCTGCGTGAAGCCAGATTTTCTTTCTTTCTTTCTTTCTTTTTTTCCAGATAACCTCTCGCTCTGTCGCCCAGGCTAGAGTACAGTGGTGTGATCTCAGTTCACTGCAACCTTTGCTTCCTGGGCTCAAGCAATCCCCCGACCTCAGTCTCCCAAGTAGCTGGGCCTCCAGGGGCACCCCGCCCACCATGCTCGGCCAATTTAAACACTTTTTTTGAGACAAAGTCTCACTATATTGCCCAGGCTGATCTCAAGCTCCTGGGCTCAAGCGATCTTTCTGCCTAAGCCTCCCAAAGTGCTAGGATTACAGGTGTGAGCCACAGTGCCTGGGTCAGATTTTCTTTCTAATCAAACAAAAGATTACACTGCAACAGATTGAATGCAGAAGGAGAAATGAGAAGCCAGCTAACTTGTATGAAGCCAGACAGAGAGACCGGCAAAAATGCCACTCTTCACTTAAAAAAAAAAAAAAAATTTTTTTAAAGTATAGATACATTTTGTGGTTCTCAATATTTTAACAGGGTAAAGTGGCTCTGACACCAACACATGTGAGAAGTGCTTATCTGAACAAAAGCACTGGAGACACAGTAGAAGTGTTTATAAACGTAAATCTCAACATGCTGGTTCAGTGTGTTGGCCAACGGACTCCCAAGCCCCAGAGCCCCCAGCATGAATACTCTGCTACTGTTTGTACTCGAGCACCTACAAAGAGTCAACAGACCACCATCTAAGACATGGTGACTCATCTGCTTTACTTGCAAGATTCTATTCATTTAGAACAGACGGCAAGCAGCTGGAAATTCGCAGGCCGCAGCTGTCGGCCTGCTGCACTCACCTCCGCTTGTGTATACCTCCAACTGTCGGTTGATGTTGGATTTGTCTACCAGGGAATGAAGGACATTGAGGACACTGTGAACATTCCAGATTTTGGGATTGGAACGAAGAAAGTCAATCTCCTCCTCTGACTTCTTGGCAGTCTTACAGCGGTACTGACTGAATGACTGAAACTGTTGAGGAATAAAGGAAATATGCTGTAGTGGTATAAGCCCAAAGTGATCGTCCATGTGCACAATGCTGAAAACGAGGCAATGCTCTGGCTCTGGACGGGGCGAGGTGATTGAGACATCCACTTCTCATTCTAAACCATTCTGTACACTGTTTTTCAAAGCCATCTTTGACTAAGCTGTGAATGTTGTTCATTACTGAATGTTACTACACAGTGAAGTAAAAATCTCTAGGATTAGAGGTAGTCTGTGGTAAAAACATCCAATCTGGAGTCAAACACAACCTAAAGTCACTTCCTATCTCTGGGCCTCACAATGCAGTTGAGCTGGTCACCAGAAACACCCCAGGGGCTCTTGTACCATCTATTCAGATGCAGCTAGACCATGGCACGGCCTGGGTTATGAGCGGTGATGTGGTAGTAGGTATCTGCACATGTGAGCCTTCCCTACCACAGCTGACCATCAGTTCCCAGACTATGTCCTCTCTACCACTCTCAACCAGAGTCATATGGCCAAGAACAAGGAACACAGAGAAGACAGGCCACAGGAATCCGTTTGGGACAGAAGTAGAACCTGGAAGCACTGCTGGCCTGGCTCCATCAGTCACATAGATGGAACACAACAGACCTGCCTACTCAATTTTTTTAAGTTCTCTGGTTGAATCTGGTGTGCATCAGGTTTGGAAATCACAGACCTAAAACCTAGGTCTTAGAAGCTCTAAGACTGTTCTTCAACTATTCCAGCAAGGATCAGTGGCTCACCCCTGTAATCCTAGCACTTTGGGAAGCTGAGGTAGGCAGATCACTTGAGTACAGGAGCTCAAGACCAGCCTGGGAAACATGGCAAAACCCCAACGCTATAAAAAATACAAATGAATTAGCCAGGAATGGTGGCAGGCGCCTGTAGTCTCCACTAATAAGGAGGCTGAGGTGGGGGCATTGTCTGAGCCCAGGAGGCAGAGGGTGCAATGAGGTGAGGTTGTGCCACTGCATTCCAGTGTGGGTGACAGAGTAAAACTCTGTCTCAAAACACAAAAAATTATCTTATTCTAGAGTGTGGGACAAAAAATTGCTAATCTTATAATACAAAAACAAAGAATATGCCAAGCACAGTGGCTCACGCCTATAACCCCAGCACTTTGAGAAGCTGAGGTGGACGGATCACGAGATCAAGAGTTTGAGACCAGCTTGGCCAACTTGGTGAAACCCCGTCTCTACTAAAAATACAAAAATAGGCTGGGTGCGGGGGCTCACGCCTGTAATCCCAGCACTTTGGGAGGCTGATGCAGGTGGATTACCTGAGGTCCAGGGTTCGACCCCAGCCTGACCAACATGGAGAAATCCCGTCTATACTAAAAATACAAAATTAGCCAGGTGTGGTGATACATGCCTGTAATCCCAGCTACTCGGGAGGCTGAGGCAGGTGAATCACTTGAACCTCAGAGGTGGAGGTTGTGGTGAGCCGAGATCGTACCATTGTACTGCAGCCTAGGCAACAAGAGCAAACCTCCGTCTCAAAAAAAAAAACAAAAAAAAAACCACCACAAAACACAACAACAAAAATAGCCAGGCATGGTGGCACGTGCCTGTAATCCCAGCTACTCAGGAGGCTGAGGCAGGAGAATTGCTTGAACCTGGGAGGCGGAGGTTGCAGTGAGCTGAGATCGTGCCACTGCACTCCAGCCTGGGTGACAGAGCAAGACTCTGTCTCAGGAGAAAAAAAAAAAAGAATATCCAGAATATATAAAGAATTCTCAGGCTGGGTGTGATGGCGCTTACGCCTGTGATCCAAGCACTTTGGGAGGCCGACATGGGCAGATCACTTGAGGTCAGGAGTTCAAAACCAGCCTGGCCAACATGGTGAAACCCCATCTCTACAAAAAATCCAAAAAAAAAAAAAAAATTAGCGGGGCATGGTGCTACACACCTATAATCCAGCTACTCGGGAGACTGAGGCAGGAAAATCGCTTGAACACAGGAGGTGGAGATTGCAGTGAGCAGAGATCGTGCCACTGCACTCCAGCCTGGGTGAAAAAGACTCTGTCTCAAAAAACAAAAAAAATCCCACAAAGAATTCTCATAATGCAATAAAAAAAGTAATCAAATAGAAAAGTGGGCCGGGCGCGGTGGCTCAAGCCTGTAATCCCAGCACTTTGGGAGGCCGAGGCGGGCGGATCACAAGGTCAGGAGATCGAGACCACAGTGAAACCCTGTCTCTACTAAAAATACAAAAAATTAGCCGGGCGCGGTGGCGGGCGCCTGTAGTCCTAGCTACTCAGGAGGCTGAGGCAGGAGAATGGCGGGAACCCAGGAGGCGGAGCTTGCAGTGAGCCGAGATCGCGCCACTGCACTCCAGCCTGGGCAACAGCGTGAGACTCCGTCTCAAAAAAAAAAAAAAAAAAAAAAAAAAAAAAAAGTGATGATTACTTCAAAGAAAACAAAATTGATGATTAACATGAGCTATCAGAAAAGTATGATTTTTTTTTTTTTTTTTTTTTGAGACGGAGTCTTGCTCTGTCACCCAGGCTAGAATGCAGTGGCACGATCTTGGCTCACTGCAAGCTCCGCCTCCTGGGTTCACGCCATTCTCCTGCCTCAGCCTCCCAAGTAGCTGGGACTACAGGCGCCCACCACCATGCCCAGCTAACTTTTTTTTGTATTTTTAGTAGAGATGGGGTTTCATTGTGTTAGCTAGGATGGTCTCGATCTCTTGACCTCGTGATCCACCCGCCTTGGCCGATTTTTTTTTTCATTTTTGAGAAGGGGTCTCACTCTATTGCCCAGGGTGGAGTGCAGTGGTGTGATATTGGCTCATTGCAACCTCCACCTCTCAGGTTCAAGTGATTCTCGCCCCTCAGCCCCTGGAGAGCTGGGAGTACAGGCATGCGCCATCACATCCAGCTAGTTTTTGTATTTTTAGTAGAGACGGGGATTCACCATGTTGGCCAGGATGGTCTCGAACCCCTGGCCTCAAGTGATCTGCCACCTCGGCCTCCCAGAGTGCTGGGATTACAGGCATGAGCCACTGTGCCCGGCCAGAAAAGTATGAATTATCATTTCTTTCCCACTGAACTGACAAAAATTAGACAGACTGATAATATCCACTATAGAAAACAGTTGCTCTTGCCTAGGTGTGGTGGCTCATGTCTATAACCCCAGCACTTTTGGAGGCTGAAGAGGGAGAACTGCTTGATCCCAGGAGTTCAAGACCCCATCTCTGCAACAAATTAAAAATCAGCTGGGTGCACCTGTAGTCACAGCTACTCAGGAGGCTAAGGTGGGAGGACTGCTTGAGCCCAGGAGGTCAAGGCTGCAATGAGCTGTGATCACACCACTGCACTCCACCCTGGACCATAAAGGCAAGACCCCTATCTCTTTTTTTTTTTTTTTGAGACTGAGTCTGGCTCTGTCGCCCAGGCTGGAGTGCAGTGGCCGGATCTCAGCTCACTGCAAGCTCCGCCTCCCGGGTTTACGCCATTCTCCTGCCTCAGCCTCCCGAGTAGCTGGGACCACAGGCGCCCGCCACTTTGCCCGGCTAGTTTTTTTTGTATTTTTTAGTAGAGATGGGGTTTCACCATGTTAGCCAGGATAGTCTCGATCTCCTGACCTCGTGATCCGCCCGTCTCGGCCTCCCAAAGTGCTGGGATTACAGGCTTGAGCCACCGCGCCCGGCCAAGACCCCTATCTCTTAAACAAACAAACAGAAAAACCAACAGTTGCTCTCAAACACCGCTGGTAGTAGCATAATTTGATACAGCCCATTGGTGGGGCAATATATTACTATTTATTATAATTCAAACTGATTGAAATGTTCTTTATCTTGATTGTGGCACTGTACACATTTGTCAAATCTCATCAACTGTACACTGATAACTGGTACACTTTATTGTATAAACTACACCTCATGGCCTCATGGTTGGGCATGGTGGTTCACACCTGTTTTTTTTTTTTTTTTTTTTTGAGACGGAGTCTCACTTTATCGCCCAGGCTAGAAAGCAGTGGTACAATCTCAGCTCACTGCAACCTCCGCCTCCCGGTTTCAAGCAATTCTCCTGTCTCAGCCTCTTGAGTAGCTGGGATTACAGGTACTCGTCACCATCCCCGGCTAATTTTTTTGTATTTTTAGTAAAGACAGCGGTTTCACCATGTTAGTCAGGCTGGTCTCGAACTCCTGACCTCATGATCTGCCTGCCTCGGCCTCCCAAAGTGCTGGGATTAACAGGCACGAGCTGGTGGCTCATCTTTACTTAAATAAAGAAAAAAACTACACCTCAGTAAGCTGACTTTAAAAAACTTAAAAAGTAAGTATCGTTCAAGCCACAATTCTACTTCTAGGTAGTGATCCCTAAAAATTTGCCTACGTATGGCCGGGTGCGGTGGCTCAAGCCTGTAATCCCAGCACTTTGGGAGGCCGAGACGGGCGGATCACGAGGCCAGGAGATCGAGAGACGATCCCGGCTAACACGGTGAAACCCCGTCTCTACTAAAAAATACAAAAAAACTAGCCGGGCGAGGTGGCGGGCGCCTGTAGTCCCAGCTACTCGGGAGGCTGAGGCAGGAGAACGGCGTAAACCCGGGAGGCGGAGCTTGCAGTGAGCTGAGATCCGGCCACTGCACTCCAGCCTGGGTGACAGAGCAAGACTCCGTCTCAAAAAAAAAAAAAAAAAATTTGCCTACGTATAACATATATATGGATATTCATTGATTCACTGTCTGTAACTGTGGAAACTGACAACCCAAACGTTCATCATCGGAGGCATGGTATACCCACAGCACGCATACTGCAGTAAAAGAACAAGTCAGGTCTATGAAAACATGGTTTAAGTGTTAACAAGTCACAACAAATAGCACAATAGAGTACGTAACCATTTTTGAGGCGATCTCTCTTTATATAGTCATGTTTACGTAAATGCCTGAGAGACATCAACAAGGTGCCTTTCCTTCCAGACAGTAATTGATACCTCTGCAAAAGCAAGGAAGGCAGGCACTTTCACTATATCTGTAGTTTGAAAAAACAAAAACCAATGAAAGAGAGTGGTGAGTAAGAGCCACCTACCCCATGTGGCATCTACCTGGCCAGGAGGAAATACACCAGGCACTCACTGACCCTCACTGGACAGTCTTTGTTAGAAAGCACCGTAAGCCCCTTAACGAGAACACCGGCTAAGCCCAGGGAATTATGATTATCTTAAGAGGGATAAAGAAAATCAGCACGGATGATCCTTCTTCATTTGCTCTAAGTCAAAAGGACTGCTATTCATCTATAAGTATTCCAAATAAGAGGATGTCACAAGCCAAGGAGCCAGAGGGCAAACAAGGCCAGTGCAGTTTGTGGTCTTTGCTATAAAAGGCACTGAAGCTTAATCTTGAGCAGGAAGCCTCTTTCTCAAGGAGCACTATGAAGGTTTCTCAGCTCACCACTCCTAACACTTCAGCACTTTGTATACCCAATGTCTCCCTGGTTCATGGAGTTCCAGTAACATCTTTATTAAGATACCAATTTACCCTGAAATAACCAGTTAGAGCTATAGACAGAGCACAAAGGGGGAAAAGAATTTTATTTTGTCAAATGACATACTTTTTTTTTTTTTTTTTGAGACGGGGTCTCACTCTGTAGCCAGGCTGGAGTGCAGTGGCAAGATTTCAGCTCACAGCAATCTCCGCCTCCTGGGTTTAAGTGATTCCCCTGTCTCAGCCTCATGGGTAGCTAGGACTACAGGCGCATACCACCATGCCCGGCTGATTTTTTGTATTTTAGTAGAGATGGTGTTTCACCATCGTGGCCAGGATGGTCTCCATCTCAGACCTCGTGATCCGCCCGCCTAGGCCTCCCAAAGCGTTGGGATTACAGGCGTGAGCCACCACGCCCAGTCTATTTTATGTTTTGTAGTCTCTATTTCTCGAACTCCAGAACTGAAGAGATCCTACTGCCTTGGCCCCAAAAATGCTGGGATTACAGTTGTGAGCAACCTTGTAGTTTGTATTTTTAAATAGAAGGACTGGGCTAAATAAGATGGAAAAGAATAATGATGGCATTGAACATCATCACAATGAACAAGCAACATGTATTAATTATTCTGTGACAGGCACTATCCTAAGCACTTTATACGTAGTATCTCAGTAACATTCACAGCAATTCCTGTTTTAAAGATGGGGAAACCAATGCACAGTGTGGTTAAGTAATGTGCCCACAACAGAACATGTTACCATTTTAAAATGGGCCAGTAAACCAGGCGCGGTGGCTCACTCCTGTAATCCCAGCACTTTGGGAGGCCGAGGACGGTGGATCATCTGAGGTCAGGAGTTCAAGACCAGCCTGGCCAACATGGGGAAACCCCGACTCTACTAAAAATACAAAAATTAGCCAGGCATGGTGGTGGGTGCTTGTAATCCCAGCTACTTGGGAGGCCGAGACAAGAGAATCCTTTGAACCCACGAGGCAGAGGTTGCAGTGAGCCAGGATCACGCCACTGTATTCCAGCCTGGGTAATAGAGCGAGACTCCATCTCGAAAGAAAAAAAAAAAAAAAGGCCACTAAACAGCAAAAATCTGAACTTTCACCCCCAGGCCACACAGCTGCTGTCCTTTATTTGCATTTGGCACAGTTCTTAGTCGACCTTGAACAGTAACTCCTGAGGCAGGTGATATTCTCATTGTGATGAAAATGTTCTATTGTATTCTGATCAAGCATACACTTAAGTAACCACCACCACAATCAAGATATAGACGGCTGGGGCATGGTGGCTCACTTTGGGAGGCCAAATCAAGAGACTCACTTGAGGCCAGGAGTTCAAGACCAGCATGGGCAACACAGCAAGACTCTCATCTCTACAGTAATATAAATATCCGGGCCTTGTAGTGGCAGCTACTCAGGTGGCTGAGGTGGGAAAATCACTTGAGCCCAGGAGTTCTAGGCTGCAGTAAGCTATTATCACACCACTGCACTCTAGCCTGAGCAACAGAATGAGATCCTCTTAAAAAAAAAAAAAAAAAATTCCATTGTGTGGGTAAAGAAAGTGAGGCAGCCGGGCGCGGTGGTTCACACCTGTAATCCCAGCACTTTGGGAGGCCGAGACGGGCGGATCACGAGGTCAGGAGATCGAGACCATCCTGGCTAACACGGTGAAACCCCGTCTCTACTAAAAATACAAAAAACTAGCCGGGCGAGGTGGCGGGCGCCTGTAGTCCCAGCTACTCGGGAGGCTGAGGCAGGAGAATGGCGTGAACCCGGGAGGCAGAACTTGCAGTGAGCCGAGATCCAGCCACTGCACCCCAGCCTGGGTGATGGAGCGAGACTCCATCTCAAAAAAAAAAGAAAAAAAAGAAAGTGAGGCTCTGAGTTTAAATAGCACATCCCTGGGTGTTACAGAGGGATGGTTACAGAGCTACCAGCAGGTGGCAGCACTCAGGTTAGAATCCACTTCCACCTGGCTCCAAAGCCTGTGAAGCCTGTGTTCTTCCAGCCAGACCACCTAACAAGGTCAAGTAAGAGCCTGATGACCGTCAGGAGCTGAACTTACCGACTTCCAGCTTCCTATCTGGAGAGCTTAGGCTTCACTTTCTCTTCAGAAAGCCAAAGGAAACTGGAGTCTACTGCCATGGGGTATTTTATACTATAATGGGGATATTTTTACACCATGCAGCTTTTTTACAAAAACAATAGTAATAGCTATTCCTGGCATGGACCAGTTATTTCAAATTAGGCTAAGGCTGACCAGATACCTGGTAGATGAACTCATCGATGATATCCCAGAGCCACTGGTTGGGTAGTTCAAGAGGAGCAGGACCATCGGCATCTGTGCAGGAGATCACAGAAAAGTCAGATTCAAAGCAATGACTCTGCCCATTCCATAGGCTGCAGAATACTTTGTAATTTCTCTCTGAAAAGGACCATGAATCACAAGACCTCCCCTTTTCCCACCTACACATTGAGATCCTGCTTAAAAAAAAAAAACAAAAAAAAAAAAAGCTGGAGGCCAATGCTGAACCTCATCATAACCACACACAACCCCTTGGCCAAATCTCAGACTCACTAAGAATGTAGTTGAAGAGATTGCAGTAGTTGTAATAGGATTCAAACCTCTGCTCCAAGGAAGGTCCCCCCTGTAAAGAAAACAGAGATATCAAGATACAGATATTTAATTTTAATGTGTTTTACCCATGGTATACTGTGATAGCTGTGAACAAATACATTAGAATTGGTATCAGTCCTCTCCTTGGTAGTATGTGAATACACAAGTGAGAGGGAAGACAAAGTCCTATAGCATTCGAGGCACTGAATACTGCAACATGAGGTTAGGTTCTACAGCAACAGACCTTAAATGACCCTCAGAGCAGGCATGATGATCTGGCAAAGCAGAGAGAAGGAGAACTGTTTCAGGAAAAAACCACACTAGCAAAGGTGAAGAAGTTAAATTGTGGCACCTAAAGGCTCGTGAGTTAGAGAAGATAATGCTGCACCGGGCATCACTGGACTATGGGCCAGGAATGTAGCAGTCTTCCAATGCCAAACAAGAATCCAGGTCAGGGGGCCTGCAAGTCTATTCCACCACCTGTTTTGTAAATAAAGAAGATTTACTGGAACACAGCCATGCCCACTCATTACATATTGGTTATAACTGCTACAAAGACATAGCTGAACAGATTTGACAGAAACCATCATGGCCTGCGAGCGTAAAATATTTATTATCTGACCCTCCACAGAGAAGGTGGCTGACCCTTTATGTTGCTTGCATCTGAGAACCACTGATGGCTTCTGAGCTGGGGAACCATACCATGAACAATGTATTTGTGATGGAGAAGAAACAACTTTGGAGTCAGTCCCACCTCTTATTAACTGTGGGGTTCTCACAAGGTATTTAATCTCTCTGTAAAATGTGGGCAAAAGATTGTTGACTAGTCACAATTAAGTAAGATTATATAGCTGGGTGCAGTGGCTCACGCCTATAATCTCAGCACTTTGGGAGGCTGAGGTGAGCAGATCACCGGAACCCAGGAGTTTGAGACCAGCCTGGGAAACATGGCAAGACCCCATCTATGTTTTAAAAAAATTATGTAAGGTGCTTAATACATTAAGCACAATCTAAGCATATTCAATGAAAAACTACTCCCCAGGGGCTTAAAACTGGACATTTATGTGGGAGCCCTGGTACCTAATAAAAAGATTATAGCATCAAAAAACTTCTGCTGAATCTTCATCTACAGACTGAACAGAGAGATTAGAGGTGGTAAAAGCAGCTATACCATGGGCTATGGTGTCATGGTGTTCCCAAAAAAGCAATGTACACATAATGGCTAGACTCTTAGCATATCCACAAAGCACCTGAACTTCAGCATCAATGGCAGTAGGAATCTTTACTCTTTTTTGTTTTTGAGACAGAGTCTTGCTCTGTAGCCCAGGCTGGAGTGCAGTGCTGCGATCTCAGCTCACTGCAACCTCCACCTCCCCGGGTCAAGCGATTCCTCTGTCTCAGCCTCCCGAGTAGCTGGGACTACAGGCACGCCCCACCACACCTGGCTAATTTTTGTATTTTTAGTAGATACGGGGTTTCACCATATCAGTCAGGCTGGTCTCAAACTCCTGACCTTGTGATCCACTCACCTCTGCCTCCCAAAATTCTGGGATTACAGGCGTGAGTCACCGCGCCCAGCCAGGTATCTTTACTTTCTATCAGATAAAGTAGTCAGAGATCCCACTGGGATGCCAGAAAGACAAGGCCCCTTACTCTGGCAGCAAGCACTTTTCCACCTACCACTACTGACAGTGGCTCCTGCGGCCAAGGCAGGAGTTCTAGCCCTATCAAGTGATCCTCAAGAAGAGGGGTAACTGTGAGAAACTAGGACCTCCTTAGGTGGAGATCCTGGTGCCAATTTCCTTCATTTACATATGCATGCAAGCACACACATGCTCAATTAACACCATTATGATCAGACATTATTCTTCTAGGTACTGGTTACATTAGTGAACAAGACAACGTGCATACCCGGTGGAGTTAACCTTCTAGTAGATGAGGAAACTCCCTCCCCTAAATAAACAGATAATAACAATGTATAAGAGATAAGTACTCTGAAGTGCCACAAAATATTGCCAGGAGCCCAGGGAGGGAGGGGAAGTTTCAGGAAATGACTGAGAAGGGAAACAGGGCTAAAACCTGGAATTAGTAAATGTGCTGGGAAGTCATGGTAGGATTGGGAGGGAGTGACCTGATGAAAACATGTAGCAAAAGGATCATGCTGGTTATTATGTTGAGCATAAACAGCCAAGAGTGGAAACTGACACCAGGTAAGCAGCTCCTGCAATAATTCAGGGAAGAGATGATAATGACTTGAACTAAGTGAGCAGCAGTGTGGCAGTGAAAAGTGGCTGATTCAAGAAGTTGAAGGCCAGGTGCAGTGGCTCACGCCTGTAATCCTAGCACTTTGGGAAGCCGAGGTGGGCGGATTACCTGAGGTCAGGAGTTCAAGACCAGCCTGGGCAACAAGCGAAACCCCATCTCTACTAAAAATACAAAAATTAGCCAGGCGTGGTGGCGCATGCCTGTAATCCCAGTTACTTGGGAGGCTGAGGCAGGAGAATCGCTTGAGCCCAGGAGGCAGAGGTTGCAGTGAGCCGAGATTATGCCACTGCACTCCAGCCTAGACGACAAAGCAAGACTCCATCTCAAAAACAAAACAAAATAAAACAAAACAACAAAAAGAAGTATGTTGAAGACAGAACTGAACAGGATTTGCTGGATTTCATGTCAGAAAAAGTCAAAAATAATGCCAAGGTTTTTAGTCCAATTAACTGGGTAATTAATGGTAGCGTTTATTGAGATGATTACCATGGGAAAAACTAGAGGGAAAGTAAGAATTCAGTTTTAGATGTGTTAAGCTTGAGATGACTCTCAGCCAAGTGCAGATGTTGACAGTTGAATATACAAGTCTGGACTTCAGTGGGGCAACTGAGGCTAAAGATAGAGATTAAGTCATTGGTGCATATAAATAACACAGATGGCATTTTTTTTTTTTGTGACAAAATCTCGCTCTGTCACCCAGGCTGGAGTGCAGTGGTACAATCTTGGCTCACTGCAACCTCCGCTTCCCGGGTTCAAGCGATTCTCCTGCCTCAGCCTCCCAAGTAGCTGGGATTACAGGCACCTGCCACCACACCCAGCTGATTTCTGTATTTTTATATTTTTAGTAGAGACAGGGTTTCTCCATGTTGGCCAGGCTGGTCTCAAACTCCTGACCTCAGGTGATATGCCCTCAGCCTCCCCAAGCCACCATGCCTGGCCTTAAATAGTACAGATGGCATTTTAAGAAACTTTAGGCACTCTAGGCCGGGCTCAGTGGCTCATGCCTGTAATCCCAACACTTTGGGAGGCTGAGGCGGGCAGAACTCGAGGTCAGGAGATGGAGACCATCGTAGCTAACACGGTGAAACCCCGTCTCTACTACTAAAAATGCAAAAAAAATCAGCCAGGCATGGTAGCGGGCACCTGTAGTCCCAGCTACTCAGGAGGCTAAGGCAGGAGAATGGCGTAAACCTGGGAGGCGGAGCTTGCGGTGAGCTGAGATTGCGCCACTGCACTCCAGCCTGGGCGACAGAGCGAGAGACTCTGTTTCAAAAAAAAGAAAAGAAAGAGGCCGGGCGCGGTAGCTCAAGCCTGTAATCCCAGCACTTTGGGAGGCCGAGACGGGTGGATCACGAGGTCAGGAGATCGAGACCATCCTGGCTAGCACGGTGAAACCCCATCTCTACTAAAAAATACAAAAAACTAGCCGGGCGAGGTGGCGGGCGCCTGTAGTCCCAGCTACTCGGGAGGCTGAGGCAGGAGAATGGCGTAAACCCGGGAGGCGGAGCTTGCAGTGAGCTGAGATCCGGCCACTGCACTCCAGCCTGGGCGACAGAGCGAGACTCCGTCTCAAAAAAAAAAAAAAAAAAAAAAAAAAAAAAAGAAAAGAAAGAAACTTTAGGCACTCTATAATTTAGAAGTCAGGAAGAACAGAATCTAGCAAGTGCCCAAAGTTGGGATAATGTGTAGAACACTGATGTTATAACAAGCTGGTCTAGAGTCAAGGAGTTTTGTCACTTACTAGCTGGATGAATTTGAGAAAAAGTAACCTCTTGGCACCTCAGGTGCCAACTTTGCACGACTGATAGTAGAATGAGATATGTGAAGATGTGTGCTAACTGCCTAGCATTGTGCTTGGCATACAGTGACAGTGTTATGTACATTTCAGAGAAACGGAGGCTCAGTGCTCTGAAGGGAAAAAGAACCCCAAGCAGAAGCAGCAGCAGGTGCCTGGAAATACCCTATGAGGATGGCAGCCTATAACCAGTGCATGGGTGATTGCCCAGTCCAGGAGAATTGTAGGGACAGATAAATTTTTTTTTTTTTTTTTTTTTTTTTGAGACGGAGTCTCACTCTGTCACCCAAGCTGGAGTGCAGTGGCCGGATCTCAGCTCACTGCAAGCTCCACCTCCCGGGTTCACGCCATTCTCCTGCCTCAGCCTCCCGAGTAGCTGGGACTACAGGCGTCCACCACCTCGCCCGGCTAGTTTTTTGTATTTTTTTAGTAGAGACGGGGTTTCACCATGTTAGCCAGGATGGTCTCTATCTCCTGACCTTGTGATCCGCCCGTCTCGGCCTCCCAAAGTGCTGGGATTACAGGCTTGAGCCACCGCGCCCGGCGGGACAGATAAATTTAAAAGAATGCATAGGTTATATAGGTTGGTGTGTCTGGAACAGCTTTCTGGGTTAAACTGTTCCTTCCACCATTTCTTAAGAGAAAACTCAAAAACAGGCCAATCACGCCTAGACACTGAACCAATATAAACAAATGACTGTGTTCTAGGGACAAAAATAGCACAGAGTTAAAAAAACAAAAACACTGCGACACTTAAATACTTACACTGACTTTGGCATATATGTGCCTGTAGTATAATTCTTTGTATAATATCAGGAAGACAGCATCTGAAAGAGATGGCAGAGGGGTACTTCACTATCCATAAAACTGGGGTATCCTGGCAGCTTTAGCTCTTTGGTGGGGAGGAATAAAGGTAATTTTGAAGACTAAACAACATCTAAATTGCTATGCATATGCCCCAAGAATACATGCAATGAGAAAATCCACTTCTCATTTGACTCCATCAATCTCAATCTCCGTCGATGAAATTAAGATCTCATTCAGATCTATTTCCCTTCTCCATTTAGAGACTTCTGCCATCCAAGTGCATAAATAAACCAGCCCACAGGAGTAATTAGAAGAGCGTGGTAGTGCGCACCCACAGTCCCAGCTACCCGGCAGGCTAAAGTGGGAGGATCGCTTGAGCCCAGGAGGCAGAGGTTGCAGTCAGCCATGATCACAGTACACTCCAGCCTGGGCAACATAGTGAGACCCGTGTGTCAAAAAAAAAAAAAAAAAAAAGAAAGAAGAAAGGAAGAAAGAAAATATTAATTTCAGAATGTTGTTTGTTTGAAGACAGAGTCTTGCTCTGTTGCCAAGGTTGGAGTGCAATGGTATTATCATGGCTCACTGCAGCCTTGACCTCTAGGGCTCAAGTGATCCTTCCACCTCAGCCTCCCGAGTAGGTGGGACTACAGGCATGTGCCACCATGCCTGGATAATTTTTCAAAAAAAAATTTTTCTTTTTAGGCCGGGCACGGTGGCTCAAGCCTGTAATCCCAGCACTTTGGGAGGCCGAGACGGGCGGATCACAAGGTCAGGAGATTGAGACCATCCTGGCTAACATGGTGAAACCCCATCTCTACTAAAAAAATACAAAAAAACTGGCTGGGCGTGGTGGCAGGCGCCTGTAGTCCCAGCTACTTGGGAGGCCGAGGCAGAATGGCGTAAACCCAGGAGGCGGAACTTGCAGTGAGCTGAGATCCGGCCACTGCACTCCAGCCTGGGCAACAGAGTGAGACTCCGTCTCAAAAAAAAATTTTTTTTGTAGAGAAGGGGGTCTCCCTATGTCGCTCAGGCTGGTCTCAATCTCCCTGCCTCAAGTAACCCTCCCACCTCAGCTTCCCAAAGTGCCAGAATTATAGCCATGAGCCACAACACCCAGCCACAGAATGAGTTTTGAACTCATTCTGTGTTTAGTCAATTAAGGGTAAATGTTCAGGCCAGGCATGGTGGTTCATGCCTGTGATCCCAGCACTTTGGGAGGCTGAGGCGGTGGATCATTTGAGGTCAGGAGTTCAAAACCAGCCTGGCCAACATGGTGAAACACCATCTCTACTAAAAATATAAAAATTAGCCAGGCGCCTGTAATCCCAGCTACTCAGGAGGCTGAGGCAGGAGAATTGCTTGAGCCCAGGTGGCAGAGGTTGCAGTGAGCAGAGATCGCGTCACTGCACTCCAGCCTGAGTGACACAGCGAGACTTCCTAACTCTGTCTTAGGGAGAAAAAAAAAAAAAAAAGGAGTAAGTGTTCAAAAAACGTTCAAAAAACAAAATGAGAGACTTGTACACTGAAAACACAAAACATTGGTGAACGCAACCAAAGACCTAAATAAACCAAAGACATCCCATATCCATGGACTGGAGGACTTAATACTGTTTTTTTTGTGTTTCGTGTATTTTTTGGGGGGGATGGAGTCTTGCTCTATTGCCCAGGCTGGAGTGCAGTGGCCCAGTCTCGGCTCACTGCAAGCTCTGCCTCCCGAGTAGCTGGGATTACAGGTGCCCGTGACCACACCCAGGTAATTTTTTAATATTTTTAGTAGAGACGGGGTTTCACCATGTTAGCCAGGATGGTCTCCATCTCCTGACCTCGTGATCCACCCACCTCAGCCTCCCAAAGTGCTGGGATTACAGGCGTGAGCCACCGCGCCTGGCCTGGAGGACTTAATACTGTTAGGACGGCAATAGTCCCCAAAGTGATCTTCAGATTCTAGGCAATTCCTCTCAAAATCCCAGCTGGCTGCTTTGCAGAAATTGACAAGTCCGTCCTAAAATTAATAAGGAAATTCAAGAGACCCAGAATAGTCAAAACAATCTTGGAAAAAAAAAAAAAAAAAGAACAAAGTTGGGGGACTTACAATTCCCAATTTCAAAACTTACTACAAAAACACAATAATCGCCGGGCGCGGTGGCTCAAGCCTGTAATCCCAGCACTTTGGGAGGCCGAGACGGGCGGATCACGAGGTCAGGAGATCGAGACCATCCTGGCAAACACGGTGAAACCCCGTCTCTACTAAAAAAATACAAAAAAACTAGCCGGGCGAGGCGGCGGGCGCCTGTAGTCCCAGCTACTCGGGAGGCTGAGGCAGGAGAATGGCGTAAACCCGGGGGGCGGAGCTTGCAGTGAGCTGAGATCCGGCCACTGCACTCCAGCCCGGGCGACAGAGCCAGACTCCGTCTCAAAAAAAAAAAAAACAAAAACAAACAAACAAAAAAAAAAAACAAAAACACAATAATCAAGACAATGTGGCTGGGCACAGTGGCTCATGCCTGTAATCTCAGAACTCTGGGAAGATCACTTGAGGTCAGGAGTTCAAGATCAGCCAGGTCAACAAAGGTGTGACCCCACATCTACAAAAAATTTTTAAAAATTAGCTGGGCAGGCCGGGTGCAGTGGTTCATGCCTATAGTCCCAGCACTTTGGGAGGCTGAGGTGGGTGGATTGCCTGACGTCAGGAGTTCGAGACCAGCCTGGCCAACATGGTAAAACCCCGTCTCTACTAAAAATACAAAAATTAGCTGGGCATGGTGGCGGGAGCCTGTAATTCCAGCTACTCAGGAGGCTGAGGTAGGAGAATTGCTTGAACCCAGGAGAATCGCTTAAACCCGGTAGGCAGAGGTTGCAGTGAGCCGAGACTGCGCCACTGCACTTCAGCCTGGGTGACAGAGCGAGACTGCATCTAAAAAAAAAAAAAATGGTGCTAGGGTAGCTGAGTATCCACAAGCAAAATCATGAAGTTGGATTTGCCTACCTCATCCATATATAAAGGACAGAATCTAAAAAAGTGTAAGGTGGGAGGCTAGAGAGCTTATTCCAGAGTGACTGTAATGACCCCCAAATTACAGAGGGAAATAGAAACAAGTCAGTACAAAGATCTAAATTTCACCACATATGAGAGATCTCTGTCCCCTCTTAAATCATCCAGCCTTCAACAAGTTATTTTACTAAGGCCCTACTATATACCAAGCACGGGGGATACAAAACGGTGAGCTAAACAGACAGAGACCCTCTTGGGCGTTCTGTCTAATGACTCTCGGCCACTGGACACCACTCAGTGTACAAGATATAAAGAGCTCACACCTACCATTGCCAACCTGTGGAGCAATGGCTTCAGCCTCGGGCCAAGGTGTATTCTTGAAGAATCTTTCAGTCAGTTTGGTCCAGCTAAAAATTAAGCAAAAAAATCTCTAAAATTCCAAAAGGACTGGAGAATGCCAATCCTAACATTTTACAGAGGAAGACCCAGGCTTAGAAAGGGGAAGATATCAAATAAACAGAGCTGAGGCCAGAGCCCTTCAAGTCCATAACTGTCCTTAACCCAACTCCACACTTCAATCTTTCTCAACACAAGAAAATAATATTTTTGTATCAGTTAGGGACCCATTAAGCTTTTCAGGATAATCTCCTGCCTCTGTATCTTTAACTATAGCCATATTTAACTGCTTGCTGTTTCCTGACATGAGAACTACGTTTCTGGCCACCATTCTTCAACACATAGCGTTTCCATCTCCTGGAGCACATCCAAACATCTCCAAACACAGAAGCAAATCAGTACAGAAGCAAATCAATCTGCTGCAGTCCAAGGCCACAACAGACCTACAGCATCCAATTTAAACACTGCTGCCTATCCAATCCAAACACTGCTACTTGACAAACCTGCAACAGGTTGTTTAATTTTCTTCTCCTGATCCCCTCAGCAGCTATTAATAATTTCCTCCAAACTCCTCAAGCCCCACCCCTCCTGCTTCTCTGGCTCTTTTAGTCCAACATATAAACATGCTCAAGTTCCCCTAAAAAACACCGAACAGGCCAGGCATGATGGCTCACGCCTGCAATCTCATCACTTTGGGAGGCCAGTATAGGGGGATCGCTTGAACCCAGGAATTCAAGACAAGCCTGGACAATATGGGAAGGCTCTGTCTCTACGGGATGGGGGTTGGGGAGAAACACAGAAATAGAACAGAAAAGAAATACTGAAACAGGCCAGGCACGCTGGCTCACACCTGTAATCCCAACACTGGGAGGCTGAGGCGGGTGGATCACTTGAGGTTAGGAGTTCAAGACCAGCCTGATCAACATGGTGAAGCCCCGTCTCCACTAAAAATACAAAATTAGCCAGGCATGGTGGTGCACGCCTATAACCCCAACTAGCTGGGAGGCTGAGACAGCAGAATCGCTTGGAGCCAGGAGGCGGAGGTTGCAGTGAGCTGAGATTGTGCCATTGCACTCTAGACTGGGCAACAAAAGAGAAACCCCATCTCAAAAAAAAAAAAAAAAAAAAAAAAAAAAAAAAACACAGAAACAAAACGCAAAGCTTCTAAATGGCCCTTTGTGTCCCCATACTTATCAATTCCCCTTTCTCACCTCACTGCTCTCTGGTTGTTGCTTCTGTCACTCAATTGACATTGACCTTGCTAAGGTTACCAAGGCCCTCCAAGTTACCAAATTCAACTGGCTTTTTTCTCATCTGGACCTCACTAAAACATTTGGTGATACTCTCTTCCTCAAAGTTTCTTCTGCAGACTTTTTGGTTCCTGTGACATTTCTCTGCCAATTTACTATCTACTTTTCACTTTTCTTTCTGCTTCCTTTACTAGATCCTTTCTTTGCCTGCCCACCCATCCCTAAAGAAACATACTTTCGAAGGCACCAGCATTTCTTCACTACATTCTCCTAAAGAAAGACTCACAAGATGCTTGGTTTCAGCTATCATCTGTATCTGCCGGCACTGCCCAATGCAGTAGCCACTAGCTACATGTGGCTACTACATAAGCAAAGAGTTAAACTTATATTTCAGTTAGTTGTCATTTAAGTTTAAAAACCAACACTTAACTCAGTTATTGGAAAACTCTTAGGTCTATTCGGAATTACTTTAGTATTTGAATCTACTTTTCCAGTCACAAACTCTATGAAATCTAAGTATGAATCAAGTATTTCTGATACACACTGGATTTAGGAAACTTAGTATAAAGAAAAAAAGGGCAAATATCCCCTTAATTTTTAAATACTGATTACATACAGAAATAATATTTTAAATAAATCTCCACTTCACTTGGCTGAAAAATTAAAATTACATTCATGTCTAGCTATATTTCTATCCAACATCACTGGTCCATTTTTAAATTTTATTTTCAGAGAGGGTCTCGCTCTATTGCGCAGCTCACTGCAGCCTCACACCAGCTCACTGCAGTCTCGACCCCCCAGGTTCAAGCAATCCTCCCACCTCAGTCTCCCAACCAGCTGGGACTACAGGCATGCGCCACTATGCCCCAGCTAAGTTTTGTAGGCACTGGTTTATATGCTTCTAATCAGAAAAGACCTGGGGAATAAAGAAACACACGTCAGCACACTTGCCTTTCAGGTTACCCACCTGGCCCTCTTCCACCTGTCCTTTCCTTTCTTTCATTCCTGTTCTAAAGCTTTTTAATAAACTTTCACTCCTGCTCTCAAACTTGCCTCCCTCTCTTCTTCTGCCTTGTGCCCCTCAGTCAAATTCCTTCTTGTGAGGAGGCAAGAACCGAGGCTGCTGGAGACCTGTGCAGATACGGATTCATCATTGGTGGCATGTTTTGATGTTGTGTCACTTGAACACCTTCGGCTGCTAATCTCTTTTGGTGCCGCATGACTTGGATCCATTTGCTAGTGGTGAGAGACCTCGAAGCCACACCTTCTTTGGCTGGAGGTGTTCAACCTCTGAACAAGGTTTTCTCCCTTTCTCTCTCCTGCTTACTAACGAACCCCCAGAACAATTCTTCTCAGTCGTAAGTGACTCTTCCCCCTGGCTGATCTCTCAGCTCAACCTAATGGGTGGCAGGGGTGGGAAGGACCTTGGGGTCCACACCAAGTAGAACTTAGGCTCAGAACAGTGGCAAGGGTGAAGCCTAAAACCATGCAATGTCCGAGGTTTCCTTTGCTTTTCAACTACAATCAGCTCTTTCAAAACAACAAAAAAAGAAAACATATGTCAGAGATCCTATTCATTGATCCAATAGGCCTTTGGCGATTTGCTTTCTCTCCCCCATCCTTCTGACTTGCTTAAATTCTATTTCCTTGGTGAAGTCACTCCTGACTATCCCAGCTTCGACTGATCTATCCTATCTCTAATGCCCATTACACAATGGCGGCCCCTCAAAACCTGCAGAGTTCAGCTTGCTCTGATATGCATTGAAGGGCTGCATAGCAGAGTTTAGAAATTAGGCTCTGGTACCAGACACTGCAGGTTCAAATCTCAGCACGTCCATTAAACTAGCTACATGACTTATTTCTGTGCTGTCTCCTCATCTGTAAAATGAGAAAAACTCCTACTTCATGGGGTTACTGTGAAGGGTAAATGAGTAAAAAAACAGGAAGAACACAGTGAACATTGACAGATCTATCCTGGTAATAAAAATAAATGCTAATCGGCCGGGCACGGTGGCTCACGCCTGTAACACCAGCACTTTGGGAGGCCGAGGCAGGCGGATCACAAGGTCAGGAGATCAAGACTACCCTTGCTAACACGGTGAAACCCCATCTCTACTAAAAATACAAAAAATTAGCCGGACGTGGTGGCAGGTGCCTGTAGTCCTAGCTACTCGGGAGGCTGAGGCAGGAGAACGGTGAGAACCCGGGAGGCGGAGCTTGTAGTGAGCTGAGATCAAGCCACTGCACTCCAGCCTGGGCATCAGTGCGAGACTCCATCTCAAAAAAAATAAATAAATAAAATAAACGCTAATCACTATTATTACGATTGTTAATAGTGATATTATTTTAGGCTTTGTACAAATTTCTGAGGATATAAAGTCCAACAGGCCGGGTATGGTGGCTCACGCTTGTAATCCTAGCACTTTGGGAGGCCGAAGGGGGTGCATCACTTGAGGTCAGAAGTTCAAAACCAGCCCGGCCAACATGATGAAACCCTGTCTCTACTAAAAGTACAAAAATAAGGCCAGGCGCGGTGGCTCACACCTGTAATCTCAGCGCTTTGGGAGGCTGAGGTGGGTGGATCACTTCAGGTCAGGAGTTTGACACCAGCCTGGCCAACATGATGAAATTCTCTCTCTACTAAAAATACAAAAAAAAGTAGCTAGGCGTGGTGGCACATGCCTGTAGTCCCAGCTACTCGGGAAGTTGAGGCTGGAGAATCACTTGAACCCGGGAGGCAGACGTAGCAGTGAGCCGAGATCTTGCCACTGCACTCCAGCCTGGGCAACATATGACACTCCGTCTTAAAAAATCACACACACACACATAAATAAAATAAAGTCTAACAAAATAAAATGTCCCTAGCCACAAGGACTCACAAAGACCACCCCCCCAAGCACTGTTTACAAAGTGCTCGCCCCATTTGTAGGAACTGTAATACCAGGCCAGTCCCACCCAGAAAGAGGGCCTTTCAGCCAGTAGTCCATACCTGTTCTCATAGATGTCCTGGATCTCATACACCTTCTGGTCAATGACATCGCTGGAGACACGACTGGCCTGTAGCTCATACACTTTCTGGTCAATCAAATCTGAGACAGTTTTGTGGAAATACTGGATGAAGTTTTTGATCACCTCAGGGATCACCTGATAGGTTTGCTGTTCATACTGACGTTCATAAGCAAGGTCCTGCTTTGGATCTCCTGGAGGTTGGATAAAACAAACACAGAGTGCTTTCAAACCCACATACATGATAGAACAAAATGGCAAGACCGCCCCAGAAACTAAACTCAGGTCTGAGTAAAATTCGCTTTTGAACACTCAGAGATACAAACATCTCAAGTCACTCCCAATCTCATTGTCCCTGTTTCTTCAAAAATATTACCACGACTTAAAGTTATTTTTCACTTATTATCTGTTTTGCACCCTTCTCCCAAGTCTAGGAAGTCGGAATCTTGTCTGTCTTGTACTCAGATGTACCCTCAGGGCCTAGAAAAGTATGAGTTAGAGGGGAGAGAGGCAAGACTGTTGGAATGTAAGTGGTAACAGGTATTTAATATTTCTTGAATGAATAACTGTCACCTCCTAAATATATGACTTGTGGCAAGTTAGTATTAAATCTCTGTGCTATATTTTCTCTTCTTTTTTTGTTTTTTTGAGACAGTCTCACTTTGTCCCCCAGGCTGGAGTGCAGTGGCATAATCTCCGCTCACTGCAAGTCCCCGCCTCCTGGGTTCAAGCCATTCTCCTGCCTCAGCCTCCTGAGTAGCTGAGACTACAGGCGTCTGCCACCATGTCCGGGTAATTTTTTTTTTTTTTTGTATTTTTAGTAGAGACGGGGTTTCACCGTGTTAGCCAGGATGGTCTAGATCTCCTGACCTCGTGATCTGCTCATCTCCGCCTCCCAAAGTGCTGAGATGACAGGCGTGAGCCACCACGCCCGGCCTATTTTCTCTTCTTTAGGAGACAACAGTAATGTACAGAACCGCTGTAAGAATTAAACAAAATATTGCATACAACGTACTTAGAACAATGGATAACACTGACTACTAAGTCCAGTCACTATAACATTTCAGGAAACCTCCCAAAAGATTTCATCTGGGCTTGGTTTGAATTAAATTTTTCACACCAAGATTTTCTTCTTTGGGCCAGGTGCAGTGGCTCACGCCTGTAATCCCAGCACTTTGGGAGGCTGGGGCGGGTGGATCACCTGAGGTCAGGAGTTTGAGACTAGTCTGGACAACACGGCGAAATCTCGTCTCTACTAAAAAAAAAAGTAAAAAATTAGCCGGGAATGGTGGTGGGTGCCTGTAATCCTAGCTACTTGGGAGGCTGAGACAAGAGAACTGCTTGAATCCGGGAGGCGGAGGTTGCAATGAGCAGAGATCGCATCACTACACTCCAGCCCCGGGGAGGAAAGAGGGAGACTCCATCTCAAAAAAAAAAAAAGGTTTTCTTCTTTGGCTAATAGTTTACACACGAAAACCATAGCCCGGTAAGTAATCCTTCTCTTCCAAGACTGAGGTGGACTATGATAAAAAGCCTGGTTTATTAGGCTTTATACAACCCCACGCACCAGCAGGTAATGACTGACTCCAAACCTGGACCACCAAAGAGTAATTTTTAACAGGTGCCTGTCAGAGCTGGTTCTAAGACATTCCAAAGGAACTGATCCCTACGAGTACTCAGCCAGCCTAAGCCGTGGTCTCACCTGTGTGCATATCATAGTCGCCCGGATAAGCGTAGGGGTCATAAGCCGCCTAGAAGGAAAGAGACAGTCAGGAAAGTCGCCAACTCGTGAATTCAAAACGCTCATCCTAGAGTCTAGATGCCAAGCAGAGAGCTAAGGACACAGAGGCGGATAAGACACTGTGCCTGGCCGGGCGCGGTGGCTCAAGCCTGTAATCCCAGCACTTTGGGAGGCCGAGACGGGCGGATCACGAGGTCAGGAGATCGAAACCATCCTGGCTAACACGGTGAAACCCCGTCTCTATTAAGAAATACAAAAAAACTAGCCGGGCGAGGTGGCGGGCGCCTGTAGTCCCAGCTACTTGGGAGGCTGAGGCCGGAGAATGGCGTGAACCCGGGAGGCGGAGCTTGCAGTGAGCTGAGATCCGGCCACTGCACTCCAGCCTGGGCGACAGAGCGAGACTCCGTCTCAAAAAAAAAAAAAAAAAAAAAAAGACACTGTGCCTGCCTTTGAGGAACTCACACGCCTTAGAGAAAAGCGACAGTAAACAGACAATGACAATACATTACGGGTGCAAAGGACAAGAGGCTGTGGGAATCAGCGAGATTTGACCTGACGGAGCCCACACCAAAATAACTCAGGTGCAGAAACACAGAAATGTCTAACAAGCCTTGGTCTCCGGTCTTAGAAAGGGGAAGGACAAGGGAACCGGACACGCGAAATAGGCGGGCAGAGCCAGGGTTGTCTAGGGGCCGGGAACAGAGGGAGCAGCCTGAGGGCCGCGCGGCAGGTAGGCCGGAGCTGGCCGCGGCCCAGAAGCTGCCTCGCGCCGGGACCCACATCCAGAGGTCCCACAGATCTCCCCGGCGTGAAGTTCACCGCGCGCTTAGGGCCACCTTACCTCCGACTCATAATCATCAGCAGGATACGACATGGCTACCGGGCTCACAAGCACGGCCGGAAAGACCGAAACGAGCGGCCCGCGCCTGCGTCCTGAGGCCGGAAGTTCGGCCCCCCCTCGGGCCTGCCGGGAAACCGGAAGCCTTTCCGAGGCCGCTGGCCATCTGAGACAGCCATATCAAGAAGGAAGAGGTTCTGGGCTCGGTGGCTCACGCCTGTAATCTCAGCACTTTGGGAGGTCGAGGCGGGCGGATCACCTGAGGCTGAGGTCGGGGGTTCGAGACCAGCCTGACCAATGTGGCGAAACCCCGTCTCTACTAAAAATACATAATTAGCCGGGCGTGGTGGCGCATGCCTGTAATCCCACCTACTCGGGAGGCTGAAGTAGGAGAGTTGCTTGAACCCGGGAGGCGGAGGTTGCGGTGAGCCGAGATCGCGCCATTGCACTCCAGCCTGGGCAACAGGAGCGAAAACTCCGTCTAAAAATAATAATAAGAGGGTTACAAGTAGCCTGAATTTTCTTTTCTTCGAATAGAGGCTTCTCAAAGAAGGTGAATCTGTGATACTAGTGTAGATTCAGATATAAAGACACGTATTTGGGGTAAAGGAGGGGCAAAGTTACAGAAACCAGAAAGAATGCCACACAAAAGATGGCCGGCTTCTCGCGTGAAGGGAGATTCGGATACGGGGACCTGATGGATTTAGTTGTAAGCGGTTTGCCTGCAGTGAGTAAATTATTAAAACGTTCGGACTTAACAAGAGTAAACTTACTGGGGATAAAAGTTGAGATTTGGCCGGGCGCGATGGCTCATGCCTGTAATCTCAACACTTTGGGAGGCTGAGGCGGGTGGATCACCTGAGGTCAGGAGTTCGAGACCAGCCTGGCCAAAATGTCGTAAACCCCGTCTCTAGTAAAAATACAAAAATTAGCCGAGAGTGGTAGCGTCCGCCTGTAATCCCAGCTATCCAGGAGGCTGAAGCAGGAGAATCGGTGGAACCCGAGAGGCAGAGACTGTAATGAGCCAAGATCGTGCCACTGCACTCCAGCCTGGGCGACACAGCAAGACTCAGTCTTAAAAAAAAAAAAAAAAAATTGAGATTTGGTCCTATGCAGTAAGAGGGCATGGAAAACAGGAGCCACCCAACTTTGGACATTAAAGTTGGAGCAGGCAAAGATGAGGCCAGCTGTGTCGCGAAGCCTGGGACAGGGGCAGCTCTTGAGTACACCGGGTTCGAGTCTGGGGGAAACCGTCAAAGTAGAGATGGGGTTATAAAACAAACCAATAAAAACCAGTGTATGAGTCAAGGAGGGACCTTAGTTCCACCACTGATTTCTTGTGTGACCAGGACTCTCTGGGTCCCTTTGTCACGCTGCCCTCCTCGCTTTTCCCACTGAGGCACACTCCACCTCTGGGATTTTGCACTCACTGTTATCCAAGTCTAGAATCGAATGCAGCGGTGCCCCCACTCCCATTCCCTTCCCCATTGGATATCTGTGTGGCATCTTCAGGTGTCTGCTCTGATGCCATTCACTCGACCTCCTATTTAGAATTGCAATGCCCGGCCCCAACTCCCTATGCTGCGTTATTGCTTTCTGTTTCTTCCTTGCGCTGTCACCAGAGGTGATACAAATTTGGAAATAATGGAGCTTAAGCTTTACAGACCTTCGATTTGGTTCAGGACCCTCCCTGAACCAAGGAAGAGTCCCAGTCTCATGTCCTCATGGTCCTTTGCTTTTGTAAAATTTGTGAAATATTTTTATTGCGGAAACCACCTTTGCAAAAATTATAACAGTGAGAAAATAATGACAGTGAAAGAGATCTGATCTAACCAACCCTCATCTTCCATTTAATCTCCAGACTGCCCTTAATCATTCCTGGCTCAAACCAAGCTAACTTTGGGAGACATTTAGTTTCTAGTTTTTTTGTTTGTTTGTTTTTTGTTTTGAGACAGAGTCTGGCTTTGTCGTCCAGGCTGGAGTGCAGTGGCCACATCTCAGCTCACTGCAAGCTCCACCTCCTGGGTTCAGGCCATTCTCCTGCCTCAGCCTCCCAAGGAGCTGGGACTACAGGCACCCGCCACCACGCCCGGCTAATTTTTTTTTGTATTTTTAGTAGAGCTGGGGTTTCACCGTATTCGCCAGGATGGTCTTGATCTCCTGACCTCATGATCCACCCATCTCAGCCTCCCAAAGTGCTGGGATTACAGGCGTGAGCCACCGCGCCCAGCCAGTTTCTAGTTTAAATGATAACAACCAGTGGCTGGGCGCCGTGGCTCACGCCTGTAATCCCAGCACTTTGGGAGGCCGAGGCGGGCGGATCACGAGGTCAAGAGTTTGAGACCAGCCTGACCAATATAGTGAAACCTCGCCTCTACTAAAAAAAAAAAAATACAAAAATTAGCTGGGCCTAGTGGCACGCGCCTGTAATCCCAGCTATTTGGGAGGCTGGGGCAGGAGAATCGCTTGATCCCGGGAGGTGGAGGTTGTAGTGAGCCGAGATCACACCACTGCATTCCAGCCTGGGCAACACGGCGAGACTCCGTCTCAAAAAATAAATACATACATAAAATAAATAAATGATAATAACCTTTCTCCAAGACCTGGCACCGTGGCTCACACCTGTAATCCCAGCACTTTGGGAGGCCAAGGCAGATGGATCACCTGAGGTCGGGAGTTTGAGACCAGCCTGGCCAACATAGTGAAATCTCATCTCTACTAAAAATACAAAATTAGCCAGGCATGGTGGCATATGCCTGTAGTCCCAGCTATGTGCTGAGGCAGGAGAATCACTTGAACCCAGGAGGTGGAGGTTCTAGTGAGCTGAGGTCGCACCACTGCACTCCAGCCTGGGCAACAAGAGCAAAACTCCGCCTCAAAAGAAAAAAAAAAGAAAAGAAAAGAAAGGAAAAAAAGAAAAGAAATTACCTGAAATCTTATAGCCCATATATGACAGGAATTTGATACAGGTTGCTCCAATTTGACAACAATTCTCAAAATGTTCATGACATTTGAGAAGGAGTTGTGAAGTCAGAAGATTTTCTTTTTTTTTTTGAGACGGAGTCTTGCTTTGTCACCCAGGCAGACTGGAGTGCAGTGGCGCGATCTTGGCTCACTGTAAGCTCCACCTCCCGGGTTTGCACCATTCTCCTGCCTCAGCCTCCCGAGTAGCTGGGACTATAGGCGCCCGCCACCACACCCAGCTAATTTTTTTTTTTTTTTTTTTTTTTTTAAAGTAGAGATGGGGTTTCACGGTGTTAGCCAGGATGGTCTCAATCTCCTGACCTTGTGATCCACCTGCCTCGGCCTCCCAAAGTGCTGGGATTATAGGCGTGAGCCACCGGGCCTGGCCATTCAGAAGATTTTCACTGGGCCGAATGTGGTGGCTCATGCCAGCACTTTAGGAGGCCAAGGTGGGAGGAGCACTTGAGCTCAGGAGTTCAAGATCAGCCTGGGCAATATAGTAAGACCCCATCTTAAAAAAAAAAATTGGGGCCTAGGCACTGTGGCTCACGCCTGTAATCTCGGCATTTTGGGGTGCAGAGGCAGGAGGAGCCCTCGAGGCAAGGAGTTCAAGACTAGCCTGAACAACAAAGTGAGACTATGTCGGCAAAAAAATAAAAAAAGGCCGGGCGCAGTGGCTCACGCCTGTAATCCCAGCACTTTGGGAGGCCGAGACGGGCGGATCACGAGGTCAGGAGATCGAGACCATCCTGGCTAACATGGTGAAACCCCGTCTCTACTAAAAAATACAAAAAACTAGCCGGGCGAGGTGGCGGGCGCCTATAGTCCCAGCTACTCGGGAGGCTGAGGCAGGAGAATGGCGTGAACCGGGAGGCGGAGCTTGCAGTGAGCTGAGATCCGGCCACGGCACTCCAGCCTGGGTGACAGAGCGAGACTCCGTCTCAAAAAAAAATAAATAAAAATAAAAATAAAATAAAAAAATAAAAAAAAAAATTAGCCAGGCATGGTGATACACGTCTGTGGTCCCAGCTACTCAGGAGGCTGAGGTAGGGAGGAAAGCTCGAGTGCAGTGAGCTGTGATCACACCACTGCACTCCAGCCTTAGTGACAGTGAGAGATCCTGTCTCAGCACTTTATCCATTACGGGGCAGACGAGGAGAGTACAAATAAACATAGCATTTTTCTCCATATAGTACAATGATAAACCTCACAATGGCGACCTGCAAACACTGAAAATTCTGGAAGTGCTTTTCCAATTGTAAGAGATTTTTTTCTTTTTTTCTTTTTTTCTTTATTTTTGAGACGGAGTCTCGCTCTGTCACCCAGGCTGGAGTGCAGTGGCCGGATCTCAGCTCACTGCAAGCTCCGCCTCCCGGGTTCACGCCATTCTCCTGCCTCAGCCTCCAGAGTAGCTGGGACTACAGGCGCCTGCCACCTCGCCCGGCTAGATTTTTTTCTTTTTTTATTTTTTTGAGATGGACTCTCGCTCTGTCACCCAGGCTGGACTGCCATGGCACAATCTCAGCTCACCGCAACCTCTGCTTCCCAGGTTAAAACGACTCTCCTGTCTCAGTCTCCTGAGTAGCTGGGATTACAGGTATGCGCCACCACACCCGGCTAATTTTTGTATTTTTAGTAGAAACGGGGTTTCATCATGTTGTCCAGGCTTGTCTTGAACTCCTGACCTTGTGATCTGCCCATCTTGGCCTCCCAAAGTGCTGGGATTACAGGTGTGACCCACCATGCCCGGCTGAAAGATTACATTTTAACTGGGTTGAGTGAGAGGGTTTATATATGGCAAAAACTTTTGCCTGGACACAAGACTTGGTCCCATGAGAGCTGGGCAACAGTGAATGAGTCTCTTCCCTCTGCTTTTCAACTCATCTATAAAATAGGGACAGTCCTTCTTGTCTACTTTATAGAAGTGTTTGTGGGGTACGGGATTGTGAGAAGTTTTACGAAAAGGTGCACCCATGAAATGTTGCTTGAGGAACACTTATTTGTTTCCTGGTCTCCTCCCATTGGACTGTGAGCATCTCAGGGGCACCAAGTCTGATCCTGTGTCCAGGACCTGGCAGTCAACTGGCTCAGTGACTGGCTGTCGAACTAAACTATTGCTCTAATGTAATCACTTTGTATTACAAATCTTTGTAAATCAGCTATCTACGTCGGGGTTACCTAGAGAACTCTGACTAAAGGAAATCCATTGCATTTAGACACTATGACTCACAGTGTGTAGTGATATCTCCAAATTTCAACACATTTTCCCTTTCCCACGTACATTATGCATTTGTGGGAAGTTTTTTCTTTTTCTTTTTTTTTTTTTTTTTTGCGTTCATTGATTTACAACATCTATATCTATCTACATGAATAGCGTGGCTTCTTCATTTTCCTTTGTGAGTGCCTGCAAATCATCTTAATCTGATTGGCTAAGTTATCTGCTTGTTCTTTCGTTAGACCGGGAAATGGAGAGGAAAAAGAAAAAAAGAGACCGGGCGCGGTGGCTCACGCCTGTAATCCCAGCACTTTGGGAGACCGAGGTGGGCGGATCTCGAGATCAAGAGATCGAGACCATCCTGGCCAATATAGTGAAACCCCATCTCTACTAAAAATAAAAAAATTAGCTAAGCGTGATGGCGCGCGCCTGTAGTCCCAGCTACTCGGGAGGCTGAGGCAGGAGAATCGCTTGAACCCACGAGGCGGAGGTTGCAGTGAGCCAAGATCGCCAACCTGGCGACAGAGTGAGACTCCAAAAAAAGAAAAAAAGTGTCTGAAATGCCATTTTATGGGCTCCGGTAGCGACGTAGCGCGAAAGCCAAAGTCACTTTAAGTTTATGATTGGTTATTATGTCTGTCAGTCACGTTGCCGGAAATCCTGTCCAATTATCCTGCTTATACTGTGCCCTCCCTTTCCGATTGGTTTTGGGAGGGGTTTAAGCTGGAAGGGTCGTCATTGGTTCGCCGCTACGGCTCGGCCTGAGCCCACCCCTGCTCGGTTGCCGTGGTTTCAGGCCCGGCCAGCCCGCCCGCTAGCTGACAGCGCGACTCAGATAGGAGGGAAGTAGGTCCGTTGGTCGATCGGGAACGAGGCTCCGGCGGCCAGGCCCGCGCGGAGCCGTTGCCATGGCAGCCGCCGCCGGGGACGCGGACGACGAGCGGCGCTCGGGCCACTCGAGCTCGGAGGGCGAGTGCGCGGTGGCGCCGGAGCCGCTGACGGGCGCTGAGGGCCTCTTCTCTTTCGCCGACTTCGGGTCTGCGCTGGGCGGCGGCGCGGGCCTCTCGGGCCGAGCGTCCGGCGGGGCCCAGTCGCCGCTGCGCTACCTGCATGTCCTGTGGCAGCAGGATGCGGAGCCGCGCGACGAGCTGCGCTGCAAGATCCCCGCCGGCCGACTGAGGCGCGCCGCCAGGCCCCACCGGCGGCTCGGGCCCACGGGCAAGGAGGTGCACGGTGAGCTGCGCGAGCGGCGCTGGGGCCCGGGGCGGAGCAACCCGGATGAGGGGCGGGGCTTTGGAGGACGGCTGGCGGCGCTTTGGTCGCCCCCGACCCTCAGTCGCGGTCCCCCGACGTCTGCGCTGAGGGCCACACTGACCCTTGAGTCTCCTTTCAGTAATGACGGTGATGATGGTTTTTAAAAAAGTCTTCCTGCTCTGAGACAGTCACCCCAGACTTCTCTCACTGGGGAATTTCTGAGTGGAAACTTCCCATGACTCGGAACACTTATTGGTGGATAATAAAATGAGGCACTGGAGAACACTTTTATTATCAGGGAGAGGGGAGGCCAGAACCTGCAGCCAAGTCGTATCAGCTTGTTTAAATGCACGGACTTGGACTCCTTTACCACGTGAAGACCTTAGGGCAAATGATAGACCCTTTAAACTTTAGTTTACTTTTTAAATTTTTTTATTTTTTATTTTATTTATTATGATTATTATTATTATATTTTTTGAGACGGAGTCTCTCTCTGTTGCCCAGGCTGGAGTGCAGTGGCGTGATCTCGGTTCACTGCAACCTCCGCCCCCCGGGTTCAAGCGATTCTCCTGCCTCAGCCTCCCCAGTAGCTGGGGTTACAGGTGCCCGCTACCACCCCTGGTTAATTTTTGTAATTTTAGTAGAGATGGGGTTTCGCCATGTTGGCCAGGCTAGTCTCGAACTCCTGACCTCAGGTGATCCACCTGCCTCGGCCTCCCAAAGTACTGGCATAACAGGCATGAGCCATTGGCCTGGCCTCAGCCTTAGTTTTCTCATTTGTAAAATGGGATGAGTTAAGTAAGGTAATGGATGTTTAGTTGTTATGCTGCTTTTGTTGTGCCCCAAACATGCTGATACATGATCATTTGTCCTCACAAGAACTCTTTGAGATATAGGAATTCTTCCCATTTTACTGAAGAGGAAACTGAGGCTCAGAGAAATTGTCTTATTCCAGGTCACATAGCAAGTGGCTGTTGCTGATATTAGAATCTGGGTCAGCCCGACTCAAACTCCTGCTCTGGTATATCTACCATATTGTCTTCTATATTACATGGGTGACACGGAAACCCAGGCACTGAGAGATTAAGAATGGGGACTTTCGGGATTTCTTCCAGGACTGGCTATGACTAGCCATATTTTCGTCATGTTGCAAAGATTAAGAATTTGGAAGTGTTGTATAGACTGTACAGTGCTGTATGAAAGCAAGGAATTGTTATGTATCTGAATTGCAATTTTTGACCATATCTCCAATGACAAAAACATTGCTTTCCATTAGCCATTGGAGGGGGAAAAACTTTCTGCTTAGGAAATACCAAATTTAGGCAAATCATTTGGGAACGACCTGCTTTGAAGGAGAATATAAGATGATCTGTGTGACCAGCTCACAAAGAGCTTCCATGTAAATCATTTACAATAACTCAGGGCTGGCAGAACAACTCAGCCTTGTTGTGCAGATGATAGACCTGAGGCCCAGCGGGGTTAACTAGCTTGCTCAAGGTCACCCTGCGACTACAAGTGATAGAGAGGAAATCTGGTTCCAGAAAAAGTCTTGGAGGATTTGCAGGAGCATGTGGCCTTTGTACTAGCTCCGCCTCATTTCAAGTTCCTCCTTGTTCCCAGGGCACTGTCTTTCTTTTCTTGTTTGAAGACAGAGTGTCACTTTACCACCCAGGCTGCTGTGCAAGTGGTGCAATCTTGGCTTACTGCCTCAGCCTCCCAAGTAGCTGGGACTACAGGCCCACGCCACCACACCCAGCTAGTTTTTGTATTTTTAGTAGAGAGAGGATTTTACCATGTTAGATAGATTTTTTTTTTTTTTTTTTTTTTTTTTTTTTTTTTTGAGACGGAGTCTCGCTCTGTCACCCGAGCTGGAGTGCAGTGGCCAGATCTCAGCTCACTGCAAGCTCCGCCTCCCAGGTTTACGCCATTCTCCTGCCTCAGCCTCCCAAGTAGCTGGGACTACAGGCGCCCGCCACCTTGCCCGGCTAGTTTTTTGTATTTTTTAGTAGAGACGGGGTTTCACCGTGTTAGCCAGGATGGTCTCGATCTCCTGACCTCGTGATCCGCCCGTCTCGGCCTCCCAAAGTGCTGGGATTACAGGTTTGAGCCACCGCGCCCGGCCCATGTTAGATAGATTTAAGTTAGAACTTAACCTAAGATTTAGAAATATGTTTTCTTTCTTTTTTTTTTTTTTTGAGATCGAGCGTTGCTCTGCCACCCAGGCTGGAGTGCCGTGGGGTGATTTTGGGCTCAAGTGATTCTTGTGTCTCAGCCTCCTAAGTAGCTGGGATTACAGGCATGCACCACCACACCTGCCTACTCTTTGTATTTTTATTTTATTTATTTATTTATTTTTATTTTATTTTACTTATTTATGTATTTATTTATTTATTTTGAGACGGAGTCTCATCTGTCGCCCAGGCTGGAGTGCAGTGGCGCAATCTTGGCTCACTGCAACCTCTGGCTCTCAGGTTCAAGCGATTCTCCTGCCTTAGCCTCCCGAGTAGTTGGGATAACAGGCATGCACCACCATGCCTGGCTAATTTTTGTATTTTTAGTAGAGACAGGATTTCACCTTACTGGCCAGGCTGGGCTCAAACTCCTGACCTCGTGATCCACTCACCTTGGCCTCTCAAACTGTTGGGATTACAAGCGTGAGCCACTGCACTCGGCCTTTTTTTTTTTTCTTTTTTTTTTTTTTTTTTTTTTTTTTTTTTTTTTTTTTTTTTGGTGACAGTCTCACTCTGTTGCCCAAGCTGGAGTACAGTGGCACAATCTTGGCTCACTGCAACCTCTGCCTCCTGGGCTTAAGCGATTCTCCTGCCTGAGCCTCCCAAGTAGCTGGGATTATAGGTGTGCACCCCCATGCGCAACTAATTTTTTGTATTTTGCTATAGACAAGGTTTCACCATGTTGCCTAGGGTGGTTTCAAACTCTAGAGCACAGGCAATCTGCCCGCCTTGGCTTTCCAACGTTCTGGGATTACAGGCATGAGTCACCACGTCTGGCTATTTTTGTATTTTTAGTAGAGATGGGGTTTCACCTATTGGCTGGGCTGGTCTTGAACTCCTAGCCTCAAGTGATCTACCTGCCTTGGCCTCCCAAAGTACTGGGATTATAGGCATGAACCACCGTGCCCGGCCATCATAGCTTTTTTTTTTTTTTTTCCTCCCTGAGACAGAGTCTCGCTTTGTCTCGCAGTGACATAATCTCAGCTCACTGTGGCCTCCACCTTCTGGCTTCAACCCATTCTCCTACCTCAGCCTCCTAAGTAGCTGGTATTACAGGCGCACACCACCACACCCGGCTAGATGGCTATTTTTTTGTTTTTGTTTTTGTTTTCTAAGACAGAGTATCACTCTGTCACCCAGGTTGGAGTGCAGTGGCACGATTTTGGCTTACTGCAACCTCCACATTCTGGGTTCAAGCGATTCTCCTGCCTCAGCCTCCAGAGTAGCTGGGATTACAGGCATGCGCCAACCACACTCGGCTAATTTTCTTGTAGTTTTAGTAGAGACGGGCTTTCACCATGTTGTCCAGGCTGGTTTTGAACTCCTGGCCTCAAGTGATTTGCCTGCCTCGGCCTCCCAAAGTGCTAGGATTACAAGCGTGAGTCATCACGCCCAGCCAATGACTGTTTTTTTAAACTAGCATGTTACTCTCTTTACAGCTCTGAAGAGACTGAGGGACTCAGCCAATGCCAACGATGTGGAAACAGGTGAGTGTGCACAGTGGGTTCAACTACAGGGACCCATGGGCTGGTTGGGGAAGGAAAAGGCCAGGTAATCAGTATATGGGAAGGCAGTCTACAAGCTCACCCCCTTGGAGCAGGCTCACGTATTTATTGTCTGACTGTGCAGTCATCTTGCTGAAGGTAAGTCTAGCTTAGACACTTACTTTCCCCATGCTCCCCTGTCACTTTGAACTTCCTGATGTCATAGCATTTACCACCCTGTGGAATCCTTGATGGTGGAGACCATGTATACTTTTGTATCCCTGGCAGCCAGCACAGTCCTCTGCAAAGAGTAGGCACTCACTTTGGAACTTCTGGTTAATGGGAGTGAATACTCAACTTAGCTGCCACAGCCAGGTGAGGTGGCTCATGCCTGTAATCCCAGCACTTTGGGAGGGTAAGGCAGGAGGATCACTTGAGCTCAGGAGTTCGAGACCAGCCCGGACAACATAGGGAGACCCCGTCTCTACAAAAAGTAAATGTTGGCCGGGCGTGGTGGCTCACACCTGTAATCCCAGCACTTTGGGAGGCCGAAACGGGCAGATCACAAGGTCAGGAGATCAAGACCATCCTGGCTAACATGGTGTAACCCCGTCTCTACTAAAAATACAAAAAATTCGCTGGGCATGGTGGCGGGCGCCTGTAGTCCCAGCTACTTGGAAGCCTGAGGCAGGAGAATGGTGTGAACCTGGGAGGCAGAGCTTGCAGTAAGTTAACATTGCGCCACTGCACTCCAGCCTGGGCGACAGAGCGAGACTGTGTCTCAAAAAAAAAAAGTAAATGTTAAAAAAAAAAATTAGCCAGATGTGGTAACTTGCTCCTGTAGTCCCAGCTACTTAGGAGGCTGAAGTGGGAAGATTGCTTGCGTCTGGGAGTTTGAGACTTCAGTGAGCTACGATTTTGCCACTGCACTCCAATCTGGACGACAGAGTGAGACCCTGTCTCAGACCAAAGAAAACAAACAAAAAATCCCCAAAACATTAGCTGCCAGGTGATCATCTACACGGAGCCACCACCTTCAGCTGCTCAGTGAGACCTTGTGGTAGTTACAGGTCAGATGGTTCTCAACTTGTTTAGTTACATGAGCATCTGAAAGGCATGGCGGGGCTCCTAGAAGGACACCACGCTGTCTGGTTTTTGTTGTTCTCCAGTGTTCACTAGTCAATAGTATCAAAGGTACAAGGACACTTTATACAGCAAGAAACTTAATTTTATCCACTGACTTAAAATTCTTTCTGTGAATCAGGAAAAAGTGGTATATTCGTCTTCTATGGCTGTTTTAACAAATAACCACAAACTTAGTGGCCTAAAAACCACAAATTTATTATCATACAGTTTTGTGGGTCAAAAGTCCAACATAAGCCTCACCAGGCTGACACAGAGATGACGGCAGGACTGCATTGCCTTCTGGAGGCTCTAAGGGAGAATCTGTCTCCTGCCTTTTCCAGATTCTACTGGCTGTCCACATTCCTTGGCTGATGGCTGGCCTCTTCCTCCATCTTCAAAGCCAGGAACAGTGGGCTGAGTCCTTCTCACTTTGACCTGTCGCTGGTTCTAGTAGCAGGGACAAGTTCTCTGATTTTAAGAGTTTGTGGTTGGGCACAGTGACTCATGTCTGTAATCCCAGCATGATGGGACCCGAAGCAGGAGGATTGCTTGAGACCAGGAGTTCAAGACCAGCTTGGGCAAAATAGTGAGACCCTGTCTCCACAAAAAAAAAAATTTTTTTTTTTTTTTGAGATGGAGTCTTGCTCTGTTGACCAGGCTGGAGTGCAATGGTATGATCTTGGCTCACTGCAACTTCCACATCCAGGTTCAAGCAATTCTCCTGTCTCAGCCTCCTGAGTAGCTGGGACTACAGGCGTGTACCACCAGGTCTGACTAATTTTTGTATTTTTAATTGAGACGGGGTTTCACCATATTGGCCAGGCTGGTCTTGAACTCCTGACTCGTGATCTGCCCGCTTTGACCTCCCAAAGTGTTGGGGTTACAGGCGTGAGCCACAGTGCCCAGCCTATAAAAAATTTTAAAATTAGCCAGGTATGGTGGCACATACCTGTGGTTCCAGCTACTCAGGTGTCTGAGGTGGGAGGATAGCTTGAGCCTGGGAAGTCAAGGCTATAGTGAGCTCTGTTTGTACCACTGTATGAACGAGCCTGGGCAGCAGAGCGAGACTGTCAAAAAAAAAAAAAAACCTCATAATTAGATTGGAATAATCCAGGATAAGCTCCTCATCTCAAGGTCCTTAGCCTTGGTTAAATCTACAAAGTCGTTTTTGCCATGTAAGTTAACATATGCACAAATTCAGGGACTAGGGTGTGGACATCTTTGGGAGCCATTATTCTGCTTATCTCAAGTGGAATCATTCTGTTTTGGTGGCAGGATGCTGTGATCAGCAGCTGAAGTGTGAGCATTGGTTGAGGGCCATGGGTTAGGAGAGCCCACTTAGACCAGATGTGGAGAGGGGATTGTTTAGTGCAGGGAGCTGAGGTGTTGCACCACAGGTTTTGAGCTGGTTTTCTTGCTCCTGGTGTAGCAGTAGTCAGCAGGCTCGGATGCTGGAGAGTTTTTCAGCTTTCTTCACTTCAGTCTCTTTTTCCATGAACTATAATACGTTGCAGTATTTAAGCAGCAACCCAGATTGCTTTTCAAGAAAACGTAATAAGCATTCTTTTTTTTTAATATGTCTAATGTGTAACCAGAGAATATTTTAATTATACTCGTATTTCCACAGAAAGTCTAGTTTGTCTTGAATCAGGTGGTTTTATTATTTTGATAGCAATGCTGTAATTTTTCTTTTTTGAGACGGAGTCTCGCTCTGTCGCCCAGGCTGGAGTGCAGTGGCGCGATCTCGGCTCACTGCAAGCTCCGCCTCCCGGGTTCACGCCATTCTCCTGCCTCAGCCTCCCGAGTAGCTGGGACTACAGGCGCCCACAACCGCGCCCGGCTAATTTTTTGTATTTTTAGTAGAGACGGGGTTTCACCGTGGTCTCGATCTCCTGACCTTGTGATCCGCCCGCCTCGGCCTCCCAAAGTGCTGGGATTACAGGCGTGAGCCACCGTGCCCGGCCTGTAATTTTTCATTCAGAGCGTCTTAGATTGACAGGTCCCTGCAGGACTCTGATGATGAAACACTGTAGGATTAGCATCTTTGCTCTTCACTTTGATGGTTAGCATTTTGTGTTCCCTCTGTGAATGTTTGTTTGGTTTTTGTATAGTTTATTTTATTTTATTTTATTGTGAGATGGAGTCTCCCTCTGTCGCCCAGGCTGGAGTGCAGTGGCACGATCTCTGTTCACTGCAAGCTCTGCCTCTCAAGTTCATGCCATTCTCCTGCCTCAGTCTCCTGAGTAACTGGGACTACAGGTGCCTGCCACCATGCCCAGCTAATTTTTTGTATTTTTAGTAGAGACAGGTTTTCACTGTGTTAGCCAGGATGGTCTTGATTTCCTGACCTCGTGATCACACCTGTAATCCCAACACTTTGGGAGGCTGAGGCAGAAGGATGACTTCAGTCTAGGAGTTCGAGACTAGCTGTGCACCGTATAGAGATTTTATCTCTACAGGGCCAGGTGCGGTGGCTCACACCTGGAATCCCAGAACTTTGGGAGGCCAAGGCTGGTGGATCATGAGGTCAGGAGTTCGAGATCAGCCTGGCCAATATGGTGAAACTCCGTCTCTACTAAAAATACAAAAAAAATTAGCTGGGTGTAGTGGTGCATGCCTGTAGTCCCAGCTACTTGGGAGGCTGAGGCAGAAGAATCATTGAACCCGGGAGGGGGAGGTTGCAATGAGCCGAGATCGCACCACTGCACTCCAGCCTGGGCAACAGAGCGAGACTCTTGTCTCAAAAAAAAAAAAAAAAAAAAAAAAAAAAACAAGATATTTTATCTCTACAAAAAATAAAAAAAATTAGCCAGGCATGATGATGTGCACCTGTAGTTCCAGCTACTTAGGCTGAGATGGGAGGATTGCTTGAGCACAGAAGGTCAAGGCTGCAGTGAGCTGTGATCGTGCCATTGCATTCCAGCCAGGGTGACACAGCATGACCCTGTTTTAAAAAGTAAAAATAACAAAATAACAAAAACATTAAAAAAAAAAAAAGTGTTGTGGAAATTAGAGAAATATATAAGAAAGGCCGGGCGGGTGGCTCAAGCCTGTAATCCCAGCACTTTGGGAGGCCGAGACGGGCGGATCACGAGGTCAGGAGTTCGAGACCATCCTGGCTAACACGGTGAAACCCCGTCTCTACTAAAAAATACAAAAAAAAAAAACTAGCCGGGCGAGGTGGCGGGCGCCTCTAGTCCCGGCTACTCGGGAGGCTGATGCAGGAGAATGGCGTAAAAACCCGGGAGGCAGAGCTTGCAGTGAGCTGAGATCCGGCCACTGCACTCCAGCCTGGGCGACACAGCGAGACTCTGTCTCAAAAAAAAAAAAAAAAAAAAAAAAAGAAATATATAAGAAAAACATCTGGCCGGGCGCGGTGGCTCAAGCCTGTAATCCCAGCACTTTGGGAGGCCGAGACGGGCGGATCACGAGGTCAGGAGATCGAGAGACGATCCCGGCTAACACGGTGAAACCCCGTCTCTACTAAAAAATACAAAAAAATAGCCGGGCGAGGTGGCGGGCGCCTGTAGTCCCAGCTACTCGGGAGGCTGAGGCAGGAGAATGGCGTGAGCCCGGGAGGCGGAGCTTGCAGTGAGCTGAGATCCGGCCACTGCACTCCAGCCTGGGTGACAGAGCAAGACTCCGTCTCAAAAAAAAAAAAAAAAAAAAAAAAGAAAAACATCGATGTCCGCAAAGGAACTAATCTGTTAATATTTTGCTGAATATCCTTCAAGGCTTTTTTTCCTATACACTAGAATTTTCTTTATGGGCTAACTTGCAAACTGCTATATACACATGTTGTAGCCTGCATAATTTTTTGTGTATTACAAACATTTTTTCGGGCCAGGTGCAGTGGCTTACACTTGTAATCCCAGCACTTTGGGAGCCTGAAGTGAGCGGATCACCTGAGGTCAGGAGTTCAAGACCAGCCTGACCAATACGGTGAAACTCCATCTCTACTAAAAATACAAAAATTAGCTGGGCATGGTGGCAGGCGCCTGTAATCCCAGCTACTTGGGAGTCTGAGACATGAGAATTGCTTGAATCTGGGAGGCAGAGGTTGCAATGAGCCGAGACCCACCACTGCCCTCCAGCCTGGGCAACAGAGCAAGACTTCATCTCAAAAAACAAATAAATATTTTTTATAGTCTTCGTAACCTTTTTTTTGGTGGAGATGAGGTCTCACTATGTTGTCCAGGCTGGTCTTGAACTCCTAGGCTCAAGTGATTCACCCACCTCGGCTTCCCAAAATGCTGGGATTACCCGTGTTGTTGTTGTTGTTGTTTTGTTTTGTTTTGTTTTTGTTTGTTTGTTTTGAGACGGAGTTTCGCTCTTATTGCCCAGGCTGGAGTACAATGGGGTGATCTCGGCTCACTGCAACCTCTGCCTCCCAGGTTCAAGCGATTCTCCTGCCTCAGCCTCCCAAGTAGCTGGGATTACAGGCATGTACCACCACACCCAGCTAATTTTGTATTTTTGGTAGAGAAGGAGGTTTCTCCATGTTGATCAGGCTGGTCTTGACCTCCCAACCTCAGGTGGTCTGCCCGCCTCGGCCTCCCAAAGTGCTGGGATTACAAGCATGAACCACCGTGCCCAGCCCCGTGGTTTTTTGTTTTGTTTTGAGATGGGGTCTGGCTCTGTCACCCAAGATAGAGTGCAGTGGTACGATCTTGGCTCACTGCAGCCTGTGCCTCCCTGGCTCAAGCGATTCTACTGCCTCAGTCTCCCCAGTAGCTGGGATTACAGGTGTCCACCACCACGCCTGGCTAATGTTTGTACTTTTAGTAGAAACGGGGTTTTGCCATGTTGCCAAGGCTGGTCTCAAACTCCTGACCCAAGGTGATAGACCCATCTCAGCCTCCCAAAGTGCTGGGATTACAAGCATGAGCCACCGTGCCCAGACTCTCATCAGCTTTTTCTTGCCATTTTTATTCATTTATTCAGCCAGTCTGCATCATTAGTGAAACATATTACTTGTATGACACTATGTTTGACACCAAGGTTATAAAGATAAAACCAGGCCAGGCACGGTGGCTCACGCCTATAATCCCAGCACTTTGGAAGGCCGAGGCAGGCGTATCATGAGGTTAGGAGATCGAGACCATCCTGGCTAACACGGTGAAACCCTGTCTGTACTAAAAATACAAAAAATTAGCCGGGCGTGGTGGCGGGCACCTGTAGTCCCAGCTACTTGGGAGGCTGAGGCAGGAGAATGGCGTGAACCTGGGAGGCGGAGCTTGCAGTGAGCCGAGATCGCACCACTGCACTCCAGCCTGGGTGACAGAGCAAGACTCCGTCTCAAAAAAAAAAAAAGATAAAACAAGAAATATACAGTATAGGCCTGGCACAGTGACGCTTGCCTGTATTCCCAGCATTTTGGGAGGCTGAGGCGGGCAGATCTCTTAAGGTCAGGAGGTCCAGACCAGCTTGGCCAATGTGGTGAAAACCTGTCTTTACTAAAAACACAAAAATCAGCTGGACATGGTGGCATGTGCCTGTATTCACAGCTACTTAGGAGGCTGAGGCAGAAGAATCACTAGAACCTGGGAGGTGGAGGGTGCAGTGAGCCGAAATCGTGTCGCTGCAGTCCAGCCTGGGCAACAAAATGAGACTCCACCTCAAAACAAAAAGTACAGTATAGTTGGAGAGGAAGGATGTAATGTGATATTATTTCCAAAAACACGTACACACACACAAAAGTAAAGTTAGTGTTTAATTGAAGAGGTGTAAATTTTGGAGCCAGAAAAACATGGGTTTATATTCCAGCTTTGCCTCCTGTTATCTGGGTTAATGTAACTTACATCCTTTGTAATGTCTTTGACCTGAGGTGTCCTGGTCTGTAAAATGCACTTGACACCATGCTGGGTCATTGAGGGGTTCAGCATTCAGGTACCTAATGCCTGACTGGTGCTCATTGTATGGTAACAATTCCCCTAAAATAGCACAAGATGTTAATAGTAGAGGAAGAGGATGAACAGGTCACTAAGTGGGTATGGAAGTGGGAGGGGCTGACTCAGCTTGAGGAGACAGCTGGATTCCTGGAGAGGAAGCTGTCGGGACTTCATCTGAAAGGACTCAAATCCTTGAGAGGTTTACTGGGTGAAAGAGACTAAAACGTCTGCTCTAAAATGGCATTTGGCAGCAATTTTCTCCATTTTAGCTGGACATGTACATTAGTACATAATGCGTCACATTTATAGTGCCTCTCTACTTTTCAAAGAAGGAATTTCATATCCATTATTTTCATCACAGCAGCTCTGGAAATTAGCAGGGCAGATATTTCCATTTGCTGGTGAACTGGGACCCACATCCAGGCCTTTGTACTCCCAAGTCAGTCTTTCCACTGCCCCATGCTGTTGGCAATGTACTCCTTTTTCATCCTTTTTTCCTCTATATAATTTCAAATGACCAGTCTTTAAGCTCAGAGGTTCATTTTTCTGCTTGTTCAAGTCTGCTGTTGAAGCTATTATATGTTTTATTTCATCCATTGACTTCTTTAGCTACAGGATTTCTGTTTATTTGCTTTTTTTCTTTCTTTCTTTTTTTTTTTTTTTTTTTGAGACAGGATCTTACTCTGTCACCGAGGCTAGAGTGCAGTGGCACATTCTCGGCTTACTACAACCTCCTCCTCCTAGGTTCAAGCGATTCTCCTGCCTCAGCTACCCAAGTAGCTGGGATTACAGGCGCCTGCCATTATGTCCGGCCAATTTTTGGATTTTTTCAGTAGGGACAGGGTTTTACCATGTTGGCCAGGCTGATCTTGAACTCCTGACCTCAGGTGATCCACCTGCATCAGCCTCCCAAAGTGCTGGCATTACAGGCATGAGCCATTGCGCCCAGCCTGTGGATACTTTTACTCAGAGTTATCTCCATGAGATTCACCCATGAATACTACCTGTATCAGTAGAGTCTTCCTTCAGCATCCTCGGAGGATTGCTGCCTGCTGGGAACAAAGCATAGGCCAATAGCTTGGGCAGCTGTTTGCAGCCAGAATGGATGTGTATCCAAGCTAAGGTCAAGGGAGGGGGGCCACTCTCTATGCTAGGGATTCTTGTGACTCTAAAATTTCTGATCCTGAGGGCCTAGAACCTCCTATGTATCACTAGGCGTGTAGTTTGAGCACACAGAATCCATGGCCCTCAGTTATGCCCTCAGATGAACAAGTCGCTTGTTCCCATGGGACCAGCATCCAGGAATGGCTGCTTTCCTATGCATTGTCGATGTCTTGTCTAGAGGTACCCCCTGAGCCTCCCTCTCCATCCCTCGAGTCTGCAGCTTAGCTAACATCGCCGCTTTCTCCCCCTTTCTCCCTCTGTCTTGGTGGTGTCAGTGCAGCAGCTGCTGGAAGATGGCGCGGATCCCTGTGCAGCTGATGACAAGGGCCGCACAGCTCTACACTTTGCCTCCTGCAATGGCAATGACCAGATTGGTGAGTCCTAGGGAGGGAGGAGGGAGTGGGGCTGGGCAAGTAGTATCTCTGCACAGGCCTTCGGGGAGATGCTGCTGCTGTCTGCACAGCCTTGGGATGCTCAGTTGTCCTGGATATAAGGAAGACTTGGCACTGCAGTGCCCTGCCCTTCTCCCTCCATTAGCCTGTGGAACTGGCACTGCTAGACTGGGGCAGGGTAAACCTGGGGGAGATAATATGTTGACTGAGGGTGAAGGGATGTCTCCAACTAAGAGACTACTGGAGAGTCCAGGGCCCAGGCCTTTAAGACATTCAGGTAACATTTACTCAATGCCAACCACAGCAGCAGGACAGCTTTTCTTGTCTTTTTTTTTTTTTTTTTTTTTTTTTTTTTTTTTTGAGACGGAGTCTCGCTCTGTCGCCCAGGCTGGAGTGCAGTGGCGCGATCTCGGCTCACTGCAAGCTCCGCCTCCCGGGTTCACGCCATTCTCCTGCCTCAGCCTCCCGAGTAGCTGGGACTACAGGCGCCCACAACCGCGCCCGGCTAATTTTTTGTATTTTTAGTAGAGACGGGGTTTCACCGTGGTCTCGATCTCTTGACCTTGTGATCCGCCCGCCTCGGCCTCCCAAAGTGCTGGGATTACAGGCGTGAGCCACCGCGCCCGGCCCCATTCTACTGTTGATAGACATTTGTGTTGTTTCCAGGTTTTAGCTTTATGAGTAGAGCCTTGTGAACATTCTTGCATATGTGATTTGTGGCTGTAAGCACTCATGTATCCTCCATAAACCTAGGAATGGCATTGTTGGGTCACTAGGTTACACATGTAGTTAGCTTTGGTAGGTGCTACTAAACCTTTTCCCAAAGGGGATGTACTGACACACTCCCACTCCCCACCAGCAGTGTAAGAGAGTTCCACCTTTCCCCACGTCCCTGCCAGTGCTTGCTGTTGTCTCTCTTTAATCTTAGCCCTTTTGGTGTCTCATAGTGGTTTAATTTGCATTTCTCTGATGGCCAATAATGTTGAGTGCCTCTTCATGTGTTTATTGGCTTTTTTTTTTTTTTTTTTTTTGAGATGGAGTCTTGCCTGTCGCCCATGCTGGAGTGCAGTGGCGTGATCCCAGCTCACTGCAACCTCCACCTCCCGGGTTCGAGTAATTCTCCTGCCTCAGCCTCCCTTGTAGCTGGGACTACAGGCACGCATCACCACACCCAGTAAATTTTTTTATTTTTAGTAGAGACGGGGTTTCACCATGTTGGCCAGGCTGGTCACAAACTCCTGACCTCAGGAGATCTGCCTGTCTCGGCCTCCCAAAGTACTGGGATTACAGGCGTGAGCCACCACGCCCGGTCCATTTGTTTTTTTTCTAACTTTAAGTTCTAAGATGCATGTGCAGAACATGCAGGTTTGTTACATAGATATACATGTGCCATGGTGGTTTGCTGCACCCATCAACCTGTCATCTAGGTTTTAAGCCCCTCATGCATTAGGTATTTGTCCTAATGCTCTCCCTCCCCTTGGCCCTCACCCCCTGACAGGCCCCAGTATGTGATGTTCCCCTCCCTGTGTCCAATTATTGACCATTTTTACATCCTCTTTTATGAATTATATGTTCAAATCTTCTGTCCATTTTTTTAAAAACAAGGTTTCTGTCTTTTTTTGAGACAAAGTCTCACTCTGTCATCCAGGCTTACGTGCAGTGGCATGATCACTGCCCACTGCAGCCTCAATCTCCTAGGCTCAAACAATCCTCCAGCCTCAGCCTCCCAAGTAGCTGGGATTACAGGTGCACACCACCATGCCCAGCTAATTTTTTTTTTTTTTTTTTTCTGGAGATGGAGTCTCTCTCTGTTGCCCAGGCTGGAATGCAGTGGTGCTATCTTGGCTCACTGCAAGCTCTGCCTCCCGGGTTCACGCCATTCTTCTGCCTCAGCCTCCCGAGTAGCTGGGACTACAGGCGCCTGCCACCACACCCGGCTAATTTTTTGTATTTTGTTTAGTAGAGACGGGGTTTCACCGTGTTAGCCAGGATGATCTTGATCTCCTGACCTCGTGATCCGCCCACCTTGGCCTCCCAAAGTGCTGCGATTACAGGCGTGAGCCACTGTGCCCGGCCCCTACTTTTATTTATTTATTTATTTATTTGAGACAGAGTCTCACTCTGTTGCCCGGGCTAGAGGGCAGTGGTGCAATCTCGGCTCACTGCAAGCTCTGCTTCCCAGGTTCAAGCTATTTTCCCACCTCAGCCTCCTGAGTAGCTGGGATTACAGGTGCACGCTACCATACTCGGCTAATTTTTTATTTTTAGTAGAGACGGGATTTCCCCATGTTGGCCAGGCTGGTCTCGAACTCCTGACCTCAGATGACCCGGCTGCCTTGGCCTCCCAAAGTTCTGGGATTACAGGCATGAGCCACCATGCCCGGCCATGTTCTTAATTTTTTTTTTTTTTTTTTTTTTTTTTTTGAGACGGAGTCTCGCTCTGTCACCCAGGCTGGAGTGCAGTGGCCGGATCTCAGCTCACTGCAAGCTCCGCCTCCCGGGTTCACGCCATTCTCCTGCCTCAGCCTCCCGAGTAGCTGGGACTACAGGCGCCTGCCACCTCGCCCGGCTAAGTTTTTTTTGTATTTTTAGTAGAGACGGGGTTTCACTGTGTTAGCCAGGATGGTCTCGATCTCCTGACCTCGTGATCCGCCCGTCTCGGCCTCCCAAAGTGCTGGGATTACAGGCTTGAGCCACCACGCTCGGCCCATGTTCTTAATTTTAATGAATCCAATTTATGAATATTTCTTTTCTTTTTTTTTTTTTTGAGACAGGGTCTGGCTCTGTTGCCTAGGCTGGAGTGCATGGCACATCTTGGCTGACTGCAACCTCCGCCTCCTGGGCTCAAGCCGCCCTCCCACCTTAACCTTCCAAGTAGCTGGCACTACAGGTCTGTCACCACTATGCCCAGCTAATTTTTGTATTTTTAGTATAGAGAAAGGGTTTCTCCATGTATCCCAGGCTGGTCTTGAACTTCTGAGCTCAAATGATCCACCTGCCTCAGCATTCCAAAGTGCTGGGATTACAAGCCTGAGCTCCCATGCCTGGCCTTTTCTTTCTTATGGTTAGTATTTTTGTGACCTATTTAAGAAATCTTTGCCTGCCCAAGATGTTCATGTTCTTCCAGAAGCCTGACTGTTTTAGCTTTCACACTTAGGTCTATGGTCCCTTTTGAATTAGTTTGTGTATACGGTGTGAGGCTCAGCCTGACCTCCCTGTATGATGTCTGGGAGCCAAGCTACCTGCCTATGCATCCCTCTGGGTATTGGCAGACCCTGATGGTAATACAGCCACCCCTGAGGTGACCCCAAGAGTGCCAGGAGGGAGAGGTTATCCATGGAGCTCAGCATCGTTTATTGACTTAATTCCCCCCATGGTGCTTGGCTGTGGGAGAAGCAGAAAATGCCCTGGAGAGCCTTCACCAGTAGCAGCTGCTATTGGAAGAACTTTACTTAACCCTTCAAGTCTCATTCCTACACCTGCATAGGCCAAGAGGCCCTCCCCAAATCCTCAGTTCCTGGTTCTCAAGGCCTTGCACATGAACTCTGGTAAGTGAGTGAGTGAGTGAATGAATGAAGTAACATAGCCATCCATGCTTGCATTCCGTGTCCCCTACTCTGAGCCAGTCTCTCTAGCGAGGTTAGGGGTTCAGGGTCCAGGCAATGGAAGCCTCTGACAGCTCCTCTTGGGTTTGCCTGTCTCCAGTGCAGCTGCTCCTAGACCACGGTGCTGATCCTAACCAGCGAGATGGGCTGGGGAACACGCCACTGCACCTGGGTAAGCATGTCAGAAGTCACTAAGACCACTCATTTGCAGCAAAGAAAGGCTCTTTAGATGAAGAGCCTGGGGCCCTGCATGCTCCCAGCAGTATCTGTGAGTGTCAGGGAAGATCCTAGGCCTGCACTCCCAGAGCTGCCCTCCCCAGCAGCCTGTGTCCCGTGGGTCATTTAGCAGTTGGCTGTGCCCTCGACAGAGCCAATTTAGCAACCTAGGCTAGCCCAGCAGCACTCAGCACTGTGACTCACAGTGAGGCAGATCCCATCTCCAGGCCTCAGTTTCCTCTGCTGTACAGGGAGGGAGTTGAACTTGGCTGCCAAGTCCTACCCAGCTGTTGCCTTGGTGATACCTTCTCAGTAGGCATAACTTGGCACAGGCATCTGGGAGACACAGCCCTGCTCCCTCCAGTGGCCACACAGAGCCAGGCTCTGGTGGTCCTGGATTCTTTTTTTTTTTTTTTTTTTTTTGAGACGGAGTCTTGCTCTGTCGCCCAGGCTGGAGTGCAGTGGCCGGATCTCAGCTCACTACAAGCTCCGCCTCCCAGGTTCATGCGATTCTCCTGCCTCAGCCTCCCGAGTAGCTGGGACTATAGGCGCCCGCCACCTCGCCCGGCTAGTTTTTTGTATTTTTTAGTAGACATGGGGTTTCACCGTGTTAGCCAGGATGGTCTCAATCTCCTGACCTCGTGATCCGCCCCTCTCAGCCTCCCAAAGTGCTGGGATTACAGGCTTGAGCCACTGCGCCCAGCCAGTCCTGGATTCTTAAGTCTCTGTTCTTCTTCCTCAGCGGCCTGTACCAACCATGTCCCTGTCATCACCACACTGCTACGAGGAGGTATGTGGTTTCTTCCCCTCTCTGTCCTCTCTCTCCCCCACTCACCTCCAGAATGCTCACCTTAGCTGGTACCTGCAGGGGCCCGTGTGGATGCCCTGGACCGAGCTGGCCGCACACCCCTGCACCTGGCCAAGTCGAAGCTGAACATCCTGCAGGAGGGCCATGCCCAGTGCCTGGAGGCTGTGCGGCTGGAGGTGAAGCAGGTGAGTACCCCTCCTGTGTGGAGCCCACGGCACCACAGCAGCACTGGACAGATGCTGCCCTAACCACAGACACACCTGCCTCTGGCCCCAGGGCTCCTGGGTGTTCACACTGACCCCAGTTGGCGCCTGCTCCACTGTGCTTTCTGGAAGCAGCATCAGCCTCTCTGCCTCCCTGGGAACCCAGGCAGCTCAGCTCACCCTCTTGTTCCAGATCATCCATATGCTGAGGGAGTATCTGGAGCGTCTAGGGCAACATGAGCAGCGAGAACGCCTGGACGACCTCTGCACCCGTCTGCAGATGACCAGTACCAAAGAGCAGGTGAGCTGCAGCCGCAGGCCCAGACCCAGGGCCTGGCAGGAACCTCAGGGCCAGTCCACCCTGCTCCGATGCCACCAGACACTCGTATCAGAAAGAGGCTGTGAGCTGGGACCAGCTGCAGAGGCTAACACCTATAATCCCAACACTGTGGGAGGCTGAAGTGGGAGGATCACTTGAGGCCAGGAGTTCAAGGCTGCAGTGAGCTGTGATTGCCACTGAACTCCAGCCTGAGTGACAAAGCAAGGCCCTATCAGAACATGTGGAAAAAGGCAAAAATTATAAAAACAAACAAGCAACAACAACAACAAAAACAGAACAAGGCCCTGTCTCCAAAAAAGAAAGTGGGGGAAAGAGACTGTGATTGTGGGGTTGCAGGCTTCAAAGCCTTCGTTCACTTCCTTTGAAGTTGCCAGTGGCTAGTATGTGTTCATGGCACTGCCCTCTAGGACAGCCCTAGGCCACCTGGTGTCAAAGATTAACCCTTGGTCAGCTGCTGCATAGTCAGAAGCCACCACACACCCTGGGAGGAGAGACCGTGCCTGTGTTCTGTGCCTGTGGGATTGTGGAAGAGACCCGGGAGCCTGGCACACCCCATGTCCCATAACAGAGCCTCTGTCCCGTCCTGCAGGTGGATGAGGTGACTGACCTCCTGGCCAGCTTCACCTCCCTCAGTCTGCAGATGCAGAGCATGGAGAAGAGGTAGCAAGAGAGGCTCCCTGCCTTCCTGTCACTGCCCCACCCTGCCCCACTGCTGTCTCAGTACCAAGAAAAAGCCCAGCAGCATCTGGGACTTGGAGCTGCACATGTCTGGTGAGGACCTTGCCCTCACCCACAGATGCCATGGGGCAGAGATGCTCTTTCCACGGCCTCAGAGCCACTCCCAGCCACAGTCTCCAGCATCTCTGTGGACAGGGATCACAGCTCCCAGCTTCTTCCAGTTCCTGCAGCACCAGACCAGCCTCTGCAGCTGCACTTCAGCTCCGCAGACCTGCACTGTCCCAGCAGACCTCACTTGCCCCATGGCCTTCATGGCGCCTTCCAGGCCTCAAACCCTTCTCTGCGTTCCATCCTGGCCACAGGCTTGTTGCAGTCAGCAGGTGTGGGCTTAGGCGGGTACCCTGTGGCCATGGGGACTGCGTGGGGCCCTTAGTTGGTTCTGTGCCTCTCACCAGCACTTAGACACGTCACCAGACTTTCAAGGAGATACTGCAGTGAGTTTCTCTGGTTGGAAGGGGAGGGATGGTGAGTCCTAGACCTTAAAAATACAAGGTTAAGAGGGATCCCAAAGCAAAAAATCCCAACCCTTTTCCTCCCAGTCATTGAAACACCAAAACTATTATACCGGAGGGTGTAATGGTTTTGCAGTCTGGTTGTGGTAGGCCAGTAGTGGCCCCCCAAGATACCTATGTCCTAATCCCAGGAACCTGTCAAAATTACCTTATATGGCCAAAGGGGCTTTGCAGATGTAATGAAGTTAAGGATCTTTGGTCGGGAAGATTGTCCCGGCTTGTCCAGGCAGGCTTGATGTCCTCATCTGGGTCCATATAAGAGCAGAGCAGGTGACGGGAGAGCAGGTGGGAGGTGTAGTGATGGAGCAGGAAACTGGAGTTGAGGGCAGCTCAAGCCGCGGAGTCCAGGCCACCTCAGAGCCAGGAAACACATTCTCCCACAGAGCCCTGCAAGGCCTCAGCCCTGCTCCCACCTGGACTGGCTCAGTGAGGCTGATTTTAGAATTCTGGCTGATTTTAGAACTCTTAAGGGAATAAATTTGTGTTGTTTTAAGTCACTAAGTGTGTGGTAATTTATTGCAGCAGCAACCAGAAACTAGTATTGTAATGAAGCCCCAAAACTCACCTTGAGGTTTTCAGTCCTGTCAGCCGTCCCCCCGCAGCCCGCCGCAGGAGCACCAGTCCTTCGCTGTGGGCCATGGACAGGCAGAAGGAAGCGTGCCCTCATGGCAGAGGCCTGCTCAGGGGAAATCCAAGAGAAGGCACTGCTGGGCCTGCCCCTGCGCCAAGGCTGCTGATGGCGACTTTCTCCAGGTGATCAGTCTGTGTCCCGCCTGGCTCTGCCCTACTCTCCCCTTCACCAAGTTGGAATCCTTGGCTGCCTTTCACAGGAGGAGAGTGTGTTCCCAATCCCAGATCTGCTCAGGTATGGCTCAGATCTGCAGTGAACTTATAGAACCAGGCCCTGGAGGAAAAAAGGGTCTGTCTGTGGGTATGAGATGGAGGGTAGGCCTGTCCCCAGGACCCTGTGAGAGGGAAGCCCAGTGCCCCACCAGGTTGGCAGGGCTGGGGAAGGGAAAGTGTCATGGCCCCAAGCCTGAAGAGAGGTGGCAGAGGGGGCTGTAGGGAGCGGCCGTGGAACTCAGGCCGCTGCCTGAGGGAGGTAAGGGAGAACTGCACCCCAGTCACATGGGTGGCAGAGGCGCGGTTCTGGGGTGGCTTTTCACTCACTTCCTGCCGTGTTACTCTGATCCCCTCCAGGTGAGCCTGCCCACTCTCTGGGCCCAGGGTTGCCGTTGTACCCAAACACAGCTCCCTATGGCCATGGTCCCAGGAGTGGGGCAGAGCAGGGAGGAGTCCAGGACAGAGAGGCAGGGGCAGGAGGGAGCGGGCCTCAAACTCCAGGAAGGGGGCTTTCTCATGGGTCCTGCTTGCTGGGCCTCTCCTCTCTCACCCCGGGCTGATCACCTGGGAAGCCTAGGCAGGCTGCTTGGTATTTGCAGAGCTGAGAGCTGGGGCATGCTGGGACTGTGAAATGGCCCTGAGATGACCCACAGTCCTCAGCTGGGAAGCAAGGCTTGTGTCTCCTGCAGCATCCTCCATCCCTGGAGCCATGGATCCAGGAGAACTGGCCCTGGCGGAGGTGAAGAGTATATTGTTGACTCCCTTCCTGGCCACGTAGACAGTGAACCAAAGGCTTGACCGAGGTGGCTTATAGGTCAGTCATCAAACACTTGCCAGACAGCCATGTAGACAGCCAATCTAATCTGCCTCACCCCATTTCCAGCCAGGATATTTCCTGTAACCCCAATTGTGTCTGAAGAGCCAGCCAGATAAAGTCGGCCCCAGACACTGGAGTGAGTCAGAAAACACCCAAGTGGTCCCTGAGCTGGCTGGACTGGGCAGGATAGAAAGCTCAGTGGTCCCTGAGCTGGCCATGGGCCAGGGCAGGATAGAGAGCTCAGCTGAGGTTGTCCTTGCAGGGATGAGTTCTGCTGGTTGCTGGCTGCTCTGGGAATTACTGAAGAGTCAGGGAGGTGGGGAGGAAGGCTTAGGAGATGGCAGGAAGAAGAAACTCACATTTGTTGATTTCACCTTGTGGGTTAAGATCCTTTGCCTTGGCCGAGGCGGGCGGATCACAAGGTCAGGAGATCGAGACCACGGTGAAACCCCGTCTCTACTAAAAATACAAAAAATTAGCCGGGCGCGGTTGTGGGCGCCTGTAGTCCCAGCTACTCGGGAGGCTGAGGCAGGAGAATGGCGTGAACCCGGGAGGCGGAGCTTGCAGTGAGCCGAGATCGCGCCACTGCACTCCAGCCTGGGCGACAGAGCAAGACTCCGTCTCAAAAAAAAAAAAAAAAAAAAAAAAGATCCTTTGCCTTATACTTCGCGTTTCTTTCACGTTAGAAATATTGAGCCGCAGGTTAGAAATATTGGGCCGGGCGTGGTGGCTCATGCCTGTAATCCTAACACTTTGGGCGGCCAATGCGGGTGAATCACCTGAGGTCAGGAGTTCGAGACCAGCCTGGCCAACATGGTGAAACCCCATCTCTACCAAAAATACAAAAATTAGCCAGACGTGGTGGTGTGTGCCTGTAATCCCAGCTACTCGGGAGGCTGAGGCCGGAGAATTGCTTGAATCCAGGAGGCGGAGGTTGCAGTGAGCCGAGATAGAGCCACTTCACTCCAGCCTGGGCAAAAGAGTGAGACTCCATCTCAAAATAAATAAATAAATACAAGTAAAGAAAGAAGTATTGACTTATTGACATAGTGCTTGCTATGTGCTAAGCAGTGTTCTAGGTGGGAGGACAGCAGGGAACGAAAGGACAAACTCCCTGCCCTTGCCCACTTGGCAAACAGTGGGAAGCGCTTGGAGAGAAATACAGATCGTCACAACCATCCTGTAAGATATGTGGCCATGCCAGGCGCGGTGGCTCAAGCCTGTAATCCCAGCACTTTGGGAGGCCGAGATGGGCGGATCACGAGGTCAGGAGATCGAGACCATCCTGGCTGACACGGTGAAACCCCGTCTCTACTAAGAAATACAAAAACTAGCTGGGCGAGGTGGCGGGCGCCTGTAGTCCCAGCTACTCGGGAGGCTGAGGCCGGAGAATGGCGTGAACCCGGGAGGCGGAGCTTGCAGTGAGCTGAGATCCGGCCACTGCACTCCAGCCTGGGCTACAGAGCGAGACTCCGTCTCAAAAAAAAAAAAAAAAAAAAAAAAAAAAAAGATATGTGGCCTCAGCCAGGCGCAGTAGCTCAGTAATCCCAGCACTTTGGGAGGCCGAGGCAGGTGGATCACTTGAGTCCAGGAGTTTGAGACCAGCCTGGCCAATATGGTGAAACCCTGTCTCTACTAAAAATACAAAAATTAGCTGGCTATGATGGCAGGTGCATGTTATCCCAGCTACTTGGGAAGCTGAGACAGGAAAATCGCTTAAACCTGGGAGGCGGAGGTTGCAGTGAACTGAGATCAGGCCACTGTACTCCAGCCTGGGTGACAGAGCCAGACTATCTCAAAAAAAAAAAAAAAAGTGACTTTGTTGCTGCCTTTTGTAAGTGAGGAAACAGGGTCACCCAGCCAAGCGGCTGGAGCTGGAACCTGGATCTACCCCCAAAGTTCATGCTGTTTCTACCATTCCCGAAATTTAGAACCTTCTCAGAGGGCAACATCTCTTGAGCCCCTACTATGTGCTAGCAGGGACTTTATTCAAGCCCTTTGATTTAGTGTTTGGAAGAAAGTGTTAGGTAGCCCGTGTTATTTATTGCTCTCCTTTCCTATCTTAGAGATGCAGGAAATTGAGGCTGAGAGAAAGAAAGTAACTTGCTTGAGGCCACGCAGCTGGTAAATGGGGCCCAGCCCAGGTCTAGCATCCTCTTTGCCAGGTTTCCAAAGTCCAATGTCCCCAGTGCTCCTGGGACACAGTTGGTAGAAACCGATGGGCCTTACCGAGTGAATGCCTTGGTCTCTGACCAGCAGGGCATTCCCAGGGACAGGGAACGTCTTGAGCACCAAGATATGCACCTGGTCACCTGAGGAAAGAGAAGGGACTATAAAGGGGGATTGGGTTGAGCTGGGTGTGGAGTGGTCCTTGAGGTCTTGGTGAGTGGGTAGGGGGAGCAGCATGAGCCAGGCCTCAGGAAAGGACGATAACCAGGAGATGGCCTGGAAAAAGTACTGGATCCGGGAGGGTTCGAACCTGGCCAGAGAGGGAGGTGGGACAGGCTGGGAAGTCTCGAGGTCTGAAGATTGGCCGTGGCATGCAGAAACCAGGTAAAGTGGGCAGTTACCTGCACCCTGGGGCCAGATGCATCCTTAGCCCAGAGCAGGCACCAAGGTTTCTGGCTCTGGGTGTGCCTTCAGTCTGGGAAAAAGCTCCTACCCCCACCAGGGCCACCTGCTCCCCAGACTACTTCAGATGCTGAGCCCACGTTGAGGCAGGAAGCTAGAATGAAACCTAGGGTAATCACGACAAAGTCCCTGCTTCCCTCCAACTGTGGGGCCGAAGGGAAATGACAGCCGAACCCCCATGCTGGCTCTCAAGTGAACACTGAGCCCTCAGTGCCCACAGGAAGATTCGATCAGCACACTTTCCACATGGGGAAACAGGCTCAGAGAAGTGCAAGAGCCCTGCCCGATGCCCCAGACCAGGGCTCCAGGCCCACAGTGTTTCCTTGTCCCTGTGCCCAGAGGGCAGCAGCTGGCTTTGGAAGCCCAGGAGGATGGCCCGTATACACAGATGCACTTGGCAGCGAAGCGCACCCTGAGGGACAGAGGCAGTTGAGTCACGCCTCCTCCACTGGGTTGTGAGGGGTCAAAAGAGACAAGGATCTGCCTGAGAAAACCAGTGAGACATTTCATGAAGCTGGTGGCAGACAGTGAGCAACTGGGGAGGTTTCCCTCTGGGAGGATCCGCAGTGCCTGGAATGACACCTGGCTCAGACAGAGCTCAGCTGAGCAAATCACTGAGGCATGGAGAGGTCAGGGCTGCCAAGCGCAGTAGTCTGAATTCAAAGCCAACAGCGTGGCTCCAGAGTCTCTGCCTTAGCCCCTGCATCAGCCGCCTCTCAGAGTTGCTCTTGAGGCTCATCAGATGCCCAGGCCAGTGCCCTCCCCTGCACCACAGCCAACCAGGGCCAGGGAAATTTGGGGAGCCTCAGAGCACCCCCGGATATTCCAGCCTAATCCTGGCACCCTGCCCCTCACCACCCTTTCTGCTTCAACCTCACCCCCTACACAGAGCCTGGGCCACTTAACTTGGCACCAAACAGATGCCTCAATAAATCAGAGTCTGATATTCTTGAGCTGGAAGCAATTTTACCCCCTGCTCAGCCTCTCCCTCTGGCCTCATGCCATCTTGTATTCAGCCAGTGGCTCACAAATGAGCCTACGTCAGGGCTGAAGAACTGGTGTTCATGAATAGGAAACCTCAGGGCCATTAATTGGTGTTTATTTCCCCAGATGCACACCTCGAAGTTGACAGATGACGCTGTTCCTGCCAGCCCCAGGCAGAGGAGATTGGTTAACTTGCCTGCTCTCTGCAGGACTGAGTTGCAGCCTTGCTACTGTGGCTGCTAGGTTGGGGTGAGGGGGATGAGGAGGTCACCTTCTTTGCACGTTTCAAATTCCTCCCTCCCTCTCAACCAATTCCTTCCTGCCTTGTCTCCCATGGCTTCCATTAAACATCATGGAACCGGCCGGGCGCGGTGGCTCACGCCTGTAATCCCAGCACTTTGGGAGGCTGAGGCGGGCGGATCACAAGGTCAGGAGATCGAGACCATCCTGGTTAACACGGTGAAACCCTGTCTCTACTAAAAATACAAAAAATTAGCCGGGTGTGTTGGCGGGCACCTGTGGTCCCAGCTACTTGGGAGGCAGAGGCAGGAGAATGGCATAAACCCAGGAGGCGGAGCTTGCAGTGAGCCGAGATCGCGCCACTGCACTCCAGCCTGGGCGACAGAGCAAGACTCCATCTCAAAAAAAACAAAAACAAAAAAACATCATGGAACCAAAATTAGACAAACCTGAGTTAAATCCCAGTTCTGTTTCTGGCTAGCTATGTGATCTTGGACAAGCTACTTAATCTTCGAGCCTCAGTTTCTCCATCTTCAATCTCTAAAGCTGATGAGGCATAAGTTCCAGACACAGGCCTGAAAGGTGGCACATACTCAGAGTACACCACTACTCTGTGGGCACCCCCACCATGACCCCCAAAACTGGCCCCCTAAGTTGTCCCCGCTGCCACCCCCAAATAGCCCAAGCCAGAAATCCGGGGTGTCATCTGGGACACCTCTCTCCTCCTTACCCTCCAACAGTCACCAAGTCCTAGCAATTGTACCTCCTAAGTGGCTGACCCGTCTGTCCACGTCTCCCCACCACTTCCAGTGCCTCTATGTCTTTCTCTGGATTCTTGCACCAGCCTCCTGACTGGTCTCTCTGCTCCAGTCTGCACACTCTGTACTTCCTCCCCATGAAAGCCTGCCTGGGCAGCCAGAAAGAGCTTCCTAAAGAGTAAATCTTTTTTTTTTTTTTTTTTTTTTTTTTGAGACAGAGTCTTGCTCTGTCGCCCAGGCTAGAGTGCAGTGGCACAGTCTTGGCTCACTGCAACCTCTGGGTTCAAGCGATTCTCCTGCCTCAGCCTCCCGAGTAGCTGGGATTACATGTGTGTGCCACCACGCCTGGCTAATTTTTTTTTTGTATTTTTAGTAGAGACAGGGATTCAGCATCTTGGCCAGTCTGGTCTTGAACTCCTGACCTCGTGATCCACCTGTCTTGGCCTCCCAATGTGCTGGGATTATAGGAGTGAGCCACTGCGCCAGACCCCCTAAAGACTAAAATTTTTTTTTTTTTTTTGAGACAGAGTCTCGCTCTATCCCCCAGGCTGGAGTGCAGTGGCGCGATCTCGGCTCACTGGAAGCTCTGTCTCCCACGTTCATGCCATTCTCCTGTCTCAGCCTCCTGAGTAGCTGGGACTACAGGTGCCCGCCACCACACCTGGCTAATTTTTTGTATTTTTAGTAGAGATGGCGTTTCACTGTGTTAGCCAGGATGGTCTCGATCTCCTGACCTCGTGATCCAGCCAGGCCTCTTCTTAAGAGGTTTGCACAAACAGGAAGGTAAGAAGGTTATAGAATCCAAACTTCCTTCCAACTAAGAAAAGTGGCTTTCCAGGTCCCCAGGGCTGCCCCAGGCTCAGCCCTACACTTGGCAGAGGGCTCAGATCAGGAGGGTTCTCTCAGGCCCTGGGGAGCAGTGACCAGGAGTCACTCAGTCTCCACTCCGACCCCCTTGCCTGCCTTGGGCTCTACTGGACACACAGTTCTCTCCCGAATTATTATTATTATGACCATCTGCTCTTCCAAGTGTTTCATTAGCCCTCTGAAGCAAACCTCGGAGCCTCGGGAACCAAGCCCAAGCCCAAGCCCAGCAGCAGGCCATCCATCTTCCTGCCAAGTCCACGGCAAAAATATCTTCCCAGTCCTAGGCCAGGCCTCGTTGGCTTTCCTCAACAGAGCTCACAGAGCAGCCTCTTTACCGGTCTCCTCACTTCCAAGAAGGACCCAGGGGAACCCACCTGATCTGAGTCCTCCTCCTCAGCTTGTACACAGCAGCCCTGGGGGCTTTCTGAACTGCACATCTGATAGGGCCCCTCCTCTCCTGAAAACCTTCAGTGGCTTCACCGTCTGCCTGTAGGATGAAGCTCCTGCCCTCCAGGCCTCCCCTGCCCCAACCTCCCCCTGCTTCAGCTTCAGGAGCCAGTTACTGCCCTGCATGTTCCCTGCCTTGCACAGGCTGTTGCTCCACCTGGCATGCCCCTCCCCCACCTTTCTCCAAGAAAATACATGTCAAATGTCACCTCTGGGCTGGGCGCGGTGGCTTACGCCTGTAATCCCAGCACTTTGGGAGGCCAAGGCGGATGGATCGCCTGAAGTCAGGAGTTCGAGATCAGTCTAGCCAACATGTTGAAACCCACATCTCTACTAAAAAAATACAAAAAAATTAGCTGGGCATGGCAGCATGCGCCTATAATCCCAGCTATTCAGGAGGCTGAGGCAGGAGAATTGCTTGAACCTGGGAGGCGGAAGTTGCAGTGAGCCGAGATTGCACCACTGCACTCCAGCCTGGGTGACAGAGTAAGACTCCATCTCAAAAAGTAAATAAATAAATAAATATATAAATAAAAATTAAAAAGTCACCTCTGGAGGTCCTGCTGGGATTGCCCAGGAGGGCAGGGGCTGCTTCCTCTGTGCCCTTTCAGAATGGCATGTTTTCTGTCTCAGCACTGTCCTTTTTTCTTTTGTGTTTGGCTCTCCATCGAGACTGAGAGCTCCTGGAAGGCAGTGACCATGTTGGACTCACGCCGCCTCTGTTTGATCGCGAAGCCTCTCTTAGGACAGGTGCTCAGGGAAGACAGAAGGGGAGGGTCATGTCTTTCCCCTCTGGCCCGTGCGTCCTCATGTATCAAATGTCAGTTACATGCCTACTATGTGCGGGGCTGGGCTGTCCCCATTGGTTGGGGTTCTCCTTTTTTTTTTTTTTTTTTTGAGACAGGGTCTCACTTTGTCACTCAGGCTACTGCAATCTCGGCTCACTGCAGACTTGACCTCCAGGTTCAAGCAATCCTGCCTCAGAACCCCAAGCAGCTGGGACTACAGATGCACGCCACCACACAATACCTGGCTAGTTTTTTTTTTTTTTTTTTTTGTATTTTTTGTATAGATGGGGTTTTGCATGTTGCCCAGGCTGGTCTCAAACTCCTGGGCTCAAGTGATCTGCCTGCCTCGGCCTCCCAAAGTGCTGGGATTATAGGCATGAGCCGCCACACCTGGCCTGGGGTTCTACTGTGCAGGCACTCTCCGTTAGTGGTGCAGTGAACTTTGTCGGACACTTGAGAGTGTTTTCCTGATGCTGTCAGGGCTGGCTGCCTTGGGAATCACCTGTCAGGCCCACTCCGGAATCCCAGCCCTACCACTCGCTTGCTACTTGACTCTGGCCAAGTTAATTCATGTGCAGGACCCCAGCTCTCTCTTCTGATCATGGAGTTACTATTCCTTGCTTGCCAGGGTTGGTGTGAGGCACAGAGGAGGTGTGAGCAACAGTGATGGTCATACTGTGTGCTGTGGAATGGGTAGATCGCACTCCCTGCCCTCCAGGAAACACCCTCACTGCTGCAGCCTGAGTCACGGTGAGACCCTCCACCGAGGCACGGGAGAAAGAGCACTGGGCACGTGGGAAGACGAAGGCCCTGGCCCCAGCCTGTGCTGTGCCGTTGAGGCAGCTGCTTCTTGAGGGGGTCTCAGCCTCCTGCTGCCACTCTGCTGGGTCGGTGACAGGTGACAAACAGTGATGGGGACATAGCAGTTGCCTGCTGTCAGGGAGGGGTCTTCCCAGGGTGCCTCAGCAGCCAGAGGTGTGCTGGGGAGACACGGAAGCTGCAGGGTCTCAGGCCTCAGACCAGAAACTAATAACATTAGGGGCATGTGGGAGGGAGGTGGGTGGATCTGAAATCATTGAGACTGATTTATTGGTTAATTATTGGGTTTTTACCACCCCGGACTTCCCCAGCTGTGTGTGGGGATAGGGAGGGAAGGAGCCCCTGGGAGGCTAGCTGGAGGCCACGCATGGCCCAGTTCCCCTGAGCCAGGGGCACCAAATGGAATAACACAAGGCGTTTGGACCAGGGAATGCACCCACGACTTTATGCCCAGGTAAAGCCCGTCTGGACCGGCTGGCCTGAGCTCTGGAACAGAAGTCTGCTAAGGAAGAGGTCTGGGGTTTCCAGGGCACCCAGTCAGGTGTGGGGAGCTACGGTTTTGGAAAAGGATCAGGAAGAACCAAGAGAAACCGTGGAAACTGAGGAGATGCCCCAGAGGTGGAGAAGGAAGAAACTTGAGTAGAAAAAGTTAGACCAGGTGTGGTGACTCATGCCTGTAATCCCAGCACTTTGGGAGGCCAGGGCGGGCGGATCACTTGAGGTCAGGAGTTCAAGACCAGCCTAGCCAACAGGGTGAAACCCCATCTCCACTTAAAAAAAAAAAAAAAAAAAAAAAAAATTAGCTGGGCATGGTGGCACACGCCTGTAGTCCCAGCTACTCAGGCAGCTGAGGCAGGAGAGTCGCTTGAACCTGGGAGGCAGAGGTTGTATTGAGCCAAGATTGCGCCACTGCACTGCAGCCTGGACAACACTCTCTCTCTCTCAAAAATAAATAAATAGGCCGGGCGTGGTGGCTCAAGCCTGTAATCCCAGCACTTTGGGAGGCCGAGACCGGCGGATCACGAGGTCAGGAGATCGAGACCATCCTGGCTAACACGGTGAAACGCCGTCTCTACTAAAACATACAAAAAACTAGCCGGGCGAGGTGGCAGGCGCCTGTAGTCCCAGCTACGTGGGAGGCTGAGGCAGGAGAATGGCGTGAACCTGGGAGGCGGAGCTTGCAGTGAGCTGAGATCCGGCCACTGCACTCTAGCCTGGTTGACAAAGCGAGACTCCGTCTCAAAAAAAAAAAAAATAAATAAATAAATAAATAAATAAATAAATAAATAATAATAAACAGAAAAACAAAGTTAGACAGCCATGGATTTACATCCAACCTCTGCCAAACACCGGCGGTGTGGCAAATCACTAAATCTCTATGATCCTTGATTTCTACATCTGTGAAATGGGGCTAAACGGCCGGGCACAGTGGTTCACGCCTGTTCTCCCAGCACTTTGGGAGGCGGAGGTGAGCGGATCACCTGAGGTCAGGAGTTCGAGGCCAGCCTGTCCAAAATGGCGAAACCCCGTCTCTACAAAAAATACAAAAATTAGCTTAGCCGGGTGTGGTGGTGGGCACCTGTAATCCCAGGTACTCTGGAGGTTGAGGCAGGAGAATTGCTTGAACCCGGGGAACGGAGGTTGCAGTGAGCTGAGATTGCACCACTGTAGTGTAGCCTGGCCACAGAGAAGACTCTCTCTAAAAGATTTAAAAAAACAAAAAGCGAGGGCGGTGGGGGGGTGCTAATCATATCTATTTGCAAAGCTGTTTTGACAAAAAATGTAGCATGAGGCATATGGTACCTGCTTAATATTATTTTTAGAGACAAGGTCTTGCTTTGCTGCCTAGGCTGGAATGCAGTGGCGTGATCACAGCTCACTGCAGCCTTGAACTCTTGCCTCAAGCGATCCTCTCGCCTCGACCTCCCAAAGCGCTGAGATTACAGGCATGAGCCAAGAGCCTGGTCTCACTTAAATATTAGCCATTTATTAGCTGTTGATGTTAAGCTACCTAGGACTGCGTTTGGAACCAAGAAGGGGGTGGTTAGGGGGTGGTGGAGGAAGCAGGGCCTAGGTGTCACCCAGTTGGAAGGATGGGCAGAGGGACTGCCAGGCTGGCTATGAGCAGGGTCTGGGGGCTGACCTGCTGAGGGCGGGCTGTGCTGTCCATTGTCACACTCAGGGGTATCCGCTGGGCTGGTGCTCCATTGTGGAGCGGGGACAAGCCGCTCCACTCAATGCTCCTCAGAGAGCTCGTGGCGTTGCTCCATCCCTGACCCGGTGGCGTCCCGCCCTCGGAGAAGGGGAGTGAGACAGACGGACACAGGCAGAAACAGGCGGCAGGGTTTATTCCGGTCCTCAAGCAGCCTCTCCGCCGTGGGCGGGTCCCTCCCTGGGCTCCAGGCCCCGGCCGCCGCCGGCCGGCAGCCTCCCGCGAGGCCGGGCGTCTCCAGGACAGCCGGGTGGGCCCGAGGACGCGGGGTGCACGCGACGGAGGGTGCGACGGGCACGGTGGCGGCGTCGGCGGCCGCACTGCCACAGGCGGCGGAAGCGCGCGCGAAAGTGGCGCGAAGCGAGCGCGTAGACTAGCGGGTTGAGGCAGGAGTTGGCGTAGGCCAGGCAGTGCGAGGCCAGGCGGCAGGCGTAGGTGGCCGGGCTGAAGGCGAAGCGGCCGTACCAGAAGCACAAGATGAGCGCGTGGTGCGGGCCCCAGCAGAGCGCGTAGAGCGCGGCCACAGCCAGCATGGCGCGCCCCGCGCGGCCCGTCGCCCTCCGCCGCGCCTCGGCCGCCGCGGCGCCCGCGGGGCCCACGGCGGCCCACAGGAAGCGCAGCGTTCGCCCGTAGGCCAGGCTCACCACGGCCACGGGCAGCAGGTAGCCGGCGGCGAAGGTGGCCACGTCCAGGGCGCGGCGGCGTCCGTCCTCCCAGGCGGGCACGCAGAGCTCCAGAGCGCCGTAGCGCACGGTGCCGTAGTAGCTGAGGTAGGGCGCCGAGAAGAGCGCCGCCAGCAGCCACACCAGCCCCACCACGGCGCGGGCGTTGCGCGGCGTGCGCAGGGCGCGCGAGCGCAGGGGGTGCCGCACGGCCAGGTACCTGCGGAGGGCGCCGGGTCAGCGGGGTGGACGGGTGCTCTCCCGCAGGGGCCCGCTCCACGCCCCGCACCAGGGCCCTACGGCCGGATGCGCCTCCTGTGAACCGTGGGGGACGTGGCGGGGATTAAGAGTGTGAACGCGCGAGGTGCTTAGAGCAGTGCCTGGCACCTAGCAAGGGCCCGATCCCAGTGAGTTGTTATTTCTAGGATTATTTTATGGATGCGTCAGATGAAGCCCACAGAGAAGTGACCTGCCCAGGGTCATCAGCTAGAGTGAGCCTGGAATTGACCCCAAGTTTCAAGCGGCGGAAGCAGATGTGTGCACAGCTGGGCAAGGTGTGGGCAGTTTTAAAATAGCTGGGCTGGGCGCGGTGGCTCACGCCTGTAATCCCAACACTTGGGAGGCCGAGGCGGGCGGATCACCTGAGGTCAGGGGTTTGAGACCAGCCTGTCCAACATGGCAAAACCCCGTCTCTACTAAAAATACAAAAAATTAGCCAGGTGTGGTGGCGCACGCCTGTAATCCCAGCTACTCGGGAGGCTGTGGCAGGAGAATCGCTGGAACCCAGGAGGCAGAGGTTGCAGTGAGCCGAGATCCAAAAAAAACAAAAAACAAAACAACAACAACCAAAAAAACTGATGAACGCATTCGTGAGCTTCTTTTGCCGTTCCTATCACGCTTACAGAGCACTTACTATATGCCAGAGCACTTACTATATGCCAGACCCTGTGCTGCCACTTGAGACTCAGAGGCGTCCCCTGGAAGCTCACGGTGGAGGAGGGGAAGGGCAGGACAGTCCCCTCAAGCATGCCCTGCAGGTGCCCAGAGGCTGCTTTCGAGGGGTCAGGGAGCTTTTGTTTCCTGCCACCCACCTCCCTTTCTGGTCCCCCACTCTCTCCTTCCTAAGGCCAATGAGGATCTGTTCAGGACTCCTCCCCCCACTCCCGCCCACACAGCCCTGCCCAGCCAGGCCCCAGGCACAGCGCACCTGTCCACCGAGACAGCAGCCAGCGTGAAGCTGCTGGCGTACATGGTGAGGTAGATGAGCAGGTGCACAGCCTTGCAGACGAGGGCCCCGAAGAGCCAGGCATCCAGCGTGTAGATGGTGGCCTGGAAGGGCACGCAGCACAGGATGAAGCAGAGGTCCGCCACCGCCAGGTTGAGGATGAACAGATCCGTGGTGCTGCCGGGCTCCTGCCAGGCACTCGGGCCAGGCTGCAGGAGCACTGCCAGCACCAGTCCGTTTCCCACTGTGCCCAGCAGGAAGATTAGGGCAAAGACCACAGGCACTGCCACGGCCCCCACACTCCCTGGACTGTCCAGTGAAATGTTCTGGGCATCAGCCATCTCCCCATCAGACGGGCACCTAGGGAAGAGAAGCTGGAGTCCTCAGGCAAGAGCCCCCAGTTCTGGTTGCTTGACCCTGGGATCTAGCTCCCCCGGCCTGGGTCTGGCCAGGTATTCTGGGCAGGAAGCTCGTGGGAGATGGAGGAGGGGAGAGCAGAGCCGAAGTCATCGCTGAGTCCCACTGTGTGAGCAAGCTCATGGTGTTCAAGGGGTGAGAGTTCCTCAGTTTCCTAAGGAACACCCCTAGAGTCTTGCCTGGAAGGCTACCTAGGTATTTGAGGGACACTTCCAACCCACCAGACTGGGGAAGGCACAAGAGAAGTAGGATGAAGATGTGGCGATGGGGGGAGGGGCAAGCGCAGAAGCTGGTATATTTTCCTTCTCAATGGGGATCTGAAGCTCAGGGGAGACCCTGGGACATGGGTTCAGGGCTTTCTCACTACAAGCTGTAACCTCAGCAAAACACAGGTAACATCCCTGAGTCATTGGAGAGTTCAGTATAGTGAGATCACCACAATGGCAAAACTGGGAAGACCGTGTAGGTCACTGCTCCCTCTCTGCACATAGGGAAATCGAGGCCCAGAGAGGGGACATGGGAGGCTAATATCACAGAATGGCAGCTCTGGGGCTGTTACCACCCTGATATCCTGCCTTCTTAGCTAGAGTGCTCATCTGAGAGCCTGTAACAGGTGGTGCCTCTGACAACCTGTGCCTGTGTGTGTGTGTGCACACCGCGCCGATGCTCACCCCCATCCCACTCTACAGCCCATGTCTCCTACTACCTGTGGATCCCCTTGCAGGCTTCGGACTACTGGGGTGGTGGGACAAATTAGGGGAAAGGGGGGCCAGGCAGGGAGGAGGGAAGAAAGGCAATTTCTGCCCCCACCCCAGCACCCAGCATGCAGTAGGTACCCAAAGCCCAGGATGGGCAACACCCACCTTCACCCTGGGCAGTGGGCTTGATCCTGGGTGGAACGGCTGGGCTGGGGGGGCCTCCTGGTTCAGCAGCTGCCCCTCGGTGCCTCCCTGCAGGTATTGGTCTGCCTTCTACTTCTCCCCCTTCGCCTTTAAGGCCCCTCCTCTCCTCTGCCCCCTGTGCTGAGCTAGAGTTGGACACTCCCTCTGGAGTAGCCACTGGCCACTTCCTCCTCAGTCCCTGATTTCCCCCAGGTGGCAGGCTCTTCTGCCTGGCTCTTCTCTGCCTCTGCGTTGCTGCTGCCTTTTCCTCTCTCTGCAGCCAGTAACCCATTGATCTCGCTCTCTGTGATTTGCTTTGTGGTTAACCCCTCTGTGCCCAGGGCCCAGCCAGTCCCTGGCACTCCCACCTCCCGTGGCCCAGCCTGATGACTCCATCCCCTATCCCTGCACATTCTTGCTCCAGTCCATGTTTAGAAAGGGTTCCTAGGCTGGGCATGGTGGCTCCTGTCTGTAATCCCAGCACTTTGGGAGGCCGAGGCAGGTAGATCACTTGAGGCCAGGAACTCGACACCAGCTTGGTCAATGTGGCGAAAACTTGTGTCTACTAAAAATACAAAATTAGCTACTCTGGAGGCTGAGGCAGGAGAATTGCTTGAGCCTGGGAGGCAGAGGTTGCAATGAGCCGAGATGATGCCACTGCACTCCAGCCTGGGTGATGGAGTGAGACACTGTCTAAAAAAAAAAAAAAAAAAAGAGGCCGGGCGCGGTGGCTCACGCCTGTAATCCCAGCACTTTGGGAGACAGAGGCAGGTGGATCACGAGGTTGGGAGTTCAAGACCAGCCTGGCCAAGATGGTGAAATCCCGTCTTTACGAAAAATACAAAAATTAGCCGGGCGTGGTGGTGGGCACCTGTAATCCCAGCTACTCAGGAGGCTGAGGCAGAGAACTGCTTGAAGCCAGTGGGTGGAGGTTGCAGTGAGCCAAGATCATGCCACTGCACTGCAGCCTGGGTGACAGAGCGAGACTCTGTCTCAAAAAAAAAAAAAAAAAAACATTCCTAGTCTTGACTGGGGTTTCCTGGAGTGGGAAACCAGGACTTGAGTCTTTCAGCAGACTACAGAGACTCCTCCCTCAGGCCCGCAAATCCTGAGACCCTTCTCCAGAAGCTCTGTCTAGGGCCTTAGTCCAGCTGGAGCCCAGATGGTTTAGGTACCTGTCCAAAAAGTCTGGCTTTACCTGATAGCAACAGGGAGCTACTAAGGTTCTAGAGCAGAGACATGACCTGCACATTTTCTTTTTTTCTTCCCCCACATTGTCTTTTGTAAGAAGTTTGTTATGGGCCACATGCAGTGACTCACGCCTGTAATCCTAGCACTTTGGGAGGCTGAGGTGGGCGGATCATCTGAGGTCAAGAGTTCAAGATCAGACTGGCCAACATGGCAAAACCCTGCCTCTACTAAAAATACAAAAAATTAGCTGGGCATGGTGGCACGTACCTGTAATCCCAGCTACTCAGGAGGCTGAGGCACGAGAATCCCTTGAACCCAGGAGGCGGTGGTTGCAGTGAGCCGAGATCACTCACACTCCAGACTGGGCAACAGAGCGAGACTCCGTCTCAAAAATATATATATATATAATGGCCCGGGTTGAAAAGGATGGACAAAAGGGGAGAGATTTGATGAGTGACCTGTTAGGAGCCTCTCGTCTAGGCAAGAGCCAAAGAGGTGAATAGGTCTTGGTGAATGGCTGTGTGATTGAGTCATGGAGTTCTGGCCTAAACTGCATGGAGAAGGGGGGACCACATGACCAAATGCCTCCAGAAGGTTAAGGAGGCTAGCACCTGGGGAACAAGGTACACTGGATTCAGCAATGAGGAGGCTGCTGGTAAACAGGTGTATTGAGGGCAAAAGGCAGTCTGCAGTGAGTTAAGGAAGGGAGGGGAGAGGTGGAGGGACTGAGTGTAGTGTTTTTAGAAGCTGAGGGTGGGGTTGGGGAGCATCAAGGGGAAGTGCATAAGGGGAGAGAAGACAGTGTGAGGGGCACTGATGGAGCCAGGACTTGCATTCCAGGCCGGAGGAGCTGGGGTAGATGATCAGAACTAGCTTCTTAAGGCTGGGCATGGTGGCTCATGTCCGTAATCCCAGCACTTTGGGAGGCCAAGGCAGGTGGATCACTTGAGGGCAGGAGTTCAAGACCAGTCTGGCCAACACAGGGTGAAACCCGTCTCTACTAAAAATTAGCCAGGTATGGTAGTACACACCTGTAATCCTAGCTACTTGGGAGGCTGAGGCAGGAGAACGGCTTGAACTCGGGAGGCGGAGGTTGCACTGAGCGGAGACTGTGCCACTGCACTCCAGCCTGGGCAACAGAGCAAAACTCTGTCTCAAAAACAAACAAAAAAAGGAAAGAAAGAGAGAGAGAGAGAGAAAAAAAAGAAAAGAAAAGAAAAGAAAGAAAAGAAAACTACCTCCTCAAAGGCCCCGGGGTTCTCACCAGGGCTCAGAGGTGCCTCCCTAAAGCCTTCTTCACCTTCTTCAGATGCAGAAAATCCTCCGTTTTTGGAAGCAGAGTCTCATGGAACTGAAACTGTTAGGAATCTGATCTAGACTTGCCAAACCTGAATTCAGAACCTTCAGAATTGAATAATTTTTTTTTTTTTTTTTTTTTGAGACAGAGTCTTGCTCTGTCGCCCAGGCTGGAGTGCAGTGGCGTGGTCTCAGCTCACTGCAAGCTCCGCCTCCCAGGTTCACACCATTCTTCCACCTCAGCCTCCTGAGTAGTTGAGACTACAGGTGTCCGCCACCAGCCAGACTAATTTTTTGTTCATGTATTTTTAGTAGAGACGGGGTTTCACCGTGTTAGTCAGGATGGTCTCGATCTCCTGACCTCGTGATCCGCCTGCCTCGGCCTCCCAAAGTGCTGGGATTACAGGCATGGGCCACCGCACCCAGTCAGAATTGAATTAATTCTGAATATAATTCAGAATAGAATTGCACAACTGAATTGTAGACTCTTATGATCCCTGAATGGCGAAACTCAGCTTGGTGGGATTTTAGAACCTTTGACAGATCTGCAACCACTGAGTGAAAGTAATGCACTCTTAGACCCCCAGAAGCCTGGATGAATGTGCATGCCTGAATCCTGGAACGGGCTGGAAGGCATCTGAGATTCATAACTTTGCACTCCTGGCCCTTGGGAGCCCCCCTGCCCACAAGGTCCTTCTTGGCCTAAGGCAAAGAGCTCCCAGCAGCGGCAACGCTATGCTGATATGAGAGCGGAGGTGGAGGGAAGGAGGAAGGAACAGGCAGCCATAAAGAGCGCTACCGTGGGGCTAGACCTTGGGTGCGCCCAGTGCCACCTCCTCCATTCACTCCTACTGCCGCTTCTGGTAGCCCGCGGCCGTGAACCCCGTGCGCGACGCAGAGAACAAGGACATTGCGCCCTTGGAGCGGTCCCTAGAGCCTCTGATTCTGCAGAACGCGCACTTACAGCTGATCCACGGCCAGCCCTCCCGCCCCGCGTGGCCCTACAGCTTGTCGTGGGCGGCCGGCGACTACCCGTAGGCGCCCAAGCCGAAACACGTGCACCCAGAGGGGTTGCTGCGCCTCCTTCGGACACCTTCTGGATGACTGCGGAGGAAGCGCGGCGGAGGACCCGGGCTGGTGCACCCGAACACACTGAGCTGCGGGTTGGCAGACGGCGTAGAGCGCTACTGCGGCCAGCTGGCCTAGGGGATCGCCACGCTGACGATGCCTGCCCTGCCAGCCCGGCAGCGCAACGCCAGCGGCAGCTCCCGGGAGCCACAGGGGCGGCGACACACTTTCTGCTGTTTGGACCTCGCTTCGTGCCGCCTCACGTCGGTCTGGATGAACCTGGGCCCTCTGTTCTGGCCCCGCCGAGTGCACACCAGCTGCCACACGTCACGCCGCGGCTGCCCCTGGCGCTTAACATGACCTGCCGGCTAGCGCAGACCACGCTCATCAAGCTTGGCACTACTAGTTGAGCCCTTGTGCACATCCCCTGCAGCAGCGCGCCTGGTGCTACGTGCCTTACCCGGTGGTGGCGGGCTGCAAATATTCCTGCCGCTAATGTGGCCACAGCTACCCCAGCCAGGCTGCCTTCCACCCTCACACCGACCCCCCGCCCCCCCCCCAAGCTCCTGGACCCCAGCAACGAGGTCCCCTGGATCACAGGCTTTCAGATCCCCGGAATCCCAGCTTTCAGATCCTGCAGGGTTGGGCTGGAGCCCAACTCACATTGTTCATCCCAAGATAACGGGCAAATGGGCGGGCTGGAGGTGCCGGACGTCAGAGAGAGACGTAGGGCTAGTTTCATGTCGTTAATGATAAAGGGCCTTTTCATCCTCTGCCCAAAGCAAACTAAGAGCTTCCCAAGGCCACATCACGCTCAGGTTGGAGCTGCGGTGACTCAGACCCCACTCCCCACCACACAAGGGGTCCACAAGGCTGCCAGGGAGAGATCGCCCTCCTCCCGCAGGCCCCGCTAACAGGAGAGCGGCGAGCCATTGTGGGGGACAAGGGAGGATGGGGCCTTGGCAGCAGCAAATCACCCCTCCTGGCCTTGACTGCTGGGCAGCCCAAACAGCCGTGGCCCAAGGCCCCCAGTCTGGAGGGGCGGGGCGAGCTGGCGGCCGAGGCCCGTGCTCGCAGCACCCCCTGGCGGCTGATCATCATAGGCCTTGGAATGAGCGAGATGGAAGGGCCCCAGACCTCAAAGCATAGTGGCAGGAGGACTGAGGCACATACAGGGACTGGGGCTTGCCCAAGGCCAGAGTAAGGCAGGGAAAGAGTGGGCTTGAACACAGGGTTCCAGACTGTCCGGAGCTTCCCCAGGGGTGATCCTCATTCTTTTCTTTGGGGCCTGAATCCTCTGCCTCTCCTTCCAAACATGGACACCCAGCCTCCTCCTATCTGGGCAGCGACAGGACATCTTCCAATGGGGAGGAAGAAGCAGCTAGACTCTAGACTCCGGGACGGCAGAGTAGCACGGTGGTAGGGTAAAGGGCCTGTGGGGTTAGTTCTCAGCGGCCCTCCACAGCAGCACAAAAGCTACCCAAGACAAACGGTGGCCCATGCCTATCTCCCAAAGGCCTGGGTCCCATCCTTTTTTTTTTTTTTTTGAGATGGACTTCTGCTCTTGTTGCCCAGGCTGGAGTACAATGGTGTGATCTTGGCTCACCGCAACTTCCACCTCCCGGGTTCAAGCGATTCTCCTGCCTCAGCCTCCTGAGTAGCTGGGATTACAGGCATGCGCCGCCACGCCCGGCTAATTTCGTATTTTTAGTAGAGACGGGGTTTCTGCATGTTGGTCAGGCTGGTCTCGAACTCCTGACCTCAGGTGATTCGCCCGCCTTGGCTTCCCAAAGTGCTGGGATTACAGGGGTGAGCCACCGCACCCAGCCACTGGGTCCCATCTTAATCTAGGGAAAAGGTCAGTGGAGATCTGGAGATCTGCAGTCCTCAGGAGCCTCCCCTCAGAGCCCTGGCTCCTGCCGGATTCTTCAACCGGCCACAGGACTGGGCCTGACCAGAGACAGTAAAGCAGACCAGAGTGTCACAGCCAATTTTCAAACTGTTGTTTGACATTCTCACAGCCCTCAGTGCAGGCCACGTCCCAGCCCAGCTCTGGGACTTTGGTTCAGGGCTGAGAGCCTCTGCTCTGGGCCGATCAAAAACCTCCTTTGACCCTGTAGCAGCAGGTGGACCTTGGCTCTGCTCGTCCCTACCCAGAGCTCAGGGCAGTGCCCCGTGCAGTCGCCCCACTTCCACGAAGGCCTCCACACAGCGGTCAATGTCTTCCTCACTGTGCACTGCTGAGATCTGTACCCGGATCCGGGCCTTGCCCTTGGGGACCACAGGGTAGCTGAACCCGATGACAAAGATGCCTGGGAGGGTAGAAAGCAAGGGCGTGCCAGAACCAACAGGCTTGGGGGCAGAACACAGAGGGCAAGGGAACCGTCCCAAGTCTCAGATTTGGGACTGCCTCATGGCCTGGGTTTTTTTTTTTTTTTTTGAGATGGAGTCTTGCTCTGTCACCCAGGCTGGAGTGCAGTGGCGCGATCTCGGCTCACTGCAAGCTCCGCCTCCCAGGTTCACGCCATTCTCCTGCCTCAGCCTCCCGAGTAGCTGGGACTACAGGCGCCTGCCACCTCGCCCGGCTAATTTTTTTGTATTTTTAGTAGAGACGAGGTTTCACCATGTTAGCCAGGATGGTCTCGATCTCTTGACCTCGTGATCTGCCTGCCTCAGCCTTCCAAAGCGCTGGGATTACAGGCGTGAGCCACCACACCCCGCCTGCCTGCAGTTTTCAAGCTTGGACAGACAGCTGGCCTAAGAGGCCGCAGTGTGACCAGGGGCAGCAGGGAGAGGGGTGGTTCACAGTCTACGGGTTTCCCTTTCTCTTCTCTCAGGACCCATCACCAGTTCTCTCATCCCAGCACACTTACCTCTCTTCAGCATGTCATCCGCCATGCGAGAGGCCAGCCGGGCATCACCCAGCATCACAGGGCAGATGGGATGGCTGGCTCCTGAGACAGTGAAGCCAGCAGCTTCCATCTTACTACGGAACCTGTGGGTACAAGGTATCACAGGTAGCTAAGGGGCCGTGGAGCATTCACACCCACTCCTCCCAGGGACCAGGCCCGAGGACTGTGCAAGAAGGATCAACAAAGACAGTTACAAGTTCTAAGAGGCAGATGGGAGCCAGGCAGGGGGCAGATAGAACAAAAAGGGAGACGGAAAGACAGGATGGACAAGAGGGAGACACAGAAGCTAGAGGGGAGAGGCAGAGACAGAGGAGGGAGGGGAACAGGCAGAAGCAGACCTGGTGGGCACAGAGCTGTCTGTGGGCCTGGGCAGACACACGAGCCTGGCTCTCACCATGTCCCCTGGCCCCCGAGCCTGCCCCATCCCTGCTGGGAGCCGCACCTCTGGGTCTTGGCAGCCATAGACTGGACAATGGTATTACTCTCCATGAGTAGATCTAGGGCCTTGGAGGCGCAGCCAACAACAGCTGGTGGCAGACTGTTGGAGAAGAGGTAGGGCCGGGCGCGCTGTCGCAGCAGGGACACCAGAGGCTCAGGCCCTGTCGTGTAGCCCCCTGAGAAGAAGGGAAGAGTTGGGGGGAGGGGTTGGTCAGGGGCCAGAGCCTACCCCAACCCCCTCCTGAAAGTACAGTCCATGCTGCCCTCCCCACTTCCCTGAGCCCCTCCAGGGCCCTTCAAAAGGACAAGGGGATCCCAGGGACACAACCTCGCAGGTACCTGATGCTCCACCCAGGGCCTTCCCCAGGGTGGAGTTGATGATGGTGACCTGATCCATCACGCCCAGCAACTCATCCGTACCCCTGCAAGGGAAGCTGCCACTGCTGTCACTGCCTCCTGAGAGCCCAGGGATCATGGATCAGGCTGGGGACTGGCCTCCGCATTTCCCAGCCACCCTCAGAAGCCCCACCCCAGGCCTCAGGTGCCACATGGTCCCACCGTCCTGTGGGCCCCAGGAAGCCAGTGGCATGGCATTCATCCACAAAGACCAGGGCGCCATATCTAGAGGCGAGGCAGCAGATCTCCTGCAGGGGTGCGATGTCGCCATCCATGGAAAAGGCCCCATCGGTGGCCACCAGGCGCAGCCGATGCTTCTGCGGGAAAGACATGAACAGGTGGTGGGTGGTATCAAGCTGGGCCAAACCACCCATGTCTTGTGCTGCTTGGAACTCTGAGAGCTCATCCTGCCCAGTGCCCAGCACAGAGGTGAGCACAGAGGTGGGCACATAGGTACCACCATCTTGGGGGCTGGAACATCCTCTCCCTCATCTGTGCCTCTCAGCCTCACCCATCTCCACTGTGAACCCTGGGCAGTGAGAATGGGCTCAGGCCTCTCTCCTGTGTAAGGTCCCAAAGGGCAGGCTAGTCTGGGACCAGGTCTTACCAACGTGTCCATTCTATCCTTATGCCTAGCAAGGGCCTGCCACACAGAAGGTGCTTGCTAAAACTTAAGGCAGGCCAGGCGCAGTGGCTCACACCCATAATCCCAGCACTTTGGGAGCTTAGGGGTTGAAGACCAGCCTGGGCAACATAGTGAGACCGTGTCTCTACTAAAAATTTTTAAAACTGGCTGGGTATGGTGGCTCATGCCTGTAACTTTGGGAGCCCAGGAGTTCAAGACTAGCCTGAGCATTATAGTGAAACCCTGTCTCAAAAACAAACAGGCCAGGCGTGGTGGCTAACGCCTGTAATCCCAACACTTTGGGAGGCTGAGGCAGGCAGATCACCTTAGGTCAGGAGTTCGAAACCAGCCTGGCCAACATGGTTAAACCCCATCTCTACTAAAAATACAAAATTAGCTGAGCACGGTGGTGGGCGCCTGTAATCTCAGCTACTCCAGAGGCTGAGGCAGGAGAATCAATTGAACCCGGGAGGCAGAGGTTGCCCTGAGCTGAGATTGCACCATTGCACTCCAGCCTGGGCAAAAAGAGTGAAACTCCATCTAAAAAGCAAACAAATAAAAAACTGGGGGGGTGGGCATCTGTAGTCCCAGCTACTCAGGAAACTGAGGTGGGATGATCGCTCGAGTCCAGAAGGTTGAGGCTGCGGTGAGATTGCACCATTGCAATACAGCCTGGGCAACAGAGTGAGACTCTGTCACTCACACACACACACACACACACAGACACACACAGACACACACAGACACACAAAGGGAAAAACCTCAAGACATCACGGTACAATAGAATAATGCTCTGGTGCCAGGCACAGTGGCTCATGCCTATAATCCCAGCATTTTGGGAGGCCAAGTAGGGTGGATCAACTGAGGTCAGGAGTTCAAGACCAGCCTGGACAACATGATGAAACCCCGTCTTTACTAAGAATACAAAAATTAGCCAGGCGGGGTGGTGCCTATAATCCCAGCTACTTGGGAGGCTGAGGCAGGAGAATCACTTGAACCAAGGAGGTGGAGGTTGCAGTGAGCTGAGATTGCACCACTATACTCCAGCCTTGGCGACAGAGTTATACTCCAGCCTTGGTGACAGAGTGAAACTCTGTCTCAAAAAAAAAAAAAAAAAAAAGAAAGAAAGAAAGAAGAAAAAGAATAGCCGGGCGCGGTGGCTCAAGCCTGTAATCCCAGCACTTTGGGAGGCCGAGACGGGCGAATCATGAGGTCAGGAGATCGAGACCATCCTGGCTAACACGGTGAAACCCCGTCTCTACTAAAAAATACAAAAAACTAGCCGGGCGAAGTGGCGGGCGCCTGTAGTCCCAGCTACTCGGGAGGCTGAGGCAGGAGAATGGCTAAACCCGGGAGGCGGAGCTTGCAGTGAGCTGAGATCCGGCCACTGCACTCCAGCCTGGGCGACAGAGCGAGACTCCGTCTCAAAAAAAAAAAAAAAAAAAAAAGAAAGAAAGAATAATGCTCTGGGTCTGAGAGATTTGGGTTCAAATCTTGGACAAATCTCTGCTGTTTCAAACTTTCAGGCTATCTGTCTGTCAGTGAAGAGTTGGCTTCTCTAAGCCTCACTTCCTTCCCCAAATGGAGGCTGAGGGTGGGCCCAGGTATGGCCCCACCTGGGCCTCCTGCAGCTTGGCTTCTAGGTCAGCCATGTCCAGGTGGCGATAGCGGTACTTGTGGGCCTTGCACAGGCGGATGCCGTCGATGATGGAGGCATGGTTCAGCTCGTCCGACAGGACTGCGTCCTCCGGGGTCAGAAGGGCCTGGAGGGAGGCAGTGAGCGTAGAGCCATCACTCAGCCACCCTAGGCTTCTCCCTCGACCAGGATTCCTGCAAATCAAAAAACTGTACTGCCAGCCAGGCCGTTCCTCTGGGTAGAGAGGCAAGGCGTCCTGTGCTTCCATCTGGGCCCCCGTGCCCCAGTGCCGGGCTGGACCAGCGCCCTGCTCTAGTAAGAGGAGGCGAGAATATATTTGGTGAGTACCAGGCCCCCACCTCCCCCAGCCTTCCAGATGATGTAGCTTATCCCCCACAGTCTCTCAGGCTCCTTGCAAGCCCCAGGATTCCTCCTGGAGCACCTACCTGGCCCAACCTTGACCTCCAGAAGAAGTGGGCTCTGGAGCCTCTAGGCATGGCACTGAATCCTGCTAGGTTCTCCCGACTGCCCACCCCCAAGCCTTCCCCAGCCTAACAGGCCCCATCGACCCTCACCCGCAGGACAGCTTCCACACACCTCAAAGAGGCCGGCGTTGGCGTCAAAACAGCTGGGATAGAGGATGGCATCCTCCCGCTGGTGGAAGCGGGCTATTTTTGCTTCTAGATTCTTGTGGATGCTCTAAAGAAAATGAGTGAGACACGTGTTGATGCCTGTGGGGTCATGTGGGACAAGTCCGAGGGGACAGAGGCTTGGAGGACCACAGAGACCCAACCCAGAAAGCCTGCAGCCTCAGCCTCCTTACTTTCTGCCACACATGGGTGATCCCAGAGCTGCCAGGAATCTGGCAGACAGTTCCCATTGAGGAACTGGGGACCTGTTAGGTTCCCTTCCTGGGCAGACTTTGGTTTTACCATAGCAGTCTAAGGGTGGAATTACGGGAACTCGTGGAGAAGGAAGCGTGTCTTCCTAACACCACACTGAGTGTCTTTTTTGGTTGCCTAATGGCAAAGAAAAAGATCACAGAGGTAATTCTGGATTCATCTGGGCCTCTAATTTGTAGATTTGAAAACTGTTGGGTGTGGGTGAGGGCTTTGCTGGGAAGTAACTGGATGTGAGTCAGGAGTTCTGCCTCTGACATTCATTTCTCTCTCACCTTTCTGAGAGGGCAGTTAATGATAATCACAAGTAGGACCACAGACTCACTCTCTTTTTTTTGGCAAATGAGACAGGGATTCTCTGTTACTCAGGCTGGAGTGCAGTAGTGAGATCATAGCTTACTGTAGCCTTCAACTCCTGGGCTCAAGTGATCCTCCCATCTCAGCCTCCCCTCCCTAGTAGCTGGGACAACAGGTGCGCACCACCACACCCAGCTAATTAAAAACTTTTTTTTTTTTTTAAGAGAGAGGGTCTTGCTATGTTGCCCAGGCTGGTCTCAAACTCCAGGCATCAAGTGATCCTTCTGCTTTGGGCTTCAAAAGTATTGAGATTACAGGTATAAGCCACCATGGACTCTTGAGCCAGGGTTCAAATCCCACCACAATAGGCTCTGTGCCTCTGGGCAAGTCACTTAACTTCTCTGGACCTCAGTGTCCTCATCTCAATAGGAAGAATAAGAATAGCACCTATCGGGCCGGGCGCGGTGGCTCACGCCTGTAATCCCTGCACTTTGGGAGGCCGAGGCGGGCGGATCACGAGGTCAGGAGATCGAGACCATCCTGGCGAACACGGTGAAACCCCGTCTCTACTAAAATACAAAAAATTAGCCGGGCGCGGTGGCGGGCACCTGTAGTCCCAGCTACTCGGGAGGCTGAGGCAGGAGAATGGCGCGAACCCGGGAGGCAGAGCTTGCAGTGAGCTGAGATGGTGCCACTGCACTCCAGCCTGGGCGACAGAGTGAAGACTCCGCCTCAAAAAAAAAAAAAAAAAAAAAAAAAAAAAAAAGAATAGCACCTATCACTGAGGATTAATGACTTAATACTTATAATGTTCTTCCTTTATTTTTTTTGAGACAGAGTTTCACCCAGGCTGGAGTGCAGTGGCACCATCATGGCTCACTGCAACTGGGTTCAAGTGAGCAAGTCCAGCTAATTTTTGTATTTTTACCAGAGACAGGTTTCACCATGTTGGCCAGGCTGGTCTTGAACTCCTGACCTAAAGTAATCCACCCACCTCGGCCTCCCAGAGTGCCTGGATTACAGGCATGAGCCATCACACCTGGCCAATAGTTGTACTTTTCTTAAAAGAATTCTTGGCACATAATAAGTACTATTTAAGTTTCATACTTATATAAATTTATTTTGTAACATTTGGAAAATAAATAATAGCCAACATTCATTGAGCACTACTACGTGCCAGGCTGTTCCATGCTTTTTTCTTGTTTTTTTTTTTTTTTTTTTTTTTTAAGACAGAGTCTCACTCTGTTGCTCAGACTGGAGTGCAGTGGCGTGATCTCAGCTCACCTGCAACCTCCACCTCCTAGGTTCAAGTGATTCTCCCGCCTCAGCCTCACAAGTGGCTGGGATTACAGGCACCCACCATCATGCCAGTTAATTTTTGTATTTTTGTAGAGAAAGGGTTTCGCCATGTTGGCCAGGCTGGTCTCGAACTCCTGATCTCAGGTGATCTGCCTGCATCAGCCTCCCAAAGTGCTGGGATTACAGGTAGGAGCCACTGCGCTTGGCCTATTCTAAGCATTACATGTATTAAGTCTTTAATTTGTAAGGATCTTATTGTTATTATCTTCAGTTTTCTTATGAAGGAATTAAGACAGAGAGGTTAAGATACTTGCCCACAGGAACAGGGCCACTAAAGGGCAGCACTGGCAACCGTGCTCCATCACAAGAGACCCAGAGCCCTCAGTCTCAGTTCCTGCCACCTACTCCTCTTTTCCTATAGAAAGTCAGGTGTGACCAGGCGCGGTGGCTCACGCCTGTAATCCCAGCACTTTGGGAAGTGGAGGCGGGCGGATCACGAGGTCAGGAGATCGAGACCACGGTGAAACCCCGTCTCTACTAAAAATACAAAAAACTAGCCGGGCGTGGTGGCGGGCGCCTGTAGTCTCAGCTACTTGGGAGGCTGAGGCGGGAGAATGGCGTGAACCCGGGAGGCGGAGCTTGCAGTGAGCCGAGATCAGCCACTGCACTCCAGCCTGGGAGACACAGCGAGACTCCGTCTCAAAAAAAAAACAAAAACAAAAACAAAAAAAAAAATTAGCCGGGCACGGTGGCGGGTGCCTGTAGTCCCAGCTACTCAGGAGGCTGAGGCAGAAGAATGGCGTGAACCCAGGAGGCGGAGCTTGCAGTGAGCCGAGATCGCGCCACTGCACTCCAGCCTCGGCAACAGAGTGAGACTCCGTCTCAAAAAAAAAAAAAAAAAAATTAGCTGGGTGTGGCAGCACACCTGTAATTGCTGCTGCTCTGGAGGCTGAGGCATGAGAATCACTTGAGTCTGGGAGGCGAAGGTTACGGCAAGCCAAGGTTGTGCCACTGCACTCCAGCCTGGGTGACAGAGCAAGACTCTGTCTCAAAAAGAAAAAAAAAAAAAAATATATATATATATATATATAAAGTTTCTTGGCCAAAGCTTTTCAGCAAAACAGAGGCCTGCACTCAGCCTTTCTGCTGCACAGCTCTGGGGCCAACAGTGGGCCCAGGGCCGTGGATGAGCTGAGCTGGCTAAACCAGCCCTGCTGACTGTGGGAAGCAGGCAGCTGGGGTCAGTTCCCACAACCCCCCACCACTCACTGTGTACCTGGGTTCCGCAGATGAAGCGGACAGAGCTGAGGCCAGCTCCAAACTCCTCCAGAGCCTGCAGACCTGCCTGGATCACCTTGGGGTGGCTGCTCAGGCCCAGGTAGTTGTTGGCACAGAAGTTAAGGATTCCTGAGGTGAAGGAGAGGAGATGGATACAGCAGCTCAGGTGGGGCAAGGAAGGGCCTGGAAAGATGACAGTGCCAGGCCCTGGGGAAATGGTCCAGAAAGGAAACAGACCTGGATTCACCGTTGAAGAGGCACCAAATTCAACAGCTACAGAGGGAGGGTCAGTGCTACACATCTTGAAGATGAGAAGTTTAAACTTTTTTTTTTTTTTTTGGCAGGGTCTAGTTCTGTCGCCCAGGTTAGAGTACAGTGGTGCAATCATGGCTTACTGCAGCCCCAACCCCCCAGGCTCAAGCAATCCTCCCACCCAACCACCTGAGTAGCTGGGACTGCAGGTGCGTGCCACCATGCCCAACTAAATATTTTTATTTTTTGTAGAGATGGGGCCTCGTTATGTTGCCCATGCTGGTCTTGAACTTCTAGCCTCAAGCAATCCTCCTGCCTTGGCCTCCCAAAGTGCTGAGATTTCAGGCACAAGCCACTGTGCCCAGCCTAAACTCTGGCTTTGAATCACATTCTACCCAAGGAGGAACTCAAGCCTTCCTCACAGGCTTCTCCTGTGCCTGAAGACCACCACTAACTCCTTATCTGACCCCTTGGTTTCCTTGTGGGTTAAAGAAGAGGGCTGGGTCAGATGCCTGCTGCAGTCCTGGAACTCCACAGTTTACTTTGCTGCCTGGTACAGAACCACTTCCCCAAAGGTGGGTGCCTGAGATACCAGTCCCTGAATTCTAAAGCCCAGAGTGAACTTCAACAGCTGACCTCAGGAGCAAACACGCCAGAGGGGAAAGTTCACACAGCCTGGGAAAGGCAAAAACAGGATGAGAACTTGTGTCTCCTAATTTCCCATCTTTTGACTGGCTCTAAGCTTCCCCTGAGGGAGAGAAGGGATTACCTGGGACCTCTATTTTACAAATGAGTACAACAGCACCAAGGGTTCTATGCCTATTTCCGGGCAGAAGGCAGCTTTGGGATCCTGTTGATCATCGCCACTCACCGGAGGCCTGACACGAATAAGTCAGGCAGTAACCACTGGTTAGAATGAAATATGAGGGAGGGCTGGGAGCGGTGGCTCACGTCTGTAATCCCAACACTTTGGGAGGACGAGGCGGGCGGATCACTTGAGGTCAAGAGTTCGAGATCAGCCTGGCCAACATGGTGAAACCCAGTCTCTACTAAAAATACAAAAATCAGCCGGGTGTGCTGGCACTTGCCTGTAGTCCCAGCTACTTGGGAGGCTGAGGCATGAAAATCGCCCGAACCCAAGAGGCAGAGGTTGCAGTGAACCGAGATCTCACCACTGCCCTCCAGCCTGAGCGACAGAGCAAGACCAGATTGCTTGCTATGAGTTTGGCCAGGAAGCTGTCCTCTCTGGCCAGTTAGGCAATGTTCCAGCTCCAATATTCCAGCGCTGCCTGCAGCTAGCTGGGGGCTTTTGGGCAAGCCATTTCACATCTGTGGATTTCAGCCTCTTCGTTTGTAAAATGGAATTAGTCATTCCTGCGTTTAGAAGTTAGCAGGAGTTCACGTGCAGCAACAACTGGTAGAGGCCTTCACAAAAGAGCCGCTCAAGAAATGCGGGTTTTCTCGCTCCGGCCTTCCCACCACCCTTCCTTGCAGTGTCACGGTGGGAGCCAGCTGGGTGTCTCTCTCCTTTTCTCACGCTCACACAGGGCTGCTCCCAGCCCTGCCTTCTGAGCCAAAAAGGTGCTCAAGGGCAAATCACCTCCCTCCGTCAAAACGGGTTTAACCAGGCTAGAGTCAGTATTAGGAAGCCGTAAAGTCGCCCTGAGAGATGCGAAGGGGACCAGTAGCTAAGAGTGTAGGAGCCGCCCACCCCCGCCTCCAAGCCCTCCATTCCAGCGCAAGCTCGGGAAAGGTCTTGGAACGACTCCGGGAGGGAGAGTTACCTCCGGAGACGCCGTCCACGTGGATGTGCGGCCCCTGACGGGACGTGATGACCCGCTCACTCTTCCAAGTGCCAGCTCCACGGATCCCTTCCAGCTCCCCCTCCAGAATGCCGCGCAGCTGGGCCAACGCTGACTGTGCGCGGCAGCCGCGGGGCACTCCGAAGAGCGCGGCGCGCCAGGCGTTCCCAGCCCACATCGCTCCTACCTCGCCCGAGCGTCCCTGCCTGCCTGGGAGCCGTGCGCATCGCGGACGCAGCCTGGTCACGTGGCCGGGGGCCGGGCTCCAGCAGCCAATCGGAGCGAGGGGGGCTGACTTAACGAGTGGGAGGCGGGCCTAAGGTGGGTGGGCGGTGCCTGGCGGGATCCGCCAGGGACCAAGCGGCTTGACTTGTAAGTTGAGACTGCAGAGGTCCGGGTGGCAGAAGGGAGGGAAGGGGGCGGAGGAAGTCGCGTCAGGGCCCAGCCCACCAGACTCCCCACCGCATTCCCACGTACTCACCTCTCGGCCGGAAATGGGGTGCCCTCTGGACCCCAAAGGCAGAAGCCTAGAAGCCGGCAAAGGCACGTTCCGCAGCCTCCGGGACTAAGGATTCCTGGCTTCTGTCCAGCTCCTGTAACCCTCCCCCCATTCTCAGGTGCAAACGCCCCAGATGTCCCCACTGCCCGCCCGCCTAACCGCTCCGCATTCATCCCCCAGTCTTCAAAGTGAGGAAAAATACACCGCTCAGTTTCTCCCTTTTCCAATTTATTTTAAAGTTTTAAAAAGACAGCAAAATTTTCCCGGCACAAGTAACACTTGTTTAAAAAAGGCGGGGGGGGGGGGGGGAGGGGGACGCGCAAGTACGCGATTTTTCTATTTTATTAAAAATAAGAGAAGGACAACTGTACAGGTTTTTTCTCCCAGCTCCCGGGCGTGAAACTAAGTACTAACCCTAGATATGTATATATACACATACACACACATGCACACAGATCTAGCTCTGTAAAACTACTTAGCAAATCCCAAATCGACTGCAGTATGTCTTACTGTCCACTGCCCGCCCACTCCCCCTCCCCCTCCCCCAGCTACAACTACTTATAATAAAAGACTCAAATAAAAGAGATCGGGAGGTTTTAAGTGGCCGCAGCCCCACCAAACCAAGCAAAGACACCTCTTGTACAGGAGGAACAAAAATCCCAGAAGAAAAGTCTTCCTAGGACACAATCCATCGATTGCATGGAAAAATCCAAGTTTCAACAGGGCACACTGAGGCACTTGGCGGACTCCCCACCCTTCCCCTAAAGTTTTCACTCCGGTTTAACAAGAGAATTTTGCTGAAGCCACAAAGATCCTCCAATGGCTACATCCTAGCTGACTGGGACAAGCTATGGCTTCTCCCATCCAGCTGTCACTTGGACCCCACTCCCTTTCCCTAAGACAATAGGGAGACCGAAAGGGCAAACTAACAGAAATGAGAAGGAAACTGGGTTTGGGCCCCCACTGCTCACCACTGGGAGGTGAAAGTCAGCCCGGTGGCAGTTTTTTCCACCTGCTTCCTTTGCCGGCTGGCTGCTCCCTACCACCTCTCTCCTCCTGGCCAAAGGTTCTGAAACTCTCACAACGGGTGCCCAACTCAAAGAAAGCTCACTCACCCTAAAGATACTCCTGCTAACCTCACGATTCCTGGGTTCCCTTCTCATCTAGCCAGAACATACTGCCTTGTGTCTTCTCCCCACCCCCATCTACCTTCATGGCAAACAAACCAACAAAACACACAAGCCCCCCCCCCACCCCCGGCAAATCCCTAACCCGGTAAGTAGGTTAATAGCAAAACAAAATATAAGTACACTCTCATCATTATAGAGATTGGTTGTTGCTGTCCTTGCACAACTGGTTAAGGAAAAATGAATTATTCTGTAATTTCTGAAGAATCCAAATCCTGTCTCTTACAAAGTCAGAACAGAAGGATGCAAAAGGTGGTGGTGAGCATCAAGACAAAAAAGGAGAAAAGTATTTACAGAAAATAGGAGACAGGTGGGAGTGTCTGCAAGAAAAGACTTCATTGTCACTTCTTCTTGCCAGCCCTCTTGGCACTGGACTTTGCTTTGGGTTTCACTGGTTTGGCCTTCTTGGGCTTGGATGCCTTGACCGGCTTGGCTTTGACAGTCTTGGGTTTTTTGGCTTTCTTGGGCGTGGCAGCCAGCTTCTTCTTGGCCTTCTTGACTGGGGTGGCTTTGGGTTTCTTGGTTGGGGCTTTGGAGGCAGCCTTCTTGGGCTTGGATGCCTTCTTTGGCGTGGCTACCTTCTTGATTTCCTTCTTGGTCTTCTTGAAGGCCACTGACTTCTTGGGCTCGTCGCTCTTGGCTAGCCGGAAGGATCCCGACGCCCCCACCCCTTTGGTCTGCTTGAGGACACCGGTGGTGACCAGGCGCTTGATGGACAACTTGATCTGCGAGTCAGCGTTCTCACCCACCTTGTAGTGGCTCTTGATATACTTCTGGATGGACTGGCGCGAGGAGCCAGCGCGGTTCTTCTCCGCCTGGATGGCAGCCACGATCATATCTGAATACTTGGGGTGGTCTGTGGACTTCTTGGAGGCCTTGGCCCGCTTGGGCTTGGCCGCAGGGGCGGACGTGGAATTCTCGGTCATGGTGGCCTGTCTGGTCCGGCTGTTGAAGGCGCCTTCCAAAAGGCCAGCCCTCGTCGGAGGCTGAGCAAAACCTGCCTCGGGATCTGCTCTTGAGCCCCTGACTACCGGGCCAGTCCGGAGTGCGGCTCCCGGGGATGCGAGCGAGGAGTCGCTGCTTCTCCTTTCCAGCTGGGGTGTCGGGAGAGCTCGCTGAGCCGGCTCTGCGAGGCCCAGCCCCGCCGGTCTGTCGCTTGGTCTCGGCGCCGGGCTCTGGCTCTGGCTCTGGCTCTGGCTCTGGCTCTGGCTCTGCCTCTGCCTCTGCCTCCGCCTCCTCTGCCTCCCTTTTCCCAGCTCCGCGTCTGGCGCTTGGGCGGCGCATCCGGGTATTTAGCGGCGGCGGGCGGACCGCGGTGAGGACAGGGCTGCTGGCTGCCTGCTCCCGGCCCGGAATGGCGCTGCTCCGCCGCCATCTGTGTTTCTTCCGCCGAGCAAATCCGACCTTTCCCCCCGGCCCGGGCCTTCCCGCTCCCCGCCGCCGCCCGGGGCCGCTGCCTGGCTCCCTGGGCTTCCCCGCCGGGCGGCCCGCTGGCCCGGCCGCCGCCCCCCGCGCCCGCCACGCGCCCCAAACGGCGCCGAGGACCGCTGGTGCGCCGGCACATTTCCCCTTTGCGGGGGGCTGGCTCTGCGGGGCTAGGGAGCCCCGGTGTGGGAAACCCCCCGTAGCAAAGCTCTCCCCTGAGGCTACCGGGGGCTCCACTCCCGGCCCGCTGCGGGGTCCCCTAGCCCGGTGGAGCTGCCGGAAAGCGGCCCCAACTAACACACGCGGCCCCGAGCTAGGCGACTCCCAGCCGGGCCGAGCCGGGACAGGGGGGAGGGGTCGCTCCCCCGGGGTCCGGTCACCTCTCGGGGGTCACCCCGCCACCGGTCCCTCCACACCTCTACCCCTCTCTGTCCATGGGGCCCCCAAGGAAACTTTCCCTGGAAGAGTTGGAAGGGCACTTTCAAACTTTGTCCCTTCCCCCTCCTCTGCCGTCTCTCCCCCAGCGCGCCCCCCGACTTCTGCCTTGAGGTCCCCTCCTGAGGCCGAACCCCCAGTGCTGCCCGGACCCTCTGAGAGATGAGGAGGGGCTCCCGGGTGGCCTCTTCTCCTCAAAGACCCCTACATCTCCCATATACCCTAATCGGGAATTCGTTTATATGCTTCTCTTAGCCTGGAAGTTTTGGGGTGTCAGAAGCAGAACTCGCTGCCCCCATCCCTGAGGCCCAGCCTGAGGGTTCAGTCCCTGTCCCAAGGCTCCTTGAAGGCAATGTGGGGGCAGGGGGGGCGGTCCACAATGGAGAAGCTGCCCCAGAGGCTCTAAGCAGGGAAGGTCCTGGGGGCCCCTGTAATGAGGAGAGGCCCTGAGTGCTTTGGGGACTTGGGAAAGCGGGGCGCTGGGGTAGAGGTCGAGGAGGGGGTTGTATCCCTTGGGTTGTGACCTATCTTCGGAAAGTGTGCAGTTCAGAGAGCCGTGGCCGCGACCACCGCCATTTTGCTGGGAAGATGCGATGTCTTTGTTAAAATGCACACAGATTTTCCCGTGCTGCCTGGCAGGTGTAGACGAGGCGGACACGGGGCGCCACTGTCTGCAGGGAGTTCTGAAGCTCGAGGGGCTTTAGTGGCCCAGAGGCCAGCAGAAGGGACCTCAGAGACCCTAGGACCCCTTCTCTGCGGCCGACCTCCTACTCACGTGCCGGGTCCGCTTGGCAGCGGCCCTGGGCTGAGATTCTGCGACGCTTGCTCCCTGAGCCCCCCTCCCACAACCCCGCTTTTATTCCCTAAGCATAGAGGCCGGTCACTGTTCACTTAAACAATACCCTGGGAGTGGGAGTTTGTTGCTAGTCAAAATGATGAACGCATCCCGGTATGGTCCAAGAGCTGTTTGCAGACACAGTAGGCTACTGGGGAGGGGTAAAAGGGAGGGGTTCGAGGGTTTTGATGTTGGGGACGGGATCGTAGCTGCGTGGGTGTGGTAGGGCTCCTATTGGACCTGGGAGTCTCTGAAGCCAGGGCAAATTAATGGGTTTCCCCCGCACGCCAAGGGATGGATTAATCCAAATGATTAGGGGAGGAGGGGGGAGGGGGAGCCCAAGACTCGGTGTTAGATGCCTTCTCTCCGGGCTTATCTCCTTGGCACAGGCGGGGAAGGGAAGCAATGGGGGGTCAGGTTAGTTCAAAAGGTCAAGGTTCTTCTTTTGATGGTGTCAATTTCCCTTAAGTTTCGTCATTTGAAAACACAACATTCTGGTGGCTTTGTTTTGGTTATTTTCAAAGACAACTCGGGTTCCCATTAAGACCTGGTTGGGTTAATACGCACCCAAATAGCCACCCCCGTATCCGAGATGTTCCACCCTGAGAGCCCAGAGCCATGTCACCCCATCCCCCGCCCCAGATCCGTGCATGTCTTAAAGACTTGATGAATCCAATGACACGATGATGAATAATTTTATTTGCACAGTGCTTTACAGTTTGCACAGTGCTCCCCACCGGTTTCTGGATCCTTTGCGCCTCCTGCCTGTGATCACTATCCCCATCACCCCTATTTTACCGCGGAGGCCCGGGACTCAGAAGAATGGATTGGGGGCGGGGTACTGTGAGGCTCAGCTCCCTGACACCTGGGCCTTCATTTCATTTTGTAGCTCTCCTGTCCCTTCTCCCCGCCCATCCCAGCGACCTGTAAATTCCCGGAACTGAACCCAGGATTGGGGAAAGGGGTTGCCTCGGGTTGCAGGGGCTTCCAGCTAGTGGACACCCCTTCTCCCGTCAGGCGGCGAGATTCACCGCCCCTTCCCCTGTTCCAGGGAGTTGGAGGGGAAGGAAGGGGGTTCCTTGCGACTTGGGCGCAGAGGCCGAAGCCGAGGCGGGCAAGACGAGGAAAGACGGCCTCCAGATTGGCTTGGCCTTGCCTCGCCTCGCCTCGGGGACACTGCAGAGCCGGGGGGCTTCTTCACTCCCGCCAGAACCCGCCTGGGCACCGGGGCAGACGGCTCTCGGGTTTCCACCGGGCGCAGAGCCATCTTCCAGCTGGCCGACTGCGCAACCTCCCCCGCCCGCTTTAACGCGAGGCTCTTGAAACCCCAGGAACGGCGGAACCGCGGCAACTGCTCCTGGGAAATGTAGTCCCCGGTGCCGCGCCACCTGCCCGCGACCCTTGGCAGCCGCCGCGCCGCCTGGGCGTGGGAAGAGGGTCGGACAGCTGCTGTGCCGTGGCGCGGGGAGGGTCCAGGCCGTGCCGTGGCGCGGGGAGGATCCCCCCGCTGTCGCTCTCGGGCCTCAGTTCTTCCACCTGTCGGCTCTACCTGTCTCTGGGGTTAGTGAGACGGGGAAATGAATTCCTGCATGGAAAAGTATAAATCGCATTAGAATGCTAGGGGTCGTGTCCTTACTAATGGTTGGTTGTGTGTGTGTGCGCGCGCGCTCGTGCCTGAGCCCTTGGCACGTGACATCTCCACGTTACAGACAGGACGGCCCCATCTCCACCCCTATGTTTAATGACTTGCCCAGGGCTGATAGACTCCCTGTTCACTGCACCACTTGTGGTCTTGTGGCATTCTGGGCTTTGGAATCCTTTTTTTTTTTTTTTTTTTTTTTTTTTGAGACGGAGTCTCGCTGTGTCGCCCAGGCTGGAGTACAGTGGCCGGATCTCAGCTCACCGCAAGCCCCACCTCCCGGGTTTACGCCATTCTCCTGCCTCAGCCTCCCGAGTAGCTGGGACTACAGGCTCCCGCCACCTCGCCCGGCTAGTTTTTTGTATTTTTTAGTAGAGACGGGGTTTCACCGTGTTAGCCAGGATGGTCTCGATCTCCTGACCTCGTGATCCGCCCGTCTCGGCCTCCCAAAGTGCTGGGATTACAGGATTGAGCCACCGCGCCCGGCCTTTTTTTTTTTTTTTTTGAGACGGAGTCTCCTTCTGTTGCCCAGGCCACAGTGCAGTGGCGCGATCTCGGCTTACTGCAACCTCTGCCTCCCGGATTCAAGCAATTCTCTGCCTCAGCCTCCCGAATAGATAGGATTACAGGTGTCCACAACCATGCCCGGCTAATTTTTTGTATTTTTGGTAGAGACGGAGTTTCACCATCTTGGCCGGACTGGTCTTGAACTATCCTCGTGATCCACCGGCCTGGGCCTCCCAAAGTGCTGGGATCCCGGCTGGCTTTGGAATCCTAATGCATTCCTTAATATGTGCCGGGCACTGGGATGGGCGCTGGGATATAGCCATCAACCAAAGTGACAAGACAGCCCCTACCCTTGTGGAGCTGAGGTTCCCTGGAAAAGATAGATACACAGTAGACTACTGTAATCCCAGCACTTTGGGAGGCCGAAATGGGTGGATCACCTGAGGTCAGGAGTTTGCGACCAGTCTGGCCAACGTGGTGAAACCCTGTCTCTACTAAAAATACAAAAATTCGCCGGGCGTGGTCGCGGGCGCCTGTAATCCTAGCTACTTGGTAGAATGAGGCAGGAGAATCGCTTAAACCTGGGAGGCAGAGGTTGCAGTGAGCCAAGACCATGCCATTGCACTCCAGCCTGGGTGACAAGAACAAAACTCCAGCTCAAAAAAAAGAAAAAGTAAATTATATAGTATGCTGGAAAGTGGCAATTGCAGAGAAACAATTGGAGCAGGGTTTGGGGTGGGTATAGGCAGTGTCAAATGGTGGTGGTTTGCAATTGTATTTTTTGGTTTTTGTAGTTGTTTATTTGGGACGGAGTCTCACTCTGTTGCCCAGGCTGGAGTGTAGTGGCATGATCGCAGCTCACTGCAACCTCCACCTCCTGGGTTCAAGCAATTCTCCTGCCTCAGCCTCCCAAGTAGCTGGGTTTACAGGTGTGCGCCACCACTCTCGGCTAATTTTTTTTTTTTTTTTTGATATGGTGTCTCACTCTGTTGCCCAGGCTGGAGTGCAGTGCCACAAGCTCAGCTCACTGCAACCGCCGCCTCCCGGGTTCAAGCAATTCTCCTGCCTCAGCCTCCTGAGTAGCTGGGATTGCAGGCGCCCACCACCACACTCAGCTAATCTTTGTATTTTTAGTGGAGCGGGGTTTCACCATGTTGGCCAGGCTGGTCTCAAACTCCTGACCTCAAGCGATCCACCCACCTTGGCCTCCCACCAAAGTGCTGGGTTATAGGCATGAGACACCAAGCCCAGCCACTTGTTCTACTTTGTGCCCCTTGTCACTACTGAACTTGACTAGTCTAAAAAAAAAATGGTTCAGATGAACCCCACTACGCGGTATATATCCAAAAGAAAGGAAATCAGCATATTGAAGAGATATCTGCACTCCCATGGTCATTGCAGCACCATTCACAATAGCCAAAATATGGAGTCAACCCAAGCGCCCATCAATGGATGAATGGATGAAGAAAATGTGGTATATAAACAAAGGGAATATTATTCAGCCACCAATAAGAATGAAATCCTGTCGGCCGGGCGCGGTGGCTCAAGCCTGTAATCCCAGCACTTTGGGAGGCCGAGACGGGTGGATCACGAGGTCAGGAGATCGAGACCATCCTGGCTGACACGGTGAAACGCCGCCGTCTCTACTAAAAAAATACAAAAAACTAGCCGGGCGAGGTGGCAGGCGCCTGTAATCCCAGCTACTCGGGAGGCTGAGGCAGGAGAATGGCGGGAACCCGGGAGGCGGAGCTTGCAGTGAGCTGAGATCCGGCCACTGCACTCCAGCCCGGGCGGCAGAGCGAGACTCCGTCTCAAAAAAAAAAAAAAAAAAAAAAAAAAGAATGAAATCCTGTCGGCCAGGCGCGGTGGCTCACGCCTGTAATCCCAGCACTTTGGGAGGCCAAGATGGGCGGATCACGAGGTCAGGAGATCGAGACCATCCTGACTAACACGGTGAAACCCCGTCTCTACTAAAAATACAAAAATTAGCCGGGCGCGGTGGCGGGTGCCTGTAGTCCCAGCCACATGGGAGGCTGAGGCAGGAGAATGGCGTGAACCCGGGAGGCGGAGCTTGCAGTGAGTGGAGATCGTGCCACTGCACTCCAGCCTGGGAGACAGAGCGAGACTCCGTCTCAAAAAAAAAAAAAAGAATGAAATCCTGTCATTTGCAACAACACAGATGGAACTGAAGGTCATCATATTAACTGAAATAAGCCAGGCAGAGAAAGACAAATATTGCCTGTTCTCACTCGTATGTAGACGCTAAAAAAGTGGATCTTGGCCAGCCTAGTAACGTGGTGAAACCCCGGCTACTAAAAATATAAAACTTAGCCGGGCGTGGTGGCAGGTGCCTGTAATTCCAGTTACTTGGGAGGCTGAGGCAGGAGAATCACTTGAACCCAGGAGGTGGAGGTTGCACTGAGCCAAGATTGTGCCATTGCACTCTCCAACCTGGGCAACAGAGCGAGACTTCATCTTAAAAAAACAACAACAACAAAAAAAGTGGATCTCAGCCTGGCGTGGTGGCTCATGCCTCTAATCCCAGCATTTTGGGAGGCCAAGGTGGGTGGATCACCTGAGGTCGGGAGTTCAAGACCAGCCTGACCAACATGGAGAAACCCTGTCTCTACTAAAAATACAAAATTAGTTGGGCATGGTGGCACATGCCTGTAATCCCAGCTACTTGGAGGGCTGAGGCAGGAGAATTGTTTGAACTCAGGAGGCAGAGGTTGTGGTGAGCTGAGATCGCACCATTGCACTCCAGCCTGGGCAACAAGAGCAAAATTCTGTCTCAAAAAAAAAAAAAGGCCAGGTGCGGTGGCTCATGCCAGTAATCCCAACACTTTGGGAGGCTGAGGTGGGCGGATCACAAGGTCAGGAGATCGAGACCATCCTGGCTAACACAGTGAAACCCTGTCTCTACTAAAAACACAAAAAATTGGCCGGGCGCAGTGGCTCACGCCTGTAATCCCAGCACTTTGGGAGGCCGAGGCAGGCGGATCACAAGGTCAGGAGATCGAGACCATGGTGAAACCCCGTCTCTACTAAAAATACAAAAAAAATTAGCTGGGCGCGGTTGTGGGCGCCTGTAGTCCCAGCTACTCGGGAGGCTGAGGCAGGAGAATGGCGTGAACCCGGGAGGCGGAGCTTGCAGTGAGCCGAGATCGCGCCACTGCACTCCAGCCTGGGCGACAGAGCGAGACTCCGTCTCAAAAAAAAAAAACAAACAAACAAACAAAAAAAAAAACACAAAAAATTAGCCGGGCGTGGTGGTGCACACCTGTAGTCCCAGCTACTCAGGAGGCTGAGACAGGAGAATCGCTTGAACCTGGGAGGCGGAGGTTGCAGTGAGCTGAGATCACGTCACTGCACTCCAGCCTGGGTGACAGAGCGAGACTCTGTCTCAAAAAAAAAAAAAAAAAGTGGATCTCATGAAGATGGAGAGTAGATTGGTGGTTACCAGAGGCCAGGAAGGATAGCAAGGAGGGGAGGAAGAAGAGAAGCTGATCAATGGGTACAATATACAGTTAGCTAGAAGAAATAAGACATAGTGTTCCATAGATCAGTAGGGTGACTGCAGTTAACCATAACCCACTGTATACTTCAAAATAGTTACAGGAGAATAATTCACATGCTCCCAGCATAAAAAAAAAAGATAAATGTTTAAGGTGATGGATATCCCAATTCTTCTAATTTGGTCATTACGCTTTCTACTAATAAGCCGTCTTGTCACCCCTGTCTCAGGTGAGCGGCAACTATCTGAGGCCAGTAGCACAGGAATAAGAAGAATTTACCAAGACAGTTGTAGGTAAAGAAAGGCACATTTATTAGAGAAGGTGTGAAAATATGTTGGAGCCAGGAGCGATGGCTCATACCTGTAATCCCAGCACTTTGGGAGGCTGAGGCGGGCAGATCACCTGAGGTCAGGAGTTCGAGACCAGCCTGGCCAACATGGCACATCCATCTCTACTAAAAATACAGAAATTAGCCAGGCGTGGTGGCACATGCCTGTAGTCCCATCTACTTGGGAGGCTGAGGCAGGAGAATCGCTTGAGTCTGGGAGGCAGAGATTGCAGTGAGCAGAGACTGTGTCATTGCACTCCAGCCTGGGCGACATGGTAAGACCTTGTCTAAAAAAAAAGAAAAAAAGAAAAAGAAAAAGAAAATGCATTGCAAATTTGCAACAGGTAGCACAGCAGAGAAGGGGCTGTCTGCAAGGAGACAAAGGCTTGCTAGGGATGGTACAGGATGGTGCTTGTGCTGTATGCTGGAAGGGCTTTATGCAATTTTCTGTCAGCTGAGGTGCAGGAAGATTGTGAATTATTTGTGCAGGAGGGCATGTGTTCTGAAAGGCAGACTTAGAGCTTACCTGCTTTCTCTTTTTGCTTTCCCTCAATCCCACCGGTCCGACTTCCCCTCCCTAATTAGGACTCTGCAACCCTCTCTCATAGACCCTGTCCTTTCCTTCTTAGCACTTTTCACAAAATCGCACATTACAATGACAGCAGTGCCCATCTTCCCCACCGGAGACAGAGCCCCAAGAGGCAAGCACGTGTCTATTCCGTTCACACCCAGCACCCAGCAAGTAAATAACCAATCTGCACCTGCCTGGGCCTTTCCCACTTCCAAAGGGCTTTGACCTCCACACTATGAGTCAAGATTCACGCTCTGTGAGGAGGAAGGGGCAAACGGCAGGTGGAGGCACCCGAGGGGAAAGGAGCAAGGCTTGAGATAGAGTGAGATAGAGGCGGGGGTGAGGGTGAGGGAGAGGCGGGGAGCAGCAGATGGCCCCTCACTCAGGGATGGAGGGGCGACTGCGCTAGCCTGGGTGCTGGGTCCCCTCCTCTCAGCCCGGTCCTGTGATTCCTCTTAGAAACCTGCCAGAAACAGGGGCTCTCCCCTCCTCCTGTCCAGGCTAGGTGTCACTTAGATTCTCCAAACTGAAAAGCAATCAACATTTCAGGGCCCCAGGAATTTAACAGAGAGTACAGTCAATGGGGTTTTTTGCTTTCTTTTTTCTTTTTTTTAAATTTCAATTTTGGTGGGTATATAATAGATGTATATATTTAAGGGATACATGAGATTTTGTTTTGTTTTGTTTTGTTTTGTTTTTGAGATGGAGCCTTGCTCTGTTGCCCAGGCTGGCGGGCAGTGTCACGGTCTGGGCTCACTGTAACCTCCACCTCCTGGGTCAAGCGATTCTCCTGCCTCAGCCTCCTGAGCAGCTGGGATTACAGGCGCCTGCCACCAGCCCCTGGCTAATTTTAGTATTTTTAGTAGAGATGGGGTTTCGCCACGTTGGCCAGACTGGTCTCGAGCTCCTGACCTCAAGTGGTCTGCTCGCTTCGGCCTTGCAAAGTGCTGGGATTACAGGCATGAGCCACCACGCCTGGCCAGAGATGTTTTTTTTGTTTTTTTTGTTTTTTTTTTGAGACGGAGTCTCGCTCTGTCGCCCAGCCCAGGCTGGAGTGCAGTGGCGAGATCTCGGCTCACTACAAGCTCCGCCTCCCGGGTTCACGCCATTCTCCTGCCTCAGCCTCCCGAGTAGCTGGGACTACAGGCGCCCACAACTGCGCCCGGCTAATTTTTTATATTTTTAGTAGAGACGGGGTTTCACCGTGGTCTCGATCTCCTGACCTTGTGATCCGCCCGCCTCGGCCTCCCAAAGTGCTGGGATTACAGGTGTGAGCCACCGCGCCCGGCCTGGCCAGAGATGTTTTAATAGAGGCATGCAGTGTGAAATGAGCACAATGGGTTTTTACAGACATCCCCTCTTCCTTCCCCCACACTGCTGTGCAGCGACTGGACAGTGCTCCCCTGCCTCCAGCTCTCTGCCCAACACAGGATTTCTCTTAACACAGGAACAGCACTGGCCCTGAGTTGGGGGCCTCAGGTGGTTATATGTTGGATGTGGAGGGATTCTGCTCATATCCCCCAGCCCCAGCCCTATTATGCGATGGGTAACTGTGTGTGGGAGGCAGAAGAATAGCCCCTAAATATGACCACATCCTGATCCCTGAAACTTTAAAAAATGTTCCTTTAATGGCAAGGGAGAACGAAGGTTGCTAATCACCCAACCTGGAGATGGGAGATGATCCTGGATTATCAAGGCGTCCTGGTGGGCCCAGTGGAATCACAAGGATCTTTTTTTTTTTTTCTGAAACGGAGTTTCGCTCTTGTTGCCCAGGCTGAAGTGCAGTGGCACAATCTCAGCTCACTGCAACCTCCACCTCCTGGGTTCAAGCTATTCTCCTGCCTCAGCCTCCCGAGTAGCTGGGATTACAGGCATGCGCCATCACGCCTGACTAATTTTGTGTTTTTAGAAGAGATGGGGTTTCTCCACGTTGGTCAGGCTGGTCTCAAACTCCTGACCTCAGATGATCCGCCTGCCTCAGCCTCCCAAAGTGCTGGGATTACAGGCACGAGCCACCGCGCCCGGCCAAGGATCCTTAAATGGGAGAGAGGGAGGCAGAAGAGTCAGAATCAGAGATAATGTCCTCAGAAAGACCTGCCCACTACTGTTGACGATAGGATGGAAGGACCCATGAGCTCAGGAAAGCAGGCAGCTTCTGAAAGCCAGAAAAAAAGGCAAAAACCAGATTCTCCCTTAGAGCCTGCAGAAGGAATGCATACCTGCTGACGTGTTGATTTTAGTACAGTAAAACCCATTTTGGACTTCTGACCTCCAGCTCTGTAAGATAATAAACGTGTGTGTTTTAGCCACTAAGGGTAACTGGTTACAGCGGCAACAGGAAAAGAATCCACTATGGTTGATGGAGATTTGAGTTTTTTCCACTTTCTTCTTTTTTTATAGAGATGGGGTCTCACTATGTTGCCCAGGCTGGTCTCAAACTCCTAGGCTCAAGTGATCCACCTGCCTTGGCCTCCCAGAGTGCTGCAATTATAGGCATGAGCTGCTGTGCCTGGCCATTTCCAGTTTCTTGCTTTGCAGACAATGTCGCTGTGACTTTCCTACTGCAAGTGCCCTGGTGCAAAGGGGAAGGAGCTAGAAGTATACACAACTTCAGCATTACCAGGTAGTGCCATCTGCTTTCCAAACTGCACCTGCCCCGGGCTTCCATATGGACAATGGACTAGGGAAGGGAAGAAGAAGGCAGTGAAACCATTAGGGGCCATCTCAATGATCCAAGTTCTGAATTAAAGTGGTGGCCTTGGGGGTGGAAGGAAGAGGCAGATGTCAGAAATATTGAGGACGAGTCCTTGCTAAAAGGTTGGCTGTAGGGGGTGAGGGAGGAGATGGAACGACTCCCAGCCATCTGGAGCAGAAACAAAGATGGCGGGCCACGGCCTGGCACGGTGGCTCACGCCTGTAATCTCAGCACTTTGGGAGGCTGAGGCAGACAGGTCACTTGAGGTCAGGAGTTCGAGACCAGCCTGGTCAATATAGGTAGGTCAATATCCCTACCAAAAATACAAAAATAAGCTGGATGTGGTAGTGGGCGCCTGTAATCCCAGCTACTCTGGAAACTGAGGCAGGAGAATCGCTTGAACCCTGGGGGCAGAGGTTGCAGTGCACTGAGGTTGCACCACTGCACTCCAGCCTGGGCAACAGAGTGAGATTCTGTCTAAATAAATAAATAAATAAATAAAAACAACAACAACAAAAAAAAAAAAACAAAAAAACAGGCGGACACAGTGGCTCATATCTGTAATCCCAGCACTTTGGGAGACCAAGGCAGATGGAACACCTGAGTTCAGGAGTTCGAGACCAGCCCAGCCAACATGGTGAAACCCCGTCTCTACTAAAAAAATACAAAATTGGCCAGGCGCGATGGCTCAAGCCTGTAATCCCAGCACTTTGGGAGGCCGAGACGGGTGGATCACGAGGTCAGGAGATCGAGACCATCCTGGCTAATACGGTGAAACCCCGTCTCTACTAAAAAATACAAAAAACTAGCCGGGCGTGGTGGCGGGCGCCTGTGGTCTCAGCTACTCGGGAAGTTGAGGCAGGAGAATGGCGTAAACCCAGGAGGCGGAGCTTGCAGTGAGCTGAGATCCGGCCACTGCACTCTAGCCGGGGCGACAGAGAGAGACTCCGTCTCAAAAAAAAAAAAAAAAAAAAAAATTAGCCAGGCGTGATGGCACAGGCCTGTCGTCCCAGCTACTCGGGAAGCTGAGATGGGAGAATCACTTGAGCCAGGGAGATGGAGGCTGCAGTGAGCTGTGATCGCGTTACTGCACTCCAGCCTGGGTGAGACACAGCAAGACTCTGCCTCATAACAAAACAAAACAAAACAAAAAACAAAGATGGCTGGCCTTCTTCTGTCCTGCCCTGGCCACTAGCTGTCCTGGTCCCCCCTCCACTTAACAGCCTCACCCTGTGGAGGCTGACCTCTCACCTGTTTCTCCCAAGTTAGGAAAACCCATCCCATGTGGGTTAGAAGTCAAATGAACAGAAAGACAAACACACATTTCCAGACAAAGAAATAAAAATGCAGGTGACAGTTTAACAGTTAAACTTTAACTGATCTAACTGAACTAAACCTTAACTAATTTCCAAGTCTGTTTTTGTGTTTCTTTTTTTTTCTTTTTTTTTTTTTTTTTTTGAGACGGAGTCTTGCTCTGTCGCCCGGGCTGGAGTGCAGTGGCGCGATCTCAGCTCACTGCAAGCTCCGCCTCCCGGGTTTACGCCATTCTCCTGCCTCAGCCTCCCGAATAGCTGGGACCACAGGCGCCCACCACCTCGCCCGGCTAGTTTTTTGTATTTTTTTTTTAGTAGAGACGGGGTTTCACCGTGTTCGCCAGGATGGTCTCGATCTCCTGACCTCGTGATCCGCCCGTCTCGGCCTCCCAAAGTGCTGGGATTACAGGCTTGAGCCACCGCGCCCGGCCGTTTGTGTTTCTTAAGACACGGTCTTCTCTGTGGCCCAGGCCAGAGTGCAATTATGGCTATTGCAGCTTTGAGCTCCAGGGCTCAATCGATCCTCTTACCTCAGCCTCCCAAATAGCTGGGACTACAGGCACATGCCACCACGCCAAAAATACTCATTTTGGTATTTTTTGTAGAGACAGTGTTTCACCATGTCGCCCAGCTTTGTCTCAAACTCTTGGGCTCAAGCAATCCTCCTACCTTGGCCTCCCAAAGTGTTGGGATTACAGGTATGAGCCATTTCCAAGTTTTAAAGCAACAGAAGATATCACCATGGCACAGACTGAGGGTTTTGACCCCACAGACATAGTTTAGCCTCCTGCATGGACAGCGTCCTTTGGAAGGCCATGAGGCTCTCACATAGGAGAGGAGGCTGCATGTGCAGACCTGGAAAATGTCTATGATATATTAATTGACAAAAGGAAGCTAAGAAAAATATGAGGGGACCTCATTTTTATAAAATAGGGATATTAGAGAACTACATACAGATATATATTAGTAGTTCCCATTTATCGAGCAGTTACTATCTGCCCACACGGTGCTAAGTGATCTATCCATAGGTGTTACCACATTTGGTCTTTTGCTGTTGTTATTACTTCATTTGACAGGTGGGGAAGGAACTTACCTGAAGCAGTCTAATTCCATGCTCTTTTTTTTTTTTTTTTTTTTGGAGATGGAGTTTTGCTCTCATTGCCCAGGCTGGAGTGCAATGGCATGGTCTCAGCCCACTGCAACCTCCACTTCCCATGTTCAAGTGATCCTCCTGTCTCAGCCTCCCAAGTAGCTGGGATTACAGGTGTCCACCACCACGCCTGGCTAATTTTTCTATTTTTAGTAGAGATGGGGTTTCACCATATTGGCCAGGCTGGTCTTGAACTCCTGACCTCAGGTGATCCACCAGCCTCTACCTCCCAAAGTTCTGGGATTACAAGTGTGAACCACTGCGCCTGGATTTTGGTTGTTGTTGTTGTTGTTGTTTATTTGTTTTTGACACAGGGTGTCACTCTGTCGCCAAGGCTGAAACACAAATCATGGCTCACTGCAACCTTGAACTCCTGGGCTCAAGTGATCCTCCTGCCTCAGCCTCCCGAGTAGCTGGGGCCACAGGTGCGCATCACCATGGTCAGCTAATTTTTTAAATTTCTGTAGAGATAGGGCCTCACTATATTGCGTAGGCTGGTCTCGAACTCCTGGCCTCAAGTGGTCCTCCCACCTTGGCCTCCCAAAGTTCTGGGATTATAGGCAAGTCCATGCTCTTAATCAACTCTCAAAACTGCCTTTCTCTCTTTTTTTTTTTTTTTTTTTGAGACGGAGTCTTGCTCTGTCCCCCAGGCTGGAGTGCAGTGGCCGGATCTCAGCTCACTGCAAGCTCCTCCTCTCGGGTTCACGCCATTCTCCTGCCTCAGCCTCCCGAGTAGCTGGGACTACAGGCGCCCGCCACTTCGCCCGGCTAGTTTTTTGTATTTTTTAGTAGAGACGGGGTTTCACCGTGTTAGCCAGGATGGTCTCGATCTCCTGACCTCGTGATCCGCCCGTCTCGGCCTCCCAAAGTGCTGGGATTACAGGCTTGAGCCACCGCGCCCGGCCAAAACTGCCTTTCTCTTAACCTGGGAAGAAGTGGGGAAATTTGTGGCCAGCCTGGGGACCACCAGGAGGAATGAGATTGGGCCCCAGTTCCTCTCTCCTGGTAGGATTAGTTGCCATCTTACCTACCAGGACAGTCCTGTCCAGCTGGCAGAGAGGACACTCATGCCTCAAAGGAAATAACTCACTCCATGGGAAGTGGATGTGGACAAGTGACCCAAGCTCAGTGCCAGAGGCCAGGCATTGGTGAGGGACACAGGTGCCATGTGTGGTTTAGGCTGAAAGTCCTGCTGAACCTGCCCACTCTGGTGTCATTTTCTTTTTCTTTATTTTCTTTTCTTTTTTCTTTTTTTTTTTTTTTTTGAGATGGAGTCTCGCTCTGTCGCCCGGGCTGGAGTGCAGTGGCCGGATCTCAGCTCACTGCAAGCTCCGCCTCCCGGGTTTACGCCATTCTCCTGCCTCAGCCTCCCAAGTAGCTGGGACTACAGGCGCCCGCCACCTCGCCCGGCTAGTTTTTTGTATTTTTTAGTAGAGACGGGGTTTCACCGGGTTAGCCAGGATGGTCTCGATTTCCTGACCTCGTGATCCGCCCGTCTCGGCCTCCCAAAGTGCTGGGATTACAGGCTTGAGCCACCGCGCCCGGCCTCTTTTTTTTTTTTTTTGAGGTAGAGTCTGGGTCTGTCATCCAGGCTGGAGTGCAGTGGCGTAATCTCGATCTCGGCTCACTGCAACCTCCTCCTCCCAGGTTCAAGTGATTCTCTTGCCTCAGCCTCCAAGTAGCCATGATTACAGGCACGTGCCGCCATGCTCGGCTAATTTTTTTTTTTTTTTTTTTTTTTTTTTGAGATGGAGTTAAGCGCTTGTTGCCCAGGCTGGAGTGCAATAGCGTGATCTCGGCTCACTGCAACCTCTGCCCCCCAGGTTCAAGCAATTCTCCTGCCTCAGCCTCCTGAGTAGCTGGGATTACAGGCATGCACCACTACGCCTGGCTAATTTTGTATTTTTAGGAGAGGCGGGGTTTCACCACGTTGGTCAGGCTGGTTTCAAACTCCCAACCTCAGGTGATCTGCTCACCTCGGCCTCCCAAAGTGCTGGGATTACAGGTGTGAGCCACTGCACCTGGCCTAAGTTTTGTATTTTTAGTAGAGATTGGGTTTCACCATATTGGCCAGGCTGGTCTCGAACTTCTGACCTCAAGCGATCCACCTCCCTCAGCCTCCCAAAGTGCTAAGATTATAGGTGTGAGCCATTGCGCCTGGCTTGGCATCATTTTCCTTTCAGGGAGCTGAGCTCGTGGAATGAACTGAGAGGACTGTAACCCTGGAGCCCACGCAGTGCACCACTAGGCTTTGCAGAATAGGATTGGCCTCCTTTGGACAGAGTGAGCCCCTGGGATTCTCAGACTATTCTGGAAGAGACCTCAAGAGGGAGATGCTGGGCTTCTTAACAATAAATACATGAGGATGCAGGAGAGATTGGTTAAAAAAGCAGCCGCAGCACTGTGGCTAGGGTTGTTCTCCAAGCTGGTTAAGTGGCCCATGAGTACATGTACATGTGTGAACACTCCATGTTAATAGTAATGTTTTCTCTGAGAAATGGATTTGGGTGACAGTGCGCTGTTATTTTTTAGTTTATACAGGTCTATACTGTTTTAGTTTATAAACAAGAAGCGTGGTTTTTTGTTTTTTTTTTTTGAGACTGCATCTCGCTTTGTCGCCCAGGCTGGAGTGCAGTGGCACGATCTCGGCTCACTGTGATCTCTGCCTCCCAGTTCAAGTGATTCTCCAGCCTCAGCCTCCCAAGTAGCTGGGATTACAGGCCCCTGCCACCACGCCCTGCCAGTTTTTGTATTTTTAGTAGAGACAGGTTTTCACCATGTTGGCCAGGCTGCTCTTGAACTCCTGACCTCAAGTGATCTGCCAGCCGTGGCCTCCCAAAGTGTTGGGGTTACAGGCGTGAGCCACCGCGCTCGGCCACGTGTATTACTTTTTTTTTTTTTTTGAAGACAGGGTCTCTCTCACTCTAGTTGCCCAGTCTGGAGTGCAGTGTCTTGGCTCACTGCAGCCTCTACCTCCCAGGCTCAGGAGATTCTCACACCTTAGCCTGCCGAATAGTTAGGACTTACAGGCATGCGCCACCACGCCTGGCTAATTTTTTGTATTTTTAGTAGAGACAGGAGTTTCACCATGTTGCCAATTGCGCGATCTCAGCCCACTGCAACCTTAAGTTCCCATGTTCAAGCAATCCTCCTGTCTCAGCCTCTCAAGTAGTTGGGATTACAGGTGCCCACCACCACACCTGGCTAATTTTTGTAATTTTAGTAGAGACAGAGTTTCTCAGAGTTTGGGGTTTCTCTTGAACTCCGGAACTCAAGTGATCCACCTGCTCAGGCCTCCCAGAGTGCTGGGATTATAGGCGTGAGTCACCATGCCTGGCCTGATAAGCGTGTATTACTTTTGTAATAAAGAAAGAACCTTCATAATATTAGAAACATACATGTGATGAAAATTCAAAATATTCCAGGCACGGTGGTTCATGCCTGTAATCCCAGCACTTTGGGAGGCCGAGGCGGGTGGATCACGAGGTCAAGAGAGCGAGACTATCCTGGCCAACATGGTGAAACCCCGTCTTTACCAAAACTACAAAAATTAGCCAGGTGTGGTGGCAGACGCCTGTAATCCCAGCTACTTGGGAGGCTGAGGCAGGAGAATCGCTTGAACCCGGGAGGTGGAGGTTGCAGTGAGCCGAGAGATCTTGCCACTACTGCACTCCACCCTGGGCAACAGAACAACACTCTGTCTAAAAAAAAAAAAAAAAAAAAAAGAGCAAGGGTCTCCAACGACCTCACAGGAACCACTGAGGAACTTTGAATATGGATCGCATAGTAGATGGTGCTGTATCCTAGGTTCCATTTCCAGAGTGTGTGCACTGGATTATGGGCATGCAGACCAATGTCCTTTTACTCGACAGATGTCCACCAAAGAATCAAGAGTGAGGGTCCTGGTGTCTGAAACTCAAATCATTCAGCAAAACGTACGGGTTTAGACATCGATGTAGATTTCTAGATCAGAACATATGCAGGCATCACTGTCAACAGAGAGCATATGAGAGAAAGTAACGGCGGCAGAATGTTAACAATTGGTGGACCTGAGCGAAGAATATATGGGATATTTATGGTGCCATTCTTGCAGCTCATCTGTAGGCCTGAACATTTTCAGGGTAAGTTGGAGGAAAAGTGTTCAAGGCCAAGTGAGTTGTGGCAAGGCCCTTTCTCAGGTGCACGCCTGAGCAGGGGAGGCAGGGCTGTGGCAGTTTGGTGAGGCTGCCCCCACTCTGCTCCTGGAAACCACTCAAATCTGCTCTTGCACTCCCCTGGCCTTAGAGCTCTATTCCCCCAGCACTTCCAGGCTGAGACCTTTTGCAGGCCTTCCCCCTGGTGGGCTCATGCCACACACCACCTGCCCTACTCATGAAGTCTCACTCTGTTGCCCAGTGGTACCATCTCAGCTCACTGCAACCTCCACCTCCCAGGTTCTAGTGATTCTTCTGCCTCAGCCTCCCAAGTAGCTGTGACTACAGCCACGTGTCATCACGCCAGGCTATTTTTAGTAGAAACGACCCTACATCATGTTGGTGAGGCTGGTTTCGAACTCTTGACCTCAAGCCATCCGCCCACCTCAGCCTCCCAAAGTGCTGGGATTATAGGCATGAGCCACCATGCTCAGTCTATGCCTACTTTTAGTTACATGTAATTTAAGGGGGCAGGTTACTCTGAAATTTCTAGAAAAAGGGTGATTTCCAAGTTATTGCCCTAGAAAGGCACAGTCACTTCCGGGCGGTGCCATGGCAATGGTAAACTGTCATGGTGCTGGTGGGTGTGTCTTATGGAGAGGTGCTTTGTGCCTCTTCCGTGTTTCAGCTGGTCTTCAGTCTGGTCTGGAGTTGAGTTCTGCCACCCGTCTCACTACTTCTCACCCCACTCAGATCCTTTAGCCAATCTCTTCTGCTTGACCCCCTTTCCCACATCAGGTCCAGTATGAGACCAAACCCAGATGCGGGTGCCAGAGCCTGGCACTCACGCCGGAGTTGTGACAAGCAGCTGGAGTCCCACCCCCTGCTGTGCCTATGATCTTACACTGTTCTGGGCCTGTTCCCTCTCTGGACCTGCCCTCCCATCTTCCTAATACTCTTGGTTTGTGTCCTCCAGCCACGGGCAACCACAGCCAGGGAGGTCATGGAAGCCCCAGCAGGTGAGAGTCTCCCAGGAGAGTCCCCGAGGTCCCCATCCCACACCCGAGGCCCTGCTCCTGCGTCTCAGTGGAGGCCCACCGACTGAGTGCCCAGGAAAGCCCTGGGGTACACAGAGGGTGTGGGGGAAGATTGTTTGCTTTTTCAAAAAGCAGTGACACCCAACGTCAACATTACCTGTTTTCTTGACTTTGGGACATGTGCCTGCTTCAGCCACCCGAGTAGCTGGGATTACAGGCACGAGTCACTACACCCGGCTAATTTTGTATTTTTAGTACAGACAGGTTTCTCCATGTCATCAGGCTGGTCTCAAACTCCCGACCTCAGGGTGGCAAATCACAAGGTCAGGAGTTCAAGACCAGCCTGGCCAACATGGTGAAACCCCACCTCTACTAAAAATACAAAAAATCAGCTGTGCGTGGTGGTGGTCACCTGTAATCCCAGCTACTCGGGAAGCTGAGGCAGGAGAATCACTTGAACCCAGGAGGCGGAGGTTGCAGTGAGCCAAGATCGCACCACTGCACTCCAGCCCAGGGAACAGTGCGAGACTCCATCTCAACAGCAACAGCAACAAAAAAGACTGAGGTGAGGCCACGCATGGTGGCTCACACCTGTAATCCCAGCACTTTGGTAAGCCGAGGTGGGCAGCTCATTTGAGGTCAAGAGTTTGAGATCAGCCTGGCCAACATGGTAAAATCCCATCTCTACTAAAAATACAAAAATTTGCTGGGTATGGTGGCGCATGCCAGTAATCCCAGTTACTCAGGAGACTGAGGCAGGAAAATCGCTTGAACCCGGCAGGTGGAGGAGGTCGCATCACTGCATTGTAGCCTGGGCGACAGAGCAAGACTCTGTCTCAAAAAAAAAAAAAAAAAAAAAGAAAAGAAAAAGAGAAAAAAGAAAAAAAAGAAAGACTGAGGTGGGAGGATCGGTTGAGCTTGGGAGATCGAGGCTGCGGTGAGACATGTTCACACCGCTGCACTCTAGCCTGGACAATAAAGCAAGACCCTGTCTCTCAAAAACCAAAACAAAAAAAGAAATAAAGAAAATAGATGCATCTTGAGATTATCTGTTCGGTCTTTGGTCTCCCCTGTGGGCTCTGTTTCACATGGATGGGCAGATGGGGCTCGTGTCTGATTTGCCTTTGTTCCCAAAACTCAGCCCAAGTTCTGGCCAAAAGTGGTCATCAGTAAGTGAATTAGGATGTGATTGGCTGTGAGTGACAATACCAGTAGCTTAAACAAACAAGAAAGGTGTCTATTTAAATTACCCAGAAAAGATCTGAAGGGAAGGGCCCTAGGCTGAGCCATAATGTAGCCATTCTGCCTCAGTCTCCTGAGTAGCTGGGATTACAGGCATGCACCACCACGCTCAGCTAATTTTTGTATTTTCAATAGAGACAAGGTTTCCCCATGTTGTTCAGGCTGGTCTTGAACTCCTGACCCCACGTGATCCACTGGCCTCAGTCTCCCAAAGTGCTGGGATTACAGGTGTGGGCCACGGAGCCCAGTTACAATTTTTTTTTTTTAAGTGGATTTCTTATATCTTTTTGTTTGTTTTTGAGATGGAGTCTCACTCTGTTGCCCAGGCTGGAGTGCGATGGCTCAATCTCGGTTCACTGCAACCTCTGTCTCCTGGATTCAAGTGATTCTCCTGCCTCAGTCTTCTGAGTAGCTGGGATTACAGGCACCTGCCACCAAGCCTGGCTACATTCTTTCGTATTTTTGGTAGAGACGGGGTTTCACCATGTTAGCCAGGCTGGTCTCGAACTCCTGACCTCAGGTGATCCACCTGCCTTGCCCTCCCAAAGTGCTGGGATTACAGCCTGAGCCACCATGCCCAGCTACACTTTATTTATTTATTTATTTATTTATTTATTTTTGAGCGGACTCCTTTTTTTTTTTAGACAGAGTCTCGCTCTCACCCAGGCTGGAGTGCAGTGGCCCGATCTTGGCTCGCTGCAAGCTCCGCCTCCCAGGTTCACGCCATTCTCCTGCCTCAGTGTCCCGAGTAGCTACAGGCGCCACCACCACACCCAGCTAATTTTTTTCTATTTTAGTAGAGACAGGGTTTCACTGTGTTAGCCAGGATGGTCTTGATCTCCTGACCTCCTGATCCGCCCGCCTCAGCCTCCCAAAGTGCTGGGATTATAGGTGTAAGCCACCGCAACTGGCCTCACCTCAGCCTTTCCAGTAGCTGAGACCACAGCTGCACCACCGTGCCCAGCGAATTAAAAACAAACAAAAAACCTCTTCTACAGATGAGATTTCACTATGTTCCCCAGGCCGGTCTTGAACTCCTGGCCTCAAGCAGTCCTCCCACCTTGGACTCCCAAAGTGCGGGGATTACAGGCATGAGCCACAGAGCCGGCCTGTAACAAGACTGAAGGGAGGCCCATCTCATGCATGAGCATGAAAGCCCAGTCATCACGCTTATGAACTACAAAAGGATCATACAGCAAACACTGACTGAACATTGCCCTTGGTACTCCACAGGTACTGTCTCATATAACCCTCACCATGTCCCTGTCATTTTCTCCACGTAAGAGGTGAGTGAACTGAGGCCCAGAGAGGTTGAGAGACATAAGTGGGTCACACAGGTAGCCGGCAGGCTGTCTGCTGTGCACGTGGGGGGCCCAGACAGGCATGCGCATGGGCTGTGTATGTAAGCAGCAGTGTATAGAAGGAGCAGCTGTGAGCGCAGGTGTTCATGAGAGCATCTACTGCTCTGTTTACGTGGTGTGGACGTGGGTGTGCCCAGCATTTTTTTACAGAGTCTTGGCAGGCTCTGCTTCCCCACCCTGGAGCACCCTCTCTCTTTTGGTCCCCTGATTATGCCTATTTATCTTTGAAGATTCAGTGCAGGCGTCACCTGTGCTGTGCAGCCTTCCCTGGCTCCTCTGGCTGAGTCAGTTGCATCAGCTCTCCCTGGCGTTGCTGTCTCTCCCCTTGCCCTTGCAGGGTGAGCGCAGGGACAGGGTGTGTCCCTTCATGTCTGTGTCACTCAGGTGCCTGGAACAGGCTTGACCAGGATATTAACAGGAATAACAGCTGCTACTAGGACTCAGTGGGCCTGGCCACGCTCAGGGCCTCACTTAATCTCATTTCTTCATCTCATCTCAGGTGAGGAAGTGAATTTCCAGGGAGGATCATTGATTGAAGCAGGTGCATGGCAGAGCCGGACAGTGAGCCCTGAGTTTGGTGCCAGCCCTGCCACTCCCATACCATGCCCCATTCAGGACTATTATTTTTTAAAACTTTATTTTGGAATAGATATCACATGCACGTGAGAAATAGTGCAGAACATATGATAGCATTTAACACTGAGATGTGTTCTACCACCCCTGTCCCCTGGCCTTCTGGCTCCCTCCCCAAGGAGGGAACCACTGTTCCCAGGGTCTTGTGTGTCCAGGGCCCCTTCACACTGGGTTCCCTCACCCTGGATGTGTGTGAGCACAAACATATGTGTGCAAATCCTTCTGGAGAGGTTTAAGCATGAATAAACACAGATGCAAATCTGTACAGGACACATTTTCTTTCTTTCTTTCTTTTTTTTTTGATATAGAGTTTTGCTCTCGTCACCCAGGCTGGAGTTCAATGGCATGACCTAGGCTCACTGCAACCTCCGCTTTCCAGGTTCAAGTGATTTTTGTGCCTCAGCCTCCCGAGTAGCTGGGATTACAGGCGCTACTTGCCACCACGCCTGGCTAATTTCTGTATTTTTAGTAGAGATGGGGTTTCACCATGCTGGCCAGACTCGTCTCAAACTCCTGACATCAGGTGATTCCCTTGTCTCGGCCTCCCAAAGTGCTGGGATTATAGGTATGAGCCACGGCGCCTGGCCCACTTCCTTCTTCTAATGCTGGAATGAATGTTCCTGTCGACTTTCAGACCCACTTGGCCAGTGCAGCCAGCTGCTCTGCTCTTGAGTGAGGACACAGCCACATGGGGGCAGCTGGAATGTGGTTCTGGAGATGCCACAGTTGAAGTCACAGCTAGTGGATGACACAGACTTTCAGCAACTGAATGAGTGAAGAGGGGAGAGACTGCGTGAGATTGGAGTTGGGTTGTGGGGACACCCTGGGCGTGGAGCCAGGGACACCTATAAACCTGTCTTCCTCAGGAGATCGTGAGAATCTGCTGGAGTCCAGAGGGTCAGGGCCAGCCAGGTCCCTGTGAAGTTCTCTCTGTAGCGCCTCCCAACCCCCCGCATCAGTGTATCCATGTCACGCTGCTGAGTCCAGAGGGCAGGTCCACCATCTGTCACCTTTCACACACACTTGGCCAGTGCAGTCAGCTGCCCCGCCCTGAGAGAGGACACAACCACACGGGAGCAGCTGGGATATGGCTCTGGAGATGCCACAGTCGGAGTCCCAGGGCCAGTGGATGGCCAAGCCAGGTGACCAACTTGAAGACGCAGGCTCCTCCCCTTCCTCCGGCCTGGTTGAGTCCTGGCCTTGAGAAGCCGCAAGGAGCTAACAGAGCGGGAGACCGACTGGGGCCAGGATGGCCAGAGCTAGGGAGGGGCTGGCCTGGGAGTTCCGGGCAAGGAGCAGCCTGTGCAAGAGCTCAGGGGCTCTGGAAAGAAAGTGTGGTTGGCAGCCCCCGGGACGCAGGCAATGAAGCTGGAGCTGTGGGGTGGTGACAGGGCAAGGGCCAGCCAAGCACACAGGCACCCCGAAACCCCTCCTGCCCTTTGCAGGGGGATCTAGCCTTTCTGGGCCATTTAAGAATAAACTGTTGCCCTGCTTTACTAGGGAAACTGAGGCAGCAGTGTGGGGGTGGCTCCATATTGAGGCCTCCTCACGTGGCCTCCACATGGGGCTCATTCAAGTCAGCCTCACCAAGGTACACCCAGACCTCCCCCCATGCCTACCCTACCCCCAAGCAGGGGGACCCAAGGCACCCGGTCCCCAGGCAGTCTCCAATGAGAAGACCTGGGTCAGCTCAGGGGGCCACCTGGGCTGTGAGACCAACTGACCTGGACGTCACCTCATTGTGCTGCTGAGTCCCGGCCCCCTACCGGGGACAACTGTACCACCTCCCTCATCAGGCTGTTCTGGGAATTAAAGGAGCTTGTGAGTGAAATGCTTGTTCCAGGGTCCAGCCCACAGTAAGTGCTCAGCAAAAAAAAAGGTATCATGACTGTTAGGGAGGCAGCCTGGGTAGGGAGGGGATTTGGGCTCTAGAGTCAGACCTGCTGGGATGTGAGTCACTAAATTATTGCCCTTGGGTAAGTCATGTCCTTCTCTGAGCCTCAGTTTCCTCCTATAACAAGGGGAGAGCAAGAAGTACTTCAAGGGGTTGTTGTGGGCATTAAAAGGTTTGCCTTCCATAATGTGTGCTCGTGGCGGAAGCTCCATCAAAGTCAAGTCCCCTTGTAAAGTACTGTGGGACGCTGGGATGACAGGGGTGACTCACAGTTAAATCCTGACCCTTTCGTGGACCGGGAACTGCCATTAGCCTCCAGCCTTTCAGGATGGCTGCAGGGCTTCCCAGTGGGTTTATGGGGACATCCAGTCCCTTGCCATTTGGTGTAGAGCTGAGGCTGTGGCTGTTTCCTGCCTCGAGGGTGCCTGACTCAGTGGTCATTCACTTCCAGTCAGTCAGTCAGTCAATCAACAAACATCCCTCGGAGACAGACACCAGTGCTCTGTACTGGGCACTGGGGACACAGAAGTGATTCACAGCTGGTCCCTGGCCTCAGGGGACTCACAGTCTGGGGGAACCACAAGGAAAAAACATGTCAAGTTCCAAGTACTGGGGGATCCAGAGCAGGCTTCCAGCCTCATCTAGGGGATCTGGGAGGGCTTCCTGGAGGTGGCAAATGATGACTGATCTGAGTCCTGAGTCTTAGGGGGTCTGCCAGGGGAGGGGGTGGGAGTGGAAAGTGCATGCGGGGGGACAGCAGTGAGGATGGAAGAGTGCGCTACTGCTCCGTCATGCAGGGGAAGCCTGGAGCCTAGGGGACCCAAAGGGGTAGAGAAAGGAGACCACGGCAGACAGAGGGGCTTGTGTGCCAGAACTCCATCCTCAGGGAACAGGGAGTCAGGGCAGAGATTCACAGAGGGGAGCAACATGGCCGCTCCCAGTTTTAGAAAGCCCCTGCTGCAGGTGTGCGGATTGGACAGGAGGGAAAACCCGTCTGGGAACCAGGGACGAGGCAAGCAGGGCAGGGGCATGGGGCCCAGGAGCAGCAGCAGCCAAGAGAGGGAAGGGGGACCGGCCAGGGCTTGGTGGGGGTAGGGGAAGTCGGGCAGGACCCAGTGGCCACGTCAAACCCTCCTGGACTGCCCGCTGCCCCTGACCTGCTGGGGTCCTGGGTGGTGCTGGGGCAAGATGTTGAGAGCTCTTTCATAGCACAATTCTGCCAGTGGATCTACTGTGGAACCACCAGAGGGCCTGGCTTTGTGCCTGGCAGCACATCCTCCCCAACCCCAAGAGAAAGGAAGCCCTGAAAAGTGACGTGTGGGCACCTACCAACCTAGGAGGGAGGGGTCACGATTCTCACAGGCCATGGAACTGGGGCTTGGCCAAGTGGAGCCAGATCTCCTGAGGACTGTGGGGGCAGCAACATCCAACGAATACTAAAGCAGCTCCAGACCGGGCACCGTGGCTCACACCTGTCATCCCAGCACTTTGGGAGTCCAAGGCAGGCGGATTACGAGGTCAGGAGATCGAGACCATCCTGGCCAACATGGTGAAACTCCAACTCTACTAAAAATACAAAAATTAGCCAGGTGTGGTGGTGCATGCCTGTAATCCCAGCACTTTGGAAGTTCAAGGCAGGCGGATCACGAGGTCAGGAGATCGAGACCATCCTGGCCAACATGATGAAACTCCATCTCTACTAAAAATACAAGAATTAGCCAGGCATAGTGGTGCATGCTTGTAATCCCAGCTACTCGGGAGGCTGAGGAAAGAGAATTGCTTGAACCCGGGTGGCAGAGGTTGCAGTGAGCCGAGATTGCACCACTGCACTCCAGCCTTGCGACAGAGTGAGACTCCGTCTCAAAAATAAATAAATAAATAAAATAAAAATAAAGCAGCTCCCTTATTCCGGCCCTGTGCCACATTTTTGACATGCACCTTTTTTTTTTTTTTGAGACAGTTTCACTGTGTCACCCAGGCTGGAGTGCAGTGGCGCAATCTCGGCTCACTGCAACCTCCGCCTCCTGGGTTCAAGGGATTCTCCTGCCTCAGCCTCCCAAGTTGCTGGGATCACAGGCATGCGCCACCATGCCTGGCTAAGTTTTGCGTTTTTAGTAGAGACCGGGTTTCACCATGTTGGCCAGGCTGGTCTTAAACTCCTGGCCTCAGGTGATCCACCTGCCTCAGCCTCCCAAAGTGCTGGGATTACAGGTGTGAAGCACCGCACCCGGCGACATGCACCTTTTCATCTACTCCTTACAACAGCAGAACAGCAGCACATCACAATAGTCTTAACAGCTCACATGTGCCTTGCACTTACCTCAGTCCCAGGCACCCTCTCAGCACTTCACACGCATGAGCTCATTTCTCATTTTCATAATACTTCTGGGAAGGAGGTACTACTATTCCCGCTTTACAGATGAGGAAACGGAGGCACAGAGAGGTCATGTAACTTGCCCCGGGTTGCAGAGCTGGGAGCAGGGGGACGGACAGAGGGCCATCTGACACCAGAGCCTGAGCCCTTCCCGCTCCATCGTCTGAAACATTCGCTCTCTCGGGCCACTGGGAACCTCTCAGTTACTTTACGGGCTTCTGTCCTTCCTCGGGGTTCCATCCTCTTCTCTCCCATTGCACCAAACCCTAGGTCAACTCAGGGCCTTCCATAGCCCCCACGTGCTGAGGATGGCCAAGATCGCCGTCCTGAGCCAGGGCACTGCTCACCTAAAACCCCCCAATAGCTTCCCACTGAGTTAAGCACAAAGCTAGGGCTTGGACACGTGACCCCCACTGTCCTTGCAAAATCAGATTCCAGCTCCAGCCTGTCCCCGCAGCCTCATCTCGGATCCCTCTACGCACACCAAGCTGCAGCCATTTCAGAGCCTTTGAACTCTGCTGAGCTTCTGACGCTCACTGGACCTGGCACTCTCTCCCCTTCTCAGCCTAGCTCAATCCTGCTCAGTTCCAGCGTCTTCTCTTCCAAGAAGCCTCCCCTGACCTCCCAGGCTGGGTCTGCTACACCCTCTGTGCTGACTGTGGCGTCTTGTAATTAATCACCTGATTCCAATTTCACCTCCCTCCTGAAGGGAGAATGCTTGATTCCATGCTGCATCCCCAGGAGCCTGCTCCAGAGGCTGACTCATGAGGCAGAACACACTGAACAGGAACGGGTTGCAGGGAGGGCAGGGCCTTGATGGCAGCCTTGAGACTGAGGCTGACCAGGTCTTAGGAGTTCATGGAAAAGGTCTGGGCCGGAGACAGAGACAGATGTGGATGGTTAGCACAGACAGTACCAAAAGCCAAAGATGAGAGATCACGTTTTCACAAGAGGCTGGGCACGGTGGCTCACACTGGTAATACCAGCACGTTGGGAGGCCGAGGCTGGGGGATCACTTGAGGTCAGGAGTTCGAGACCAGCCTGGCTAACATGGTAAAACCCTGTCTCTACTGAAAATACAAAAATTAGCCAGGTGTGGTGACGGGCACCTATAGATCCAGCTACCCAGGAGGCTGAGACAGGAGAATCCCTTGAACCCGGGAGGAGGATGTTGCAGTGAGCTGAGATTGCGCCATTGCATTCCAGCCTGGGCGACAGAGTGAGACTCTGTCTCTAAGTAAGTAAAGAAATACATAAGTCTTCACGGGAGGACAGACGATTGCTGAGGATAGACTCCGGGAAAGCACATCAGAGGGCTGGGAAGAAAATGAGAATTCCACAAAGGGGACTAAAGAGGAGCTGGGGCGTAGCTGACGCTGGAACAGAGGAGAAAGATGGCTGCCAGTGAACTACCCTCTGGCCCTCAGGGCTGCTGCCGCCCCTCCCATTGGAGCGGGGCTGGCTCTGTGACGCATTTTTGACTAAAGTGATGGAAGGGGTGCTGCAGGACCTCCAAGTCTAACTCATAAGAAGCTTGTAGGTTCCACTTGGGGCTCTTGAGGCTCCCTTTACTTTTTATTGTTTTTATTTTTTTAGAGACGGGTCTCACTCTGTTGCCCAGGCTGGAGTGAGGTGGCAGCGATCACAGTTCACTGCAACCTCCAACTCGTGGGCTCAAGCAATCATCCTGCCTCAGCCTCCCAAGTAGCTGGGACTCCAGGCACGTGCACCACCATGCCTGGCTTTTTTTTTTTTTTTTTTTTTTTTTTTTGAGGAGTCTCACTCTGTCACCCAGGCTGGAGTGCAGTGGTGCAATCTCAGCTCACTGCAACTTCCACCTCCCAGGTTCAAGCGATTCTCCTGCCTCAGCCTCCTGAGTAGCTGGGATTACAGGCATGCATCACCACGCCCGGCTAATTTTGTATTTTTAGTAGAGATGGGGTTTCTCCATGTTGGTCAGGCTGGTCTCGAACTCCTGACTTCAGGCGATCCTCCCACCTCGGCCTCCCAAAGTGCTGGGATTACAGGTGTGAGCCACTGCGCCCGGGCTGCTTGGCTTTTTTTTTTTTTTATTATTCCTTATAGATATGAGGTTTTGCTGTGCTGCCCAGGCTAGTCTTGAACTAACTCTTGGCCTCAAGTGATCCTCCTGCCTCAGGCTCCTGAAGTGCTGGATTTACAGTCGTGAGCCACTGCACCTGGCCAGAACTCCTTTTCTAGGGGGAAGTCAACCACCATGTAGGAAGTCAGGCTATAGGTTGTCCCAAGACCACCATGCTGTAAGGAGCCCAAGCTAGCCCCATGAAGTGGCCATGTGGAGAAAGAGATGTCCATGCTGGGCACGGTGGCTCACACCTGTAATCCCAGCACTTTGGGAGGCCGAGGTGGGCAGATTACTTGAGGTCAGGAGTTTGAGACCAGCCTGGTCAACATGGTGAAACCCTATTTCTTTTTTTTTTTTTTTTTTTGAGACGGAGTCTCACGCTGTTGCCCAGGCTGGAGTGCAGAGGCGCGATCTCGGCTCACTGCAAGCTCCGCCTCCCGGGTTCCCGCCATTCTCCTGCCTCAGCCTCCTGAGTAGCTGGGACTACAGGCGCCCGCCACCACGCCCGGCTAATTTTTTGTATTTTTAGTAGAGACGGGGTTTCACTGTGGTCTCGATCTCCTGACCTTGTGATCCGCCCGCCTCGGCCTCCCAAAGTGCTGGGATTACAGGCTTGAGCCACCGCGCCCGGCCGTGAAACCCTATTTCTACTAACAATACAAATAATTTGGCCGGGCGTGGTGGTTCAAGCCTGTAATCCCTGCACTTTGGGAGGCCGAGACGGGCAGATCACGAGGTCAGGAGATCGAGACCATCCTGGCTAACATGGTGAAACCCCGTCTCTACTAAAAAATACAAAAAACTAGCCGGGCACGGTGGCAGGCACCTGTAGTCCCGGCTACTCGGGAGGCTGAGGCAGGAGAATCGCTTGAACCCGGGAGGCGGAGCTTGCAGTGAGCTGAGATCTGGCCATTGCACTCCGGCCTGGGCGACAGAGTGAGACTCTGTGTCAAAAAAAAAAAGAAAAAAAAAAATTAGCTGGGCATTTTGGCGGGCGCCTGTAATCCCAGCTACTTGGGAGGCTGAGGCAGGAAAATCACTTGAACCCAGGAGGTGGACGTTGTAGTAAGCTGAGATTGCATCATTGCACTCCAGCCTGGGCAACAGAGCGGGACTATGTCTCAAAAAAAGACACGAAGAGAAGTGCCAGGTTGAGCCAGGTCAACCCACAGGACCATGAATGACTATTTAAAAAGTGGTATTCTAGGCCATTACATATGTGGTCATTGGCTACACAGCAATAGGTAACTGAAAGTTGGTAATTTAACACCTACACAGTCCTCTGAGGTAGACGTTATTGTTCCCATTTATCAGATGAGGAAGTAAAGCCCAGAGAGACAGACGTGGCTCAGTAACGCTCACCTAGCCAGCCGGAGGCAGCAGGTAGGGTTTGACCTGGCAGGTTCATCGGAACCCGGTTTGTTTTCTTTCCAGAGCACACGCCTGGCTGCCTGAAGCAGTTGACCAGAACTTGCAGCCAAACCATGTGGTTTTGGTCAAATTCCCTGTGGCTGGGGTGACAGGGTCATTTCCCAGGTGGCTCATCTGGGCGCCTGCTGGAACCCTGGTTTATTCTTTTGTAAAGCAGGCTTCTTCCCTCCCCCCGTGCCACTGAGACGTGATTCACACATACTAAAAATGAACAAATCGTAAGTGCAAGGCATGGCGAATTTATTTATTTATTTATTTTTAGACAGAGTCTTGCTGTGTCGTCCAGGCTGGAGTGCAGTGGCGAGATCTCAGCTCACTACAACCTCCGCCTCCTGGGTTCAAGCGATTCTCCTGCCTCAGCCTCCCGAGCAGCTGGGACTACGGGCATGCGCCAGCAAGCCTGGCTAATTATTTGTATTTTCAGTGGAGACGGGGTTTCGCCACGTTGGCCAGGCTGGTCTCAACCTCCTGAGTTCAGATGATTCACCTGCTTTGGCCTCCCAAAGTGCTGGGATTATGCCCAGCCGGCATGGTGAATTTTTACATCTGTGTGTACCCACATGACCACAACCCAGACCATGATATAGAACATTTCTGGAATCAGAATGTTCCCTTCTGCCCACTGCTGGTCAATGCCCTCAGCTCAGAGGTACCTGCTGCTCTGACCACTATCACCATAACGTTCTGTCTGTTCTTGAACCTCACCTAAACAAAATCGTACAGCCTTACATTCTTCTGTGGTTATTTTTGGTCAACATTATGTCTGAAAGATTCACCAACATTTTTGTGTGTAGCAGGTTTTTTTTTTTAATAGCTGTATAGTATTCCAAAGTATGAATATACCACAATTTATTCATTCTACTACTGATGGACAGCTGTATTGTTTATTTGCTGATACGAGTATTACGGTACTCATTCTTTTGTGCATGTAAGCACTCATTTCTCCTGGATGTGTAAGCAGGAGTGGAAATGCTAGGCCATAGGGTAGATGCGTATTTAACTTGATGAGAAGCTGTCAGTTTCCCACCGTGGTTGCACAAAGCACACTCGCACCAACAGCACCTGGGAGCTGCCGTTCTCTGTATCCCCACCAGCACTTGGTACCGGCAGACCTTCTCCTCTGAGCTATTCTAATAGTGGGGCAGTGGGATCTCATGGTTTTTCATGAGATGTGGAGCACCTTTCAGAGACTGGCCTGGTTTTTGTAGCTCCCCTAGGAAGCCCTGAGGAGGGATGGGAGGGGGGTTGGTAAAGGGGATGTTCCCGCAACCCAGGTGTGAGACGGGGGAGCTCCGAGTTAGGTTGAGGCTAGAAGGGAGGCAGAGGATGGGATGGAGAGCTGTCCTGGGAGGACGGTGGGATGGTGAGGATGGACGGCAGAGCTGCCAGCAGCAGGCATCCCATCTCCCAGTAGCTAGGAATGTTCCTGATCTCCAAAGACAAGCAGTGCTGAGGCAGGGCAGTGCCAAGGCTGGGGGATTTGATGGCATGGGGTCCTGGCTCTCTCTTCTTTCTGCTCTGCCATTTTTAGCTATTGATGAGGGAAGATGGTGACAAGGCAAGGAGAGAAGTGTCCCCTCCTTGTGCCCCCTCCTTTTTTTTTTTGTTGGAGTTTTGCTCGTCACACAGCTAGAATGCAGTGGCGTGATCTTGGCTCACTGCAACCTCTACCTCCTGGGTTCAAGTGATTCTCCTGCCTCAGCCTCCTGAGTAGCTGGGATTACAGGCGCTTGGCACCATGTCTGGCTAATTTTTTGTATTTTTAGTAGAGACGGGGTTTCACCATGTTGGCCGGGCTGGTCTCGAACTCCTGACCTCAGCTGATTTCCCTGCCTTGGCCTCCCAAAGTTTTGGGGTAACAGGCATGAGCCACCACGCCTGGCCTCTTCTGCCTTTTTTTTTTTTTGAGATGGAGTCTAGCTCTGTTGCCCAGGCTGGAGTGCAGTGCCACTATCTCGGCTCACTGCAACCTCTGCCTACAGGGGTCACGCCATTCTCCTGTCTCAGACTCCCAAGTAACTGGGATTACAGGCGCCTGCCACCACGCCCGACTAATTTTTTTGTTTTTTGTTTTTTTTTTTTTTGAGACAGAGTCTCGCTCTTTTGCCCAGGCTGGAGTGCAGTGGCCGGATCTCAGCTCACTGCAAGCTCCACCTCCCAGGTTTACGCCATTCTCCTGCCTCAGCCTCCCGAGTAGCTGGGACTACAGGAGCCCGCCACCTCACCCGGCTAGTTTTTTGTATTTTTTAGTAGAGACAGGGTTTCACTGTGTTAGCCAGGATGGTCTCAATCTCCTGACCTCGTGATCCGCCCACCTCGGCCTCCCAAAGTGCTGGGATTACAGGCATGAGCCACTGTGCCCGGCCATCTTGTGCCTCTTTCTAACACCAAGGACGCCCTTCCTAGATGACCTCCTCCACCCTGCTCCCAAGACTTCCCCTCGCATTTCACTGGCTGGAACTGCATCCCATGTCCATTCCTCAAGCAATCCCTGGCAAGGGAATGGGAAACAATCTCCCCTCACTGCCCGCGGTCACTCTCCTGTGGGTCTTTCCCTGAACACACAGGGACGTTTGCTCCTGCTGGTGCCTCCGCGTGGAAGGCCCTTCCTGATTCTTCCATCTCGAAGAGTCATCTTTCAAAGCTGCCTCCAAAGGTACTCTTCCACCTGCAGGCTGGCTCAGGGTCTCTTCTGCGTTCACAGCCTTCCAGGACCCCTACCGGATGTGGCTTGTTTCTGTGGCTCAGAAATGCGACCTCTTCCCAGCCCCATGAGACCACAATCAGCACAGCTGGCCATGGTGAGGACTCCCAGCCCGCTGGACCTGGGCCTGGGGCAGCCACAACCCTGCCCTCACCCCTGCCCAGGGTTGGGTATGACCTCTGGGAAAAGCCTCAGGAGAGGACTGGGACTGAAAGAAAAACACCCATTTGATGGAGAAGCAAACTGAGGCTTAGTGAGGGGTGTGACTTGCCCAAGGTCATGGTCAGGGCCAGTCTTAGCTCCACGTCTCTCTCTCAGGCCTGGGCCCTGGGCCCTACTCCAGTGCTCCCCAGACTTTGAAGGTCCCGTGAATCACTGGGGCACCTGTTAAAATGCAGACGCTGGTTCAGTAGGTCGGGGTGGGGCTGGATTTGCTATTTCTCACTTGCTTCCGCTGCCACTGGCCTGTAAGCCACACTGGGGGCGTCGCAGTCCTTACTAAGGGGGACCTTGGATTTTCAGCCCCACCCTCAGAAGCCCAGAGGCCACTGCTTTAGGAAGGGTGGGGTGTGGGTAGGGTGTGAGTAGGGAAGCCACTTCAAGAAACCCCAATCTCCATTTCTGTTCTATCAGCCATCTAGGACACCAGAACTTGCTGGAACATTTTATTAAGTTAAGAGGTTCAGGGGGCAGGAGAGAATCACCTTTTGGGTGGCTCCGGCGGTTCCGCACCCAGCATAGCCTCAGAGGAGGCTGTGGGGCCATGGAAGCCAGCTGCTGGCTCCCTCTGTCCTGAGCCCCATGGTACAGGTCCAAATGGGGCAGGAAGTGTTAGTAGGAGGTAGGGTAGGAGGAAGGTGGCAGGCTCCCGCCTCTCCCCTGCAGAGATACCCTGCCATGGCTGCTGCCTGGGCCTCCGCCAGACCCCCGGACCAGGGCCACCAGCCCAGAAGCCCAAGCAGAGGGTGGCTGGAGACAGAGCGGGGACCAGGGCTGGAGGCACACGACCACCAGGAATTTTTTTTTTTTTTTTTAAAGTATAAAGTGTTTTGGAAAAAAAGGAAAAAAATCTATATAAAAATCTCTTCACATATAAAATCCTGAAGAAGGTGCAAGGTAAGACCCAGTGCGAGGGGCGCGCTCAGATACGCAGAGTGTGTGTGTGTGTGTGTCCGTGTGTACATGTGTGCACGTGTGTGTGTGTCTGTGTCTGTGTGTGGGTGTGTGTGGTGGGTGCAAGTGCACGTGTGGCCCACAGAGGGTGGGGAGAAAGCTTGGCTTTTGACTTCCATCCACGAGGGAAAGAGGGCGGCTGGTCCTCCAGCCTGGAGGGTCTGCAGCTGAGCGGGACCTGAAAGACAAGGTGCGACAGGGCTGAGGCCTGGGCTGAGGGGCTGCGAGGCTATCCCAAGGCCAAGCAAGGGTGCTGAGTGGGTCCTTCCACCACCTCTCAGCCCTGAAGGTAGTCAGATCCGCTCTTCCTAGCTCCTTCGCGAGTAGCTCGGCCATAGGGTGGCCTCTCTTGCGTGCCTTTGGAAGTCCACGAGGATTTAGCAGAAAGAGGATGCTCCAGGTAGATGTGGCATTGGAAAAGCAAAAATAAGAACACTTTGGCCAGGTGCAGCGGCTCATGCCTGTAATCTCAGAATTTTGGGAGGCTGAGGCAGGTAGACAGCTTGAGCCCAGGAGTTCGAGACCAGCCTGGGAAATAATGGCGAAACCTCGCCTATGCAAAAAGTACAAAAATTATCTGGGCATGGTGGTGTGGGCCTGTGGTCCCAGCTACTCAGAAGGCTGAGGTGGGAGGATCCCTTGAGCCTAGGAGGTTGAGGCTGCAGTGAGCCGTGATTGCATCACCGCACTCCAGCCCAGGTAAGAGTAAGACCTTGTCTCAAAACAACCAATCAACCAACCACTTTGAGCCCTGCTAAGTCAACAACGAGTGTAAGACTAAATGGGACAGAGGCCTGGCCTTGGTGTGCGATGTCTGTGTGTGAAGCTCAGTGGAGACTCCTTGTGGGGGTCAGGGATGTGAACACTGCATTTGCCTCCAGCCCCAAGAAGGGGGGTGCACTGAGCAGGCCATGGCTTTGCACTGTGCCGCCCAGCTCTGAAGGAACAGGCTTAAGCTGATGAAGCAGCCTGTGGCCCGGGACTGATGGGATCTCTGCAACAATCCCGTGTTGCTGGGTTCATTGTCCCTTTTACAAAATGGGAATTGGAGGCCAGAAGAAGAAAGTGGCCTGGCTGGGGTGGTCCAGGAGTCCTGGTTGTGGGAGAGCCTCAGCCCCTGCCCACCGTGCAGGGCGCACACCTTGGCACCCACCTCTACTCAGCCAGGCTGTTGCGCATTGACTCCTTCTCCTGGAGGGCGGCCATGGCAAGGCGCAGGTGCTCCTTCAGCTGCTCGATCTCCCGCTCGGACCGCGTCTTGATGTGGCTCAGCTCCACGTAGACATCCTGGTACTTTCCCGAGGTGAAGCGCTTGTCCTGGGGGGCAGGAGGCAGGTATGAGGGCATGAAGCCTCTCCCTCCAGTCCTGCCCACCTGGCACATGGGCAGTACCAGCAGCCAGACCTCCCCACAGCCCCTCGCTTCATCCCTCCAGGTGGCTCCCCGAGATGGCCCTGGGTCCTGGGCTTCCCTCTCCCACCTCCCTGGTACCACCTAGGGACACAGGTGTCATTGTCATCCTCATCCTGTTTGGGGGAAGGAGATTTTGCCCAAGACCGCAGGGCAGTGAGTGGCTAGGATGAGAACCAGGTCCGCCTGGCTGGGTGCTTGGGTCCTTCCCGTGAGTTCACGCCACCTGTTCTTCAAGTGTGGTAAACATGGTCTGGCTCACGTGCGCTTACAGAGCCACCAACACGTCCACTTCCTGCCCCAAACTGACAGAATGCACCAGGCAGTGACATAGCAGCCAACAGTGGGCCAGGCGGGCTGCAGACTCAGACTTGGGCTGAACCCCGACCCACCCAACTCCTAGCAACGCGGTTATTCTCACTGGAGTGCAAGCTCCCCACAGCAGAGATTTGGGGCTATTTTGTTCACATCTGTCTTCAGAGCACCTAGCACAGTGCCCGGGACATAGGAGGTGCTCAATAATAATCAATAAATTAAATAACACTAAATAAACAGAAGCAAGTACGGCCTTGGGGAAGTCACTTCCCCTTTCTTAGCCTTAGTTTCCCTGTCAGTGAATGGGGATGACAACATCTACATGGGAGAAGCACAGGAGAGCCTGAGGAAGGATGAAGCAAGTGGAGGGCTTGGCACAGAGCAGGTGCTCACGGGATGGCATCCAGGTGGCTCCAGAGGCCCCCACGGCCCCCACGCCCAGCAGCGGGTCCTACCTTCTGCATCATCTGGAGTTCGTCTCGGAGGCACTGCACTTCCTTCTTCAGGTACTGGAGTTCATTCTCTTTTACACGAAGCAGCACCTGGGGATATAGGTGCTGGGTTGATCCAGGGCCAGAAGCCAGAGTTACCCTGGCCCACAGTGCCCTGCAGCCCGGGTTTTCTCTGCCTCAGGCCCCTAGAATGCAGCCCCTATCTGCACCAAAACCCTCTAAACCCTGGAGGCAGACTCCTCCAGGAAGCCCTCTTTGATTCCCCTGCTTTGCCTTCCCTTACTCTCACCCCTGTCCAGCCTGTGTGAATGGATATCTCATGGTCATCTCTGCTGCAGCCCTCATGCAGCACCAGGCTTTCACCTCAGGGGTAAGATGGATGAAAAGAAGCCCTACATAAACCTGAGCAGGCTGAGCTACTCCACAAGGCACCTCATTAACCCCTCCCCAACCCTGAGGGCCAGGTGCTGCTGACCTGACCAAGGAGGAAACAAATTCAGCCAGGTCTGGGGAGGCTTAAAAGCTCAGAATGGAGCCAGACTGCCTGGTTCAAATCCCAGTCCAGCTATGCAAGCTTTGGTAAGGTACTTGACCTTCCTGTGTCTCAGTTTCCTAATCTGTAAATGGGGACAGTAACAGTAGCTAATGTATGGAGCTGTCAGGAAGATTAGATGAGTTAACAGACAAAAAGGGCTTCCAGAAGTTCTAGGTACACAGTAAGCCTCACCTAAGTGTTTGTTAAAGAAATAAAATATCGGCTGGGCACAGTGGCTCATGCCTGTAATCGCAACACTTTGGGAGGCCGAGGTGGGCAGATCACCTGAGGTTGGAAGTTCAAGACCAGCCTGATCAACATGGAGAAACCCTGTCTCTACTAAAAATACAAAATTAGCCAGGCATGGTGGCACATGCCTGTAATCCCAGCTACTTGGGAAGCTGAGGCAGGAGAATGGCTTGAACCCAGGAGGCAGAGGCCGCAGTGAGCCGAGATGGCGCCACTGCACTCCAGCCTGGGCAACAACAGCAAAACTCTGTCTGAAAAAGAAAAGAAAGAAATACTGAGGCTGGGTATGGTGGCTCACACTGTAATCCCAGCACTTTGGGAGGCCAAGGCCAGCGGATCATTTGAGGTCTGGAGTTTGAGACCAGCCTGGCCAACATAGTGAAACCCTGTCTCTACCAAAAATATAAAAAATTAGCCAGGTGTGGTGGTGCAGGCCTGTAATCCTACCTACTTGGGAGGCTGAGGCAGGAGAATCACTTGAACTGGGGAGGCAGAGGTTGCAGTGAGCCAAGATCGTGTCACTGCACTCCAGCCTGGGTGACAGAGCGGGACTCTGTCTCAAAAAAAAAAAAAAAAGAAAGAAAGAAAAGGAAAGAAAAGAAAAGACTACAGTGATCCTGGCACGCACGCGCGCGCGCACACACACACACACACACACACACACACACACACACACACATATTTTCTTACCCCAATATTTCCCAGTAAGGAAGGTGCTGGGGTGCTGGTGCCATTTTACAGATGAGCTACTGGGACTCAGAGAAGTGGAGTGATTTCCTATGGTACACGGCAGGTAGGTGACACAACGCAGGTGGGAGGGAAGAATTCTGGCTACTGGATGCGTAGTAGGTGTTCTGGCCTAGTCAGGCTGGCCAAGCCACTCAGAGACTTGGCTTTCCTGCCATAGGTGACATGCAGCCTGTGGTGGGGGTGCACCATAGCCCTGCCCCGAGAACCACTGGGCTGCCTGGTGCTAGTGAGGGCACTCACCTCCAGCTCGCAGGAACTCCGCTCATTGCTGCGCCTGCAGCCGTTGCCCATGCCCTGTGAGGCAATGAAGCCACGCAGCTGGTCTATCTCCTCTGACAGGCGGCCATGCAGCTCCTGGGAGAGGCACGGTGGTCAGGGGAGGGGTGCTGGGACCCGCCTGTGTCCCCTCAACTTGGGGCCAGGCCCACCTGGTTGTGGCGCAGCAGCTCCTGGCCCTCCTGCTGGCAGCGGCGCAGTGTGTGCTCACGCTCCTCGGCCTGCCGCGTGAGCGCCCCTATCTCCAGGCACTTCTGCGAGTACTGCTCCGATAGCACCTGCAGCTCCCGCTTCAGTGCCTCCACATCTGACCTGCCCCAGAGGAGGAGCAAAGGAGAGGACAGGTTATCTTGCCCCTGCCAAGCCTGGAGTCCAGTCAGGGCAGACTCAAAGCATGCCAGGACTCTGGGGTTCCCTCTTTAGGTTTGCGTTTAGCCTGCTGTGGGGCTGTGAACCAGTGATAGCCTCTCTGGGCTACAGGTATTTCCCCTAAGTGAGGGTGGCTTGGAGGAGCCCATCTTTTTTCCTTTTTCTTTCTTTTTTAAATGGGGTCTTGCTCTCACTCTTGTTGCCCAGGCTGGAGTGCAGTGGCACAATCTTGGCTCACTGCAACCTCCACCTCCTGGGTTCAAGTGATTCTCCTGCCTCAGTCTCCCAAGTAGCTGGAATTACAGGCACCCGCCACCACACTCAGCTAACTTTTGTATTTTTCGTAGAGATGGGGTTTCACCATGTTGGCCAGGCTAGTCTCAAACTCCTGACGTCAGGTGATCCGCCTGCCTCAGTCTCCCAAAGTGCTGGGATTGAGGCGTGAGCCACCGTGCCCGGCCGGAGGAGCCCATCTTTAAAGTCCCTGAAGCCTCAACATTCCAAAACTGTGCTCTGGGGCAGGGAGAGGCCTACTGGTCAACAGTGACACTGCAGCCGAGCTCTAGGGGAGACTAAGGGGTGAAGAGGTGGGTGGAGGCCGGGACCAGCGAAGACAAGAAGGCACCTGAAGAACTGTCTGTGAGGACTGGCATGGGGTCCGCCTGAGGACATTCTACTTCTGTTTCTTGCATCCATGAGACTGGAGCAGGAATCTCAGCTAGGGGCAAACTGATGTGTCCTCTGCCAAGGGGCCTCAGCAAAGTTCCTCAACCCATAACCATCAGGGTGGGCAGTTGGGCCCTGGCATCATCTTACTGGTGCTGCTTCCGGAGGCCATCTGGGCCCTGCTGGAGACTCCGTGTTTTGCTCAGCTCTCGGCTCAGCTCTTCCTGGTAGGCCTTCTTCATGGCTTCAATGGCTGGAAGCAGGGCAGAGAGGCACAAGAGAGACTAGAGGGGGGTCAGCAGCACCAAGTGCCACCAGCTCTGAGACACCACATGTACTGGTGGAGACAGGACCAAGGAGTGCTACGCAAAGAGCACCGAACCAGGAGTCCAGAGCAGCCCAGGCTGTGTCATAGAATGAGTGGCTTGGGGTAAGCTGCTCAACCTCTCTGAGCCCATCTATTAAGGAAAGATAATCCTGTTGGATGGGCCCTGCTGGGGAGACAGCTCAGTGTCTGACCATTGGTACCTCCTGTTCTAGTGATTTCCGGGTAGGACCCCACCTAGTACACCCTCCCTGCAGACTCTGAGGGCTCTCAAACAAGGCCTATCTGCTTTGCCCAGCCTAGTGGTCAAGAGCTCAGGCTCCACAGTCAGCATAAATCGATGTGACTTTGCACAGGTGACTTAACCCCTCGTGCCTCCGGTCCCTTATCTGGAAAATAGGGACAGATAACAACAGTGCCTTTCCTTCATGGGGTTACTGGAAGGTGTGTGAAGCATTTAGAACAAAGCATGGCTCAGAGTAAATGCCCCAACATTAGCTCCTGCTGGCTTTATTCTCAGACTGTGAGCTCCTAAGGACTGAGACCGAGGCTTTTTTTTTCTCACTCAGGGCTGTTGTGAGGATTAAATAAGTGCCACCCATAGTTTTACCCACAATTCTAAAATCCCAAACCTCTGAACATTGAAAGTTTCTACTTTTTTTTTTTTTTTTTTTTTTGAGATGGAGTCTCACTCTGTCACCTAGGCTGGAGTGCAGTGGTGTAATCTTGGTTCACTGCAACCTCTGCTGCCCACTTTCAAGCGACTCTCCTGCCTCAGCCTCCTGAGTAGCTGGGATTACAGGCGCCTGCCACTGTGCATGGCTAAGTTTTGTATTCTTAGTAGAGACAGGGTTTCACCATCTTGGACAGGCTGGTCTTGAACTCCTGACCTTATGATCCACCCATCTCAGCCTCTCAAAGTGCTGGGATTACAGGCGTGAGCCACAGTACCCAGGCTTTTTTTTTTTTTTTTTTTAAATGGAGTCTCACTCTGCCACCCAGGCTGGAGTACAGTGGTGCAATCTCAGCTCACTGCAGCCTCTGTCTCCTGGGTTTAACAAATTCTCCTGCCTTAGCCTCCTGAGTAGCTGGGATTACAGCAGCCCACCATCATGCCCGGCTAATTTTTGTATTTTTATTAGAGGTGGGGTTTCACCATGTTGGCCAGGCTAGTCTCGAACTCCTGACCTCAGGTGATCCGCCTGCCTTGGCCTCCCAAAGTGCTGGGATTACAGGCATGAACCACTGCACCCGGCCTCTGGTAACTCTTTTGGTGACAATCCCCACCCTGAATGGACATGAGGCTATTTATGGTCTTTATTACTACACTTAAGTGTGATTTTTATCTATTTCACAGCAGAAACCTTAGTGCCAGATTACAGGGCGAAGTCCAGACTGCTGAGGAGAAAGGGGTCTCTAACACATGTGGCTGCAAAGACGGTCTTCCTAAAATGCAGAGCACACTGGCCCCAGGGCTGGGTTCAAGTGCATGAGCACTTGGCACAGCACTGGCAGGTTGTGAGCTTCAGATCATGTGACATTGCCAGCATTTCTATTGTTCTACAAACCCCTAGTGATGCCTAGGAATGTGCCAGGCACACAGCAGGTGTGTGGTGGCAGGAGGGGAGGGAATTGTCCAGGATGAAGGATGCTCCCTTGGGAAACATGTGGGGGCCCAGTGCCTGGTACACAGCTGGCATGGACAACGCTCACACTTTCCCCTGTTCTCCCCAGGGTCTAGCCCATGTGCCCAGGGAGCAGGCACTCCTGTGAGGACAGGGGATGCAGCTGATCAGCCTCTCCCCGCTGCATGTAGGTAGCGTGTGGCTTTAGGCACTCTATGGTGGCTACAGGCCCCTGAGCAGGAGGACTCACCACCCATGGTAGTGGTGGTGTTGGGGGTGGGGAGGGTGTCTTTTACTGCCTCAGTTTCCCTTTTCAAGTAGGGCTACAGGCCAGTTCTTGGGGCTTCCAACCCCTGCTGACCCTTTACCCCAAATGTGGCACTGAGATCCCTACATCTTATTTGATAAAGTCCTCCCCAGTTTGGCTAGGAGGAGCCTCAGCACAGAGGCTCAGGGCCCAGCCCACTGTGCCCCACCCAGGGTCCATACCTGAGGCCGTGGCTGCCGTCTCCTCGGCCAGGAGCCACTCCTTCTCCTGCTGCAGCCGCTGCAGCTCCCGCTCATGGTGCCGCTGCAGCTCCTCCATCACCTGCTGGTGTGAGGACTCCATCTCTGCCAGGCTGCGCTCACATGCCTCCTGTGGGCCGGAGGCCAGGGTATCACCGGCTGCCCCATTCCTCTGGACAGCAGCCCTTCCCCAGCCTTCAGAGGAGAAGGTTCAGGGGCAGGTACACCACCTCTTCCTGGGTCCCAGCACCTCCAGTCTGCACCTGCTCCTGCTCCCACCCCCACCCCACGGCTCCTCATTCACAAACCTCACCTTAAGCCCTCCAGGACCTCCCCGTCTTAGAGTCAAGTCTCTGTTTCCATGGCTGACCTTTACGGTCTCATCCCTGGTCCTTCTCTGCCAAGCAATCTTATAGTTATGGTTGCAGCACGTTCACACCTCTGAGCTTTAGCTCATGCTATTCCCACTGCCTGGAATTTTTTTTTTTTTTTTTTGAGACAGAGTCTTGCTCTGTCACCCAGGCAGGAGTGCAGTGGAGTGATCTCAGCTCACTGCAACCTTCGCCTCCTAGGTTCAAGCGATTCTCCTGCCTCAGCCTCCCAAGTAGCTGGGACTACAGGTGCCCACCACCACGTGCGGCTAATTTTTATATTTTTAGTAGAGATGGGGTTTCACTGTGTTAGCTAGGATGGTCTTGGACTCCTGACCTTGTGATCTGCCGACCTTGGCCTCCCAAAGTGCTGGGATTACAGGTGTGAGCCACTGCGCCCAGCCTGGAATGTTTTTTTGGGCAACTTTACCTCCCTGGATAATTTACTGACCTGAAGCCCAGTTTAAATGTCTCTCCTAGCTCTGTCTCTGGGAAGCCTCTCCTCTGCCTCAGAAGGTTCTACTTCTGCCAAACCATAAGTTCCCTGAAACTATAAGTTCCCTGAAGACTGAGAACATCTGCCTGGGTCCCTAGGGTCTAGGCCAGGGCCTAACATGTGGCAGGTGCTCAGTAAATGAGCTGAAACTGATGATGTAATACAAAATAAGGCTTAGTAGATAAGATGGGCAAGTATCTCAAAGATTAATAATACCCACTGCTGGGAGTGTCTGCTATGACGGTGTCACAGGGGGGCAGGGGTGGTCCCGTGGCATCATCACATTCTGCGACCCCACTGGTTGACCTAGCAGGTCCACTCCTAGGAATGATCCCACAGAAAGTTGTATGTGTACAGAGACTTCTGGAACAAGGGTATTCCCTACGGCAAGGTTGGTAACAGAGGAAAACTAGAAACAACCTAAGTCCCTATCAGGGGAACTCTTGAATAAATGATGGGATCGAGCTTGACAATGGGCCACAGGCAGCCGCTAGACAGAGTTTTTGTGTGGATGCTGTGGAAAAAGATCCCAAAATGAGGTGGTGAAAGTTGACTTCTGACACTACACATGGTATGATCCCACTCACGGGAACAAAGGTGCAGACCTGTCCGTCCCAGTGAATGGACGCGAAAACACAGAAAAGGTAGGGAGGATATTGTGGGGGGTAGAATGATAGCCCCCCAAAGTCTTCCACATTCTACTCCTAGGATCTGTAACTACATCATGTTACATGGCAAAGAGGAATTCAGGCTGCAGAGGGAATTAAGGTTGCTAATCAGCTGACCTTTAAATCGGGAGATTATCCCGGATTATCTCTCAAGCCCAGTGTAATCACAAGGGTCCTTAAAAGTGGACGAAGGGGGCAGAAGCGAAGAGTTCAAGGGAGGTGTGACCAGGAAGGGATGGTCAGAGTGATGTGGCGGGAGAAGGACTCGACGTCCCCTCTGCAGGCTTTGAAGATGAAGGGGCTGAGAGCCAAGGGATGCGGGTGGCCACCAGAAGCCACAGAAGGCAAAGGATACAACGGGTGCCTGCCTTGGCTGCCCATGCCTGCCTCGGCTGCAGCACAGCAAGACCCGCATTAGATTTCTTGCCTACAGAAGTGTGAGGTAATACGTGTGCATTATTTAGGCAGCTGTGGTGACAGGTTACAGCTGCCACCAGAAACTGATAGGCAGGCAGCAGCAGCCACCAACGGGACCCCGGGGTGGCAGCTGGCAGCGGAAGGAGTGTGGGGGTGTTGATTTCCACCCTTTCAGTTTGTTTAAATTATTTTTGAAAATGTAAACCTTTTTTTTTGATAATTAAAAAAATGTTTAAGGTCATTAAAAAGGGAAGGGGAAGAAGAGCCAGGGAAGAAACTGAGGCACAGAGGGCCAGATGAGGGACTGTGTCTCCCCCACGCACAGGCCACCTCCCCACCTCACCGGCAGCCACACCTATGCTGCAGGGGATATTTATTTATTTATTTATTTATTTATTTATTTGAGACGAGTCTCGCTCTGTCGCCCAGGCTGGAATGCAGGGGCCGGATCTCAGCTCAGTGCAAGCTCTGCCTCCCGGATTTACGCCATTCTCCTGCCTCAGCCTCCTGAGTAGCTGGGACTACAGGCGCCCGCCACCTCGCCCAGCTAGTTTTTTGTGTTTTTTAGTAGAGACAGGGTTTCACCGTGTTAGCCAGGATGGTCTCGATCACCTGACCTCGTGATCTGCCCGTCTCGGCCTCCCAAAGTGCTGGGATTACAGGCTTGAGCCACCGCGCCCAGCTGCAGGGGATGATTTGATAGAAGAGCGAGGGCCAAGAGCTTTATGTGGGGACAGGGGTGGCTGTCCCCTGGCTTCCGTTCCTGCCCTCTATATGTCTTCTGGCTAAGGACAACAGAACACGGCTTTCAAGCTCAGAGGGGGGTCTTCATCCTGGCTGCGCCTTGGAGTAAACCTGAACCAACTCCTTGCCCCCTCTGAGTTTCAGTCTTGGCGTCTGTAAAGGAGGCCTTGCAGGACCAGCCCCCGAGGCTCCCTGGGCACGGGAACCCTGCGCACAGAGGGAGTCGGTATGCCAGCACCCACCACTGGGGAGCCCAGCAATGTGGGGGTGGGCACTGCTCCTCTGCAAAGGGCCAGACCAGGCAGACCCAGCAGCTCAGGGGTGCAGGGGCTGACATCAGGAGGTGGGACTCAGCTGACAAAGAGGGGCTCCTAGGCGGCCAGGGGCTGCTCTCTCACCTACCTTCCTGAGTGGCCCAAGGTGTCCTGATCCTGGCTGCCACCTCTGACATGGACATCAAAGAAGATAAAGAAATGCCTCACGTCCCCCACTGCAATAGTGGGGAAGGGTTCTCTTTACCAGACATCCAGTGGGTGAAGCCCCAGACCACTCAACAGCTGTCCTGCGGCAGCAAGCCCCCAACCCCTGAAGGCAGGGCACCCACTCAGCCTGAGATACCAGCTGGGGAATCCCTCCCAGCTGTCACTCCTCCAGGTCCACCAGTTTCCAGCCGCCTCCTCCCATGCCTGAGGGTGACACAGATGACTCAGCACCTCTTCTCTGCCGCCCTCCACATCTGGGGTCACTCCTCCACCTGCCTGGTCTTCAGTTCTGTTTCCCAGTTATTCCCTTCTCCCCTCCCACCTGCTCCCCCTGCCCACCCCACCCTAACGGGACGAAACACTGACAGACTTTGATGTGCCCAATGGGGCACCAGGGAACCAGAACGCCTGGACCCCAGACACAGGTTTGCCTATAGCTCAAAGGTCACACCCTTCTGTGGGCCTCAGTTTTGCCACCTGTAAGCTGAGAAGCCAAAGCAGTGCCTTTTAAACTTCATAGTAGTGGCAGAGCCTTGATCCAAAGGAAATCTGAAGCTGGCTCTATGAGTAAAATGGACAAAGACGGGCCAGTGCAGTGGTCACATCTGTACCCCCAGCACTTCAGGAGGCCAAAATGGGAGAAGCACTTGAGCCCAGGAGTTCAAGACCAGCCCGGGCAACATAGTGAGTCCTTGTGTCTACAAAAAAATTTTTTAAATTAGCCAGGCACGGTAGTGTAGCCTGTGGGCTGAGGTGGGAAGATTGCTTGAGCCCTAGAGTTCAAGGCTGCAGTGAGCCTCTGTGCCACTGCACTGTAGCCTGCGTGCCATTGAGAGACCTCATCTCTAAAACAATTAAAATAAATAAAATAAAATGGAGGAAGATGAAGCCGCTCTGACTATAGGTGGATATGAATAGGTCCCAGCCCCTCCCACCCAGAAAGCAGCCCCTGGAGCTTCTTAGAGCAGAGCGCAGGCAGAAGCCCCCTGGCTGGGGGCCTCGGAGGTCCTCCCACCTGCTTCAGCTGTGGTGTTGGGCCCCCAACTCCCCTGTCTGCCTCAGGGTGGGGGGCTACAGGGCACAACACTGGCTCCTCCCTGCCCCTCCGCGGGACAAGTTAAGCCCCCGGGCGCGCCCTCTGTGTCCCACCCCAACTCCCCTGCCTACTCATCAGTGGAACCTCCATCCACTACTTGGCCCCAGGACGGTCTCCGGGCTTCCCTGCAGCAGCAGCCCCAGCCTCAGGGCCCCCAAAGGCCCCTCTGCCTTCTGTAGCACCGGTCATCCAGTCCGAAATTCTCCTTCCTCCATACCCTTGACATTCACCCTCCTTCAGCCATTTCCTAACACCTTACACCTGGCCCTCTCCCAAGCCCCCTCCACTCTGACATCACTTTCCTGATGTCACTGTCTGACCCCAAACCTCCGAAAGTCTGTGGAATGAGCTTCTTTTTGTTTGATTTGTTCTTTTTGTTGTTGTTTTTAGATAGAGTCTCACTGTCGCCCAGGCTGGAGTGCAGTGGCAGGATCTCAGCTCACTGCAACCTCTGCCTCCCAGGTTCAAGGGATTCTCCTGCCTCAGCAGGAGAATCTGCCACTGGAGAGCGGGGATTACAGGTGCCCACCACTGTGCCCTGATAACTTTTGTACTTTTTTTTTTTTTTTTTTTTTGAGACGGAGTCTTGCTTTGTCGCCCAAACTGGAGTGCAGTGGCCGTATCTCAGCTCACTGCAAGCTCCGCCTCCCGGGTTCACACCATTCTCCTGCCTCAGCCTCCCGAGTAGCTGGGACTACAGGCACCCGCCACCTCGCCCGACTAGTTTTTTGTATTTTTTAGTAGAGACGGGGTTTCACCGGGTTGGCCAGGATGGTCTCGATCTCCTGACCTTGTGATCCGCCCATCTCGGCCTCCCAAAGTGCTGGGATTACAGGCTTGAGCCACCGCGCCCGGCCTGTACTTTTTTTTTAGTAGAGACAGGGCTTCACCATGCTGGCCAAGCTGGTCTCGAACACTTGACCTCGAGTGATCCACCTATCTCACCTCCCAAAGTGCTGAGATACAGGTGTTAGTCACCGTGCCAGGCCAGAGCTTCTAACTCTTAGCTCAGCACTGAAGGCCTCCACAACAGACACCAACCAGCCTTCCTTCTCATGCCCCAGCCAATGCCTTCCTGAGAGCCCCCTCACGACGTGACCTCCCCTTGGAAACTTCTAGAAGGCTCCTCCTGCCTAGGGCCTGGATCTCAGTCTTCTTTTCTGTTGCCAGGCTGGAGTGCCATGGCACGATCTTGGCTCACTGCAACCTGGGCCTCCTGGGTTCCAATGATTCCCCTGCCTCAGCTTCCCAAGTAGCTGGGACTAGAGGTGCGCACCACCACACCCGGCTAATTTTTTGTATTTTATTAGAGACAGGGTTTCACCATGTTGGCCAGGTTGGTCTCGTTCTCCTGACCTCGTGATCCGCCCACTTCGGCCTCCCCAAAGTGCTGGGATTACAGGCATGAGCCACTGTGCCTGGCCCCTTCTTTTCTACTTTAGATAATGGTGTGATAGGTGTGATAACTACAGACAGCTGATTGTCAAATTTTTAGGAATTATGTGATGTAGTTGTTAAGCACAGTCACCAAAAATTAAATTTATATACTTATAATTAAATTAACTACATTAAAGACAAGGTAATAAATGCTCAAATTTATTACTTCCTAATTATTTCACTGTGTTTTATTATGCATGCTCTTGGGGTCAATCACATCGACTGTATCTGCATGGTGGAAATCCTATTGGATAGTGTGACATCTCTTCCCAACTCTGTGTCCAGGGACTTTGTGCTGGAAATGCAGCATTGGCCACAGTGGGAGTATTTACACTGCAGAATTGGTAAACATTACACATCAGGGCTTGATTTATTGTTTAGTTGACTGTCTAGACTTAATCAAGTGACAAGAAAATGTTAATAATGCAGATTAAACTTAAAAGTGTGTCATATCTATAACCATTACATTGTAAGTAGAACACAAAATTGCAAAAATATTCTCAATAGAAAATTCTCAAATATTCTCAGTAAAAATCTACCGTCCGATTTAGCAAAGAGGTCACTCACAACATGCAGCAGTAACGTTTCGACAAATGTCTTCTCATCTTACTCGTTACCATAAACAAAAGCGTCAGGCAGTACACATGTTAAAAGAACCGCCGTTTGTTAATTGGTTGTGGATACAAGAGTATGGAAAAATCACTGAAAGCATTCTGAGAAAAAGCCATTTGCTATATGAAATTCACAATAAAATTATATATTTTTTATTTGTAAATTGTGTACTAAGCATTGTTTTTATTGGTAAAATGTATAATAAACTCATACATGTGTACACACACACGTTTTTTCTAGAGAGTTAGTTTGCCCTAGTTGTGACAACCAAAAGTGTTCCCAGACACAGCCTCATGTCCCCAAGGGGGACAAAAGACAAAATGGACCCCATTGAGAACCACTGTCCTAGGCAGACAGTGCGTTCTGTGAGGGCCACTGGAGGCTCTCCTGTCCTGCAGACCTCCTTGAGTGGGGCCTGGCCTGCTGGGCCTCGGTAAGATTTCCCTGTGTTCAGGGAGTGACTCTCGGGGCCACTGGCCCCCAACTTCCCCGGGGCAAGGGTCCAAGTGCAGAGTGTCACACGGGGACTCACACACAGGCTCTGCAGTCAGCCGGACCCTCGCTCAAATCCCACCTTTGACACCTGCAGGCAGGGTGACCTCAGGCAAGTCACATAACCTCTCAGAGCTCAGTGGCCTTGTCTGTAAAATGGGCACAGTGATCACGCCCACCAGCTGTGGGGAGAGGAAATGAGATGACGCATGTCAAATGCCCCACACCTGGGTTCCAGCACACACAGGAAGGGCTCCCAAAATCTCAGCTGTTTCCTGATAACACGGCAACCAGAAATCTGCCCCCTCCCCCTGAAAAACAGCCCCTGGCCTTACCTGTGAGATGTAGCCCGGGGGGATGTGGCCGTCCTCCTGGGATCTCGGCGCACTCTGAGGAGCCTCCCCTTGGAGACGCCACGCCTCCAGCTGGGCCCGAAGAGCCTGAACCTATGAGGGAGAAGGGTGGTCAGTGGGGCCTGGAAGCTGGGGCAGGGCTGGTGGAAGGCAGTGAGGAGCCACAGGCTTCCAGCTCCACACGGATACAAGCCCAGCATCCCTGGAAGGCGTAGGAATGGCTCAGGGTTTGAGAAGAGCAAGCAGCCCTGGAGTGAGATGTGGCCAGGGCACATGCTGGGCTGTTTCCTGGATGGCCAGGTCAATGACCTGGGAGAGCCTTGGCCCAGAGAAGGCTAGACAGGGTGAGGAACAGGAAACTATGGTCACAGATGTTTACACATCATGTAGGTGACAGAGGAAACATCTTGGAGCCTCAGTTTTCCCGTCAGTAAAACCGCTGAGGTCTACCCTAGCGGTAGAGGCCACTATGAGGATTCCATGAGTCAGTGCAGGCAGGGAGGTCATGTGCAGCAGACACACAATAAACGGTCTCTCCCTTCTTTTTTTTTTTTTTTTTTTTTTCAGACAAAGTCTGGCTCTATTGCCCATGCTGGAGTGCCGTGGCTTGATCTCGGCTCAGTGTACCCTCTGCCTCCCGGGCTCCAGCCATCCTCCCACCTCAGCCTCCCAAGTAGCTGGGACTACAGGTATGCACCAGCACGCCCAGCTAACTTTTGTATTTTTTTGTAGACATGAGGATTCGCCATATTGCACAGACTGGTCTCAAACTCTTGGCTTCAAGTGACCCTCCCACCTTGGCCTCCCAAAGTGTTAGGATTACAGGTGTGAGCCACAGTGCCTGGCAGGTCTCTCCCTTCTCTTCCCACTTCCCTTCTCTATGGCAGCTAAGGGCAGAACAGGGAAAAAAAAAAACCAAACTACTAAGGTCTAAGGAAGAAGATTCTAGTTCGCAGGAGTGTGGGGTACACACTCACAGATTAGGGGTGAACTCCCCATCACTGTAGGAGTGCAAGGGACAAATACCAGGGTGTGAATGCAGGGACTGGAGGGATGTGGGGGCAAGGGGCCTCCTAGAGAACCAGCGTGGTGCCTACCTCCTTCTCCAGTGCCTCGTGGCTGTCACTTGGGGGCCCTCGGCGCTCTCCGCGGCTTTGGTTGAGCAGGGCAGTGAGGGGCACCCGCTTATTCTCCCGCAGGGGCAGCTTCTCCAGCTCCTGCCACTTCTTCTCGATCTCCTCACTGAGCCGGTTTTGCTGGTCCTCAGTCAGGGGGGCACCCAGGCCCCGGCGCAGCCCCTCACCAGCGGGCACCTCTGGGGTCCTGCTGTCTGTGGCCTCAAACCACTTGCGTCGCTCCTCGGAGCGCTGGGCCAGGTCCCGCTCCAGCTCCTCCTGCTTGGCCAGGCGGTCAGGAGTGCGGGCCGGGGTGCGGGCCCGCTGCGGGGGGGCCTGGGTCAGCGGGGAGAGCTCCACGTAGTCCAAGGCCTGCCGCTGCCCATCTGCCTTCCGAGGGCCACCCCGGCTGACGACCTCAACGCCCGCCCGCTGCTCCCCTGCCTTCAGGGGGCCCTTCTGGGTGCCGTAGTTGTGCAGCGTGTTCTCCTTATTACAGTCCGAGAGCCTAGGGCACCAGCAGAGCCACGTCAGCTGGGTCCTCACTCCTGAGTCCCGCAATGAGCACTTTCGGAGCGACACCTGTGTGTCTGGCCCTGTGCCAGGGGCTGGAGACAGACCCCAGGGAAGGAAGCAGCCTGACCTAAGCTTCCTGGTTAACAGAGCCCGGGAACTTCCCAGCTCCACCACTCCACAGCCCAGGGACCCACCAGGATGCCTGGCTTCCCTCGACCCCTCTTGTTTCTGTTTCTCAAGGAACAGGGTCTCACGCTGCTGCCCAGGCTGAAGTAGAGTGGTGTGATCATAGTTCACTGCAGCCTTAAACTCCTTAGCTCAAGTGATCCTCCTGCCCTGGCCTCTGAAGTAGCTGGGACTATAGAAAGGCACCACCATGCCCAGCTAATTTTTTAAATTTTTGATAGAGATGGGGTCTCAGTATACTGCCCAGGTTGATCTCGAACTCCTGGGCTCACGTGATCCTCCCACCTCAGCCTCCCAAAGCTCTGGGATTACAGGCTCACGTGAGCCATACCACGCTGGTCTCTTTGCCCTCTTTGAGCTGCAGTGACCTCATCTGTAATGTGGGACAGCAGCGCCTCTCACAGGATGGATGTGAGGACGGGGTGGGCGAATGTGGAAAGCAGGCAGAGGGCTTTTTGCAAATGGTGATCAAGGAGTTGGTGTAGGACACGATGTCCCGGGTTCCCAAGGCTCACAGTGGCAAGGGGGATGCCCACAGTCACTGCTGATGGGGTGAAGGCAGGGACCTTGGGGTGCAGAGAACACAAGTTGTGGCGACTCTGAACAACTATGGCAGTTGTCTTTATCCACAGTCATAGCCGGGTACGTGGTCACCCTGCCAAAAACTACACTTGCAGTGTTCCCAGAGCTACCTGTAGCCACGTGACTATAGGCTGCCAAGTGGGTGCGGCACGTGGCTCCCCTGAAAGGGCAGAGCGAGCCCCACCAGGCCAGGACTGCATACCTCGGGGCTGTTCTGAAGGGACACATAAACATCTGTCTCAATTAAGCGACTGTGCCCGGGGTTTCTTTCTTAAAGCAGCTGGGCCTATACGCTAAGTAACAGTCCAACTCACTGCACTTCAGAGTACACAAAGTGCTCTGGGCACATCCTCGCACATGTGCAGACATGACACACTAACATGACAGATGGGGACTCTGAAACCTAGACGGGAAAGCCTCTGGCCTAAGGCTGAATAGCCACCGTGTGGCCAGGCTGGGGGACTCGGCCTCCAGGTTCAGATGATCCTCCCACCACGGCTGGCTAATTTTTAAATTTTTTGTAGCGACGAGGTCTCACTATATTGCCCAGGCTGGTCTTGAACTCCTGAGTTCAAGTGATCCCTCCGTCTCAGCCTCCCAAAGCGCTGGGATTACAGGTGTGAGCCACCACACCCAGCCCAGCCCCCTTTAATACCATACTCTGTTCCCACTGCCCAGCAGCTCCAAGTCCCAGCACCCCATGGGCATCTGGGGTATATACAGTGGGGGACTCTGCCACTGGGTAACTCAGCCCTCCTGCCCCAGTGCCTGTGGCAGCCTCCAGAGGGAGTGAGCTCCTCATCCCAGGAGGCGTGGGCTCCAAGGCCGAACTACCTAACCACCCCTTCCCAACACAGGCTTAGACATGGCCCCCACGGCACAGAGACAGAACAGCCACCTGGCAGCGGCTTTTGACTCACAGGCATCTCCACCAAACAGAAGAGGCCCCATCACATTTGAGGAGGCAGATCAAACCTCAAACCCTCAGCATACTTCTGGATGATACTGAGAATGCTCACTGCTCTCTTCCCATGTTGTTGACAGAGAAACGAGGGCCCAGAATGTGCAGTCCTCAGGTGAGTGCCTAGAAACCCACTCAGGGACGCAACGGAAAGTGCCTCCCCCAAGGCCCCAGTCCAGCTTAGTACGTACTTGGTGACATCTGGGGCTGAAGTTGGACGCACGGTCTTTCTCAGAGCCTCGATCCAGTTCCGCCGGATGCCTGAGGTCATGGCCGACAAGGTATAGACAGCATCCTTGGTCTGTAAGGCCACCGCACAGGTAGGTTGCCACATGGCCAGCCGCATGACTCCCTCCCCACGACGGACCCCGGGGAGGGCGGCCCTTCCTTCCACAGGGGCATCTAAGGTCTTGAGTCGGGGGTGGGCAGGGGGTACAAAACCTCCCTTCCACTGGCCTGGGAAGAGCCCTGCCGGCTCCAGCGTGTCCCCTAGATACGCTAAGTGTTGGCATCACAGCTCTGTTTGGCTCTGAGGACAGAGCCTCTGGGTAAATGAGTGACAGGGATCCAGTCTCCATGGTGAGCCACGTTCAATACCAAAACCTCCCTCAGGGGCCTCCAGCCACGTTGCCCACCACCAGCCCCAAGCTGCACGCAGCCTCACGTGGATCTGGAAGCCATAGTTGCGCTGCACCGCGTACTCGGTGACATCCGTGCAAGAACGCAGGTCGATCTCACCATCCAGCTCGTCTGCCTGGAGCATGAGGGTCCACTATGGTCCGTGTGGGCCCTGGTGTGACCCACCCCAGTGATCCCAGCCAGGCCACCCCAGGCCCTTCTCGGGGTTCATCAGTACACCCATGGCCTCACCTCCTCAGCAGTGGAGTCTCTGTAATATTTGAGACTTGAATCTGTCAGCACAAACCAATGTTTCTTCCACTGTGAAGTAGAGGTGGTGGTGAGCGAAGGGGAGGGAGGCTGGAAGGAGGATGGAATGAAAGAGCCAGTGTGTGAGATTGTACAGGTGTCCTGCGTGGCTGCCAAACTCACTACTCTGCACACACGAAGGGTGGGGAGGCAGAAAATGCCGATTTGAGACCTGGCCCCTCCATGTCCTCTCTTAGCATCTGTGAAATGGGTTGGCTTCCCCTCCGTAACCACACCCCCCGGTCCTTCCTGGAGCCCCTTTTAAGATCGCCAAGGCTCCTCAGGCACCCTGGACCCAGTGCAGACAGGGAGGGGTGATGATCTGTGTAAGCAAGTCAGGGACTCAGTGGGGCCAGGATGTCACGTCTTTTTCCATATTCCCCCAGATCACCACCATGGTCAGGGACAAAGGTCCCCCGGGAAGTAGGACTGGACGGGGCCCCAGGGTAGGAGTGAGTGCCAGGCACGATCTGCTTTTTTTTTTTTTTTTTTTTTTTTTTTGAGACAGAGGAGTTTTGCTCTTGTTGCCCAGGCTGGAGTGCAATGGTGCAAACTCCACTCACTACAACCTCCACCTCCTGGGTTCAAGTGATTCTCCTGTCTCAGCCTCCCGAGTAGCTAGGATTACAGGCGCCTGCCGTCATGCCCGGCTTTTTGTATTTTTAGTAGAGATGGGGTTTCACCATGTCAGCCAGGCTGGTCTCGAACTCCTGGCCTCAGGTGATGCACCTGCCTTGGCCTCCCAAAGTGTTGGGATTACAGGCGTGAGCCACCGCGCCCGGCCGCATGGTCTGCTTCTTGATCTGTAGGCTGGCTACCCACATCCGCAGCGGGTGAGAATGCACTAACCTGTATGTTTAGGATTTGTGATTGGGTGCCTTCCGGCAGTGCCTGTCTCTGCTCCAGCTGGGGTTAGATTGGCAGGACACGTAGGAAAGGGGTGGGGGCGCCAGAACAGCCCGATATTATGCCAAGCCCAGCCCACCTCTAGGCTTCTGGTCACTCCACTGGAATGCCAGTTGCGGCCCGCCCACTGCCAGGTCAGTGCATGTCACCCGGTCCCCAGCCCTCCCGGAGTTCCCTCACATCACCAAGCCCTGTCTGTGCTGTTGGTTGTTTCAAGTACTTAGTTTCTCTCCTCAAGAAGATGGTAAGTTTTCAAGGGGCATGCAAGGATGATACCTTCTGCTTCTTTCCACATTGCCTCCCTGAGAAAAAGAGTTTTGTACCCAAGAGTTCCCTTTTTCGCTGTGTGCCTTTAGGCAAGCGTCTCCACTTTTCTGAGCTTCAGTCTTCTGAACTGTAAAGTAGGGCTACTAAGAAGTCCCCACAGCCGGGCATGGTGGCTCGCGCCTACAATCCCAGCACTTTGGGAGGCTGAGGAGGGTGGATCATCTGAGGTCGGGAATTTGAGACCAGCCTGACCAACATGGAGAAACCCTGTCTCTACTAAAAATACAAAAAAAATTAGATGGGCGTGGTGGCACACGCCTGTAATCCCAGCTACTCGGGAGGCTGAGGCAGGATAATCGCTTGAACCTGGGAGGTGGAGGTCGCAGTGAGACGAGATTGCGCCATTGTACTCCAGCCTGGGCAACAAGAGTGAAACTCTGCCTCAAAAAAAAAAAAAAAAAAAAAAAAAAGAAGTCCCTACACCTTCTGGTGAGGTGAGCAGTGCCTAACCCTCTCTTGTGTGTATGGCTGTCATGCCGTTGGCATAGGGATGGACATCAGGTTGTTGGGTTTGTTCTGGGAGGCCAGGCCTCTTAGAAGCATTTTGCTCTCACTAAGTAAACGGAGTTGCTGCTGCAGACCTCAATTGCCTCTCTGTAAAGTAGGACAGGGGTTCTATGCCAAGTGGTTTCTTTAGCTCTTCCAGGCCTAGCCTATGACTGTCTGAGATGGAAGCTGGGTGGAGCTCCATGGACCTCAGGTGCGCTGAGTTCTGAGCCTGGGTCTGTCCCAGGTGCTCCTAGGCCTGGAAGAGACCAACACCCTCGTGGGCCCGTCTCCTGTCCGTGCACCAAGGGGTTGGGCTGGCTGAACTCCCAGGGCCCTTCCAGTTCAGACATTCCAGAACCCTGTGATAGAGGATGAGTAATGGCCAGCTCTGGGTGGGGCCTGTAATCCCTCTGCCCTCCGGGGACCCTGGGTGGGGAGGCCAGGAAGGGGTCACTGGCGGGGTGCCGGGCTTTGTGTGAGCCTAGAGAGCAGCCGCCAGGGACGGCGGGCAGGCAGCGGGTAGGGAAGGCTGTGGGCTGGAGGGAATAAAACATGTGGGCCGGAAACACAATGAAATCCCCTCTGGCTCGGAGCCCTCTCCGGTATGCAGGCTGCACGCAGACCGGAGCGGCAGGCACATGCAGGGCAGGGGTGGGGAGACGCTCCCGCCCAGGCAATGTGGGCAGGGAGCCAGCCTGGCAGCCAAAAGAACAGAGCTGGGGAAACGGCCACTGTCCCTGCTGGTTCCAAGGACACATATGCCAGAGGAAGGGAAGGGTCTTTAGCTGAGCCCACAGTAAGTGCCAGGAGCTGTGTGGCACCTGTACGTGCTTGATCTCTGTGACCTTGTTATCCATTCAGGAAAGAATCGCCATTATTCATTATACCCATGTCACAGATGTGGCCACTGAGGCCTAGAGGAGGCTTTGACTCAACCAGTGTGGTTCCAGGTGGGTGAAACCCCAGCACTTGCGCCGAGCCCCACCTCCTCAGGCCAGGCTTTGTGAATCTGTGTCTCGGGCCAGACGGCTTCTATGAGACCTTCCACTCAAGACCCTCGACTCCCAGCCAGGCTCCTACGGAGGTGGGAGGGCCAAGAGACCCTTGATGAAATCAAGGGATGGGACACTGGGTGTGAGGGGCTAGACGGCCCCTTGCTGTGATCCCTTTTACACACTGCAGACTGCTCCAGGAGGCAGAAGCCTGATGGGCAGCCTCTGCCCCTCCCAGCCCCACCCCCACTCCTGGGCTGCTCAGGGGACCAGCAGCGGCACAAGCCAGTCTCCTCCCCTCCCGCCTCGGTCCTCCTACCTCTCCAGGCTCATCCAAGATCGACATCCATCCCTTCTTGAAGTTGAGCAGATCGGGCTGTGGGGAGATGAGGAGGGAGGTGAGTCGGGCCCAGCAGGAAGCCAACAGGGACTGCTGAGGGGGGTGTGCTGCACCCACCCTATCCCCAAGTCCTGTGGGACCAAGCTCCTGGGAAGCCAGCCAAGAGGGCTAAGGGCCTAGGTAACCCCCAAGTCCAAGCAGGCCTCCCAGCCACTGAGGCAGCCCTGGCCCCTTTCCTGATAGTGGCACTCGGAGAGCCGAGAAGTTGGGCTGGGTGGCTGGCACACACACCCAGATGTCCCAGGGGCCTCTCTCCAGCTGACCCTTCACCCAAGAGTGGGAGAGAGAGGCTGGGAGGACTCTGCCTGTATAGAGACCCCCTGAGAGCTCAGAGGGCAGTCCAGACCAGCAGCACTGTGCGAACTGTCCAGTTCCTCCCTCTGACGAGGACCAGATGCCCCACAGACCCTTCCATGGGCCCGCCAGTCCTGCCCTTTCCTTGGCTCCAGGAGACTATGGGAGGTGAAGCCAGTCGCAGGCTGGGGTCAGAAACCCTCTGGTCCCCACCTAGATCTCTTTGGGAAAGGTCAGTCCTGGCAAGCCTACCTTCCGGGTGTTGCCCAGAGGGGCACAGCCCCGGGGTCTGGGGGCTGCCAGCTGCAGCATGTCCCATGGGGACCTGTGGCAGGCACCCCAACCCAGGCCTAGATAAAGAAGTTGCTCATCCCGGCATTTTTCTGACCATGCTCATCTAGTGGATGCCAACCACCAGACCCTGCCTTCCTGCTGGGGAGACCTCTCTCATCTAAGTCCTGGTCCCTCTGCAGTCTCCGCTCCTGACACCGGCAGGGAGGAGGTGGCCACCTGTTGCCATGGCTCTGAGCCTACCTATCAGCCCCTACATCGAGGCCTCACCAGGCCAAGGTGTCTGGTTGCGTGCAGAGAGAGGGTGGCATGGCTCAGTGGGGTGGGTGGTGACAGTGGCAGCTGGAAACCAGAGCCACCTTGCCTGGCCACCTCTCCTGACCCACCCTCCTCCCATGGAGCCCCTTCTCAGGTACAGGAAGTGGACCAAGGGGGGCTTGGGGCAGCTGAGGATCCAGAACCCCCCACAGCTACAGTCGGCGGACCCAGTAGGTTGGCATCCCAGCTCCACTCTGCATACCTGTGTAAGGGAGAGACAGAGGCTCTGCTCAGAGCCGAGAACCCCTGGGGCTGCATTTGTCCTGCTGCTCTGTATTCTGCCCACCCCATCTTCCACCTGAGACAGAGGCTGCCCAGGGCGATCCTAAGCTAAGAACGAAGATTGGTGACCACACCTGGCTCCACTTCCCCTCAGTCTCAGACCTCCTGTGGCCCCAGGGCCTTGCAGGGGGCTTGACCACAGCAAGGCTCAGGAAAAACTTGCTGAGGAAATATCTACCCCCTGGTCTAAATTTCTGTGCTTTTTAGGCCATCTCCCCAACCCCCACCTAGCCCGGAGGAGCTAGGCTTCCTGGGCCCACAGAGCTGGCACCACTGGGCAGCCCCAGGCGAAAGTCCCTGGGCTAGGGCTGGGAGATCAGGGCAGGAATGACAGGCTGTCAGGCTGAAACCTCTAGGGCTGCCTGGGAAGTGGAGTCGCTGTGACCTTCCTAAGTCACATCCCCCTCTCTGAGTCCTGGCTGCCTGATGTGGCAAATGATGAGGCAGTCCTCCCCTCCCGCAGCTTCCGACAGGACTGAACGTGTCTGTACAAGGAGAAGCCTGGTGATCCTCCAGAGCCCAGTACAGACACACCACATACCATGTCAGGCACGCCATGACACAGTGACCTTGGGGATAGAAGGTCACCAATTTGAGTTTTGTTGAGACAGGGCCCTGCTCTGCTGCCCAGACTGGAGTGTGGCGGTGTGATCACAGCTCACTGCTGACTCAACCTCCCCGACTCAAGCGATCCTTCCACCTCAGCTTCCAAGTAGCTGGGACGACATAGGCACTCCACCACACTCAGCTAATTGTATTTATTTGTTTTTGTTTTTGTTTTGTTTTGTTTTGTAGAGATGGGGTCTCCCTATGTTTCCCAGGTTGGTCTCAAACTCCTGGGCTCAAGTGATCCGCCCACCTCGGCCTCCAAAAATGCTGGGATTACAGGTGTGAGCCATTGTGCCCCGCCAACCAATGTGTTTTTAAACTGGCAGGGAAACCTGTCCCCAGGTTCAAAAGGTCCGATCATCTAAATCTCACACGATGCCCCTTCGTACAGGGCTCTTCAGTCCCAGCTACCTCTTCTCCACCTGCTAGAAGCTCAGTTTCTCCTTCTGCCTTTTGGAAGCACTGACAGGTTCTCACGGCCCCACCTCCTACCTAGCCAGGGACACAGCCCCTCTATGCACCCTCGGGCTGGTGAGACTCACTCAAAAAGGCTTGGTATCCCAGGCTTGCTTAACAGTTCCAGGGACGGCTCCAGGTGGCTTTATTTATTTATTTTGAGACAGAGTCTCTGCTGCCCAGACTGGAATGCAATGGCACCATCTCGGCTTACTGAAACCTCCACCTCCTGGATTCAAGCATTTCTCCTGCCTCAGCCTCCCAAATACCTGAGATTACAAGCGCCCGCCACCATGCCCAGCGAATTTCTGTATTTTTAGTAGAGACGGGTTTTCACCATGCTGGCCAGGCTGCTCTTGAACTCCTGACCTCAAGTGATCCATCGCCCCTCCTCGGCCTTCCAAAATGCTGGGATTACAGGCACACATGAGCCACCACACCTGGTCTCCAAGTGGCTTTAAAACAAAGTCCAGCTGCCTCAGGACGGCAGGGAAGCCTCATCACACTCTTCCAGCCTAGCCTCCCCTTGCTGAGGGGCCTGTGTTTATACCACTGCATAGTCCTTGCCGATCACAACACACCAGGACTGCGGGCCCTCACACGTGCCGTGTCCTTGGCCTGAAATACTAGACTTCCTCCTCCTCTGATGACCAGGCAAGCCCCTACTCAGACCTTAAGACTCAGTTTAATGGCCACCTCTGAGGTCCCTTCACAGTCCATGCCACTCACTGTACCACCAGTGGCCCCAGTCTGCTCTCCCACGGCCCCTCTCAGAGGCCTCTGTTGCATCCGTGACTATTTTGAGGCCCTTTACTTATCCTTCACAGGCTAGACTAGATGCAACTCAGTCAGGGCCACACACTGTTTACCTGCCAGGACTCAGCACAGATGGGGCTCAGGGTGTGTCTGCAGAATTTTTTTTTTTTTTTTTAAAGCATCAGGCACTGTTCTAGGCCAGGAAATTAGCTGTGACCAAGAGCTGTGGCCCCTGCCCTGGTGGACTGCAGGAAACAGACAGTAAACAAGGGACCAAATCTAATTTGATGCCCAGCAGGCGAGGGGGAAGGCTGCTCCAGGAGTAAAGCTGCACCCAGGCAAAGGCAAAAGGGGTGGAAGAGGATCCCGACTCCCTGAAGCCCTGGAGCCTCACACAGTCACACACCTGTGCCACTTGCCCTGTATGAATCCCTGACTTAGGGCACTGGGGCCAGGGGAGGAGGGTGTGAGGCGGATACAGGAGGAGCACCAGCTGAGAGCAGGCTGAGGTCTGCATGGCAGCCAGGATGAACTCATTGAACACTATTAATGGTGATCATAGCCTCCTCTCTGCTCTAAAACCTTTCATGGCTCCCTATTGCCCCTGACCAAGCCCTAGCAGTGAGGCCCTCCTCCCACCCTGTCTTCCACCTGAGACAGAGACTGCCCAGGGAGATCCTAAGCTCTTGCTACTTCTCAAACACAACCACCCGCTTCTGTCCACACTGCTGTCTCCTCGCTAGTCCATCTCCACCTGACGAAACCTTATAATCACAGGAGGACACCTCCCTCGGGAAGGCTCCTGCCACCAGCAGGGACGTCCTCCAAGCACCCCACACACTGCTTCTGACAGCCTACCCTTGCTCAGAACGTGCTGCCCCCAGGACAGGCAACTGTGAAAGAAAGCTGGAACGGACCTGGACACAAATTCTGGCTCAGCCTGGGACTCACTAAGCTACCTGGGGCATGACACTTCACCTCACCACACCTTGGTTTCCTCATCTGTTTGATGAAGATGTTACTACCAACCTTCAAGGCTCAGATCTGGTAACGTGAAAGCACACGGCTAAGGGCCAGGCAGGCAGGTAGTGGGCACTTGGGCACAGCAACCACTCTCCTCCTGGCCCCAGGACACTCACTCAGCTCCTCCCCCCACATCCCTTCTGCTCCTGACAGGGAAGGGGAGGCTGCTGACGACAGGAAGGGCCAGCAGGGAGGTGGCAGGATGTCCAGGAGGAGGGCGAGGAAGTCCAGGCAAGGCGGTCTGGCTATCACACTCACAGGGCAGGGGCTAGGCGTGCCACGCCCCCAGCAGCCCAGCCCACTCCTCCAAAGGGTCTCCACTCCCCTGAAAGACGACTACTGGCGCCTGTGCGCACACACACCCTGCTCATCCTCCCCCAGGAAGGCCACTGGGCTGTCAGAGGCTCCCTGAAGCATTAGCCAGAAACCAAAAGCAGCCCCACCCCTCCCTTCCCGAACAGCACGGTCAGTGGGCCAGAAGGACCGGGAAAGGAGCTACTCCTTCCCTTATACTTGGGGTGACCTCGGGCAACTCACCAGCGCCCCTCCCCAAGCCTCAGTTTATCCGGCTGTGAAGTGGGGAGTCCAGTGAACCCAGCTGTGAGACTCAATATGCTAACTATGGCACAGGTAATTGATGGGGCTTGAGTACAGCTCACCCCCATGACAAAGGCAAACCCCTGCCATCGTGCCCCCTACCCAGACTAGCAGGCTTGTCCCAAGGCCCAGGACTGCTGCAAAGTGCAAGCCCGGGAGGACGTGGTACCCCGCCGCTTCAGAGGTCCCGGGACTGGCTCCCGGGCTGTGGGTGGGGCGGTCCGGACCCTTCTAGCCCACGCGAGCTCGGGCCACCGGCCACACGGGGGGCCGGCCTGCCAAGGCCCGGGTCAGCGCGACCCATCCGCGCCCAGGAGCGCCCCTCCCGAGCTCAGGCCCACCTCCGCTCCTCCCTGGGGCCCCTGGCCGCCTTGGGGTATCGGGTCTTTGCCTAGGGGGCTGGAGGAGAGGTGGGAAAGGGTCGCCCCGAATCCACCCTTTACTGGTGCCGCAACTGTGAGGGGGGGCGCCCAGGACGGGTCGTTCCGTCCCCTCGGGGTCGCCTGGGCTTCTGGGGTTGAGTGGGCGAGGGAAGGCGAGGAGGAGCCTACGGGAAGGGTGAGGCCGGTCTGGCCGACCGGCGCATCAGAGGTGGCCCCATCTTCCGGCCCAGCCCTCCTCTAGCCTCCGGGAAATGAGGAGGGGGCTGCCCCGGAGGGGAGAGGCTGGGCTCTACCTGGGGTCGTCGCCCTCCTCCCGGCCTGGGGCGCGGGCGGCTGACGGGGGCACTCACCGTCATGGCGGCGCCCCAGGGCGGCGGGAGCAGGAGGCAGGAAGGTGTACGCGGCTCTCGGGCCGGGCTCCGCGGCGCGGGGACCCCGCCGCCGCCGCCGCCCCTCTCGGCCGCCCGCCGCCGCGCCTCCGGCCCTTCCCTTCCCCGGCGCGGTCCCGGCCCCTTCCATCCGCCCATAAAACTTTTTTTTTTTTTTTTCAAACTTCCTGGGAGGACCCGAGCGGTCCAATGGGTGGCGGAGAAGCCGAGACAAACAGCGGCGGGGGCCGCGGCGGGCCAATGGGAGCGCGGGCCGGGCCGGGGGCGGGACCTGCCGCGACGGGACGGGCGCGCTAGGGCGGCGGGACCGCGGGGCGGGCGGATGGGGCCGCAGGGAGGGGAGGGCGGTGGCGGCCGGAGGGCGGGCGGGCCCGGGCCGCGGGCGCGCTGGGAGGAAGGAAGGGCCCAGCGTGCAGGTGACTCCGTCCGGCCATGGCGTGGGGGCGGAGGATGCGGGCGGCCGGGCGTGGCACGCCTCGCCCAGGCTGCGCTTCCCGCCCCGGCCTCGGAGCGATGGGTCCGCTAGAGCTCGGCGCCTAGATTTGGCGGGGCTCGGGGCAAAGCACCCTGTACTAACTACTCAGCGGGTCCCACTCGCCAAGAGTCGATTTTCGTCCTCACCACAGACTTGGGAGGGAGGTCTCGTTTTGCTAATGAGAAAACGGAGGCTCAGAGGGGTGAGCCGATTTGCCCGAGGTCGCACAGGAAGAGGCGGAATTCCTAGCGAGTAAGCTGGACACAAAGTGAGTTCTTGGATGGCAGGGTCTTTCCCAATACCCACTCCTCACAAATGGGCCTTTTTTGGTTTTGGGTTTTTCAGGTGTGGGCGAGCACCCGTCGCTCAGGTTCCCAGAACCCTGGGCCGTTTGTTAGATGCTCTTTTCCTGCAGGTGGGGAGGGACCGTGGTGGAATTGGTTGCTCAATGCACTAGGAAGCTCGTGTGGCACGGGGATTACAACCTAGTGTTATCTTAAGCAGGTACCTCTCGGTGCCCAATTTCACTCTCTGTAAAATGGGGTAATGCTGTTACCTCATGAGGTTGCTGGAAGGATTAAGTGTTAATTCAAGTAAGGCACCTAGGACAACCTCTTTATCCCTCATTAGCTATCCTTAGGCAGGGAAGCTTGGAATAATTGCCATTTCAGTTATTCTGCCATCTCGATTTGGGGTTCAAAAATTATTGCTCTTGCCGGGCGGGGTGGTTCACACCTGTAATCCCAACACTTTGGGAGGCTAAGGTGAGTGGATCACTTGAGATCAGGAGTTCAAGAGCAGCCTGGCCAACATGGTGAAACCCCATCTCTACTAAAAATACAAAAATTAGCCGGACGTGGTGTCAGGTGCCTGTAATGCAGCTATGTGAGAGGCTGAGGCAGGAGAATTGCTTGAACCCAGGAGGCGGAGGTTGCAGTGGGCAGAGATTGTGCCACTGCACTCCACCTTGGGAGACAGAGTGAGACTCCAGCTCAAAAAAAAAAAAAAGTTATTGCTTTTATAATTACTATTCCCATTTTGCAGATAAAGAAATGGAGGCCCAGGGAGCTGAAGTTCTTTCCCAGCATTTGCTGCCAGGAGTCTCTCCACCATGAGGAATGAGGCCAAGGGTAAGTCCATCTAACTCTAGAAACTGGCCTTCTAGCACCCCGGGCTGAGTTTTCCTCCCCTACCCTTGCACCTCACTCAGGCAGTCAGTCCTTGGGAGAATGAATGAACATGCAGGAGACCTCACCTACCACCAGGGTCCTGGCCCAGTGCCCTGAGCACCTAACAGCACAAGCCTCCTCCAGGCTTTTCTGGCCGCTGTGACTCCCCCCAATACCCTCAACACAGTGACCAGACCACTTCTCTGCTCAAAGTTCTTCCACACATCACCAATGCTGACAGATCAGTGCTACATTCCTGTTCTAGGCAGACAGGAACCATCACAACCTGACTCCTGCCTGTCATCCTGGCCTTCCAGATTCACATTTGACAGGCTGGAGAGACACATACTTTGGTCAATTTTGCAAAATACAATAAATAACCAAAGCGATACACAACACTGGAGGCCAGGCACTGTGGCTTATGCCTGTAGTCTCAGCACTTTGGGAGGCCGAGGAGGGTGGATCACCTGAGGTTAGGAGTTCGACTAGCCTGGCCAACATGGTGAAACCCCATCTCTAGTAAAAATGCAAAAAATTAGCCGGGCGTGGTGGCATGTGGCTGTGATCCCAGCTACTCTGGAGGCTGAGGCAGGAGAATCGCTGGAACCTGGGAGGCGGAGGTTGCAGTGAGGGGAGATCACGCCACTGCTCTCCAGCCTAGGCGACAGAGCGAGACTCCATCTCAGAAAAAAAAAAAGATACACAACACTAGACTACTAGGAATTTAGGAATTCCCAGAATAAGACAGGTCCTTCTGCCCCCTGACTGCAAATGTTCTCTGCTGTGCCTGGACTTCTCTTCCTGTCTTCTATACCCCAACACACACACACACACACTCTCTCTCTCTCTCTCTCTCTCTCTCTCTCTCTCTCTTTATTTCTCCCCTTCCCCCTCCCTTATTCCCAGAATAAGACAGGTCCTTCTACCCCCTGACTGCAAATGTTCTCTGCTGTGCCTGGAACACTTCTCTTCCTGTCTTCTATACCCCAACACACACACACTGATTCTCTCTCTCTTTATTTCTCCCCTTCCCCCTCCCTCCTTCCCCCTCCCAATGCTTGTTGGCCTGGAAAATTTCTTCCTTCAAGTCTCAGGCCAAAGGAAGCCAAAGTGTCCCCAGCAGACTTAGGAACTGCTGGCCCAGTGCTCCCTACATCCGTACATTTCCCCACTAAAGTGATGACCACACTGTTCTCATCAGTTACATGTCAGTGTCCTCACCTAATTGTGCTCCAGTGGCCAGGGCTGGAATGTTTTTTGTCTACATCTTGGAAGCCAGCGTAGGGCCTAGGCCCACAGTACATCCTCCATAAGCACGGGTAGAATGAATGAATACACTGATGAAGGAACCACAACTCATCCTGGCAGGTCAGAGACGGCACAGCCTCAGGGACCCAGGAGTGAGTTATTAAACTGGCAAAGACCAGAGCTACCGAACTTTGAGTTTATCCAGTCTCAAACTGTTACTCTACTGAGAATAATGAGGTAAGGCTCAGAGCAGGGCACACAAGTTAGGGGCCAAGCCAGAATCGACGCCAGGCTTTCTGGCTCTTGGCCTTGGGCTAATTTCACTGCTTCAGCCCAAGAGAAGTGTAAATCTGCTCTGTGTAACTGGGAGGCCCCACTGGCAGTTCCATCCCTTGCTCCTCATTTCCCTCACTCCCACATGAGAGAACCACTGTAGCCAAACTCACCAAGCCTCAGTTGCCGCATCTTTCTAATGGCGAAAATCTATGGGGACTCCCAGAGCCGCAGGAGGGCTCAGAGAGATCAGGATGTGAAGGCAGTGGTTTAGGGGGCATGTTAGAAGCACTGGGCTCTGAGGTCAGCCAGAGCAGGATTTGAATCTCAGTTCTGTTCTGCCCCTTGCTCCCTGTGTGACCTGGAGCAAGTGACCCTCCCTCTCTGAGCGTCACTTCGTCGTCTGTAAAATGGACAGTACGAGTCTAACTGCGCCTGGGAGTGCGGATGAAACGCAATTAGGTGAGCCACGCAGTGAACACAGAGCTGGGCATGTAGTAGGCGCACAATAAGTGCTGGTTAATATCACCAGCATCGTTACCCCAGACTGCTTTCCCCCCTTCGCTCCTCCTTCGCTCTACCAAAGACTTACCTGCCCCCTCCTGCCAGACGTGCTGTGTGTTGGTGACCTTTAGTTAGTTTGACAAGGTAATTCCTGCCCATGGCTTAGAGGCAACACACTACTCAGATAACCGTGCTTGCCTGCTCACCCAAAGAGCAGCGAAAGGAAATTCTGGGCTCGGTGGGGTGACTCATGCCTGTAATCCCAGCACTTTGGGAGGCCAGGGTGGGCGGATCACTTGAAGTCAGGAGTTAGAAACTAGCCTGGCTAACGTGGTGAAACCCTGTCTCTACTAAAAATACAAAAATTAGCCAGGTGTGGTGGCACACACCTGTAATACCACATACTCAGGAGGCTGAGATGGGAGAATCGCTTGAACCTGGGAGGCGGAGGTTGCAGTGAGCCGAGATGGTGCCACTGCACTCCAGTCTGGGAGATAGAACCAGACTCCATCTTAATTAAAAAAAAAAAAAGACCTGGCGTGGTGGCTCACATCAATAATCCTAGCACTTTGGGAGGTTGAGGTGGGCGGATTACGTGAGGTCGGGAGTTCAAGACCGGCCTGGCCGACATGGTGAAACCCCGTCTGTACTAAAAATACAAAAAATTAGCCGGGTGCAGTGGCGCGCACCTATAATTCCAGCTGCTCTGGAGGCTGAGGCAGGAGAATCACTTGAACCTGGGAGGCAGAGGTTGCAGTGAGTTGAGATGGCGCCACTGCACTCCAGCCTGGGCGATCAAGCTAGACTCCCTCTTAATTTTTTTTAAAAAAAAAAAAGGAAATTCTGAAATGGATGGGAAAGTTCGTGTTTTAACAGCAGCCCGGCAACCTCCGTGCATCCTGATCTCCCTGAGCCCTCTCTGCAGCCTTAAGTCTCCACAGACTTTTTCCTAATAGACAGATGTGGCAACCGAGGCTCAGTGAATTTGGCTGCAACCCTTCTCTCATCTGAGAATGAGGAAAATCAGCTCCTTTATACCCCAAGCTGTGCGACCTCAGGCAAATCAGCTCACCTCCCTGGGCCTCAGTCCCTTCATCTGTAAAATGGGCACACTGTCTCTGTAGTGCCCAGCCTAGTGCTGGACACAGCGCCAACAGCGGTGAGTAAGAGCGTCAGCCTCTCACCAAGAGAAGAGACCCCATGAGCCAGCCTGTGGCTGCTGGAGATGGCCAGGCCCCTTCTGTCCTGCTGTGAAGGGGGTGGGAGGGAGCGGGTCTCAGCTCCCTGCCCTTATGGAAAACCTAGCCAGAGGCTTGAGTGTTTCCAGACCTCTCTGGGCAGGGGATGGGTTACGTAACGCCAGATGTTTGTGAAACTGGCTCAGGCCCAGGTCTGAGACACACTTTGCAATCCCAGAGCCACTTGTAAGCCCGCTCTCCCTTCCCCCATACCTGGCTCCCCCTTGGCCCAGGGCTGGCGAGAGGAGGTTGCTGACTGGAAGCTTTCAGCTGTGTAGATTATTCCATCACCCCTCACTCCAAAAGCTGAAAGCAGCCCCCAAGCCTGCCCCGGAAGTGGAAAATCCACTCGCTTGCTGAGACCAGGGTGAGTTTAAGAGCTCTGCTCCCACCTCTCCTGTCATGCGAGGGCCCCAGCTGCCTCCTCCTCAGCCACCACTCTCTCTCCTTTGCTTAACAACCCCCTCCTCCCTCCCCTCCCCATGTCTGTCCACCCTCACCCCTCCAGCCCCCACTGGAGCCAGCCTACCCTTTGCCACCTGAGGACCCCCAGAGACAGCAGGAACGGATTGAACAGCGTGGGCCGGTCCCCGGGCATCCGCCATGAGGTCACCAGTCGGCCCTTGAGCGGGCTCCCAGCCTTGCCCTCTGCTGGCCTCTTGTCTGCCTGTCAAACAGGGTCCAGTGTTGGCCCCAGGTCCCTTTGGTGGGATGGAGGCCCCCCTGGCTACAGCCTCCCCTGCCCATTTTGTGGTGCCCCCCTCCACGGAGTCCCAGGGTTCCCATCTTTCTTTCCTCCCAGAACTGCCGAGACAAGAGCCGGTTAACTTGTTCTCACTACGTCGTGTTTGACTGAGCAGCTCCCAGGGCTCAGCACCCTTGAAGGTGTGCGCGTCATTGCCCTAAAGTCAAACCACGGGCGCCAGCTGGAGGGGTACAGACCACAGGTGTGTTTCCACCCACAGAGTCTTTTCAGAGTATTTCACATTAGGTTAGAGATCTCACATATAAATACATATCTCCAGTGTTTCTTGAAATATCGAAAGATGTGGAAACTCTGGGCCCGTCTTCCCCATGGCAACAGCTATCTGGAACTGAGGAGTCACACGAGTGCCCTCGTCCCCCCACTTCTCACTGTTGTTACCTGCCTGGCCTTCAGGGCGTTAGGTTTGTGACCCCAGCTTAAGCAAAAGGGATGAGTTGTGGACTTCTACAGACACGCCCAGCAGAGCCCCTAAATGCTCCCTCTTTGGAGTCGTCCTCATTGGGGAAACCAAGGCCCCAGTGAAGCAGAGGCACTTGTCAAAGTCACACATAGCAGGTTACTGGGAAGGTAGGAGAGAGCCCAGGTGTCCTTGCTCTGGAATCTGCACACTGTCTGGAAGCGGAACTTGAAGCATCAAAGCACAGGTCCAAGAGGGCTTTGGGGGTAGGGGTGCCCCCGACTCTGCTACCACATCTCCCATCACAGCCCTGACCACAGGCATGCAACTGTCTCACTTGACTGAACTCCTTGATGGTGCTCCAACTCACCTGTGACCCACACCCGGGTATACAGAAGGTGCTCACTGAGTGCGTGTGAATGATGCATGAATGAGGTGGTTATCAGTTCTGACCAGTCAAGGCTGCCTAGGGGTGGGGGTAGGTTGAGATATTTTCCACGTTGATGTGCCAGGCCCGTTTCATGGAGACTAGAGGGGCACCCCTGCATTGCTCCCCGTTCACTACTCTGGCTCCAGGAAGTATGAAGAAATAGCCCAGAAAGAGGAAGAGCAAAGTTGTCAGAGCCCCTGGGAGGGCTGGCAGCACCTTTAGCGACCAGCATCCCCTGTCCCCTCCCATTCCACAGATGGGAATACTGGACCCCTCAAAATTACAGCACTGCCGTTCAAAGCCACGCAAGAAATCAGGGCAGGGACGGGAGCAGCCTGGGTGGGGGGCAGGTGGAGGTGCAGAGAGAGCGCTGGGTGGTTCCTGGGCTGGGTTCTAGTCCCAGTACAGCTAGCCACTGACTGTGTAGCCTGGGACGACTCCCCTGCCTCCATTTCCTCATCTGCACAGTGAGGGTTTGGGCAAAATTCCCCCAGCTTTGACTCACGGCAGGGCCCAATTTGGGGGCTCCAGGCTGCCCGACGGATACTCCCTGCCACACCTGGCTCTTCAGGAGGCAGCAGGGGGAAGAGCAGGACCAGAAAACACAGCCCCAAACAGTCTGTCTCCTCCTCCCCCACCTCCTGCTGCCCCATGGCCCTCAACTCTGATCTCACCTCTCTGGAGGCTGAGGGTGACGAGAACAGTCTGTTTGGCAGGTCATGGGGAGGGGCAGGCAGAGCTGTGTTCACCAGCTGCAGCCAGGCCGCAGAGCAGCATCTGTGGGTCCCACCCCCGCATATATCTCTCCCGCCTCCAGGACCCTGGAGACCCTCCAGGCCCAGCTGACTGTGGGCACATCCTCAGCTCTCTGACTCATGCTCCTAGAAGCCCTGCTCTTTCGACCTGGCTTGGCCGTCTCAAACCGGAAGGATCTCTTCCCTCAGAGACCACTGGGGCCAAACCGTCATTTGCCCAGGGAAAGACATTGACCTTTTCAGGCCCAGCAAATGAGAAGCACGGCCTAGGGTTCTGACCCCAGGACCGCCCACCTACCCAGGTCCCCAAGCCAGAAGGTGGCTCCTGCAGAGCTCCTTCCTCAAGGCCCCACCATGCACACAGATGGCCCCATGGGAAAGCCAACTTTGGCCTGGATGATTCCAGGGCTCTTCTGAGGAATGAAGCCCATCTCCAACCTGCTTCCCCTTCCCTTCCCCACCATGTGTACCCGTGCCCATGACCCAACTACCGAGTCTGCCTGCTTCTGGTCAGTCAAGGGGTCTTGGCCTCTGCTTGGTTCTGACTCCTCAGGCTCCTCTGGTTGGAACTGGAGATTAAAAAAAGAACACAGCTTAGCCTAACTTATTCTCCAGAGTGCATGCATCTGTCCACCTCATCCATCCATTCTATCATCTGTCCATGCAACACCCATCTAACATCCAGCATCAGTAGATCCATGTATCCATCTAACCATCCAGTGTCTATCCCACATGACTCACCCTTATCATGTATCCAGCATCCATTGTCTATCACCCATTCATGTATCTACTCTCCATTGATCCATCATGTATCCATTTACCCAATACCTATATATCCCTCTCTCCATCCATCATCCATCTATCCATATCTCCATCATCCATCTATCCATATCTCCATCATCTGTCCACCATCTATCATGTGACATTCATCCATCCATGCCACATCCATCCATATTCCACCTAGCATTCATCCATCCATTACCTAAGCAACATCCATCATATATCCACCACCACCATATATTCATCTATCCATCATAACCCATCCAGACAGCTGTTGCCTTGGGAAGACGGGCCCAGAGTTTCCACATCTTTTGATATTTCAAGAAACACTGGAGATATGTTTTTTGTTTTTTGGTTTTTTTTTTTTGAGATGGAGTCTCGCTCTGTTGCCCAGGCTGGAGTGCAGTGGCCAGATCTCAGCTCACTGCAAGCTCCGCCTCCTGGGTTTACGCCATTCTGCCTCAGCCTCCTGAGTAGCTGGGACTACATGCGCCCGCCACCTCGCCTGGCTAGTTTTTTTGTATTTCTTTTTTAGTAGAGACGGGGTTTCACCGTGTTAGCCAGGATGGTTTCGATCTCCTGACCTCGTGACCCGCCCGTCTCAGCCTCGCAAAGTGCTGGGATTACAGGCTTGAGCCACCGCACCCGGCTGGAGATATGTATTTATATGTGAAATCTCTAACCTAATGTGAAATACTCTGAAAAGACTCTGTAGATGGAAACACATACATCCAACAGGCGTCTATTTATCATTCATTCAACATGCATCATTGATCCATCACCCATTCCCACATTCACCCTCCATTCATCCGTTATCCACCCACTAACCCCTCTGTCCTCCATCTTGCATGCATCCACTGAGCTGCCCCCTCCTTTATGTCAGGCCCTGGGCCACAGCCAGAGTTACAGAGATAAAGCAGGCAGAGATCCTGCTTCTGTGGAGCTTTTGGGGAAATTACAGCCCCATTAGATGGATGTTGCATGGACATATGGAAGCAAAACTGCCAAGCCTAGAAGGGAACCATCGCTAGGAGTGACTGTTCAGGGAAGGCGTCTCAGGGCAGGGCGTCTGACCTAAGACTTGAACAATGAACAGGCGTTTGGTGGCTGAAGAGGGAAAGGAAGAGCACGTGCAAAGGCAGGGATATATCTTCACAGGCCCTGCAGCCAGCTCAGCACCAATGAGTCAAATCCGGAGTGGAAGGAAGGGAAACCAGCCTTGAGTGCCTTGCCAAGGATTTTCTTTTTCTTTCTTTCTTTTTTTTTTTTTTTTTTTTTGAGATGGAGTCTGGCTCTGTCACCCAAGCTGGAGTGCGGTGGCGAGAGATCTCGGCTCACTGCAACCTCCACCTCCTGGGTTCACACCATTTTCCTATCTCATCTTCCCTAGTAGCTGGGATTACAGGCACCCGCCACCATACCTGGCTAATTTTTTGTATTTTTAGTGGAGATGGAGTTTCACCGTGTTAGCCAGGCTGGTGTCGATCTCCTGACCTCATGATCCGCCCACCTTGGCCTCCCAAAGTGCTGGGATTACAGGCGTGAGCCACCGCGCCTGGCCGTGCCAAGCCAAGGATTTTCATAGAGAGGAGCAGCTGGAGCCCTGGCAGGACCTGGTGGTTCCTCGTTTTGTCATCTGTGAAATGCCTTTCAGCACATAGTGCTCCCATCCCTTCCCAGCCACCATCTCCCAGCCTCCTGAGAACCCTGAGCTTCACCATGAAACTGAAGAATCTTTCTAACTGGGTCCCCACTTCCTTCTTGACCTGGCCGGCCTACAGCACCAGCAGGCCCCGGGACACAGCACCGTGTCCTCCTCAAGCTGCCTGTGGTCTGTGTGCCTTCCCAACAAGCCTGACAGCAACCTGAGGGCAGGACGAGCTGACTTATCCCTATTTCTCTGATGTTCGTGCATTGAGTTGATCAACTCATCAAAGCCACGGAAATACAGGGGAGAGGATTCTCCAGTCCTCCCATGGGCTCAGGAGCTTTGTGACCTGGTGGCTAAAAGTACAAATTTAGGCCGGGTGTGGTGGCTCACACCTGTAATCCCAGCACTTTGGGAGGCCAAGGTGGGGAGATTACCTGAAGTCGGGAGTTCAAAGCCAGCCTGACCAACATGGAGAAACCCCATCTCTACTAAAAACACAAAATTAGCCGGGCATGGTGGCACATGCCTGTAATCCCAACTATTCAGGAGGCTGAGGCAGGAGAATAGCTTGAACCCAGGGGGTGGAGGTTGCAGTGAGCCGAGATTGCGCGATTGCACTCCAGCCTGGGCAACAAGAGTGAAACTCCGTCTCAAAAAAAATAATAGGGCTCAAGCCTGTAATCCCAGCACTTTGGGAGGCCGAGACCATCCTGGCTAACACGGTGAAACCCCATCTCTACTAAAAAGTACAAAAAAAACTAGCCAGGCGAGGTGGCGGGCGCCTGTAGTCCCAGCTACTCAGGAGGCTGAGGCAGGAGAATGGCGTAAACCCAGGAGGCGGAGCTTGCAGTGAGCTGAGATCCGGCCACTGCACTCCAGCCTGGGCGACAGAGCGAGACTCCGTCTCAAAAAAAAAAAAAAAAAACAAAGAAATAAAAGCACAAACTTTGGAGTGGATGCTTTGATCTCATTTCTCACAACCTATGCATGTGTGACCCCCAGCAAATGCCTAAGGAGTCTGAGCCTCAGTTTCTTCATCTGTCAAGTGGCAACTGCCTTCTATCCACCTAGGGCACATATGGCAAGGTCCTGGGGCCCAGCACGGGGTGCACCCTGATGCCTGGAAGCCCTGCTCATCCTGGGGGAGGTGGCAGCGGACTTTGCAGCGAGATGAGGAGGCTTTAGAGAAACAAGCAGGAACCCCCACGGCACCCCAGTGCTGCCCGTCAGAGAAGTGATTGGACCATCTTACAGAGGGAGAGAGGCTAGTGTTCAAAACCACGTGCCGTCCTCCGAATGAGCTATTGCCAGGGTGCAGGACTCTGGCCTCCAGGACCCTCCCTGCCCACCATCTTCAGATAAAGAATGTTCTGGGCTTCAAGGCAGCACCAAAGTACCACTGAAGCAGGGGAAGGGTGAGCACCTACTGTGTGCCCGGCGCTGGGCCCACTTTGCACACGAGCCTCATTTAAGCAGCCTGTTTTGGCAGCTAGCTGAACCCAGTGAGCATTGATGCACCCCCTTCTCTGTGTCTGAGAAGAGCTGTAGGGGCCAGAGAGGGTAAGCGAGGCTGTCCTGGACTCAGGAACCTGGGTATCACCAGGGGAAGGGGCATGACCACACTGGCTATAGTCCCAGGTGGGGTCAGGTGTGTGCCACCAGACACAACATAAACCAGGTATGGTGGAGCCAGGAGGGGAGCAGGCCCTGGCCAGAGCATCTTGCTTGAGGCCTCAGTGTGGTCTGCACTGAGCGGATCTGGGTTTCGCCCATGCCCCACCAGCAAGTGGCTTCACCCTGCGCGTCAGTTTCCTTATCTGTAAATAAATAGTGTATTTCTCACTTGGTTGCTAAGGAGACTAAATGGTAAAAGTACACGTCAAACATTCAGATCAGGGCTTGGCCCATAAACACTTAAAACGGTGTTGCTCATCATCAGTATTGGGCCAGTTTGGTGGTCGGGATGGGTTGTGGTCAGCAGGGAGGCTGAGGTCTGAGCCTGGAGGGGGATGCAGGAGCTGAGGCTACTCAAAGGGGAGGCTTTTCCAAGGAGACTTGGCTGTGGGGGGCTGACTTTCTGGCTACCCTTGGGAGGGGGGAACCTCCTTACCTGCAGCTCTGGCAAACTGGGGCCCTCTGCAGTGCTCCTGCTCCCCAGGGGGCCCGTCTGCTCTAGGCCTGCCAGAGTTACGGTCGCTGGTCCTCTTGTCACTTTGGTCTTTGGCCACTGGGTGGAGGTGCAGGCAGGGCTGGGCGGCTGGGCCAGGCTCTGGGGCCACGGTGCGGGGCTGTGTCCGTTGACTGGGGTGGCCTCGGCCCAGCCTTCTGGCTGACTGTGTGACTCCTGCTCGGGGACATCCTTTGTGCCTGGGGGACCCATCTCTGGCCCTGAAGCCCTGGCCAGGTCATCCCTATGTCCAGCTGGGTCCTTGCGGGGCAGCCTGGCCTGCAGGAGCTCCAAGAGGCCCTCCCAGTCCAGCCTGGGGAGACGGGCCCAGGCCCCCTCTCCTGGTGCCCGGAGAAGACCAAGCAGGTCCCTCCAGTCAAGCTCGGGTCGCCTCTCAGGGCCATGCGAGTATGGACACGCTCCCTCTGCCCCCCAGCCCACAGTAGTGGGTGTCCCAGGGCGCCTGGATTGTGAGGACTCTGTGGGGCCTCCCCAGTTCTCAGGGGGGCTTGTGAGTGGGCTTCTCTTCCCTAGTTCTCTGGGGGGCTCATGGGTGGCCGCCTCCTCCCAGGCCTCTGGCTGTCCCCAGCTCTCCCTGTACTCCCCAGGAGGGCCCCCCCATGCTCCCTCCAAGGCTTTGGCTGCCCCCAGGCCTCCCTCCTGGCTGCTCCAGCTCCTCTCCAGGTGTCTGTGAGGGCCCTTGGACCCTGGCGGTTCCTCCTGACTCTGCCACGCCCCCAGAGGCTGTCTTGGGCCTGCTTGGCCACTCTCCAGAGGTCTCTGTGACTGCAGCTCCCTCTCAGGGGTCCTGGCTGATGTCCTGGGAGGTGGCGGGGACCCCTGGAGCCGCCGATCTCCCTCAGGTCTCTTCTCAGGACTCCGAGAATGAGGGGGCTCTGCTTGGCTCCGCCAGATCAGTTCTGCCTGTTTGGCAGGGCACTTGGTCACCTGGGGATGAGGTAGGGAGGTGGGTGAGGCTCTCTCTCTGGGGACCTGGCTGTCGGCTCTGCCTTTCTTAGTCAGGCCCCCAGAGAGGCAAGGCTGTGCTCACACAGCAGCCTGGATGAAAGCAGGCCAAAAAGCACACAGGGTCCCTGCCCTCCTCCCCTGTCGGGGGTCAGCTCTTCCCTTTCACCCGCTTTCCTCGGTTCCAGAAAAAGATCTGCAAAGACCTGCTCCCATTCTTGGCTTCTCACCCCTCTCAAAGATACTGATTCCAACTTGGGCTATCAGGTGCCAGAACCTCCACCACCAATACCCCATTCCACTGCAGTGGGCCTGGCCCCCTGAGTTTTGTTAGAGATACAAATCACCCTGAAAGAGAGGGCCCTTAGAGCCAGATTCATGCATCAAGGCTTTCCCTGAAATCTGCTCAAGACAGCAGTATTGGCAGCAGTACTGGCCAGGTGCGGTGGCTCACGCCTGTAATCCCAGCACCTTGGGAGGCCGAGGTGGGCGGATCACCTGAGGTCAAGAGTGACCAGGCTGGCCAACATGGTGAAACCCTGTCTCTACTAAAAGTACAAAAATTAGCTGGGTGTGGTGGCACGCCCCTGTAATCCCAGCTACTCGGGAGGCTGAGGTAGAAGAATCTCTTGAACCCGGGAGGTGGAGGTTGCAGTGATCCAATATTGCCCCACTGCACTCCAGCCTGGGAGACAGAGCAAGACTCCATCTCAAAAAAAAAAAAAAGCAGTACTTAGTAAAGGAAGGGGATAGCATGGGACAGGGGCTGTCTTCCAAGGACTAATATGAGGTCTTGTGCAATTTGCCAAGAGCTTCTGGCCCTTGGGGAGAGGGGAGAGCTGGAGACCCATGATTGGACTCCGACCCTTTCATAGAGGACCTTCCTGTCCAAGCTCCCTGCCTGGCTTCTAGCAGGAGGGAAGAGGCAGTGGCCGCCCCTTGGGGTGTGGGGCCCCAGACAGCTGGCAGTGCTCACCTGCCTGCTGGGGGCAGGGCTGGACTGTCTTCGGAGAAGTTGGCTCTGGCCTTGGCTGGGCCGCTGTGACCGTCCCTCGTCCTGGGCCTGGAAGGCCCCCGCTGCCTCGGACTTCCTATGAGCAAATGCAGCCACTCCTCTGAGGGACTGTCCCACTCCCAGCACCCCAGTCCCTCTGCTCCCACCTCCAACAGAAGATGTGGGAGAGCCAGGGACCCACTGCAAACTGGTTGAAGGGCCCTAAGTAAGGGTGACTCTCAGGGCCTCAGTTTCCCCTTCTGAAAAATGGGGGTAGTTAACACTGCTCTATTCTGCCTCATGAGGCTCTTGAGAAAATGACAAGAAAAATGGGGAGTAGAGGTGTTTGGGTGGGGAGGGGGATCTGGCCCTGACCATGGCTATCTTCTGTCTCATCCAGTACTACCTGTGACTAACCACCACCCCACCAGCAGCCCACTAGCCACCCCCAGACACAGGTTAGACTGGTCTTTGCAGGAATTAAGATTTATTGAGCACCTACTGTGTACCAGGCACCCGGCACACATAATCATAATGGCAAAGCATTTATTGAGCGCTTCTTACATTCCAGGGGCCAAGCGCTTGTATCATGATCTTGTTCCATCTCACACAGCCCACGAGGTGGGACGACAGAGCCAGACTGCTGTGTGCCCCCGTGTTCCATTCTTTCTGCCCTTTTCCTGTCCATATTGTAAATTTTGGATTTCTTGAGGCTGGGCGCGGTGGCTCAAGCCTGTAATCCCAGCACTTTGGAGGCCGAGGCAGGCGGATCACAAGGTCAGGAGATCGAGACCATCCTGGCTAACACAGTGAAACCCCATCTCTACTAAAAATACAAAAACATTAGCCAGGCATGGTGGCGGGCACTTGTAGTCCCAGCTACTCGGGAGGCTGAATTCAGCAGGAGAATGGTGTGAACTCGGGAGGCAGAGCTTGCAGTGAGCCAAGATCGTGCCACTGCACTCCAGCCTGGGTGACAGAGCAAGACTCCATCTCAAAAAAAACAAAAAAAGTTGGATTTCTTTTCCTTTTTCCCTCCCATCACCGTTAACCAACAGAATCCCAGCACTTAGCCTTGAAAACGCCAGGCCATCCTAGCTGTTGGCAAGAGCTCTGAGCAAGATCAGAAGAAAGAAACATCCTTTCCGACTACTCCAGAGAGGCCAACATGAACTGTCCAAGCAAATGTCATTTTTTTTTTTTTTTTTTTGAGATGGAGTCTCCCTCTGTCATCCAAGCTGCTAGAGTGCAGTGGCGCAGTCTCAGCTCACTGCAACTTCCGTCTCCCGGTCTCAAGGGATTCTCTGTCTTAACCTCCCAAGTAGCTGGGATTACAGGCATGAGCCACCACGCCTGGCCCTGGGCAAATGTCATTTCTAAGACACTGGACTTCAGGCGTTGTTGCCGCATCCGATGAAGATCATCTCTAACTTGTTAGTAAAAAGTCTAGTTCCAATTAGTTGTCTTGCTTACTAACTGGGAGGCATGGCTGTTAATGTTTAACGTGGTATCTCTATCGACAAGTAGAAACACCAAACAACCTAGGCTTATCTCTCTCTTCCTCTACCTAAGGGGTCACAACAAAAGACCCAAGTGCTCAGTGACTGTTTATTTTGGTTGGGTCTCAGTTAGCAAATGGAGCTGTGTCTTTGGTGGATGAACTGAACCAGGAAGAGAAGCCTGAAAAAGGCCACCCTGTGGTGGGCCCAGAGTAAGGCAGCAAAAAGGGAAGTAAGAGGAACCTCTGCTCAGGCCTCCGTAGGACCTGCTCTCTGCGGTGGGCCTGTGCCTGAGGAACCATGCTGGAACACCACCTTCAAAAGTATGGGATTGGACAGAGCGCAGTGGGTCATGCCTGTAATCCCAGAACTTTGGGAGGCTGAGACCAGGCTGGACAACATAGTGAAACCCAGTTTCTGAAAATACAAAAATTAGCCCAGGCACAGTGGCTCATGCCTCTAATCCCAGCACTTTGGGAGACTGAGGTGGGTGGATCACTTGAGGTCAGGAGTTCGAGACCAGCCTGGTCAATATAGTGAAACCCAGTCTCTACTAAAAATACAAAACTTAGCCGGGCATGGTGGCACGTGCCTGTAATCCCAGCTACTCAGGAGTCTGAGGCAGGAGGATTGCTTGACCCCAGGAGCAGTGAGCCGAGATCGCACCACTGCACTCCAGCCTGAGCCGCATAGTGAGACCCTGTCTCAAAAAAAAAAAAAGTATGGGGTTGGGAGGCCAGGCACAATGTCTTTATACCTGTAATTCCAGCACTTGGGGAGGCTGAGGTCAGAGGATCACTTGAGCCAAGGAGTTTAAGAAAGCCCTGGCAACAGAATGAGACCTTGTTCTAGGAAAAAAAATTTTTTAAATGAGCCAGGCATGGTGATACGTGGCTATAGTCCCAGCTACTTGGGAGGCTGAAGTGGGAGGATCGCTTCAGCCTGGGAGGTTGAGGCTGCAGTGAGCCATGATCACGCCACTGCTTTCCAGACTGGGCGAAAGAGCAAGATCCTGTCTCAAAAAGAAAAAAGTATGGGGTTCAAGTTTTTTGTTGTTTCATGTCTTTTGCCAATGTCATTAGAATCAGAGCCATAAAGCACAGTAATTTGAGTTGTTAGCAGTTATTGGCAGCTGGTTCAGACAGGAGCCAAAGTTCCCTGGAAGAAGTGTTTCTGAGCTTGAGGGCTCCCTGAGCAGGCTGTTTGTAATCTTTTTTTTTTTTTTTGAGATGGAGTCTCGCTCTGTGGCCCAGGCCGGAGTGCCATGGTGCAATCTCAGCTCACTGCAACCTCTGCCTTCCGGTTTCAAGCGATTCTCCTGCCTCAGCCTCCCGAGCAGCTGGAATTACAGGTGTCTACCACCATGCCCGGCTAATTTTTGTATTTTTAGTAGAGACGGGGTTTCACCATGTTAGCCAGGCTGGTCTCATTTCAAACTCCTGACCTCAGGTGATCCGCTTGCCTCGACCTCCCAAAGTGTTGGCATTACGGGTGTGAGCTACTGCACCCAGCCAATTTGTAATCTAATTTGAGGTGAGTGCGTTTCCTTACTCTGTGAGAGCTGAAGGCCTTAGACTGAATTTTCCCCTGAACTGGGGTATAGGAGCCTCGATGAAGCAAGAGCCCAAACATGACCCCGTGGGCCGTTCCTCCCTAATGGGGAGGAGGGGGAGGACAATAGTGGAAACACCTGGTGAAGGGAAGCAAGGCACTTGTGTGTTCTCTTCTGGATGGATGCATTTTCCATACGAACTCCAGCTTGCTTGATGAGCATTCCTCCTGAGAACCCGCCTTCCTTTTTTCCCCCATGTGGAATTGAGAGAAAAGAGCGAGGGACTCAAGAAGATTCTGAGACCCCAACAGAGACCCGGTTTGTCTGATGCTGAAGCAACAGCGTGTCCCCGGGGCCACCTGTTCCCGAGAGTTGATGTGACCACACCAAGCATGACAAAGGAAACATGTTTCCTTTGGAAGCTTAGATGGGCTCTTCGACCTCCAGAGAGAATTAAAGGCGCAAAGCCATCAAGTCTAGTAAATCCAATGAAGTCTGTGTTTTAAATTCAAATGACCACAGAATGCTTACATGACTTTAAGAGATTCCAAAGGCATCTAAGGAAAAAAAAAATAAGATCAAGCCAAAACTCCCAATGCTTTGATGTGATAATCTTTTAAGAAAAAATTTCCAGACTTGGGACAATGCTTGGACAGAGTAGATGCTCAATAAATACATATCGATGAGGAAATGAGAGAAAATAAAAGCTCAGTCTTACAGCCACCCACCCATAAACTCCAGTCTGTCCCTTACACACACACTACATAGTTTTAAAAATTTCCATCTTCAGAGGATGAATGGTTTTCTACTTGGAAAAGGTGCCAGATAAGAGGAAAAAATTTAATTACTCAGTAAAATTATAAAAACTTCCCTAAAAGGTAAATAATCTATTTCAAAGAGAGTAGAATTAAATGTACAGGAGTGATCATGTAAAAACAAATGGTTAATAAAAGTGTAAACATATTTCTCATTTATATTAGTAATATAAACACCTTATCTCTCTAAAATTATCCTGGAAAAAAGGAAAGAAAATTAATTAACTTTGGCTTAAAGACCTTAATGTCCCTACTGAGTTAATAGTTAAAACAAAGTTAGGAAAATTGACATTAGACCAGAAATAGTAATCATAAAAAGGTCAAAGACACTTTGGGAGGCCAAGGTGGGAGCATTGCTCAAGGCCAGGAGTTTGAGACCAACCTGGCCAATAAAGTGAGACTCCATCTCTACAAAAAATAGAAAAATTAGCTGGGCACAGTGGCGCACACCTGTAGTCCCAGCTACTGGGGAGGCTGAGGTGAGAGAATCCCTTGAGCCTGGCAGTTTGAGGCCGCAGTGAGCCATGATCATGCCACTGCACTCCTGCGGGGTGACAGAGCAAGACCCCGTCTCAAAAACAAAAGGTCAGGCCATGAGCGGTGGCTCACACCTGTAATCCCAGCACTTTGGGAGGCCGAGGTGGGCGGATTGCCTGAGCTCAGGAGTTCAAGACCAGCCTGGGCAACAGGGTGAAAGAAACCCTGTCGCTACTAAAAATACAAATAAATTAGCCGGGCATGGTGGCGGGTACCTGTAGTCCCAGCTACTCGGGAGGCTGAGGCAGGAGAATTGCTTGAACCTGGGAGGCAGAGGTTGCAATGAGCCAAGATTGTGCCACTGCACTCCAGCCTGGGTGACAGAGTAAGAATCCATCTCCAAAGAAAAAAAAAAAAGTCAAAGACAGTGAAGACTTTTAGGGTGAAACTACTCCATGATGTTACGATGGTGGATACTTGTCATTATACATTCATTCAAGTCTGTAGGCTGTACAGACTTGAGTGAACAGTGAACTTTGGGTGATTTGTCAGTGTAGGTTCATGGATTATAACAAATGTATCCCCTACTGCCCAGTGCAGTGGCTCACCAGCCCTTTGAGAGGCCAAGAAAGGAGGATCCCTTGAGGCCAGGAGCTGGAAACAAGCATACGTGTCTAGTACAGGATACTGGTAGTGGGAGAAGCTGTGCGTGGAACTCTCCGCTTTCTGTTCAATTTTGCTGTGAACCTAAAACTGCTCTGGGTTTTTGTTTTTGTTTTTAAGGCCAAAGAAAGAATTATACTAATACTGGAGACCACATGGTTGTCATCTGGATATTACATGATCAAGCTTACTGGAAAAGGAAATTTGAAGAACAAGAGATAAGGTTTCTCTTTTCTTTCTTTTTTTTTTTTTGAGATGGAGTTTCACTCTTGTTGCCAGGCTGGAGTGCAATGGCACAATCTCAGCTCACTGCAAACTCCACCTCCCAAATTCAAGCGATACTGCTGTCTCAGCTTCCTGAGTAGATGGGACTACAGGCGTGTGCCACTACATTCAGCTAATTTTTTTTTTTTTTTTTTTTTTTTTGAGACAGAGTCTCACTGTGTTGCCCAGGTTGGAGTGCAGTGGCATGATCTCAGCTCACTGCAAGCTCCGGTGCTGGGATTACAGGAGGGAGCCACCGCACCCAGCCAAGATTGATCAGGTTTCTCGTGCAGATTCAAATCCAGGAGAAAACTTGCCCAAGGAGCAGCAAAGAGGAATTTTAGATACAAAAGATTCCATACCCTTTAGGGTGATGAAAATGTTCTAAAAGTTAGATTGTGGCAGTGGTTGGACAACTTGGTAAATATACTAAAAATTCACTGAATTAGATACACGGAAAGTTTTGAGACTTCCAGACTGCTTTTTGTTGCTGTTGTTCTCTTGACCCTAACTAATGGAATTCTAGCTCTGATCCTTGAAAACTCGAGGGCTGGAACTTCTAGGGTGAGAAATCTCAGCCGGATCAGGAGGAAATGCTCCCCTTCCGCGGGGACCAGTGCTGCTGACCAAGGAGACTCAAAAGACACCTGGACTTTAGTTGTTTCAGGATGTTTGACTGCTAAAAATCTGTAATTCTGTGAGCTTTCTTTCTTAAAATAGGGTGACTCTGGCCATACTTTTTTTTTTTTTAGACGGAGTCTCGCTCTGTCGCCCAGACTGGAGTGCAGTGATGTGACCTTGGCTCCCTGCAAGCTCCACCTCCCGGGTTCAAGCCATTCTCCTGCCTCAGCCGCCTGAGTCACTGGGACTGCAGCGTGTTTTTTGTATTTTTAGTAGAGACAAGGTTTCACCGTGTTAGCCAGGACGGTCTCAATCTCCTGACCTCATGATCCGCCCGCCTTGGCCTCCCAAAGTGCTGGGATTACAGGCGTGAGCCACCATGCCTGGCCCTGGCCATACATTTTTAAATTGACATAACAGTTTTCTGAAATGCATAGGGACCCATGAATTTTCTTTGCCAAGGCAGGAAAAAAAGAATGGGCACTTTCTTCCTCTCCCTCATGCACGGAAGAAAAAAAAACCCGTGAGTCTGAATCAAAGGGTTTGAGAGTTCACTCTCATTATGGCCAGGTGCGGTGGGTCACTCCTGTAATCCCAGCACTTTGTGAGGCCGAGGCAGGCGGATCACTTGAGGTCAGGAGTTTGAGACCAGCCTGGCCAATATGGCAAAACCCCATCTCTACTAAAAATATTTTAAAAATTAGCCAGGTGTGGTAGCGGGCCCCTGTAATCCCAGCTACTCGGGAGGCTGAGGCAGGAGATTCGCTTGAACCCGGGAGGTGGAGGTTGCAGTGAGCCAAGATTGCACCATTGCACTCCAGCCTGGGCAACAAGAGCAAAACTCCGCCTCAAAAAAAAAAAAAAAGAAAAAAGAAAAAGAGTTCACCCTCATTTGAATGAATGGGCTCATGTTCCCCTCCATTACAGATGAGGAAATTGAGGCTCAGGTAGGTTAACTCACTATATCAGGTCACATGAGTTGAAATGTGACTTTGACCCAGGATTTGGACTCAGCCCTCATGACTGCAGTCTTTGCTGTTAACCACTGGGCTATGCATGACATCACTTAACCACACACACACACACAAGCAGAAAACTCCTAATATGCAGAAACAGAGAAATGGAGTGATTTGCCCAAGGTCACACAGCCAGTAAATGGCAAGCCAGGGGGATTTGAACACTCTCCTGGCACCCTAACCCTGAGAAACTTACACCTGTCCTGCTGCTGAGCCTCCTCCCCAGCCCACTTGGCTGACCCCACCCCTGGGCTCACCTGCGCTCTTGCCCGAAGAGGCGCTCCACCTCCGTGCGGCCAGGGCTGCGGGTGCGGCCCCCACTGCTGTGCTGCACTTGGGTCCCTGGCTGTCTCTGGGCCAGCCTCCTGGGTGGGGGCAGGTCAGCCAGCACAGTGTACTCCTCCCGCTCCAAGTTGTGCCTGGTCTCCCCGGGAGGTGCTGAGCCCCGGGAACCCCTGGAGCTGCCCGGCGAAGGTGAGGGTGCCAGGAACGCTAGATCACTGGGTGGGTGGCGGGGTGGGGAGGAGGCTCGGGGTGCATCCCGGTGCCCGATGCACACTTGGGGGATCAGCACTAGGGAGCCATGCAGAGAGTCAGTGGAGGGGGCCAGGCTCTCCATACTAGTTCCAGGGGGGTCCTGGAAGAAGAGGGATGGCTCAGGAGCCTGGCGTGGTGGGGATGAGAAGGAGGGTGCATCCCGGTGCCCAATGCACACAGGGGTGGGGATTTGGGGGCCCTCGTGCAGAGAGTCCATGGAAGGGACAAGGCTCTCTGTGCTGGCCCTGGGGAGGTCCTGGAACAAGAGGGAAGGCTCTGGGGCCTGGCGTGGTGGGGAGGAGGCCCGGGGTGCGTCTCGGTACCCAATACATACAGGTGTGGGGAGCTGAAGGGGCTCGTGTTGGGGGGACTGACACCGATGTTCGGCGTCTGATGTGTCTGGGAGGAAGGGGAAGGGGTCAAATTGGGTGTGGCGGGGGGGCGAGGACGCCTGGGGGGCATCTCGGTGTCCAATGCACACAGCAGGTGGTATATAGGGAGGCTCGTGGTGGGGCAGTTCACTCTCTGGGGCGTGGGGCTCTGGGAAGAAGGGGAAGGGGTCATGCTGCAAATAGCGAGGGGGCGAAGAGGCTCGAGGGGCATCCCGGTGCCCAATGCACACAGCACATGGAGGCTGGGAGGGCTCAGGATAGGTCAAGGGAACCCCACAGGCAGCAGGGTACACAGGTGAGGAAGTCCGGGAGGTGCTCTGGTGGCCTGGGTTAGGGGAGGAAGAGGTGACCCGGGATGGCAAGTTGTACTGGGTGGGGCCAAAGGAGGACTGGGGTGGGTCATGCTGGGCTGGCCTGCTGGGAGAGGATGTCTGAGGCCTGTCACCTTGGGTTGGCCGGAGGGCGATGGATGCCCAGGGAACCTCATTTTGCTTGGAGCGAGATGGGGAAGAGGTTCGGGGACCATCACTCTGAGTTGGCCGGAGGGGAAAGGAGGCCCAGGGGATGTCTTTGTTAGTACGATGTGGAGACGAATTCCTGGGATTGTTCCATTGAGTGGAGCGGTGGGGAGATGATGGTCTCAGATTCTCCTTTTGGGTGCAGCATTGAGATGAGGAGGTTCCAGGGTTGTCTCGTTGAAAGGAAAAGGACTGTGTGCGGTCCCGCTGTGTACGAGTGGGTCTGAGGTTAGCCCGTTTGGTACAAGAGGTTTTAGGGTTGTCTTGTTGGGTAGAAGATGATCTGGGGATGTTCTGTTGAATAGAAGTTCTGGGGTTGTCCTGTTGGGAAGCTCTGTTGGGAGAGGAGGCTCTGGGATTGTCCCGCTGGGCACAGGATGTTCTGGGGTTGTCTCGTTGGGTGGTTCTATTGGGAGAGGAGGTTCTGGGATTGTCCCGCTGGACACAGGATATTCTGGGGTTGTCTCTTGTGGCTCTATTGGGAGAGAAGGCTCTGGGATTGTCCCGTTGGGCACAGGATGTTCTGGGGTTGTCTCGCTGGGTGGTTCTGTCGGGAGAGGAGGCTCTGGGATTGTCCCGCTGGGCGCAGGATGTTCTGGGGTTGTCTCTTGTGGCTCTATTGGGAGAGGAGGCTCTGGGATTGTCCCGTTGGGCGCAGGATGTTCTGGGGTTGTCTCGTTGGGTGGTTCTGTCGGGAGAGGAGGCTCTGGGATTGTCCCGTTGGGCGCAGGATGTTCTGGGGTTGTCTCGCTGGGTGGTTCTGTCGGGAGAGGAGGCTCTGGGATTGTCCCGTTGGGCGCAGGATGTTCTGGGGTTGTCTCTTGTGGCTCTATTGGGAGAGGAGGCTCTGGGATCGTCCCGCTGGGTGCAGGATGTTCTGGGGTTGTCTCGTTGGGTGGCTCTGTTGGGAGAGGAGGCTCTGGGATCACCCCGTCGGGCACAGGGTGTCCTGGGGTTGTCCCACTGGGGAGTACAAGTAGGAAAAGAAGTTTGGAGGTTGTCCTGCTGGGTAGAAGACGTTCTAGGGTTATCTTGTTGGGTGGCTCTTTGGGGAGAGGGATATTGAGGATTATTTTGTTGGTTGGACGAGGTTTTGGGGTTATCCTGTTGGGTACTTCGTGAGGGAGAGGAAGCTCTGGGGGTGTTCCGCTGTGTCAATGAGGCCCTGGAGGTGTCCTGTTGGGTGGATGAGGCCCTGGAGGTGTCCCTTTGGGTGATTCGGTGGGGAGAGGAGGCTCGGGGGGTTTCACGTGTAGACGCAGCCTGAGCAGTGTCCTTTTGGGCAGGGGAAGCCCGAGGCGTGGTGCTTCGAGGTCCGCTGTGTGGTGTCATGGAGGCAGCCTGGGTCAGTGTTGACCGGTGCCGCTCTAGGGAGAAGAACCCACTTTCTCCCCGGAGCTTTGCCCAGTGCTGTCCTGCGCTCCGGCTCCCACCGCCCGTGTCTGGAGAGAAAACAGAGGGGCTCAAGGTAAGGGGAGGGGTCCAGGCACCTCTCATATTCTACCTTTCTTTGTCTCTTTGGACCAGTGATTAGGGCAGACCCCACACCCTCCTCTTACAGGTCTCACTGTCCGTACCAAGTGACTCCACCTCTCTGACCAAGACTGATGAGACAAGGGCTTGGATGCTTCTCTCAAGCCGAGGTCAAGAATTTGAAATTGAGACCTTGACTCAGTCAAGAGATGGACTCAACAACTGGAAGAGGCCACAGGGTCTGGGGATCCATGGACAAAACAGAGAAGAGGCAGACTCGTGGACAGAAGTGTTGGCAATAGCCTGTGTAACCCAGGGAGGGAGAGGTGGGCCCAGCAGCAGCCACCTGATAGTCTGCCCTTCCCAGTTTTACTTCCTTCAATCAGAATCTGAGGAATTCCCCCCATTTCTGGTTTTTCTGTTTTGTTTTTGAGACAGCCTCGCTCTGTCGCCCAGGCTGGAGTACAGTGGCACCATCTTGGCTCATTGCAACCTCCACCTTCTGGGTTCAAGCCATTCTCCTGCCTCAGCCTCTGGAGTAGCTGGGATTACAGGCATGTGCCACCATGCCTGGCTAATTTTTGTGTTTTTAGTAGAGACGGGGTTTCACCATGTTGGCCAGACTGGTCTCACACTCCTGACCTCAGGTGATCCGCTCGTCATGGCCTCCCAAAGTGCTGGGATTACAGGTGTGAGCCACCTTGCCTGGGCTTTTTTTTTTTTTTTTTTTTTTTTTTTTTTGAGACAGAGTCTCATTCTGTCACCCAGACTAGAGTGACAGACTTGGCTCACTGTAAGCTATGCCTCCTGGGTTCAAATGATTCTCCTGCCTCAGCCTCCCAAGTAGCTGGGATTACAGGCATGTGCCACCATGCCCAGCTCATTTTTGTATTTTTAGTAGAGATAGGTTCTAATGAGTCTGTTTCATGTGTGACAGCTCTAGAAAGCCCCGTTTTTTTGTATTCAAATGTTCCTACCCTGAGGCTTCTCCCAGGGCTGCCATGAGGATGGGAAAGGTGCAGGGATGGACAAACTTTTATAAACTGATAGCTGGGAGTTTGCCAGAAATGCAGAATCTCAGGTCCCAGCCCAGATGCACTGCTTCTGAATCTGCATTTAACAAAACTGTCTGGTGATTTGTACAACTTAGAGTTTCAGAAGCACTGGCCTGAAGGATTAACATAACCGTCCTCAATAGTGACCTCTTCGCAACTCCTAGCCTCATGACTGAGTGGCCATGACCTTGGTGTGTCACCCTCCATCCCGCTCAATCCCTCAGTCACCGAGCAGGTGTTGAGCACCAGCTATGTACATGTCCCTTGGCTACTGCTTTAGATGAAGAGTAAAGGGTATTGTGGCCTCATCTTTTTTTTTTTTTTTTTGAGACGGAGTCTGGCTCTGTCGCCCGGGCTGGAGTGCAGTGGCCGGATCTCAGCTCACTGCAAGCTCCGCCCCCCGGGTTTACGCCATTCTCCTGCCTCAGCCTCCCGAGTAGCTGGGACTACAGGCACCCACCGCCTCGCCCGGCTAGTTTTTTGTATTTTTTAGTAGAGACGGGGTTTCACCGTGTTTGCCAGGATGGTCTCGATCTCCTGACCTAGTGATCCGCCCGTCTCGGCCTCCCAAAGTGCTGGGATTACAGGCTTGAGCCACCGCGCCCGGCCTGTGGCCTCATCTTAAAGGAGCCACAGCTGTGGGTGTGGTGGCTCACACCTGTAATCCCAGCACTTTGGGAGGCCAAGGTGGGAGGATCACTTGAGCTCAGGAGTTCTAGACCAGCCTATGCAACATGGTGAGACCCTGTCTCTACTACGAGTTTTTTAAAACTTAGCAGGGCCCAGTGGTACGTGCCTGTAGTCACAGCCACCTAGGAGGCTGAGGCCAGAGGATTGCCTGAGTCCAGGAGGCAGAGGTTGCAGTGAGCCAAGATTGTGCCACTGCCCTCTAGGGTGGGCAACAGAGCAAGATATTGTCTTAAAACAACAAATGAAACAAAAAAGTAGCCACAATTGCCTTCACGCAGATCCCCTCTCCTCATGCCTTCTTTTTTTTTTTTTTTTTTTTTTGAGACGGAGTCTGGCTTTGTCGCCCAGGCTGGAGTGCAGTGGCCGGATCTCAGCTCACTGCAAGCTCCGCCTCCCGGGTTCCCGCCATTCTCCTGCCTCAGCCTCCCGAGTAACTGGGACTACAGGCGCCCGCCACGTCGCCCGGCTAGTTTTTTGTATTTTTTTTAGTAGAGATGGGGTTTCACTGTGTTAGCCAGGATGGTCTCGATCTCCTGACCTCGTGATCCGCCCATCTCGGCCTCCCAAAGTGCTGGGATTACAGGCTTGAGCCACTGCGTCCTCATGCCTTCTTAAGATCCCCTCTGCTCTCCCTTTGCAACCACTGCCCCGTCCAGCCTCCCTGGGCTGTTGTTGGTGAAGTCTGAGTTCCCAGCACCTAGCAGAGAATTCAAAATTTGCATGGTCTCTAGGCACAGTGGCTCACACCTGTAATACCAACACTTTGGGAGGCCAAGGTGGGTGGATCATCTGAGGTCAGGAGTTCGAGACTAGCCTGGCCAACATGGTGAAACCAGTCTCTACTAAAAATACAAAAATTAGCTGGATGCGGCCGGGCGCGGTGGCTCATGCCTGTAATCCCAGAACTTTAGGAGGCCGAGGCGGGCGGATCACGAGGTCAGGAGATCGATAGCAGTCTGGCTAACATGGTGAAACCCCATCTCTACTAAAATTACAAAAAAAAAAAAAAATTAGCCAGGCGTGGTGGTGGGGGCCTGTAGTCCCAGCTACTCGGGAGGCTGAGGCAGGAGAATGGTGTGAACCCAGGGGGCAAAACTTGCAGTGAGCCGAGATCGCACCACTGCACTCCAGCCTGGGCGACCGAGCAAGACTCCATCTCAAAAAAAAAAAAAAAAAAAAATTAGCCGGATGCAGTGGTGCATGCCTGTAATCCCAGCTACTTGGGAGGCTGAGGCTGGAGAATTGCTTGAACCTGGAGGTGGTAGTTGCAGTGAGCTGAGATCTGGCCACTGTACTCCAGCCTGGGTGACAGAGCAAGACTCTGTCCCAGAAAACAAAAAAACAAAAAATTTGCTGGTGGCTGATGTCCCATGGCTATTCTAAAATACATTTCATGCCTGGTAGTGGCTCACACCTGTAATTCCAACATTTTGGGAGGCTGAGGCAGGAGGATTGCTTGAGCCCAGGAGTTGGAGACCAGCCTGGGCAACATAGTGAGCCCCCATCTCTACGAAAAATAAAAATAAAATAAATACATTCCAAATTTTCTCTCATCTACACCCACTTCCTACTCCAAGCCACCACTATTTCTCTCCTGGATGGTTGCAGTAGCCCCCAGGCCTGTGCACTCTGGGGCCAATGTCATCGTTCATCCAGGCAGACTTTTTCTAAAGTCAAAGGTGAGCAGATCGCTGTGCTCACAGCCTTCAGGGGAAAACTGGGAGAGATGGGAAAGCTGTCACAGACTGGAGGAGACAGAGGAAATGAGGAGGGGGACTAAAGGCAATGTGGGATCCTGGAATGGATCCAGGAACAGAAAAAGGATATTAGTAGAAAAACTGGTGAATCCCATCAAGTCTGTAGCTTAGTTAATAGTATTGGAGCAGTCGGCCAGGTACGGTCGCTCACACCTGTAATCCCAGCACTTTGGGAAGCCGAGGCAGGCGGATCACCTGAGGTCGGGAGTTGGAGACCAGCCTGACCAACATGGAGAAACCCCGTCTCTAATAAAAATACAAAACTAGCTGGGCGTGGTGGCTCATGCCTGTAATCCCAGCTACTTGGGAGCCTGAGGCAGAGAATGGCTTGAACCCGGGAGGTGGAGGTTGCAGTGAGCTGAGATTGCGCCACTGCACTCCAGCCTGGGCAACGAGAGTGAAACTCTGTCTCAAAAAGAAAAAAAAAAGAAAGAAAGAAAGAAAGAAAGAAATGAGCGAAATAATGAGCGCAGTGTGGGGCCTGAGGTGTGATCAACGCAGTGGAGGGCTGGGCTGTATAAAATGGTAGGTTCAAGGGAGAAATCAAGGCCAGAGATGTAGACTTCAGAGTCATGGTTTTTCCCAGACAGTACTGAAAGCCAAGCAGCTAAGTGTGCAGGGAGAGGACAGAAGGGGACCAGGACTGGGATCTGGGGCATCCGATATTTAAAAGTGAAGCAGAGGAGGCGGCCTCAGCAAAGGAGAGAGAGGTGGAGTGGCCAGTGAGGAAGGAGGCAGGCCAGGAGTGAGGGGTCGGGGAGCCCAGAGTGATTCTGTGCAAGACATTGATTTAGCACAAGGCCTGGAACATCAGAAAAGCAGGTCACTGCTGTAATGCTGCTGCTGTTCTCATTGCTGCCACATCTATTCAGCCGTGATTGACTTATGGGCTGTAAGTAAACGTCCACTGAGCGCCTGAGTGAGAATTGCCCCTCAGTTGAAGATGCCACATCTCCATCCCCTGCTTCCCTGAGCATCTGAAGCCTCAAAACCTCTTCCTTGGGGCTTGCAAATCCCACACAGCACAGCCAGCGCTGGGCACACCGGCTCCCCAGCCATCTGCTCTCAGCAAAGGGCACACCATCCATGCAGACACCCAGGCCAGGAGCTGTGACCGTGTATCCTCCTGTCCTGAGTACCATCAAGTCTCCTTCCTAAACCTCTCTCCTTCTCTGTCCCCTCCTCACCCTGCAACCATGACCTTTAATTAATTAATTAATTTGAGATGGAGTCTTATTCTGTTGCCCAGGCCGGAGTGCAGTGGGGTGATCTCGGCTCACTGAAACCTCCGCCTCCCAAATTCAAGCGATTCTCCTGCCTCAGCATCCCGAGTAACTGGGACTACAGCCGTGTCCCAGATCCCATCAGGCTCAATATGGTGAAACCCTGTGTCTACTAAAAATACAAAAAGTTAGCTGGGCGTGGTGGCAGGCACCTGTAATCCCAGCTACTCAGGAGGCTGAGGCAGTAGAATCGCTTGAACCCAGGAGGCGGAGGTTCCAATGAGCTGAGATCATGCCATTGCACTCCAGCCTGGGAGACAGAGCAAGACTCCATCTCAAAAAAAAAAAAAAAAAATGCCCCAGTTGTCCCAGTAATGCCTGTCACAGCTCTGTCTCCTCCTGTCCCAGATCCCAATGGGCTCACACATGGCATTCCACGTCCTCGTCCCGTTAGTCTCTTTTAATCAAGAACAGTCCCCAAGCCCCTTTTTGTCCTATGAGGAGTCCAGTCATTTTGCAGAATATCTTTCTTTTTTTTTTTTTTTTTTTTTGAGACGGAGTCTCGCTCTGTTGCCCAAGCTGGAGTGCAGTGGCCAGATCTTGGCTCACTGCAAGCTCCGCCTCCCGGGTTTACGCCATTCTCCTGCCTCAGCCTCCCGAGTAGCTGAGACTACAGGCGCCCGCCACCTTGCCCGGCTAGTTTTTTTGTATTTTTTAGTAGAGACGGGGTTTCACCGGGTTAGCCAGGATGGTCTCGATCTCCTGACCTCGTGATCCGCCCGTCTCCGCCTCCCAAAGTGCTGGGATTACAGGCTTGAGCCACCGCGCCCGGCCGCAGAATGTCTTTCAATTCGGGTTTGTGTGATGTTTCACCGGGGTTAGGTGTAGGCAATGCATTTGCAGAAGGACAATTTAGAAGGGAAGGATTCTGTGCGCACCCCAGCATCCCCTCCCCCGACCCCATGCATCACATCAGGGGCATCTGATGTTAGTTTGTTCCACTCTGGGGATGCTGAACAGCTGCTTGGTGAAGGTGGTATCTTCCTGCTCTCCCCAACCTAACGGCATCTTTTCGCTCAGTAATCGATGCAGAATCTGAGGACTGATGCTTTGAGACCATGGTGAAACCCCTGTTTCCTGACAACTTACCACCCTAGGTATTTCGCATCCGCCGGTGATTCGTGCCCGAACCAGTTATTGCTATGGTAGCTGCAACAGTCTCTTAACTGGTTTCTCATCCTTCAGCCCCTCCCTGCTCCAACTCCTCCTTTGCACCTTTGACCTAGGGAACTTCCTAAGGCACAGGTTCAATTACATGACTTTCCTCCTCAAAAAAACCTTCAGTGGCTCCCTACTGCTTAGAGAAGAAAGTCCAAACTCCTTGACTAAGGCCAGGCACAGTGGCTCACTCCTGTAATCCCCAGCCAGGAATTTGAGACAAGCCTGGCCAACATGGTGAAACCCCGTCTGTACTAAAAATACAAAAATTAGCCAGGCGTGGTGTTGCAAGCCTGTAATCCCAGCTACTAGGGAGGCTGAGGCAGGAGAATCACTTGAACCCAGGAGGCGGAGGTTGCAGTGAGCTGAGATGGCACTACTGCATTCCAGCCTGGGCAACAGCGTGAGACTCTATCTCAAAAAAATAAAAATAATAATAATAGGCCAGGCGCAGTGGCTCACGCCTGTAATCCCAGCACATTAGGAGGCTGAGATGGACAGACCACTGAAGGTCAGGAGTTTTGAGACCAGTTGGGCCAACATGGTGAAATCCCATCTCTACTAAAAATACAAAAATTAGCTGGGCATGGTGGCGGGAGCCTGCAACCTCAATTACTTGGGAGGCTGGGGCGGGAGAATCGCTTGAACTGGGGAGGCGAAGGTTTCAGTGAGCTGAGATCGCGCCACTGCACTCTAGCCTGGGCAACAGAGTGAGACTCCGTCCCCCCCCAAAAATAATAATAATAATACAGTAGGTAGCATGGTTCATTGTGGCTGCTCCACCATGACATGGGAACTGTTACTATTATTAACACTCAGGCCACCAAAGTAAGCCATACCCAAGGTCCCAAATGGCCAGTGAGATGGCTATCTGGGGGGGCCCCAGGCCATCACCATGGGAACCAACCTGGCAGAAGGACTCACCCTCCTTTTTCTGGCCTGCAGTGTCTCCTCCCACAGGGGACCTGGTGAGGAGAGACGGAGCCTTTTGGGAGCTGTCAGCTTTCGGCCCCTCCTGAGGTCTCCTAGGGATCATCACTGTGAGCTTGTCCCAGTTGGGGGCCTCCTCCTGCCTCTCAACAGTGTCCCAATCCTGCCAGAGAAGGGGAGGAGAAAGTATGTTTGTGGGAGAAGAAAGGCTGCAGGACATATACTCCCCAAATGAGAGGGGTAGAAGGAAGGGAAGAGAATTGACATTAAAAAGCACTTCCCTGGTCGGGTGCGGTGGCTCACGCCTGTAATCCCAGCACTTTGGGAGGCTGAGGCGGGCGGATCACAAGGTCAGGAGATTGAGACCATCCTGGCTAACACGGTGAAACCCCGTCTCTACTTAAAAATACAAAAAATTAGCCAGGCATGGTGGCGGGTGCCTGTAGTCCCAGCTACTCGGGAGGCTGAGGCAGGAGAATGGTGTGAACCCGGGAGGCAGAGCTTGCAGTGAGTGGAGATCGCGCCACTGCACTCCAGCCTGGGCGACAGAACGAGACTCTATGTCAAAAAAAAAAAAAAAAAAAAGCACTTCCCTGCCGGGCGCAGTGGCTCACACCTGTAATCCCAACACTTTGGGAGGCCGAGGCAGGTGGATCACCTGAGGTCAGGAGTTCGAAACCAGCCTGGCCAACATGTGAAACTGTGTCTCTACTAAAAATACAAAAACTAGCCAGGCATGGTGGTGGGCGCCTGTAATCCCAGATACTCCAGAGGCTGAGGCAGGCGAATCGCTTGAACCTGGGAGACGGAGGTTGCAGTGAGCTGAGATCATGCCACTGCACTCCTGCCCAAGTGACAGAGCAAGACTCCATCTCAAAAATAAATAAATAAAATTAAATAAAAAATAAAAAGTACTTCCTAAACCATCAGGTTCTGCATTCTGCCCCGGAGAGGTGACAGTGAGTGGTACCACACTTTCTGTGGTGTAGACTCTGCTCCATGGACTCAGTAAAAAGCACTTCCAGCCTGGGCAACGTAGTGAGACCCTGTCTCTACAAAATTTAAAAAAAAAAAATTAGCTAGGCATGATGGTGCATGCCTGTAGTCCCAGCTACTCAGGAGGCTGAGGTCAGGGGATCACTTGAGCCCAGGAAGTCAAGGCCATAGTGAACCATGTTCAAGTCATTGCACTCCAGCCTGGGCAACAGAGCAAGACCCTGTCTCAACAATCAACTTTTTTTTTTTTTCTTTTTGAGATGGAGTTTTGCTCTTGTTGCCCAGGCTGGAGTGCAATGGCACAATCTAAGCTCACCACAACCTCCGCCTCCCGGGTTCAAGTGTTTCTCCTGTCTCAGTCTCCCAAGTAGCTGGGATTACAGGTGCCCACCACCACACCCTGTTAATTTTTGTATTTTTGGTAGAGATGGAGTTTCACCATGTTGGCCAGGCTGGTCTTGAACTCCTGACCTCAGGTGATCGCCCACCTTGGCCTCCCAAAGTGCTGGGATTATAGGTGTGAGCCACCGCACCTGGTCTTCAATCAGTCAATTAAATAAAAAGCACTTGCTGTTTGCCTGGCACTGTGCTGGGCTCTAGCAGGTGCTAAGTGCTAAGTCGCTTATCTTCAATGAACCTGGGAGGCATGCACGTCCATTGAAGCCAAGAACTTTGCCCAGACTCCCCCAGTTCCGCATCTGGGACTGGTGTGAGATACCCCCAGGGGCCAGAGAGAAGTGGGTTCAAATCCTAGCCCCACTGCTTCCCAGATGTGTGGCCTCCACTAAATTGCTCCCCCTCTGAGCCTCAGCCCCATATGGGACGACTGAAGTCTCCGCCTCCAAGGGTGTGGTGAGTCTCCCTCGAGCCCACACCCACCAAGCGCTTAGCGTGGAGCTGGTCATGAAGCGTGCGAGGCTGGGTTGTTTTATTCTGAGTCTTATCACCACCCCCCATCATTTTCCTTTTGAAGGGGTCTCCTGGGACAAGCCTGTCTCTCCGGCTCCGTGGCAGCCCCTCAAAGTGCCAATGCTAGAGGAAAGACTGCTGGGTCTTCTCTTTTCGTGGCTAAATGACCCCCGCAGCCTGCTCCCTTCCCTCTGTCCCTTGGAAATCTATGCCAGGGCTGGCCATGGGGCTCAGCACCGTGTGGTGAGGGCAGGGCCCTGGGGTTCTGTGCCACTCTCGCTCTAGACACCACACCCAACATCCCAGCCCTCTGGGACCTGGCAGCCCAAGCCCGCTGGTGATTCACCCGGAGCTCCTGTCAGCTGAAACTCCTTTCCCGTCTTTTCACAGCCAGACCCCAGCCGCCCTGGGCCAGCCTGTGTAGAAACCCCCACCCTCTGGGGGTTCACCGGGGTGGCCCGAGGTGCCAGCTAATGGTCCAGAGGACCTCGCCGAATTCTCTGGTATGAGTCTTAGCCCTGGCCTGGAGATTCAGGCGGGACCCAGGGCTGCAGATGGAGGTGTGAGCCACTCTTGTCCCCCCATCTCCCGCTCCTGGCTCACCACAGAGGACGAGTTGCTGGTATCATCAGGGGTGGCGGAGTCAGCGCCGGAGCCGGGGTCAGAGCCGGGGTCCTCGTTGCAGCTGCCACGCAGGGAAGTGGTCAGGCCCTCCAGATAGGGCACTGCCTCAAGATCATGGCTCCCGCTCCTGGGGGCGGCTGTGGGACCCTCTTCTGGGAGCCCTGCTGAGGGGGATGGGCCCCTGGGAGAGGAGACCGACCCATGACTTTTTCCCAAAAAGTAATGGGGAGTTAGGGGTACTCCCCACCCCACCCAGGCATTCACACTCACTCACACGGGGAGCCTGGGGCCCACACGCTGGTGTGGGAGAGGGAGCCAATGCTGAGGGCTGCCTCTGTGTCAGGCTTTTTATATGGGTTGCCTCGTTGAGCTAAAACAGCATCTCTTTATTTTTTTATTTTTAATTGTGTTGTTGTTGTTGTTGAGACGGAGTCTTGCTCTGTCGCCCAGGCTGGAGTGCAGTGGCTCGATCTTGACTCACTGCAAGCTCCGCCTCCCGGGTTCATGCCATTCTCCTGCCTCAGCCTCCCGAGTAGCTGGGACTACAGGCGCCCGCCACCTCACCCAGCTAATTTTTTGTATTTTTTCTTTTTTTTTTTTTTTTTTTTTTTTTTTGAGACGGAGTCTCGCTCTGTCGCCCAGGCTGGAGTGCAGTGGCGCGATCTCGGCTCACTGCAAGCTCCGCCTCCCGGGTTCACGCCATTCTCCTGCCTCAGCCTCCCGAGTAGCTGGGACTACAGGCGCCCACAACCGCGCCCGGCTAATTTTTTTGTATTTTTAGTAGAGACGGGGTTTCACCGTGGTCTCGATTTCCTGACCTTGTGATCCGCCCGCCTTGGCCTCCCAAAGTGCTGGGATTACAGGCGTGAGCCACCGCGCCCGGCCAATTTTTTGTATTTTTTCGTAGAGACAGGGTTTCACCATGTTAGCCAGGATGGTCTCGATCTCCTGACCTCGTGATCCACCCGTCTCGGCCTCCCAAAGTGCTGGGATTACAGGCGTGAGCCACCGCGCCCGGCCTTCTGTTTTTTTAAATATGTCTACCTGTGAGGAGCACATGAGTGATCCTAGCACAATGCTGATTTGATTCAGTTCCTCTTATTTTACAGACAGGGAAACTGAGACACAGGAAGATAGAGTAACTTGCTCAAGACCCATCAGGGATGGATCTGAAGCTGGAACCCAGGTTTCTAGACTCTCAGGCCATGGCCTCCCAAGGTATCATGACCTTAAAGGGGGAACTGCCACTCAGGCCTAAGGGTGGAAGGAATGCCAGAGCCCGGAGCAGTGCACACCCAGGTAGGTGGGTGACAGCAGGTGCCCCTGGGTGCAGGGACTGTTTAATCTTTTAAAGCTGTGCAAAGGGAACCAGGAAATGTGAGTAGGCTGTGGCCATACCCACTGCAAGGTGGGTGCACAGCAGCACATGCCCTGGGGCAAAGCTGAGCTCGGTCTTAGGAGGTTATGGGGGGGCAGGGGCCCCGGGAGAGACAGCCAGGGTTGGGGAGGGGAGGCTCAGCCACCCAAGTGCAAGCAGGGTGGTGTGCTCTGAGCTTTTCCTGTCTGCCCAAGGAGCATGCCCACCGCCTACCTGTGCCTAGATTTGGAGGACTGACCACGTGACCCATGCCAGCAGCCATTACAGACAGGTGTTGCCTTGGGGAAGGAGTGCAAATGGGAAGGGCAAGGGCATTCCACCCCATGAAGCCTTTCCCCGGGCCCTGGGACTCTTACCCACCTCCTGGACCCTGGCCAGAGGCCCGGGTCCACCACAGACCGGCAGCCGGAGGTTGAGGCGCTGAGTGGGTCCTCAGGGGCAGGTGGGCATCGAGGCAGGTCGCAGTAGGGCACCTCAGCACCTGAAGGGCTCCTGAGCTCCTGGGCCAGGGTTGGAGAGAGGAGACAACTCAGTGCCCACGTGGGGTCTCCCCTCCCCCTGCACAGCCCCTCCCAGCGGTGTGGGAGTCTCCAGGCATCTCCTCCGGGGATCTCGCACTTCTCAAGGAGCTGCCCATCAGGCTGGAAGCGCCCCTTGGGACTCAAGCCGAGGGCTGGCTGAGGTACCCGGTGTGTGCATGCACACGTGTTGTACACATACGGGCCTTGGAGCAGGTATGTGTGTGGATAAAGACCTGGTATTGGGGGCACGTGTGTGCACATAGGTGGAGTGAGCTCTTGCGCATGCATGCCTGCGCAGGTCCCGCGGGTACACGGATTCGTACGTTTGCATCAGTGCAAGTTTATGTATATATGCATGTATGTTGTGCGCCCCAGAACGAGGTGGAAAGAAGGATCCACCAGGGTCTTTTGCGGCCAAAAGACAAGGGTGAGGAGGAAGGATTAGGCTGGCTGAGAGAAGGAAGAGGTCTGAGGGAGGAAGAGGCAGTTTGATGGTAGAGGAGATGGGAAAACAAGGTCTTGGAGGACAGAAGAGATTTGCCCCACTAAAGGAGAGGCAGGGGCTCCAGGGCTGGAGGGTCAAGGCCTGGAGCCAGCTGCCCGCTCCTCTCTCCCTCCACCCTTGGCAAGGCCACACCTGTGAAGGCTGGTCTGGTGCTGGGCTCACCAGGGGAGAACGGTTGCTCACCTCCAAGGCCCCCCCCAATTCCTCCCCACCTCTGGAGAGCAGTAGGTCCCTCCCCTGGTGGTGGGAGACAGCGGCCATGGCACCCTGCGCCCCGCCTCCTCTCGGATTACCTGGGCTGCGGGCTCTGGCGGTGGTGGCGGCTGTCGGCTGTCAGCACCCTCATCCCCGGGGGGCTCCGGCTCAGGCCCCCACGCTGCCGCCCTCCCAGGCCCTGACTCCGGGCTGTGGTGGCAGCAGCAGCCGAGGCAGTGGAAACCTTAGAGGGGCCGGCTTCGGGAGCAGGGGCCCCTCATTACTGTTTCATAAGCCGGGGCCCAGCCAAGAACAATGCAGGACTTGAAACCACAGGAACCCGATCCCAGCAGCTCACCTGAGAGCCGGGAGGGGCAGGAGCCTGGGCATGGGATCCCTGGGGACCCTGGAGCCCAGAGCCCAGGGCCAAGGCAGCAGCCTGGTCGGCAACATGGGGTGGGCACAGGCTCTCCAGGTTCCAAGAAGGCCACCGCTGGGGGTCAGGCGGTGCCAAGAAGTGGGGTTGGGGTATCTGCCGTGACATCCAGGCCAGGGGAGCTTGGCAGGATTCAGTTTCGCCCCCTGCCCTGCAGCCAGATTCTGATCAGAGCTCGGCAGCAGGAGGTGTCAGATCCACAGCCGGGCCTGGCGCCTTGGCCACCCAGGGGACAGCACAGCAGAAATCAGGAGACGCTCGCCAGGCATCATCCAGGGGTCTCTGCCCCGCCAGGCCCAGCAGGAGCCTCAGCCTGATGTGACACCTCATCCTGGCTTTCATCCCAGCTCCCGTCACCACCCCACCACCCACTTGAGTGAGCCCCACAGTCAGTCCCCAGCTCTGATTTCCTGTCTGGCGGGTCAGCACTGGCTCTGGCCTCAGATAGACCTCGGGCCCCATCCTGGCTCCTCCACTTCCCGGCTCGTGACCTCAGGCCGATGACTTCCCCTTTTGGAGCCTTGTTTTCTCCTCTAGGAAATGGAGGCTGAGATGCGACCAAGACCTGGGCCACGTGTATCCTCTCTGTGCCTCAGTTATCTCATCTACAAAACCAGCAGGATAGCAGGACCCACCTCCTAGGGGTGTTCTGAGAATTAAATGAGTTAATATTTGTAGAGGGATTTTTTTTTTTTTTTTTTTGAGACAGAGTCTCGCTCTTGTAGCCCAGGTTAGAGTGCAATGGCGCAGTCTCGATTCACTGCAACCTTCACCTCCTGGGTTCAAGCAATTCTCCTGCCTCAGCCTCCCCAGTAGCTGTGATTACAAGTGACGTCACGCCCAGCTAATTTTTCTATTTTTAGTAGAGACAGGGGTTTGCCATGTTGGCCAGGCTGGTCTCAAACCCCTGATGGCAGGTGATCTGTCTGCCTCAGCCTCCCAAAGTGCTGGGATTACAGGCGTGAGCCACCGTGCCCAGCCCCTAAAAAATTTTCATTAAATAGACAGGGTTTTGCCATGTTGCCCAGGCTGGTCACAAACTCCTGGGCTCAATGAATCCTCCACCTTGGACGCCCAAAGTGCTTGGATTATAGGTGTGAGCCACTGTGCCCAGCCAATTTTTTTTTTTTTTTTTTAGACAGAGTCTTACTCTGTTGCCCAGGCTGGAGTGCAGTGGCATGATCTCAGCTCACTGTAACCTCCACCTCCTGGGTTCAAGTGATTCTCATGCCTCCGCCTTCTGAGTAGCTGGGACTATAGGTGCACACCACCATGCCTGGGTTATATATATAGATATATAGATAGTTTTTTTTTTTTTTTTTTTGAGACAGAGTCTCGCTCTGTCTCCCAGGCTGGAGTGCAGGGACACCTTCTCGGCTCACTGCAAGCTCTGCCTCCCGGGTTCACGCCATTCTGCCTCAGCCTCCTGAGCAGCTGGGACTACAGGTGCCCGCCACCATGCCCAGCTAATTTTTTGTATTTGTAGTAGAGATGGGGTTTCACTGTTAGCCAGGATGGTCTCAATCTTCCTGACCTTGTGATCTGCCCACCTCGGCCTCCCAAAGTGCTGGGATTGCAGGTGTGAGCCACTGTGCTCGGCCAATTTTTATATTTTTAGTAGAGATGGGGTTTCACCGTGTTGCCCAGGCTGGTCTCGAACTCCTGCGCTCAAGTTGATCCGCCTGCCTCAGCCTCTCAAAGTGCTGGGATTACAGGTGTCAGCCACCGTGCCTGGCCTCAATTTTTTTTTTTTTTTTTTTTTTTGGTGAGACGGAATCTTGCTCTGTCGCCCAGGCTGGAGTACAGTGGCGCGATCTCGGCTCACTGCAAGCTCTGCCTCCTGGGTTCACGCCATTCTCCTGCCTCAGCCTCCCGAGTAGCTGGGATTACAGGTACCCGCCACCATGCCCTGCTAATTTTTGTATTTTTAGTACAGTCAGGATTTCACCATGCTAGTTAGGCTAGTCTCAAACGATCCACCCGCCTCGGCCTCCCAAAATGCTGGGGTTACAGGCGTGAGCCACCATGCCCAACCCAGTGTCAGTTTTTTACTATCACATCTGGTACACAGGGAGCTGTTTCCTGCCCAGAGTTGGGTCCCAGGGCCTGGCTCAGAGACACAACAGTCACCCCTCATGCATTTGCCAAAGGAAAGTTTCACAGCCTCAGATCATCATCAGAGCAACTGGAGGCTCAAGAAAGTGGAGGATTTGATGTTGTGCCCCTCTCTGATCTCTTTTTTTTTTTTTTTCCAGATAGAGTCTCGCTCTGGCAATGGCATGATCACAGTGCACTGCAGCCTCGATCTCCTGGGCTTAAATGATCCTCCTGCCTCAGCCTTCCAAGTAGCTGGGACTGCAGGCGTGTACCACTACATCCGTTAATTTTTTGTTTTATAGAGATGGGATCTCACTTTGTTACCTAGGCTGATCTTGAACTCCTGGTTTCAAGCACTTCCTTCAGCCTCAGCCCCCTAAAGTGCTGTGATCACAGGCAGGAGCCACTGTGCCCAGTCCCCTCTCTTACCTTGAAACCATCTCTGGTCTTGGCTACTGGAGAGGAGGGGCACATTGTGGGGTTTGCCTCCAAGCCTCTGGCCTTCTTGGCTGTCTTTGCTGATTCCCTGGCCTCCACCCAGGCCTATTCTCATCTCATTCCACACTTTCCTCTGCAGACGATAGCCTCATCCATGAGCAAGACTTTGGTCAGTGACAGATCCTGAAGACTCGCAGGCCTCCATCTCCTGTGGTGGTCTGGCCCTGAGCTCCAGCTCCCCCAATTCACTAACCTCCCCCTCATCTCCACTGTGTCCTGCCGGCACCCCACACCATGCCCCAGACAACTCCAAACAGACCTCCCAACCCAAGTACCCTGCCTGGAGAAATAACAGGAGTCAGCCATGGGTTTCTCCCCTCCCTCACCCCCAAATCCTGTAGATGTGCCTGTTCAATTAGTTCGAAAATGTGTCAATTTGCCTCCATCTCAAAGCCCTGATCATCTCTGGCACTGATGAGTACGTGCACCTTTTCCTGGCGGGTCATCTGATTCACTCTCACTACCCTGCACACTCCATTCTCTCTGCCCAGCAATCAGAGTGACTGAAAAAAGCAAATCAGGGCCAAGCGCAGTGGCTCACACCTGTAATCCCAGCACTTTGGGAGGCTGAGGTGGGCAGATCACGAGGTCAGGAGATTGAGACCGTCCTGGCTTACATGGTGAAACCCTGTCTCTACTAAAAATACAAAAAATTAGCTGGGCGTGGTGTGGTAGCGGGCGCCTGTAGTCCCAGCTACTCGGGAGGCTGAGGCAGGAGAATGGCGTAAACCCGGGAGGCGGAGCTTGCAGTGAGCCGAGATCGCGCCACTGCGCTCCAGCCTGGGCGACGGAGCAAGACACCATCTCAAAAAAAAAAAAAAAGAAAGAGAAAAGAAAATCAGAACATGTCACTCCCTTATTGGTGGCTCACACCTGTAATCTCAGCACTTTGGGAAGCCAAGGAGGGTGGATTGCTTGAGGCCAGGATTTCAAGACCAGCCTGAGTAGCATGGTGAAGCCCCATCTCTACTAAAAATACAAAAATTAACTGGGCTTGGTGGCGCATGCCTGTAGTCTTAGCTACTTGGGAGGCAGAGGCAGGAGAATCGCTTGAACCTGGGAGACGGAGGTTGCAGTGAGCCGAGATCATGCCTCTGCACTGGAGCCTGGGCGACAGAGTGAGACTCCATCTCAAAAAAAAACAAAAACAAAACAAAACAAAACTCAGAATCCTAAGTCCTCAACATGTCCACAAAGCCGCACAAGGCCAGTGAGACCAGGCCCCCCCCCATTCTCCATCCTTGTTCTATAGCTCCTCTGTGCCCCCTCTTGCTGTCCTCTCCAGCCCAATGTGCAGCCTCCTTTCTGCCTCAGGGCCTTTGCATATTCTTTGTTTGTTTGTTTTGTTTTGAGAGGATTCTCGCTCTGTTGCCCAGGCTGGAGTACAGTAGTATAATCTTGGCTCACTGCAACCTCCGCCTCCTGGGTTCAAGAGATTCTCCTGCCTCAGCCTCCCGAGTACCTGGGAATACAGGCACCTGCCACCACACCTGGCTAATTTGTGTATTTTTAATAGAGATGGGGTTTCACCATGTTGGCTAGGGTGGTCTTGAACTCCTGACCTCAGGTGCCCACCCATCTCAGTCTCCCAAAGTGCTGAGATTACAGGCATGAACCACTGCACCCGGCCTCTTTGTTTGTTTTGTTTTTGAGACAAGGTCTCACTCTGTTGCCCAGGCTGGAGTGCATTGGCACACTCACAGCTCACTGCAACTTTGAACTCCTGGGCTCCAGTGATCTTCCCACATCAGCCTTCTGACTAGCTGGGACTATAGGTGTGCACCATCCTGCCTGGCTAATTTTTTTTTTGGTAGAAATGGGGTCTCACTGTGCTGCGCAGGCTGGTCTCAAACTCCTGAGTTCAAGTGATCTTCCTGCCTCAGCCTCCCAAAGTGCTGGCATTACAGGTGTGAACTGCCGTGCCAGGCTGGCCTTTGCACATTCTACTCCCTTCCTCTCCTCTTCCTGCAATTTCACTGACTAATGCTAATGCCTGCACAGCCTTTACCAAGCAGCTGAAATGTCATTTTTTTGGAGACAGTTTCCCCAATGCCCTATCCTTTACCTTCATGCCACTTACTATTCCTTTATACATTTATCACAACCAAGATTAAATAATCATGTGCATGATTACTTTCTTACTGTCCATTTCTCTTGCTAGACTACAAGCCCTATGAAGTCAAGCCAGGGATATGTCCCCCTCTCCTCATCTCCTCCTCCCTCTCCGTCTCCCCTTCCCTCTCCCCCTCCCCCTCCCTGATTTCTTTTCTTTTCTATTCTGTTCTGAGACATAGTCTAACTCTGTCACCTAGGCTGAAATACAGTAATGCGATCACGACTCACTGCAGCCTCCACCTCCCAGTCTCAGGTGATCCTCCCACTTCAGCCTCCCAAGTAACTGAGACTATAGCTGCATGCCACAACGCCCAGCTAATTTTTTAAATTTTTTGTAGAGATGGGGTTTTGCCATGTTGCCAGGCTGGTCTCGAACTCCAAGTGATCCGTCCGCCTTGGCCTCCCAAAGTGCTGTGATTACAGGAGTGAGCCACTGCGCCCGACTGTGCCTTTCTGATTTATCATGATTTCCCCAACATCTAGCATAATTCCTGGCACATTTTAAGCACCTATTCAGTATATATGAATTCATGAGCTGACCCACAGTCTCAGGTGGGAAATGGTGGGATTGAGACTAGAACTCAGACCAGCCTGAATCCAGAGCTCTCCTGTTCCATGCTTGCCATCTTCCCAACCACTGGGAGAAGGTCATTTGCATGAAAGATGGACTCCCAGGCATCTGTTCCCTGAACCTGAACTTGCAGGCGAGCACAGGAAAGCTATTATTGGAGGTATCAAGACCGATAGAAGCCAGGCGCGGTAGCTCACTCCTGTAATCCCAGCACTTTGGGAGGCTGAGGTGGGTGGATCACCTGAGGTCAGGAGTTCGAGAACAGCCTGGCCAACATGGCGAAACCCCGCCTCTACTAAAAATACAAAAATTAGACAGACATGGTGGCGGGCGCCTGTAATCCCAGCTACCAGCTACTTGGGAGGCTGAGGCACAAGAATTGCTTGAACCTGGGAGGCAGAGGTTGCAGTGAGTCGAGACTGCGCCACTGCAGTCCGGCCTGGGTAACAGAGGGAGACTCTGTCTCAAAAAAAAAAAAAAAAAAAGGCCGGGCGCGGTGGCTCAAGCCTGTAATCCCAGCACTTTGGGAGGCCGAGACGGGCGGATCACGAGGTCAGGAGATCGAGACCATCCTGGCTAACACAGTGAAACCCCGTCTCTACTAAAAATACAAAAACTTAGCCGGGCGAGGTGGCAGGAGCCTGTAGTCCCAGCTACTCGGGAGGCTGAGGCAGGAGAATGGCGTGAACCCGGGAGGCGGAGCTTGCAGTGAGCTGAGATCCGGCCACTGCACTCCAGCCTGGGTGACAGAGCGAGACTCCGTCTCAAAAAAAAAAAAAAAAAAAAATACTAGTAGAAAAGAGTCCTCCAAGGTTTACTTTTCTGGTCAGGAAGGGGGAAGACAGGAAACTAACATGAACTGAATTAGCCACATGGGGCTTGGGCTAAGCAGTGCCAGATGTCCTGAATGAGAAGCCTATTGCCCCAACTTCAGCCATGAGGACAGTGAAGCCAGAGAAGTTAACCCCAGGGGACACAGCAGGTCACGGCAAACCTAGGATTGGAGCTCGGGCCTGCCTGGCTCCCAAGCCCAACAGCAGTAACCCCTTCCCAATGGCACCTCTAGGAAACTAACCCCTGCATGAAACTGGCTGCCAGGCTCAAGGGGAGCTTCAGGCTGGGCGTGGTGGCTTACACCTGTAATCCCAGCACTTTGGGAGGCCGAGGTGGGCAAATAACGAGGTCAGGAAGATTGAGACCATCCTGGTTAACACGGTGAAGCCCCATCTCTACTAAATATACAAAAAATTAGCCGGGCGAGGTGGCAGGCGCTTGTAGTCTCCCAGCTACTCGGGAGGCTGAGGCAAAAGAATGGTGTGAACCTGGGAGGCGGAGCTTGCTGTGAGTCGAGATGGTGCCACTGCACTCCAGCCTGGGCAACAGAGCGAGACTCTGTCTCAAAAAAAAAAAAAAAAAAAAAAAAAAAAAAAAAGAGGAGCTTCAGACCCCAGTGGGAATGACGAAGCCATGGGGGTCAAGGTTGGAAGGACCCTCGGAGGTTCATGGGTCTGAGGTTTCTCATCGTGTGTATCAGGTCCTCTGTGTTTACATGCATGGGGGCTTGGCAGCAGATTACATCAATCACAAGGTGAGAAAAGGACTCTTCTTCACTCCTTCAATAACTTGAAGAAGAAAATCTCGGCTGGGCGCAGTGGCTCATGCCTGTAATCCCAGCGCTTTGGGAGGCCGAGGCGGGCAGATCAGAAGGTCAGGAGTTCGAGACCAGCCTAACCAACATGGTGAAACCCTGACTCTACTAAAAATACAAAAATTATCCAGGCGTGGTGGTGCACTCCTGTAATCCCAGGTACTCAGGAGGCTGAGGCAGGAGAGTCACTTGAACCTGGGAGATGGAGGTTGCCATGAGCCGAGACTGAGCCACTGAACTCCAGCCTGGCGACAGAGAGAGACTACGTCTCAAATAAAAAAAAAAAAAAAAGAAAAGGACTCTTCTTCACTCCGTTAATAAATTGAAGAAGAAAATCTCCAGATCTCCAGACCAGGTGCGGTGTCTCATACCTGTTATCCCTGAAGTTACGGAGGTTGAGGTGGGGGGATCGCTTGAGCCCAGGAACTTGAGACTAGCCCTGGCAACATAGTGAGATCCCGTCTCTACAAGAAAATTAGCCGGGCGTGGTGGCATGTGCCTGTAGTCCCAGCTACTCAGGAGGCTGAGGTGGGAAGATCATTTGAGCCTGGGAGGTTGAGTCTACAGTAAGCCATGGTTGGACCACTGCACTCCAGCCTGGGCTACAGAGCAAGACCCTATCTCCAAAAGGAAAAAAAAAAAAAGAGAGAGAGAGAAAGAAAATCTCCAGATGATGCTGGTGTATTCTTAACATCTCTCTAACATCTGCTAATCTCCCTTTTTGACAAAGAGACAGCAGGACTCAAGCTCAGAGCCTTCCACAGAAAACACTCTGAGCCCTCAGAGCCCAGTGCCGCCGCCATGTCCTCCAGCGCTAGCGCGAGCGCCCTGCAGCGCCTGGTGGAGCAGCTCAAGTTGGAGGCTGGCATGGAGAGGATCAAGGTCCCTCAGGCAGCTGCAGAGCTTCAACAATACTGTATGCAGAATGCCTGCAAGGATGCCCTGCTGGTGGGTGTTCCAGCTGGAAGTAACCCCTTCCGGGAGCCCAGATCCTGTGCTTTACTCTGAAGGCTCTAGGAGAGAAGTTCACTGAGGAATGCCTTCGAGCACAAAGTGACGAATGACTGCCTTCAAGTCTCAAGAAAACACTTTTCCCTACCTCTAATTAGAGATATTTTAGCCCTTTCCTGTGGCCTGGTCCTATAGCGAAAATCACAGAAATTCATGAGTTTCTACTTGAGTGAGGAAACTGGGTGAAGGAATAGAGTTTTGGCCGGGCGCGGTGGCTCAAGCCTGTAATCCCAGCACTTTGGGAGGCCGAGACGGGCGGATCACGAGGTCAGGAGATCGAGACCATCCTGGCTAACAAGGTGAAACCCCGTCTCTACTAAAAAACACACAAAAAAACTAGCCAGGCGAGGTGGCGGGCGCCTGTAGTCCCAGCTACTCAGGAGGCTGAAGCAGGAGAATGGCGTAAACCGGGAGGCGGAGCTTGCAGTGAGCTGAGATCCGGCCACTGCACTCCAGCCTGGGTGACAGAGCGAGACTCTGTCTCAAAAAAAAAAAAAAAAGTGTTCTTTTCTCATGAATTCACAATTCCTAAATGAATACAAGAAAGTACAAATTGGCCGGGCGCGGTGGCTCAAGCCTGTAATCCCAGCACTTTGGGAGGCCGAGACGGGCGGATCATGAGGTCAGGAGATCGAGACCATCCTGGCTAACACGGTGAAACCCCATCTCTACTAAAATACAAAAAACTAGCCGGGCGAGGTGGCGGGCGCCTGTAGTCCCAGCTACTCGGGAGGCTGAGGCCGGAGAATGGCGTAAACCCGGGAGGCGGAGCTTGCAGTGAGCTGAGATCCGGCCACTGCACTCCAGCCTGGGCGCAAAGCGAGACTCCGTCTCAAAAAAAAAAAAAAAAAAAAAAAGAAAGTACAAATTGCTGGGAGGAAGAATAGGCTTTACTAATTGACTGATGTCTTGATTTTTCTAAATGGGAAGATTGTTTTATTTTTAACACTAAATATAGGAGCAGTTTCTTAGCAAACTTGTTTGGAAAAGTTAATGTTATGATGTGCATTAGGCTGCCCCATTGTGTATATAAATAAAGCAGATTCAATCTTCGTAAAAAAAAAAAAAAGAAAAGAAAACACTCTCGAGGCCAGGTGTAGTGGCTCATGCCTGTAATCCCAGCACTCTGGGAGGCCGAGGCAGGTGGATCACCTGAGGTCAGGAGTTTAACACCAGCCTGGCCAACATGGCGAAACCCTGTCTCTACTGAAAATACAAAAATTAGCTGGGCATGGTGGCAGGCACCTGTAATCCCAGCTACTTGGGAGGCTGAGGTGGGAGGATCGCTTGAACCCAGGAGGTGGAGGTTGTGGTGAGCTGAGATCACGCCACTGTACTCCAGCCCTGGCAACAGAGCAAGACTCTGTCTTACAAAAAAAAAAGAAAAAAGAAAGAAAGAAAAAGAAAATACTCTCGAGTTAGGGTTTAATGACATTTCTGTTTTGTTTTTTTCTTTTTCTACCTTTCTTCTGTGTTTTGGTTTTTTTGAGACAGGCTGGAGTGCAGTGGCATGTTCTCAGCTCACCACAACCTCCGCCTCCCGGGTTTAGGTGATTCTCCTGCCTCAGCCTCCCGAGTAGCTGGGATTACAGGCATGCACCACCGTGCCCAGCTAATTTTTGTATTTTTAGTAGAGATGGAGTTTCACCATGTTGGCCAGGCTGGTTTCAAACTCCCGACCTCAGGTGATCCACCTGCTTGGCCTCCCAAACTGCTGGGATTACAGGTGTGAGCCTCTGTGCCCAGGCTCTACCTTTCTCCTTAACTTTATATACACAGGAAATAATTATAGTTTTCTACTTGTGTTGATGATGTGAAGTTTTTTTACAATAGGAGGGGAAAAAGATGTTGATTTAAAGACTAACAAAGTAAGTAATAGATTAGATGAGGCTATGGTAACAATCGTATCATATAAGCAGGAGGAAAGTGACTGAAGATTGTGAAACATTCACATGGTTCAACCACTTCATTGCAATGTGGGAAAACCGAGGCTCTGGCCAGGAGGAAGGTCAGCATCTGGGTTCAACTGTGAGTTAGCGGACACTACAGGCCCAGTCCTTCACCCATGCCCCCATCCCAAACCACCTCAACCACGTGGAGAACTGGCTCACCTGGTATCTTGCTCTGTGGGCCTCCTCAGGGTGGAAGCAGTTTTGACGGCGGTTCTGGGTAAGCATGTTGGCCTCAAAGTGTTCACAGGGGGCATCCCCAGGCACCTCCTCCATATTGGGTGAGTCAGGGCAGGGCAGTTCCTATAATCCAATGGCTGAACCTCTAGGTGAGGCCTGGCGAAAATGAGGGAGAGGCAAAGACCAGATGACTGGCTGGCCACTCACCTGAACCTCAGCCCCAGTTGCCCCAGTTTCCAGACAAGGACCAAGGAAATAAGGTTACTCATCCATTCCTTTGGATGTTCCTATTCTCCATCCATTCCTGTTCATTTATTCACTCAACAAACACTCACTAAGCACCTACTAAGCACCCAAGCACTCTGCCAGCATTTGATGTGCGATTTCTAGTCCTTACTGCAGTGTTGCTGAAAGTGCATGCCAAGGACTCTGCATTACACCCTCCTGAGCTGTTCATAAAAATGCAGATACCAGGCCGGGCACAGTGGCTGATGCCTGTAATCCCAGCACTTTGGGAGGCCGAGGCGGGCCGATCACTTGAGGTCAGGAGTTCGAGACCAGCCTAGCCAATATGGTGAAACCCCGTCTCTACTAAAAATACAAAAATCAGCCGGGTGTGATGGGGCGTGCCTGTAATCCCAGCTACTTGGGAGCCTGAGGCAGGAAGATGGCTTGAACCCGGAAGGCGGAGGTTGCAGTGAGCCAAGATCGCGCCATTGCACTCCAGCCTGGGCGACAGAGTGAGACTCCATCTCAAAACAAAAAACAAAAAAATGCACATTCCAGCTGTGCCCAGTGCGGACGGATCATTTGAGCCCAAGAGTTCAAGACCAGCCTGGGCAACTGGCGAAACCCCGTCTCTACAAAAAATACAAAAATTAGCTGGGCATGGTGGTGCGCGCCTGTAGTCCCAATTACTCAGAAGGCTGAGGCAGGAGAATCGCTTGAACCCAGGAGGTGGAGGTTGCAGTGAGCTGAGATCGTATCACCGCACTCCAGCCTGGGTGACAAGAGCGAGACTCTGTCTTTAAAAAAGAAAAAAAAAAGTGATTTCCCCGGTGATTCTAGTGCGCCCCAAAGTTTGAGTGTCCTTGTATTATAGCTACTCTGCATTGTAGATCAAATTAATGCCCATTTTAGATCAGGCAACTAAGGCTCAGAGAGGTTCCTTTGCTCACTCAAGGTCACAGTGGCTGATTCAAATCCAGGGCTGTGTGTGTCCCTGCTCTCTTGGAGGTGGAAGTGAGGAGCACTGGATCATACTGCCAACTCGCACAGCTCCCTTGGGAAGCACAGCGAGGGAGGCAAAAGGCTGACCAGATATTTTCAGAGTTGAGGATGACGTCTTTGACAAACATGAACAGCCTGAAGTCACACAGCAAGTTTGTGGCAGAGCTTAGCCAAAAAGAAACCCTAATGTGTTTTTTTGTTTTGTTTTGTTTTTTTAAGACAAAGTTTCTCTCTGTCGCCTAGGCTGGAGTGCCGTGGTGTGATCTCAGCTCACTCGGCTCACTGCAACCTCCATCTCCTGGGTTCAAGCAATTCTCCTTCCTCAGCCTCCCAAGTAGTTTCTGGGATCACAGGCATGTGCCATCATGCCTGGCTAATTTTTGTATTTTTAGTAGCGACGGGGTTTTGCCATGTTGGCCAGGCGAACTCCTGACCTCAGGTGATCCACCCCCTTCAGCCTTCCAAAATGCTGGGATTACAGGTGTGAGCCACTGCACCTGGCCCCTAGTTTCTTTTTTGAGGAGGTGGTGGGGGCAGGGTCTTGCTCTGTCACCCAGGCTGGAGTGCAGTGGCTCGATCACAGCTCACTGCAGCCTCAAACTCCTGGGCTCAAATGATTCTCTAGCTTCAGTCTCCCCAGTAACTGGGAATACAGGTGCACGCCACCATGCCCAGCTAATTTTTTAACTTTTTCTTTTGTAAAAATGGGCTCTTGGCCAGGTGCGGTGGCTGACGCTTATAATCCCAGCACTTTGGGAGGCTGAGGCAGGTCGATCACTTGAGGCCAGGAATTCAAGACCAGCCTGGCCAACATAGTGAAACCCTGTCTCTACTAAAACTACAAAAATTAGCTGGGCGTGGTGGCGCACGCCTGTAATCCCAGCTACTCGAGAAGCTGGGGCAAGAGAATTGCTTGAATCCGGGAGGTAGAGGTTGCGGTGGAGCTAAGATCGCCCTGCTGCCCTCCAGCCTGGGCAACAGTGTGTCTCAAAAAACAAACAAACAAACAAACAAAAAGGCTCTTGCTGTGTTACCCAGGCTGGTTTTGAACTCCTGAACTCCTGACCTCAAGTAATCCTCCTCCTTCAGCCCCTCAAAGTGCTGGGATTACAGGTGTGAAGCATCACACCCTTCTGAAACCCTGGTGTCTTAACTTGTACAAGGGTTCTCCTTTCTGGGTGCCTCTTGGGCCGCCAACATTCATGCCCTAGAATGAAGCTGGGTCAGGAGAGTCACTTAAAGATGCCCTCCCCACCCACACAGAGCCCCAAGGGGACGGTGGGGGGTGGGAGGAACCCAACATCCCAAAACACAAGCAACTTTTGGTGCCCCCAGGTCACCTGCCCACATTCATTCATCCTCACCTGGTGTGTTCCAGGGATCAGGCTTTTGTTGCCGATCTTGGTGGAGAGCTGAGGAATTTCACCTCCTCCCCTGGGACAGCCAGGGCCAAGGCTCCTCCATCATCAGACCTGGAGAAGGGAATGGGGTGGGGGCAACAGCAGGGCACGGTGGGGAGAGGACCACCCACTGGCCCTTCCGTGGCCCCAGGGTCTCTGATCCTCCCCGGGCGGTCGTCCTCCCGGCTCCTGGTGGTGGAAGAGGGGCGCATCGGCCCCGCCCGTCCTGGGCGTTTCTCTCCTGGTCTGGCCACATAAAGGAGCGTCGCCTAGCAGGAGAACGCCGCTGAATTTTCCTGGGGGTGGGTAGGTGGCTCTACTCCACGTGCCCCTCTCTGCTCCCGTTTCCTCCCCTACCCACACCCAATAGGCAGAATCCTTCTCTAAAATGCACTTGAGATGTGGATATAATAATCAAAACCTTAAGCAGTTACACATGCCCCACCCAGAGAATGGACCCGAGACCCTCTCCATCCAGGCATTCAGCCAGTTCTTCCCCGGATCCCTCGACCCCTACCCCTCCCGTAGGCCTCCCCCTACCAGCTCCTCTTTTCTGCGGCCCAGTGCTAACCTTGGCTGGATTTCCACGCACAGGGGCTGCCGGGGTGGGAGTGCCAGGGTCATGGCCTCTTTATTTTAACAATGAATCAGAGCGATGCTCGGGAAGTGGAAGGCAGGCCACGCCCCTGACACGCTCGCATAGGCTCTCTCTGGGTGCCTCATTTACATGAAGACTGTGGGACTCTGTGGGACTGGACAAGCCAGAACAAGGGGCGGGGCGGAGGCGGGCGGGGCACGGATACCTCTGAGAGCGGGACTCGCTGCACGTTTAGCCTGGGCAGCCTGCAGCACTCGCCCACTGGGGGTCCCCAGGGAGCCCTAGAGAGGGCTGTCACTGGCGGATCTGGCTCCTTCTGACCTCTTTCCCGTTGGTTCATTCTGGCGACAGTCCGCTGGGCTGGCTTTAGCCACAGACCTTGGACTAGAGTCTTAACCTCTCCGTCATGACAGTTTTCTTACCGCGGGGGCGGAGGTTGCAGTGAGCCGAGATAGCGCTATTGCACTCCAGCCTGGGCGGCAGAGCAAAACTCTGTCTAAAAAAGAAAAAAAAAAAAAAAAAAAATAGCCGGGCGTGGTGGTGTGCGCCTGTAGTCTCAGCTACTCAGAAGGCTGAGGCAGGAGCATCGCTTGAACCCGGGAGGCGGAGGTTGCAGTGAGCCGAGATCACACTATTGCACTCCAGCCTGGGCAACAGAGTGAGACTCTGCCTTTAAAAAAAAAAAAAAAGGTTGTTTCCCATCTTTTTTCCTTTTGGTTGATATTTGGCAACTGCGGTGACTGGGAGGGGAGGAAGAGGGTGAAATTCACTGGACAGGGAGGAAGGTTGCAGCAGGAGTCCAGGAGAGATGGATGCAGTGATGAGATGGGGAAGGTAGACTAGATTCAGACACTTGCAGGCAGGTGAGCTTGGCACTAGGGTCATGGAAATCTTATTTTATTTCGAGAGTTGTTGGGGATTGGCCGGGCGCGGTGGCTCAAGCCTGTAATCCCAGCACTTTGGGAGGCCAAGACGGGCGGATCACGAGGTCAGGAGATCGAGACCATCCTGGCTGACACGGTGAAACCCCGTCTCTACTTTAAAAAATACAAAAAACTAGCCGGGCGAGGTGGCGGCGCCTGTAGTCCCAGCTACTCAGGAGGCTGAGGCAGGAGAATGGCGTGAACCCGGGAGGCGGAGCTTGCAGTGAGCTGAGATCCGGCCACTGCACTCCAGCCTGGGCGGCAGAGCGAGACTCCGTCTCAAAAAAAAAAAAAAAAAAAAAGAGAGTTGTTGGGGATCACCTGGGGATTGGATTCAGACAGAATTGGCTGAGAACCTACATTGACAAAGGCTTGTGCCCAGAGCAGAAACAGAAATGACTAAGATACAACTTCTCACTCAGAAAGCTCGTGATCTGGTTCGAGGGACAAACCAGGATCCACTGTGTTCAGTGTTTACAAGAAGGAAACACCTACTATCATGGGAGGCCAGGTGGAGAAAGGAGGAAGCAGAGAAGGCTTCTCCTAGGAGGTGGCTCAAAGGTGAGGAGAGCGAGAAAGGCTGAGAACAGCCTGCAAACCTCTGAAGGTGTGTGGTGGAGGCCGATGCTAGCTCAGAACAAGGCAGGCATTTCCAGCAGTGCTCACAAGGGAGCAGGCAGTGAGCTGTCCGAGCTCAGGAGGAACCGAAGCTCTTCACCAGAGCCACCTGCAAGCCAAAGGAAGGTCAATGGCTCAAACCTGGGGATGTCAAGGTCGTCAACGCCACTGGGACCTTGGAAAGGATGGAAGCTGAGGGTTATATGATCCTGGAACACCTGCCCCCACAGTTCCTCACCTCACCTCACCCCCCTGGGGAGAGCTCAGGCCACCCCGAAACAGATCCTACCAAAAGAAGTTTTCTTTTAGCAGGCTGAGCCCAGCTTCAGGTAACTATGGCCACAGCTCATCGTTTACCAGCACACGGCCTGACCTCAGTGTGGAAACCGAGGATGGATAAATGTCTGCTGTGACTTAAGCCCCACACAGATGGATCCCCTCATGACAGCCCTTTATATATTTGGCTTCTGTGAAATAATCTGCTGATTGTACCCCAACACCCATTCTCTCCTTTTATTTTTGAGATGGAGTCTTGCTCTTGTCACCCAAGCTGGAGTGCAGTGGCGTGATCTTGGCCCACTGCAACCTCCGCCCCTCGGGTTCAAGCGATTCTCTTGTCTCAGCCTCCCAAGTAGCTGGGATTACAGGCACCCGCCACCACACCTGGGTAATATATATATATATATATATATATATATATATATATATATACATATATTTTTTTTTTTTTTTTTTTTTTTTTTTTTTTTTTGAGACAGAGTCCCGCTCTGTCGCCAGGCTAGAGTGCAGTGGCATGATCTCGGCTCACTGCAACCTCCACCTCCTGGGTTCAAGCAATTCTCTTGCCTCAGCCTCCCGAATAGCTGAGATTACAGGCGCGTGCCACCATGCCCGGCTAATTTTTGTGTTTTTAATGGAGACAGGGTTTCACCATGTTGGCCAGGATGGCCTCGATCTCTTGACCTTGTGATCCACCCGCCTCGGCCTCCCAAAGTGCTGGGATTACAGGTATAAACCACCACGCCCTGCCCCATTCTCCCCTTTCTAACACAATCCCCAATTATCATCTGGGCACTTGGTTTCCCAGAATAGAAGAGTTCCTGGCTGGAAGGGGTGGCTCATGCCTGTAATCCCAGCACTTTGAGAGGCCACAGCAGGTGGATTACCTGAGGTCAAGAGTTCGAGACCAGCCTGGCCAACATGGCAAATACCCGTCTCTACTAAAAACACAAAAATTGGTCAGGCGTGGTGGCGGGTGCCTATAGTCCCAGCTACTTGGGAGGCTGAGGCAGGAGAGTTGCTTGAATCCAGGAAGCAGAGGTTGCAGTGAGCCAAGATCGCATCATTGCACTCCAGCCTAGACGATGAGCAAAACTCCATCTCGAAAAATAAATAAATAGAAGAGTTCCCAGCCTGTCTTGCAGCTAGGAGGTCCCTTGCCTCTGCCTCATGCCTTTGCCTCCTGCCTGGTCAACAGGACACGCCAAGTGCCAATTTTTTTTTTTTGAGATGGAGTTTCACTCTTGTTGCCAAGGCTAGGGTGCAATGGCACGATTCTCGGCTCACTGCAACCTCCACCTCCCAGGTTCAAGCAATTCTCCTGCCTCAGCCTCCCGAGTAGCTGGAATCACAGGTATGCGCCACCACGCCCAGCTAATGTGGTTTTTTTAGTAGAGACAGGGGTTTCTCCATGTTGGTCAGGCTGGTCTCGAACCCCCAACCTCAGGTGATCCACTGGCCTCAGCCTCCCAAAGTGCTGGGATTACAGGCGTGAACCACCGCACCTGGCCCTAGATGTTTTCAAAAGGAGGGGCATGTTCTTTTTCATCCCCTTTTCTTCCTGCTGGCTGAAATGCAGACATGTTGGCCGCAGCTCAAGCAGCCACCTTGTGCTGTGAGGCAAGGGCCATATGTTGAAAATGGCACACAGCATAGAGTTAGAAACCCAGCATCCCAACCTCCAACCTTCGCAGCTCCAGGCTGGGAACCTCCCATCTTTGTTAACCTGGGAACTCTTACACAAGCCAGTTGTTTTTCAATTTTGTTTTAGAGCATATGCAGCTAAACCTAACTCTTCTTCGTAAATCTCCCAGAGGCCCAACTCTGGAGAGCAATAGGAGGCAGGAGCTCAGATGCCGCCACAGCACGGTGAGGGGCTCCTGGAGAAAAGACAAGTTCTCCAGAGGGCTCTGAATCCACCACCCCGATCCTAGAATTGGTCAAATCACTGTGACTCAACTTTCCTGGTCTGCTGGAAGAACTGAAGACACACACGGAAAGGAGTGGCTAAGAATTTAATACTGGTAAACACTATAAATTGTAAATGTAAGTTGTAAATGACCTTGTCACTGGAGAGGGGAGAATGAACTGGAGTCAGACGTCCCAGCAGCAGCAGCAGCAGCAGCGGTGACATGCAGTAGACACAGCCAGAGAGCAACAGGCGCTTTGGGAAGTGGTTCATGCACGTGGTCTTATTTTAGTCTCAGGGCAGCCCTAAGAGGTAGGTACCTTATGTCATCTTACACATGAGGAAACACACCAGAGAGGTCAGCACCGCAAGAAGCTCATGCAGCGACCAAGCAGCAGAGCCTGGATTCAAACCTGAGCCCTGCTGTGTGCAAGAACCCCTGGGACTAGGCTGTTCCTGCTCACAGCAGGCTGAGCACCAGGGCCACCTGGAGGGCCCATAATAGGCACCACTCTGCCCAGGCACGAGGCAGCCAAGTAGCACATGCCACCCAGGGAGGACAACGAAAAGGTGGCAGGGAGAGCAGGTGGGCGGAGCCAGAAGGCCAGGCCAAGGTGCTCAGCACAGTCCCTGAGGTGCCTTCGCCATAGCCGGTGCAGCCCTCAGACTCCCACCAGCCTTCATGAGTGGGTTTTGATGGTGACATGGGAGAGGGCCTGCCCACTCCCAGGTACAGCATAACTGAGCCACAGTCACTTAGCCTGCCCCACTGCAAGCCCTGGCTGCTGGCTGTGGAGAGAGGACAGCCCTGCAGACCCTGCCTCACTGCTCCCCCCGCTCCAGGAGCTCCCGCATCACGGTGCGTAGAGCCCGCAGTCCTGTCGCAGGTGCCCCTCACCACACTGTCCTGTCATCCTGACTCCATAGTCCATGGTCGTTGGCAAGCCCTGGGAACACAGCTCACTCCCCTTTGTGGTCCTAGTGTTTAGGACCCAACATAGCTCCTCTAACCAAGGCACAACCTGAAATTCTTTCCCTCCTGCCCAGGACTGACAAGCCGGGACAAACAAGGGACAAGGTTTCCATCCACTCACCCATCCGGAAGGAGTGTGAAGACATGGCCCCTTGTTGAGTTCTAGCTGGCACCCACAGGGTCTTCTCTAGAGGGGCCACTTGTGTGCAAGTCAAGATGTAACTGCTTTATTTTTTCATTTTTTTTGAGACAGGGTCAAACTCTGTCGCCCAGGCTGGAGTGCAATGGCATGATCTCAGCTCACTGCAGCCCCCACCTCCAGGGTTCAAGCGATTCTCCAACCTCAGCCTCCCGAGTAGCTGGGATTACACACGTGTGCCACCACACCCGGCTAATTTTTGTATTTTTAGTAGAGACAGGGTTTCACCATGTTGGCCAGGCTGGTCTCGATCTCCTGACCTTAAGTGATTTGCCCGCCTCGGCCTCGCAAAGTGCTGAGAGTACAGGCGTGAGCCACTGAGCCGGGCTGCAATTGCTTTAAAAAGAATTAATTAATCCTTCCATGTTAGGCCCCGCCTGGGAGATACTGGAAGTCTGGGGACGCTGCCCCAGTGTGGTGATGGGGAATGACCTGGGACTCGACTGCTTCTACCACTTCAGTGTCAGCTGAGGAGACTCCTGGGGCCCAGGACAAGGCACAGGCACAGAGGCTCTTCGGTGAAGGGCATGGGGGGCACTGCTCCCCCACTGGCCTCAGAAGCCTGCTTTTCAGAGCAGCAGGTGGGCTCTGGATTCTAGCAATGGACACACGGATCCTTAACCCTGGTTAGTATCTTAACACAGGGAGAGCTATACAAAAAACTAGCCGGGCGTGGTGGTGGGCACCTGTAGTCCCACCTACTCAGGAGGCTGAGGCAGGAGAATGGTGGAACCCGGTAGGTGGATCTTGCAGTGAGCTGAGATCAAGCCACTGTACTCCAGCCTGGGCCACAGAGCGACACTCCGTTTCAATAAATAAATAAATAAATAAATAAATAAATAAATAAATAAAACACAGGGAGAACTGGACTTTATTGTAGCCACAGGGCAAACTGCTGGAGACAGACCCATGGGCCCCGACCATTTCCACCACCCCAGAAACCTGCCGTGTGCGTGGTATCACGGACAAACAAATCACAAGCACACAACTCTCTGATGAGTTCCAGAAATCTGATGAGTGCCAGGTGGGGTGCACATTTGGGAAGATGCCCCAGCGTGGCTCTGAAGGCTCTTCCTGGGGGAGGCCTGCTCTCCGCTGCCTGCTCCTTCTGGAATTCAAACCCCAGGCAAAGGCAGCTGGCCCCAGGCCAGATAGGTCCTGGCTTCCCAACCTTGAGCTGTGCAGTCATTACCTAGGTGCAGGCTGGGCTACAGGGACAGCCAAGCTGAGAAAGGACAGGTCCTCGAAGCCTAGGCTGGGGCACTGCTTGGTTCTTGGTCTCACTCCCCGCTGTGCCGTGCTTTGCCTGTCAGACGGCGGCGCTGGGCCTTGCTGGTACGAGTGGCCCTTGGGGGCTTCTTGGAGTCCTGGGTCCGTTGGGGATGTTTCCTCTTGACCTTTTTGCGGCTGTGTGCATGCAGTGAGGCTGTGAGAGAGGAGATCCTGGGGATGGGCAGAAAGCCTCAGTTTAAGACTGCGTTGTGGAGTGACTCACCACCTGGCTCATGGAGGGGATGTCAGGACAGGTTGCAAATGCCAGGACCACCAAGTTCATGCCAGAGTTGGCCTGCTCTACCTCCAGAGTGCTTGCCAGCAACTCAACTCAGAGAGACAGGCCCTTCACCCAGGCAGAAAGGCATCGGAGGTCAGACACTCTCAGGGGTGGGTGGGACAGGATGGGGCAATGAGGAGAGGCTGAGGATCACTGGACAGGCAAAGCAAAGGGCTGCTCCGGGCCCTACACCTGCTCCACACCACCCCTAAGAGCCAGGTCACTACTGCCAGCCAGGAGGGGTGGGACCGGGAAGGCAGCAGGCCAAGACTCACCGCTGAGAGAGCAGGGGGTCTCTGGACTTCCTGGGCAAGGCTTTGGTTGGCTTCTCCATGGATGACGCCGCCTCCTCAGACCCGTCTCCAGACCCTCCCTAAAGAAGCACAAGACAGGTAGCAGTAGCTCGGGGGGCCTGGGCTGGACACCCCGAGCCACCATGGCTCTGGCAAGTGCATCATAGGCCTGGAAGGGGACTAAAGAAGGCCTCGGATGGAAGAACAGTCTATCTGTCCTAAAGCAAGGATTACACAGGGGAAGGCCTGTTTCCAAACCCTCTCCTGCCCCTAGAAGCTTCCAGTACGTACTTAAACATTCAGGAATGAAAATCCTAGCAAAATGGGGACAAGACTTGTCTTTGTATCAGACCTTGCAGAAGAATGAGCGTAAAATGAAAGACTGGTGTGAGATCAGTATGGTTTGGTTTTGTTTTGTTTTTTGAGATGGAGTCTCGCTCTGTCACCCAGGCTGGAGTGCAGTGGTGCGATCTTGGCTCACTGCAACCTCCACCTCCTAAGTTCAAGCGATTCTCCTGCCTCAGCCTCCCAAATAGCTGGGATTACAGGCGCACGCCACCACGCCTGGCTAATTTTTTTTTTGAGACGGAGTTTCGCTCTTTTTGCCCAGGCTGGAGTGTAATGGCGCAATCTTGGCTCACCACAACCTCTGCCTCCCGGGTTCAAGCTATTCTCCTGCCTCAGCCTCCCGAGTAGCTAGGATTACAGGCATGTGCCACCACATCCAGCTAATTTTGTATTTTTAGGAGAAACGGGGTTTCTCCATGTTGGTCAGGCTGGTCTCGAACTCCTGACCTCAGGTGATCCGCCTGCATTGGCCTCTCAAAGTGCTGAGATTACAGGCATGAGCCACTGCACCTGGCCCCCTGGCTAATTTGTATACTTTTAGTAGAGATGGGATTTCACTATGTTGGCCAGGCTGGTCTCAAACTCCTGACCTCAGGTGATACACCCACCTTGGCCTCCCAAAATGCTGGGATTACAGGCGTGAGCCACCGTGCCCAGCCCCAAGATCAGTATGGATGTGATGGGGAGTGGCTCCAGGACTTAAGGACACGATAACCCATTCAAGGAAATATGTTTTATATCATAACTGTGTGCATATATGTCCATAAATTCTTAGGCAAACCCAGATACAACTGCAATGGAAACAGCTGTCTCATGAAATAATATTTAACATGATACTTTCAGATATTTTCAATTACATTATTTTTTTTTTATGCTGGTTGCAACCTACTCATGATTCACCACCTACAGGTTGAAAACCCACTTAGTGCACACAGACGTGCCAGGGCTGCAAATCGCACAATGGGAACGATCACAACAAACAGCTACCTTTTGTGAAGCTTACAACAGGGCTGGGCGCTGCGCCAAGTGACTCACACAGATTAACAACTTTTATCCTCACACCAATCCCACAAGGCAGGTGCCACCATCAGCAACCCCCAGTTCACTGATGGAGAAAGGGAAGCAGGCAAGGTGAAGGAGCCTGCCCAAGTTCCTGAGCTGCTCAGCAGTGGGGCTGGCCTCTGCAGCACCCCAGAAGCAGGGAATGAAGGGTCCAAAGGGAAGGAGCCCCTGCAGTGGGGTACCCACAACATGGGCCAGCACTGAGCAACCCTGAGAAGCCAGTCTGCCCCCACACTGCTTCTTCCCAGCGCTGAGACTGGGACCTACCTCAGGTGGGGTCAGCCCGAGCAGCCGGGCCCCTGAGAGGTCCAGGTCACTGATGGTGGTCACGGTGACTGTGTGGTTGGGGTGGTCATACTGCACCGACTCCGTCTTTGCTGTCACCAACCGGTCCAGCTCATCTGCCTCCTCTGTGGGGGTGGACACAGACCTGGCGTCAGCCAGGGGAACGAGAGACCAGGCTCCAGCCTCCCTCCCTCCCGGGAGTGCAATGCCTCCTCTACTCTGTGGATGTGGAGCGCATCCACAAGGTCACTGGCTGTAGAGCCTAGTCTGCGGATGCATGTTGTGAATGATCCTGTTTCCTTCGTGCTCTAGCTGGTTCCCATGTCAGACAAACCCTCTATGACAGCTACAGCTGTCCCTCCCCTCCGCCCCTAGTCCTTTCCATCCTCAAAAACTGGGTTCTCTGCTCATGCTTGGTTAACCATGGGGTTTGGGCCTCCTTCTCCTGGTCTCTGTTCCATTTGCACTTAGAGGTGCTTAGGACAACCCCTGGCCCCAGGGTACCCCCCAAGATCCCTAGGGCCAAGGAGGTCAGCTTCTATCCCTTCCACCCACCAGGCCCGTCAGCTGTTCTCCAGGTCAGGCCAAGCAAGTCACTTACCCAGCGCCTCTTCTCTCTCTGCCAGCATCTTCAAGTATTCCTGGTGGCGCTGAAACCACGTGGGCAGGGAACACAGTGAGTATGGCCTCTTAGTCCAACCTCAGGCCAGGGTATTATTAATCACCCCCAAGGTGAGTGAGACCATGATCCCTACTGCAAGATCAGGAGGAGACTCCATCTTCCATCGTTCCCAGACCCAGGCCCACGGAGTCTCCACCTGTATAAGCTGTTCCCCAGTCCTGCCCACGCACACGCCGCCCCATGCCTGCAGCTGCCTCTATTAGGGAAATCCAGGGCTACAAGTGCCCTAAGAATCAAAGACCCCCTCCCACCTTCCCCCTGCACACCTCCTCCCGAAGCTTCCTCTGCTCCTCTTTTAGCCGCTGCTTAATCTCCTCAATGGCTGCCTTCTTCCGCTCGACCTTCCGCTTGTGGAAGCCTGTCAGGTACTCCCTACAGGAAGGAAGCCGGAAGAGACAAGGAGAGAAGGGCTCACTCTAGGAGAAAAACGGCTAATGCCGCGCTCGCTACGTGCTAGGCACCATTCCAAAAATGTACAAGTATTAGCTCATTTAACCTTCGCAACAATGGCCAGGCATGGTGGCTCATGCCTGTAATCCCAGCACTTTGGAAGGTCGAGGTGGGCGGATCACTTGAGGCCAGGAGTTCAAGACCATCCTGGCAAACATGGTGAAACCCCATGTCTACTAAAAACACAAAAATTAGTTGGTGTGGTGGCGCATGCCTGTAGTCCCAGCTACTCGGGAGGCTGAGTGGGGAGAATTGCTTGAGCCTGGGAGGCAGAGGTTGCAGTGAGTGGAGATCAGGCCACTACACTCCAGCCTAGATGACACAGCTAGACTTTGTCTCAAAAACAAACAGCCGGGAGCGGTGGCTCAAGCCTGTAATGCCAACACTTTGGGAGGCCGAGACGGGTGGATCACGAGGTCAGGAGATCGAGACCATCCTGGCTAACACGATGAAACCCCGTCTCTACTAAAAAAAATATAAAAAACTAGCCGGGCGAGGTGGCGGGCGCCTGTAGTCCCAGCTACTCAGGAGGCTGAGGCAGGAGAATGGCGTGAACCTGGGAGGCGGAGCTTGCAGTGAGCTGAGATCTGGCCACTGCACTCCAGGCTGGGCGACAGAGCGAAACTCCGTCTCAAAAAAACAAAAACAAAAACAAACAAACAAAAATCCCTCACAACAACCTGTGCAGTGGGTAGCAATCTCCATTTTACAGATGGGGACGCTGAGGCACAGAGTCTAGGTTACTTGCCCAAGTTTAAAGAAAAGATACATTTAGGCCGGGCGCGGTGGCTCAAGCCTGTAATCCCAGCACTTTGGGAGGCCGAGACGGGCGGATCACAAGGTCAGGAGATCGAGACCATCCTGGCTAACCCGGTGAAACCCCATCTCTACTAAAAAATACAAAAAACTAGCCGGGCGAGGTGGCGGGCGCCTGTAGTCCCAGCTACTGGGGAGGCTGAGGCAGGAGAATGGCGTAAACCCGGGAGGCGGAGCTTGCAGTGAGCTGAGATCCGGCCACTGCACTCCAGCCTGGGCGACAGAGCGAGACTCCGTCTCAAAAAAAAAAAAAAAGAAAAAGAAAAGATACATTTAGGAAAATAAAGGAGATACTGCCCCTTTCCACTCAATACTCTCCAGGGATCTCAGGTTCAGGGAACAGGGCCAGGTGCGGGGGCACACACAGTACATGGGGTAACCCCTTCCACACCGGCAAACCTCATTACTCTCTCAACAGGGCTTTCAGGCCACCCTCATCCAGACCTTTAGAAACCCTGCACTGGACCAACACCATGTCTCCAAGACACCTGACCCTGAACTCGCCTGTAGGGCCTGTTGATGCACGCTAGGAGTTTCCTGACGATGCCCAGCATTTCCCACCCTCTCTCCCTCGGTCTGATCTCAGCCCCTTCTCATCTCCGCAGTGCCAGCTGCTCTCTTCCCATTTTGTCCCACAGTCCAGCACTGGGCTTTTCGCTGACCCGCTACCATGTGCCATTTATTTGTCTGGCCGGACGCTGAGGCTCAAGGGTTCACTTTCCTGATACGGGACCTAGCACACCAAAGGAGCCCAATAAATGTCTGGAGAGCGAATGAATGAACTTAGGCCACTCTCATTTCATTGACTCATCATTCGCCAGCCACAGCTGGGCGCCTACTGTGTGCCGGGCCGATGGACTGGGCTGGGCTAGGGTGGTCGAAGCCACTCCTCTGAGACCCGAGCTGCCGGCTGTCTGGCGGCGCAGAAAACACTAGGCGAGGTGGGGAGACCGAGAAGGGAGAAGCGGGAACGGGAGCTGGGAGGCCGAGAGGGGTTCTCTAGCCACGCCAGGGGGCGGGGCCGGAAGAGCCCTCCGCGGGAGCGTGCTCGGCCCCAGACCTGGCCTTGGCCGCGAAAAACAGCTCGAGGGGAGTCCGGTCCGGCTTTGCCACTCACCGCCTCTTCTCCTCGTCGAAGCTGAGAACGAGCCTGGGCCGCCGGTCGTCACCATCTCTCCTCTTCTTCTTGTTGCGGCCCATACCGGTGAGGCGCACGACTTCCTCTCCCTGGAGACACTTCCGGGTGTAGCGTACTCATCCTCCCGGGTGTAGCGTACTCTTCCTTCCAGGCGCACACCTCAGCGTCCCTCCGCAGTTCCGTCCGCCAGGCCCCGCCTTTTAAAGGGACTTCCCAGCTCGTTTTCTTCCCTCTTCTCACGCATGAAGCGCTGCTCTCTGACCTCTCCATGACTCCCAGTTCCAGCCCCTCCCCAGAGTCGCTTCAGTGAGAGCGAGGTCCCCTGGACCCGATTGCCTAGGACTGTGCCTGGCACACACTCAATATGGAGTTACTCGTGAATGGCCAAAAATTTCTGTACTGTCAGGCCTCTGAGCCCAAGCCAAGCCATCGCATCCCCCGTGACTTGCACATATACGCCCAGATGGCCTGAAGTAACTGAAGAATCACAAAAGAAGTGCAAATGCCCTGCCTCGCCTTATCTGATGACATTCCACCACAAAAGAAGTGAAAACCGCTGGCTCTAGCCTTAAGCGATGATATTATCTTGTGAAGTTCCTTTTCCTGGCTCATCCTGGCTCAAAAAGCTCCCCCACTGAGCACCTTGTGACCCCCACTCCTGCCGGCCAGAGAAGAACCCCCTTTTGACTGTAATTTTCCTTTACCTACCCAAATCCTATAAAACGGTCCCGCCCTTATCTCCCTTCGCTGACTCTCTTTTCGGACTCAGCCTGCCTGCACCCAGGTGAAATAAGCAGCCATGTTGCTCACACAAAGCCTGTTTGGTGGTCTCTTCACACTGACGCGCATGACACTAACCCTACTTTGGATTTTTTTTTCTTTAATTTATTATTATTACTTTTGAGGTGAAGTCTTGCTCTGTCATCCAGGCTGGAGTGCAGTGGCGCGATGTTGGTTCATTGCAACCCCTGCCTCCCAGGTTCAAGCAATTCTCCGCCTCAGCCTCCTGAGTAACTGGGATTACAGGCGTGCGCCACCATACCCTGCTAATTTTTGCATTTTTAGTAAAGATAAGTTTTCACCATGTTGACCAGGCTGCTTGAACTCCTGACCGCAAGTAATCCTCCCATCTCAGTCTCCCAAAGTGCGTACTCATCCTCCCGGGTGTAACGTGTGAGCCACGGTGCCGGCCCCTACTTTAGATTCTGATGTCAACTCGTTGGTAGTCTCCAAGAGGGAGCCAAACTGCCTGGATTTGTATACTGGCACCCCACCTACAGCTGTGTGGTCTAAGACCAATGGCCTTCACAGTGCCTCACCGTATTTGTAAAATGAGGGATAGTAGCTTCATAGGGTTGTTGTAGACAGTGGTTCTCAAGCTTTGGCATACATCAGAATCCCCTAGAGGGCTTGCTAAAACCTGGATCGCTGGGCCTCACTCAGGAGTTTCTGATCCAGTAGAAGTTTCTGAGTGGATTTCCAGTTCTAGCAAGTTCTCAGGTGATGCTAATGCTGCTAATCCGTGGACCAAACTTTGACAGCTGTGATTATGAGGAAGTGAGTTATGTCAAGTTTGTATAACATAAGGCATGCATACACGTGTTTTCTGCACAAGCCATCTTCCCTCTTTGTGCCTCACTTTGCCCAAAGGTGGAATGAGTGTGTAATAACATCCTCAACTGATAATGGAGGGCATGGGTGTGAAAGATTGTAGTGAAACAACACCTGAAGGGGATTTTTAATCACTTGGATTGTGTGCCAGAATCCTTCATCCACTTTTTTCACTTTTTTTTTTTTTTTTTTTTTGAGACGGAGTCTCACTCTGTAGCCCAGGCTGGAGTGCAGTGGCCGGATCTCAGCTCACTGCAAGCTCCGCCTCCCGGGTTCACGCCATTCTCCGGCCTCAGCCTCCCAGGTAGCTGGGACTACAGGCGCCCGCCACCTCGCCCGGCTAGTTTTTTTTTTTTGTATTTCTTAGTAGAGACGGGGTTTCACCATGTTAGCCAGGATGGTCTCGATCTCCTGACCTCGTGATCCGCCCGTCTCGGCCTCCCAAAGTGCTGGGATTACAGGCTTGAGCCACCACGCCCGGCCTTTTTTTTTTTTTTTTTTTTTTTTTTTTTTTTTTTTTTTTGAGACGGAGTCTCGCTCTGTCGCCCAGGCTGGAGTGCAGTGGCTGGATCTCAGCTCACTGCAAGCTCCGCTTCCCGGGTTTACGCCATTCTCCTGCCTCAGCCTCCCGAGTAGCTGGGACTACAGGCGCCCGCCACCTCGCCCGGCTAGTTTTTTTGTATTTTTAGTAGAGACGGGGTTTCACCGTGTTAGCCAGGATGGTCTCGATCTCCTGACCTTGTGATCCGCCCATCTCGGCCTCCCAAAGTGCTGGGATTACAGGCTTGAGCCACCGCGCCCGGCCTTTTTTTTTTTTTTTTTTTTGAGACAGAGTTTCGCTCTTGTCACCCAGGCTGGAGTGCAGTGTCGTGACTTCGGCTCACTGCAATCTCCACCCCCCAGGTTCAAGCGACTCTCCTGCCTCAGCCTTCTGAGTAGCTAGGATTACTGGCACCTGCCATCACGGCCAGCTAATCTTTGTATCCTGACTGAGTTTTGGAAGGAGGCAGGCAATAAGTACAGCACTCTAGAATGCTGAATTCATTCCATACAGCTCCTCTGCTTGGGGGAAATCTATGTGGGATCCTGCGAGGAAGTTACCCTTAAACTGCAGGCCTGGCCTTTCAGTTCCTGTGGCCCAGAGCACCGCAGGGGGCTCCCTTAGGGTGCTGGACTGCACCTCTGACCAGCTGCTTCTGCCCCTTAGTGGCAGTGCCTTAAGGCTACCCTTGGCACCCTCCTGGGTAGAGGCATAACCCTGGCTGAAGGTGCCCAGAGAGTCACCTTCTGCAGCTGCTCTGTCTCCTCCCAGTCCCAGGCTTCGACCTGCTTGGTTTACCAGGGCTCCACTCCCACCCACAGTGGTTGGAGATGAAAAGTGAAGGCTCAGGCTGGGCGTGGTGGCTCACACCTGTAATCCTGGCACTTTGGGAGGCTGAGGCAGGCAGATCACGAGGTGAAGAGATGGAGACCATCCTGGCCAACATGGTAAAACCCCATGTCTACCAAAAATACAAAAATTAGCTGGGCGTGGTGGCACGCGCCTGTAGTCCCAGCTACTTGGGAGGCTGAGGCAGGAGAATCACTTGAACCCAGGAGGTGGAGGTTGCAGTGAGCTGAGATTGTGCCACTGCACTCCAGCCTAGCGACAGACAGTAGGGCAACATAGTAAAACCCTGTCTCTACAAAAAATTAAAAATTAGCCAGGCCTAGTGACACACTCCTATAGTCCAGTGACTTGGGAGGCTAAGGTAGGAGGATCACTCAAGCCCAGAAGTTTGAGGCTGCATTGAGCTGTGATCATGCCATTGCATTCCAGCCTGGACAATGCAGTGAGACCCCATCTCTGGAAAAAACAAAAAACAAAAAACAGGCCAGGTGTAGTGGCTCCTGCCTGTAATCTTAGCATTTTGGGAGGCCAAGGCGGGCGGATCAGTTGAGGTTCGGAGTTCGAGACCAGCCTGACCAACATGATGAAACCCCATCTCTACTAAAAATATGACAATTAGCCGTACGTGGTGGTGCATGCCTATAATCCCAGCGACTCGAGAGGCTGAGGCAGGAGAATCACTTGAACCCAGGAGACAGGGGTTGCAGTGAGCCGAGATCCTGCCACTTCACAACAGCCTGGTCAAAAGAGCAAAATTCCGTCTCAAAATGAAAAACAAAAACAAGAAGTGATGATAAACTTAATGAGGAAAAAGAGTAACAAGAGCAGCTGACATTTATTTAGCTCTTTACTCTCTTTAGATTGTTTATTTTATTATTTATTTACTTATAGAGATGAGGGTCTCACTATGTTGCCCAAGCTGGTCTCAAACTCCTGGGATCAAGTGATCCTCCCTATTCAGCTTCATGAGTAGCTAGAACCACAGGTGCCCACCACTGTGCCTGGCTTATGATGATCTCTTTTGAGGTACAATCCACATTTTACTGAGGAGGAAACTGAGGCTCAGAGAGGTGCAGTCACTTGTCCGAGGTCACACAGGCAAGAACAGGTTCTGAGGGTGGGGAGCAGGTGGCCTAAGGGCAGAGGTTGACTTAACTTATCTGGACCCAGTTTCCTAGGCCCTCGGGACACACAGAACTTTAAAAGGGGTGAAGACAGCCGACACTCACCAAACTCGTATTGCATGCCAGGCACCATGCATTTCTATACATCACCTCAGCTAATCTTTTTTCTTTTTTTTTTTTTAGAGAGTCTCGCTCTGTCGCCCAGGCTGGAATGCAGTGGCGTGATCTCGGTTCACTGCAACCTCCTCTTCCCAGGATCAAGTGATTTTCCTGCCTCAGCCTCCCCGGTAGCTGGGACCACAGGCATGCACCACCATGCCCGGCTAATTTTTGTATTTTTAGTAAACACAGGGTTTCACTTGTTGGCCAGGCTGGTCTCGAACGCCCGACCTCAAATGAACCTCCTGCCTTGGCCTCCCAAAGTGCTGGGATTACAGGTGTCGGCCACCGCACCCAGTCAACACTAGTGCAGTCTTTTTCTTTTTTTTTTTTTTTGAGACGGAGTCTCGCTCTGTCACCCAGGCTGGAGTGCAACGGCACAATATCAGCTCACCGCAACCTCTGCCTCCTGGGCTCAAGCAATTCTCCTGCCTCAGCCTCCCAAGTAGGTAGGATTTACAGGCATGTACCACCATGCCCGGCTAATTTTTTGTATTTTTGGTGGAGACGGGGTTTCTCCATGTTGGTCAGGCTGGTCTCGAACTCCCGACCTCAGGTGATTCACACACCTCGGCCTCCCAAAGTGCTGGGATTACAGACGTGAGCCACTGTGCCTGGCCTAATTCTTGTATTTTTAGTAGAGACGGGGTTTTGTCATGTTGCCCAGGCTGGTCTCAAACTCCTGATCTCAGGTCATCCACCCACCTCGGCCTCCCAAAGTGTTGGGATTACAGGCGTGAGCCACCACACCTGTTTTTTTTTCTTTTTCTTTTTCTTTTTTCTTTTTTTGAGACGGAGTCTTGCTCTGTGGCCTGAGAGCAGTGGCACGATCTCGGCTCACTGCAACCTCCACTTCCCGGGTTCAAGTGATTCTCCTGCCTCAACCTCCTGAATAGCTGGGACTACAGGCGCCCCCCACCACGCCCAGCTAATTTTTGTATTTTTTAGTAGAGATGGGGTTTTGCCATATTAGCCAGGCTGGTCTCGAACTCCTGACCTTGTGATCCACCCACCTCAGCCTCCCAAAGTGCTGGTGTGAGCCAGCATGCCTGGCCAACTAGTGCAGTCTTAACAAAGTTTGCCAGATGAGGAAACTGAGGTTCAGAGACGTTGAATAACTGGTTCAAGGGCACACAGCCACAGAGCTGGGGTTTAAACACAGGTCTGTCTGACGCCAAGCTGGGTTTCCTTCCTCCACACCCAGTGGCCTCTCTTACCTGTCCCAGGACTTTCCTCTGCCCAGTTGTGGCCCCAGTCCTAGTGTCTTGTGAGTGTCAGCCAGTGTAGGGGAGAATCAGTGTGGGTGAACTGAGGACCAGGCAGGGCAGCCTAGGGGACGTGTTCTCCAATGTCCAGCAGAGGGCGCTCCATCTGCAGCCAGGCTTCCGAAGCTGTTTCTGGGTGGCCACCTGGGAGCCCCAGGAGAGCCTGGAGATTGGGTGTGGCTCATGGGAGTTCTCAGCCTGTGTGTTCCATCCTCTTTGACCTCTCATAGAGAGGTGCGTGTCCCCAGCTCCCACCTAGGTCCCAGGGTACCCACTGAGATGGGAATCATCCACCCAAGATGGGTCTCATTTTATGGATGAGGAAACTGAGGCTGGGTGTATAAGAGACCTAGTCACAGCTGGTGCCAGTTGCCCTAGAAAGGGAGATTTGCCAAGCTCCCCACCCCCCAACCCACACACCATGCCTCAGGAGACTGTGCCTTGGGGCTATGGGGGAGCCCAGTGATGATTCTAACCTTCTGTACCTTGGCTCAGTTCCTGCAGCTGTTTCCCAGGGAGGTAGGGGCCCTGGGAAGATGTGACTGCAGCAGCAGGCAGGAAGGAAAAGGTGCAGGGAAGTGTTCAGTGTGCAGGGCACCCCAGCTGTCCACTCAGGCCCCATCAGTTGTGATGGGTGGGTGCATGGGATTGGGTTAAGCATTACCCTCCAAGGTAACAGCCTGGGCTGGTCTTAGAGGAGACATCATCTTTGGAAACCAGGAGAACAGGTTCATGGAGACCTCATCTCAGGTTGGGTGAGTCACCCCTACTCTGTCCCCTGAGGAGGAGGCTGCGGGAGTCTGGAGGCTGGGCCTCATATTGGCTGGCTTTTACCTCTTGGTTCTCTGCAGGGGCTGATGGAGCCCCCAACCCCAGCTCCTCCTACCACAGAAACAGGGGCTGGCAATGGGGTGCCAGGGTCATCACCTACTTTCCCATTGTTGGGGTGGGGGCATCTGCCCAGGAATGAGAGCCGGCAGCTTCCAGACTAGTCCTTTGGTTGCCCATACACTCTAGCTAAGTGGGGTGCATGGCCCAAGCCCACAGACAGGATCCCTGGGGAGCTCCGCAGGCTCAGCTGGGCCTGGTACAGACCTGGGAGTCATTTCATCTATCAGAGCCCATTTCTTCACCTTCAGATTGGAGTAATAGCACTTCAAAAGTGGTGCAGGGAGCTGGGTGCAGTGACGCACACCTGTGGTCCCAGCTATTCAGAAGGCTGAGGCAGGATTGCCTGACCCCAGGACTTTGAGGCTGCAGTATGCAACCACTGCACTCCAGCCTGGTTAACATAGCAAGACCCCATCTCTTTTTTTTTTTTTTTTTTTTTTTTTTGAGACGGACTCTCGCTCTGTCGCCGGGGCTGGAGCGCAGTGGCCGGATCTCAGCTCACTGCAAGCTCCGCCTCCCGGGTTTACGCCATTCTCCTGCCTCAGCCTCCTGTGTAGCTGGGACTACAGGCGCCCGCCACCTCGTCCGGCTATTTTTTTGTATTTTTTTTAGTAGAGACGGGGTTTCACCGTGTTCGCCAGGATGGTCTCGATCTCCTGACCTCGTGATCCGCCCGTCTCGGCCTCCCAAAGTGCTGGGATTACAGGCTTGAGCCACCGCGCCCGGCCCCCATCTCTTTTAAAAAAAAAAAAAAAAGGCTGTGCACGAGGTATGGGAAACCACCAACCACTGAGTATTTGCCATATGCAGGTGTTGAACTTGGCTTCTTTCATGCAACACCTCATTTAATCTCCACTCGATCTCAGCCAGAAGGCCAAGAAGCGACTGATCTTTGGAACAACTCTTTGATAGGCTGTTTGCATTATCCCCCTTGTTATAAAGGAGTAAGCTGAGGCTCACAGAGGTCAGTTAACATGCACAAGGCCACACAGCTGGCAGCCCCATGTTGTCTTGACTCCACATCTCTACCTCATGAAGGCAAATGAGGGGTCTCGTATTCTTCCCTCCACCTCTCTGTCTTCTGTCCCGTCACCACACATGAAGTGGTCTGTCCTTGCCTGTTTCCCCCTTGATGTCATTTACACAACATCCTTTGAGCATCTGCTGTGTTCTAGGGCCCACTAGGCTAAAAGCAGTTTCAGGGCAGGGACTGATTTTTATTCAGTGGTCACTGACCCTCCTACTGTGTGTCAGACTCTCTGTGCTTGCTCTGGGGGACCCAGCGGAAGACATCATTGGAACTGAGGAGGTACCCGTGGACAAAGCAAATGGAAGTGAAGGAAGGGGGCAGGCCTGGAGGTGGGGGACCCCTCTCTCTCTCTCTCTCTCTCTCACACACACACACACACACACACATGCGTGCGCACACACAAACACATACACACACATGAGGCTGGTTCAGAGGGGGCAGAAGCAGCTGCCTTTATTGGGGGCCATGGGCTGACTGATTTCAGTCAAAGGCCACACACTTGATCTTGAAGTCACCGTCAGCTGCCATGTAGTTGATGGCCTCCAGGTTGAGGCGGTTGGGGAACTTGAATTCGTATCCATCTGGCAGCTTGATGGTCAGGTCGGCCTGGTCAAAGGTGATGCACACCTGGGGGTACAGGAGAGCAGTGAGCCAGGCCCACAGGCCATGGGCCCTTCCAGAACCCGTTCCTCATGTGGCCCTGACACAGCCCCAGTTTGTGGCTGAGCCTACGGAGGTGCATTTATAATATTTTTTCTTTCTTTCTACTCTAATCCTATGACAGATTTTTTTTTTTTTTTTTTTTGAGACGGAGTCTCCTCTGTCACCCAGGCTGGAGCGCAGTGGCGCCACCACGCCTGGCTAATTTTTGTATTTTTCTCCATGTTGGTCAGGCTCATCTCGAACTCCCGACCTCAGGTGATCCGCCCGCCTAGGCCTTCCAAAGTGCTGGGATTATAGGCATTAGCCACCGAGCCCAGGCTTTTTTTTCTTTTGTTTTATTCTAATTAACCACTGAGGTTCCAAGAGGGGCAGACACTGGTCATCACACAGGAAGGGAGGGAAGAGGAGGGGAAAGAGAGCAGGCAAGGCCAAGATCTCTAGTCACTAACCCAGCTCCGCCCCAGCCCACCCAGCCCCTGTCCCTGGTCCCGGTTCCGGTCCGCAGCCCACCTCTGCGACACTTCCAGGCTGGAAAGGAAAGGCAGCCTCCCGCTGCTCGGTCCCCCAGGCCCCGCCGTCCTTGCTGTTGCACACGATGGTGTTGGCGTCGCCGTGGGCGTTGAAGCGAGGGTTGAAGTGCAGGCACAGGTTGTTGCTATCTTTGCCCAGGTTCAGCACGAAGCTGGGGGGTAATGGGTGGGTGTGAGGCCACCTCGGCCAGCTCCAGCCCCACCGACTGACTAATCTGTCACTCAGTACTCCATGAACACACTTTGCTTGAAGAACTCACTAACAGAGACAAGAAACCTGGATTCTAGCTCTGGCCCTGACAGCTGCTTACGGTGTGAACGTGAGCTAGTCCCTGCCCCTCCTTGCCTGTTTGCTCATCTGTACAATGGGGGCTGCACAGGAGGACTTGCTAGATTCTTGAAGTCACTAGCGTCCTAGCCCTTTTGGTCAAGGTCAGAGACTTCCTCCAGATGGCAGCTTCACGTCCTGTCTTGTACATCTCTGTGTTCCTGGTGCCCAGCACAAGTGGGGCACACCAGAAGGAGATGCTTAGTAATTATGGGGTGAATTAACAAATAATAATACTCCTGGGCACGGTGGCTCACTCCTGTAACCCCAGCACTTTGGGAGGCCGAGGTGGGCAGATCATGAGGTCAGGGGTTCGAGACCAGCCTGGCCAACATGGTGAACCCCCATCTCTACTAAAAGTACAAAAATTAGCTGGGCGTGGTGGTAGGCACCTGTAGTCCCAGCTACTCGGGAGGCTGAGGCAGGAGAATCGTTTGAACCCAGGAGATGGAGGTTGTGGTGAGCCGAGATCAAGCCATTGCACTCCAGCCTGGAGGACAGGGTGAGACTCCGTCTCAAAAAATAAAATAATAAATGCATTTGTTTAGTGGTGATAATAGCTATACCTGCCTCTGAGGGTTTGGTTGCAATGAAATTAGTGCATGAGAAGTGTACGGCTCTTAACAATATCAGCTCCTAACAATATCAGCCGATCCTCACCCTCCTCCTCATCACTACACCATCGGCATCTCACTTCCTCCACACAACCACCTCCCCCCCTTGTTTTTCTAACAAAATGAGGCTAGGTGAGGTTGGTTGACTGGTCCAAGGTCACATAGCTGCTGAGAAAATAAGGCAGCCGGCTGAGTGAACGAGGAGTGAAGGAAGAAGGACAGGACTGAGCCAGTGAATGAATGACCTGACGCAGGAGGGAGGGACTCAGAGGGAAGGCGGCAGTGACTCCCGCCTCACTCTTCTCCCCGCCCTCCCCAGATGCAGGCCCCGCCCAGACCGGAAAGGGGTGGGGGCGGGGGAACCAAGGTATTATAGATGACGAGGCTGCAGCTGTTGTAGTTTAAGAGGCTACAGCAGGGAGGGAGCGGGGGAGGGGGCGGCAATGGTGGGAGCGCCCAGACCCCGCGGGGGAAGTGAGTCAACCAGAAAGCGCAGCAACGTCGGCCGGCCGTTAACCCACTCTCGGCCAGGGAGTAGACGTGGACTTGGCCGGCCACGCCCTCTAGGCTGGACCAAGCCCCCATCCCTGCCGCCCACCACCCTGACTTCACCTCTCACCTCTTGGCGTCGGGGGCCACCTCGCCCCGCACTCGGAGGCACTCTCCAGGTTTGAGATTCAGGTTGCTGGCGACCAGACCCTGCACAGACAAGCCCCGGCCCAGCGGGTTAGAGGACAAGGCCTCCACTACCCGAAGTGTCCGGGGGTGGCTGGGGGTGGGAGTGGGGTTGTTCCCGCCCGGCATCCTCTGACCAAGCCAAGGGGAAGCCTGGGGACAGGATGGGGCTGTGATTTCTAGCCTCTGATTCTCTGTGTGGTCCTGGAAAAGTCCCTATTCCCAACAGGGTTGGCTTCAATCTGTAATGTGAATCAGGTTCTAGAAGACAGGCTCTAGAAGATTTTGCAGATTGGCCTGGGGATTTTGAACTCAAGAGTGGCTTGGGAGGTGGGGTGCTCTGTCCCATCGCAGATAGAGAGGATCAGGCTGGGGAGGGGCAGGCAGTTGGCCCACAGTCACACTGAATGCAGGGGTCGACCCCTCTGCTGGAGAGGAAGTGGCTAGGGGGACACTACTATTCTCCTTCAAGCTCCTCTCTGCGAAGAGGCCCAGGGGCTAGAGAGGAGACCCTGAAGAACACGGCCCCTCTGCATTAGGGAGTGGCCTGCAGTCGGGCTGTGGCCAGGTTGGTTCAGGGTTAACAAGATTGAGAAAACTGCTGCGCACTGCTGCTCCCTGGCACCCCGAGTGGGTGGGCAAGAGTTAACTGATTTGAGTGGTTTCTTCTGTCAGAAACTTGAACCCTTTCCCTGGGGCCCGAGGAAGATTCTCACCTCCCTGCCACCCCAACCTCCCAGCTTGGGGGTGGTGGAAGGGAATTTCCCCGGCTCCCCTCCCTCCCACCAGCCTGGACACAACCACCCTCCACCCCCGACCTAGAAAGGCCCATCCTGGGCAGCCTGTCTCAGGTCCTGGCGACTTTTCAGCGTATTCTGGAGCAGAGGGTGACTCTGCCCGGGCCTGGTGACTGGGACAGCTGCAGGGGGGAGGGGACGGGAGGCTTTTTGGGGTGGAGGAGGGGGAAAGATATAGTGGCCTGGGTGTCCCCCAGTTGGCCACACCCTTCCCACGCTCACTACTCAGAGAGCTGCAGAATGTCAACCCTGGGCAGAAATAACTGTGCTTTCAGACCCTGGAGGAATCCAAACAATTATCAATGCAGAGAAGGCCTTGAGGGACCATGGCGCCCACCCCCATTTTACAGATGTGGCCACTGAGGTCTAGAAAAGAGAAGGCAGTGGTTCCAGGCCACACAGCTGGGGCTAGAACCCTGCTCCCGATCTGCCCAGCTCTCCTCCGGCCATCAGCTCCTGCCCTATCCCCTGGACCTTGGGGTGGGGTCCCCACACTCACACAAGCCATGATTGAGGCCAGGAGGATGTTGCCAGGAGAGGCGCACCAGCTGTTAGAAGACTCCACCCGAGAGAGATGGGCCCCCGGACGCTCCCACCCTTTTAACGGGACCGGACCGGGTGAGCCCCGCCCCCTGGAAGTTCAGCCAATTGCAAGTCAGGACAGGGCTGGGGGCCACCGAGGGCGGAGTCCGTGGAATTTTGAAGCCAGTTCTGGAGCAGAGGTGACCAATCAGAGTGGCCATCTGCCGCCCCCCCACGAGGGTCCAAGCTCCACCTCCTATTCTTCATCCCTCTCCACCTCCCCCTGCCCCGCCACCACCAAAATTGTGCTGTGGCAGAGATTGGGGGAAGCCAATGGAAAATAGTTTGATGATGAGCTAGGCCCACGAGTTGGCGGGAAGGGGCCTGTGGCCAGCAGGCTGGGCTCAGGGGGTGCCCAGAGAAGATGGCTGAGGAGGTGCAGGGTCTTTCAAGGAATCAGAGCTGGGAGAGACCAGGCCACTCCAGGGCAGGGACCAGGGCGTGGCTCCTGCGTGCGCGTCTGCAGAGGGCCACCGACTTAAACCACAGGCCCTGGCGCCACCCGGGCCTTCCCCGGAAGCAAGGACTGCGGCTGCTGCAGCGCTTGCTCGCTCCTAGCTAAGGCTAAAGAAAGACTGGGCTGCACGCCAAGCCTTAGGTTGCAGGGCTTGGCTAAGTCCTCGGGCTTGGCCCCCTTCAGGGGCATGCAGGGGATAGTCAAAGCGCCCTGGCCTGACAGCCTCTGGCCTGAGTGTCAAGCTGGGGAGATGGCCCAGGGTGGTCCAGGCCAGGAGGGGGTGGGGTCCTAGCTCTGTGCACCTGTCAGGCCTCTGAGCCCAAGCCAAACCATCGCATCCCCTGTGACTTGCACGTACGCCCAGATGGCCTGAAGTAACTGAAGAATCACAAAAGAAGTGCAAATGCCCTGCCTTGCAGTAACTGATGACATTCTACCACAAAAGAAGTGAAAATGGCCAGCCCTTGCCTTAAGCAATTATATTATCTTGTGAAGTTCCTTTTCCTGGCTCATCCTGGCTCAAAAAGCTCCCCCACTGAGCACCTTGTGACCCCCACTCCTGCCTGCCAGAGACAACACCCCTTTTACTGTAATTTTCCTTTACCTACCCAAATCCTATAAAACGGTCCCGCCCTTATCTCCCTTCGCTGACTCTTTTCGGACTCAGCCCGCCTGCACCCAGGTGAAATAAACAGCCATGTTGCTCACACAAAGCCTGTTTGGTGGTCTCTTTACATGGATGTGCATGACAGCACCCTGTCCTCTCTCTTTTTTATTTTTATCTATTTATTTTTGAGATGGAGTGTCACTCTGTCGCCCAGGCTGGAGTGCAGTGGCATGACCTCGGCTTACTGCAACCTCTGCCTCCCAGGTTCTCCTGCCTCAGCCTCTTGAGTAGATGGGACTACAGGCCCCCACCACCATGCCCGGCCAATTTTTGTATTTTTAGTAAAGACGGGGTTTCACCTTGTTGGCCAGGCTAGTCTGGAACTCCTGACCTCAGGTGATCCACCTGCCTCGGCCTCCCAAAGTTCTGGGATTACAGGTGTGAGCCATCATGCCTGGCCACCCTGTCCTCTTTCTTCACATCTCTCCTCTGAGGCCTGGCACAGCCCTCCTTTCCCCGAGTGTTCAGCAGGTGTTTACTGAGCACCTACTATGTGCCTGGCCCTGGGCTCTCAGGATTCAAAGATGAACCCCTCCCAGTCCCCACTCTCAAGGAGCGCATGGTTGGGGTGGAATCTTACCACAACCACGTTGAGAAGTAGATGATGGGCTGGGTGCAGTGGCTCATGCCTGTAATCCCAGCTCTTTAGGAGACCGAGGCGGGCAGATTACCTGAGGTTGGGAGTTTGAGACTAGCCTGACCAACACGGAGAAACCCCGTCTCTACTAAAAATACAAAATTAGCCGGGCGTGGTGGCATATGCCTGTAATCCCAGCTACTTCTGAGGCTGAGGCAGGAGAATCACTTGAACCCAGGAGGCAGAGGTGCAGTGATCCGAGATCAGGCCATTGCATTCCAACCTGGGCAACAAGAGCAAAACTCGGTCTCAAAAAAAAAAAAAAAAAGAAGAAGAAGAAGTAGATGATGATGGCTCTAAGGGAAGCCATGAGAAAGTGCTATGGTGGGCTGGTGGCTGCATGAGTAAAGGAGGTGGGTCGTGAAGGGTAGGCGGAGAAGCGCCTGGCTTTCCGGCATGGGCAGAAGCTCCGGAATGGGAAGGCCAGGGCTGGGGAACAGTGTTCCGGGCATGTAGGGGAAAGACGGGGATGAGGCTGGGAAGCCATCAGGACCTGGATCATGGAGGCCTCATGGGCTGGGCACAGGGCTTGGACATTATTGTACGGGAGGCTGGGGAGCCAGGGTTAGTACTGAGGCCAGATTTGGGCTGTAGGGAAGATCACTGTGGCAGAGAATTGAGGGTGGGTTGGAGGGGTCTCAGGAACCTGGTGGAGGAAGGGGTGTGGGGAGCACTGGGAGAAGTGAGGGGCATGCTGGGGGGTTGTCACAGGGATGACCTCCTCCACCTGGCCATCCTCCTTCTGAAACTGCTGGCACCAAAGAGGGACGAAGACGCCAACCGGGAGTGACTCACATCTGGAGGCCAGGCCAGCAAACCCACCCTGCCCGACCCTGTCCCCCAGGGGCACCTTCCTCCAGATGCCCAAAGCCCACTCTGGTACAGGATGAGAGGGGAGTGTGTACGGTCACAAGGCGGACCCAGAGAGGGGATGGGGTTGCACCCCCGTGAGTGCCTTACCCCTCCTTCCAGACCAAGTGGCTGCTTGGAAACCAACCACAGCAGCTTCACTTTTTCCTCCTGGCCTCCCCAAAACCTCAACCATAGGAAGGGCTGGGTATGGCCCAGCCCAGCTCCACTGCCCCTCCCCCATGCCTCCCCTCTCTGCCAGATCAAGGAATGGGGCCTCTCAGGCAGAGTCCTAGATGGAGGGCCAGAGGCGCTTCAGGTGTGGTCCTGGCAGGGCTGTGGGCAGGTGGGTGTGGCCACTTTCCCAGCCCAGCCCAGTAGTTGGGTTCCTGTGGCCTCAGGAGCTGCTCCTGCTTCCTCCTCCACCCTGGAAAATGGGCCCAGCACTGGGGAGTGTTTGCTGTTGGATGGAGGGACAGTTTACCCCTCTGCAGCATCCGGCATGAGTGGGGCTGGCAGGGAGGCAAGGTGGCATGGTGAAGAGGTCCCCAGACCCCAGAAAGGCCTATTTGGGAGTCTGGACACACAGGTGCTGGCCCTGCTTGCTATGTCCCCTCAGAGCCTCCTGGTAAACTGTTTCTCCCACTTGCCTCAGTCTCCCTATCTGTAAACTGGGGAGATGAAATCCTGCTTTCCTTGCATGAGGTGAATACAGGGTGGAACTGAGGTCTGTTGTACTAAAACAGATGATTCGTTTCTTCATGGAGGCTCAGAAGGTTTTCACTTCCTTCTTGTCGCTTTTGCCAGGCTGTTGCCTTCCCTGAGTCTTTGCAGCGCCTCTGGGAGGTCTACGTGCCATCCCCAATTGGTCCCCAACAGTCTCCTCTTGCCTAGGTTGGGGCAGGAAGTCTCTCCAGATTCCAGTGTCCCCTGGGACGGGAGCTGTGGTTTTCCTGGCGGGGAGGGAAGGCAGGGACACAGGTGCATCATGGGCCTCCTCCCCCAAGTCCTCAGGGCCTCTTGGTGGCAGCGCCCACTTATCTTGCCAGGCCTTGTGCCCGGCGCCTTGCTTTCATTATCTCCTCTCTCATCTTCCCCTCACCCCTACTTTGTGTCTGCCAACTTGGTTGAATTTCTGCACAGGGAAATGAGGCTGCAGTTAGAATCAGGAGAAGAGGCCTGGCATGGTGGCTCATGCCTGTAATCCCAGCACTTTGGGAGGTTGAGGATCACTTGGGGACAGGAGTTCGAGACCAGCCTGGCTAACATGGCAAAACCCCATCTCTACTAAAAATACAAGAATTAGCTGAGTGTGGTGGTGGGTGCCTGTAATCCCAGCTACTCGGGAGCCTGAGGCAGGGAGAATTGCTTGAACACCGGAGGTGGAGGTTGCAGCGAGCCAAGATTGCACCATTGCACTCCAGCCTGGGCGACAGAGCAAGACTCTGTCTTAAAAATATATATATATATCAGGAGATGAGACGAGAGGTGAGCTCTGATTTGGGGTCTGAACGGCTGCAGCTATAGCTGAGGTCCTTGGCTTCCCTGAACCTGTTTCCAGACCCGGAAGGTGGGAATAAGGCCACTGCTTGGAGGATTATAGGAGTGATGTCTAAGGAGGGGCTTGATGTTAGTGCTCCCTCCTGCGTCCCCCAAGGCTAAGGCCACCACCCCAGGGATTCTCCTCCCCACGTTATAACTATCCTGAAATGAGGTAGTGAGCTCTCTGGAATTCCCGCGTCCTAGGTGGGATCTTGGCTACTGCCGTGAGACATGGGCTCAGCTTGGTCCAGACAGGTCATGCAGGCCAGCTCGGCCATTCCGCCCTGCCAGGGACAGGGGACAGAGGCGAGGAAAGGGAAGCTGTACCTCCTTCAGCTGGCGGTGTTGAGGAGGGCGGCCCACAGAGGTGCCATCCACACCTGCAGCCAACCTGGCTGCTCCAGCCAGGGAAGGTAGGGGAGGTCAGAGCCAGCTCCTGAGTCCTAGAAGTCATAGCAGGGAGGAACCCTGAGACATGTGCCTGACCTGCTCCCCCATTTAATAATGCAGTTTAATGTTAGGGAAACCACCCAGAGACGGTGGCCACTTGACCAAGGTCACACAGGGAGCTAGGGCCGACCCGCTTTCATCTGCTGAGCTAAAGATACCCAGGCTTGAAAAGCTATCTTTGCCCTCCTACTCTATGAAGGTAGGGGATGCCCCTGGCAAGCTGGGCCCTTTTCCAGCCGGATGGCACCGCAGCCGGCCCCCTCAACCCTGCTCATCCATTCTCGCCTCCCAGCCTTTGTCCAGAGAGCCCCCTCCACACCTGCCTTTGGCCTTCCCGCTTCTAGTCTGTATCTCTTCTGACTGTAGGCCTCAGCCCTCGGTTAGGGCTCCGTCTCTCCTCTCAGGTAAGGTCTGGGTGGGGGCCAGGCCCTTTCATTCATAGCCCTCCCAGACTCAGGCCTGAGCCTTTACAATGCTTTTAGCATTTTATTTTATATTTATTTTATACTTATTTTATTTTATATTATTTTACTTTTGAGACAGGGTCTCACTCTGTCACCCAGGCTGGAGTGGATTATAGCTCACTGTAATCTCAAACTCCTGGGCTCAACTAATCCTCCTGACTCAGCCTCCTGAGGAGTTTGGACTGACTACAGGTGCACATCACTGCACTTGGCTAATTTACTTTTATTTTTGGAGACATAGGATCTCGTTATGTTGCCCAGGCTGGTCTCTAACTCCTAGCCTCGAGCGATCGTCCCATCTTGGCTTCCCAAAGTGCTGGGATTACAGGTGTGAACCACTGTGTTCTGTGAGCATTTTTTTTTTTTTTTGAGAAGAAGTCTCGCTCTGTCGCCCAGGCTGGAGCGCAGTGGCGTGATCTTGGCTCACTGCAAGCTCCGCCTCCCGGGTTCACGCCATTCTCCTGCCTCAGCCTCCCGAGTAGCTGGGACTACAGGCGCCCGTCACCATACCCGGCTAATTTTTTGTATTTTTTAGTAGAGACGGGGTTTCACTGTGTTAGCCAGGATGGTCTCGATCTCCTGACAGTGATCCGCCCGCCTCGGCCTCCCAGAGTGCTGGGATTACAGGTGTGAGCCACCGTGCCCGGCCCCAGTGAGCATTTTATTTTGAAAATAATTATAGACACAAAGGAAATCTAAAAGCTTTTTAAGAGTTTAGAGGCTGGGCACGGTGGCTCACACCTATAACTCCGGCACTTTGGGAGGCTGAGGTGGGTGGATCACGAGGTCAAGAGATCGAGACCATCCTGGCCAACGTGGTGAAACCCCGTCTCTACTAAAAATACAAATATTAGCTTGGTATGGTAGCATGCGCCTGTAGTCCCAGCTACTTGGGAGGCTGAGGCATGAGAATCGCTTAAGCCAGGGAGGTGTAGGTTGCAGTGAACCAAGATTGTGCCACTGCACTCCAGCCTGGCAACAGAGCGACTCCGTCTCAAAACAACAACAACAAAAAAAAAGAGTTTAGAAAATATCTGGCCAGGTATGGCGGCTCACGTCCGTAATCCCAGCACTTTGGGGGGCCAAGGTGGGTGCATCACTTGAGACCAGGAGTTTGAAACCAGCCTAGTCAACATGGTAAAACCCCCATCTCTACTAAAAATACAAAAAAAAATTCGCTGGGCATAGCGGGCATGCCTGTAGTCCCAGCTACTCGCTTGAACCCAGGAGGTGGAGGTTGCAGCGAGCTGAGATGGCGCCACTGCACTCCAGCCTGGGTGACAGAGTAAGACTCTGTCTCCAGGAAAAAAAAAAAAAAAAAGCTTAGTATTTGAGATCTGAAGAAAAAAATGTATTGGCTCCAAAATACTAAAACTGCAAAGCTGAAATTAATAAATGTTTATTGTGCTCAAACTTTATATTGACTTGGGTAGTCAGAGAAATGTCGTTACACTTGAAAACAACTCTGTAGCTTGGGTCTTCTCACTTCAAAAGCATGTCCAAGTATTTCTAGAGGTTAGTCCGTCCTAAATTAGGTCCTGGTTGCCAAATAATCCTTCAAATAAAAGTATAAACATACTTCAAAAATATATATTTAATGTGGGGTATAAGTGGATTTTAATGTTTTCTTTTTTCTTTTTTTTTTTTGAGACAGAGTCTCGCTCTGTGGCCCAGGCTGGAGTGCAGTGGCCTGATCTCGGCTCACTGCAACCTCCGATTCCCGGGTTCAAGTGATTCTCCTGCCTCAGCCTCCTGAGTAGCTGGGACTACAGGCGCCCGCCACCACGCCTGGCTACTTTTTTGTATTTTTAGTAGAGACAGGGTTTCACTGTGTTGGCCAGGATGGTCTCGATCTCCTGACCTCATGATCTGCCCACCTCAGCCTCCTAAAGTGCTGGGATTATAGGTGTGAGCCACCATGTCCGGCCCTTTTAATGTTTTCTAATGATGTGCCTGAAGTCTGTGTATCAGGAAGGTTTTTGGCTGCAAGTAACAGAAAAGTCAATGGAAATCACTTTAAAATTAAGGAAAACTTTTTCATAAGAAGTCTAGGCTGGGCGCAGTAGCTCATGCCTGTAATCCCAACATTTTGGGAGGCTGAGGTGGGCTGATTCCTTGAGCTCAGGAGTTCGAGACCAGTCTGGGCAATGTGGTGAAACCCCATCTCTACTAAAAATACAAAAATTAGCTGGACATCGTGGTGTGTGCCTGTAATCCCAGCTGCTTGGGTGCTGAGGTGGGCAGATTGCTTGAGCCTGGGAGGCATAGGTTGCAGTGAGCTGTGATCACACCACTGCACTCCAGGTTGGGCGACAGTGCAAGATCCTGTCTTAAAAACGAAACAAAAGGCCGGGCGCGGTGGCTCACGCCTATAATCCCAGCACTTTGGGAGGCCGAGGCGGGCGGATCACAAGGTCAGGAGATCGAGACCACAGTGAAACCCCGTCTCTACTAAAAATACAAAAAATTAGCCGGGCGAGGTGGCGGGCGCCTGTAGTCCCAGCTACTCAGGAGGCTGAGGCAGGAGAATGGCGTGAACCCAGGAGGCGGAGCTTGCAGTGAGCCGAGATCGCGCCACTGCACTCCAACCTGGGCGACAGCGTGAGACTCCATCTCAAAAAAAAAAAAAAAAAAAAAAAAAAAAAAAAAAAACGAAACAAAAAGGCCGGGCACAGTGGCTCACACCTGTAATTCCAGCACTTTGGGAGGCCGTGGCAGGCGGATCATGAGGTCAGGAGATCGAGACCATCCTGGCTAACATGGTGAAACCCCGTCTCTAATAAAAAATACAAAAAATCAGCAGGGCATAGTGGCGGGCGCCTGTAGTCCCAGTTACTTGGGAGGCTGAGGCAGGAGAATGGCGTGAACCCGGGAGGTGGAGCTTGCAGTGAGCCGAGATCTGGCCACTGCACTCCAGCCTGGGCGACAGAGCGAGACTCCGTCTCAAAACAAAACAAAACAAAACAAAAAAACCAAAAGAAGTCTGCAGTTGGGAGTTTCCATAACAGATTCAGTGGCTCAACAAAATCATCAAATATCTGGGTTCTCGTGTAATCCTGGATTGTGGCTGTGTAGGCTGTCCTTGCTCTTAGGCCATACAAGCTGAAGAATTTTCAGTGAACTGTGTTAGCATCTGTAACACACTCTCAAATGGTTCAGTTAAAAAAATGTAAACAAGCTGGGCGCAGTGGCTCATGCCTGTAATCTCAGCGTCTTGGAAGGCTGACACAGGAAGATCGCTTGAGCCCAGGAATCGTGGGCTGTAGTGCGCTAAGACTGGCATCAATACGATGACCTCCTGGGAGAGGCAACCACAAGGCTGCCTAAGGAGGAGTGAACTGGCCCAGGTCAGAAACAGAGCAGGTTAAAACTCCCCCAGTGATCAGCAGTGGGGTCCTGCCTGTGAATAGCCACTGCATTCCAGCCTGGACAACATAGTGAGACCCTGTCTCTAAAACAAAACAAAACAAAAAGGAAACCCCGTTTCTGCAAAATTTTTTTTTTTTTTTTTTTTTTTTTTTGAGGTGGAGTCTCCCTCTGTCGCCCAGGCTGGAGTGCAGTGGCCGGATCTCAGCTCACTGCAAGCTCCGCCTCCCAGGTTTACGCCATTCTCCTGCCTCAGCCTCCCGAGTAGCTGGGACTACAGGCGCCCGCCACCTCGCCCGGCTAGATTTTTGTATTTTTTAGTAGAGATGGGGTTTCACCGTGTTAGCCAGGATGGTCTTGATCTCCTGACCTTGTGATCCGCCCATCTCGGCCTCCCAAAGTGCTGGGATTACAGGCTTGAGCCACCGCGCCCGGCCTGCAAAATTTTTTTTAAAAATTAGCTGGGTGTGGTGGCATATGCCTGTGCTCCTAGCTACTCAGGAGGCTGAGGCAGGAGGATCACATGAGCCCAGCAGTTAGAGGCTGCAATGAGCTGTGACTACGCCACTACAGCCTAGACTCAGCAACAGAGTGAGACCATCTCTAAAACAATAACAAAAAGTAAACACATATAAAGAGCAATTAAGCAAACTAGGCAAATATTAACAACTGGTAAATCTAGGTGAAGGATGTAGCGGTATTCATCATGTCATCCTTGCACCTTTTCTATTAATTTGAAACTTTTCTAAATTACAAGTTGGGGAAAAGCAAACCCAGTAAGTTCTTGAGGTCTTTCTGCTCTGCTACCTGCAGCAGGGTCACCTGAGTCAAATGCTCAGCCATACCTCCTGATCACAGAATGGCTGCAATGGCTCCCAGCACCATACCCCAAGCCAGGAGAAGTGACTTCCTCCTCTATGTCCTTTAAAAATAAGGCAAACAGCTGGGTGCGGTGGCTCACAACTGTAATCCCAGCACTTTGGGAGGCCGAGGCGGGTGGATTGCCTGAGATCAGGAGTTTGAGACCAGCCTAGGCAACACAGTGAAACCCAGTCTGTATTAAAATGCCAAAAAATTAGCCGGGCGTGGCAGTGTGTGCCTGTAGTCCCAACTACTCAGGAGGCTGAGACAGGAGAATCGCTTGAAACCAGGAGGCAGAGGTTGCAGTGAGCCAAGATTGCACCACTGCACTCCAGCCTGGGTGACAGAGACGCTGTCTCAAAAAACAAAACAAAACAAAAAGGTGAGGCAAGGCAAACATTCCAGACCTCTCTTCCTGTTTCATTGGTCAGAAGAGTAGCCAATTGCTGACCCTGAGGAATCAAATTACTGAGATTGGTTTACACTCAAGCGTTAAACTCAAGACTCAGTGTTTAGAGGCCGGGCAAGATGGCTCATGCTTATAATCCCAGCATTTTGGGAGGCCGAGGTGGGCAAACACTTGAGGTCAGGAATTTGAGACCAGCCTAACCAACATGGTGAAACCCCACCTCAGGAATTTGAGACCAGCCTAACCAACATGGTGAAACCCCACCTCTACTCAAAATTAGCCAGACCTGGTGGCATTAGCCGGGTGTGGTGGCAGGTGCCTGTCATCCCAGTTACTCGGGAGGCTGAGGCAGGAAAATCCTTGAACCTGGGAGGCGGAGGTTGCAGTGAGCCAAGATCGCGCCACTGCACTCTAGCCTGGGTGACGGAGCGAGAACCTATGCAAAAACAAAACACAAAACAAATTCAGTGCTTAGGCGGGGTGTGGCTCACGCCTGTAATCCCAGCACTTTGGGAGGCTGAGGCAAGACTGTGTAGAGACAACCATTTCCTTACTGGTGGAGGGTGAAGGGGAAGGCGGGGAGGGTCACATGGCCCAATAGCTGTGTCCCATCCAGATGGGCTATGACCCAAGCCAGGCCATGAGAATCTGTCCTAGGATGTTGGCTGGGGAGATGGCGAGACAGAACTGAGGATACACCTGGAGGGTGCTAGACCACCTCAGGGAGCAGACCAAAACCCCCTATGCCTTAGCCACGTTGAACTGAGTTTTTTGTTGCTGCTGTTGTTTGCTTTTTTTTGAGACGGAGTCTTGCTTTGCTGCCCAGCCTGGAGTACAGCTACGTGATCTCAGTTCACTGCAACTTCAAGTGATTTTCCTGCCTCCCGAGTAGCTGGGACTACAGGCACAAGCCACCACCACCACGCCTGGCTAATTTTTGAATTTTTTTTTTTTTTTCTGAGATGTTGTCTTACTCTGTCACCCAGGCTGGAATGCAGTGGCACAATCTCGGCTTACTGCAACTTCTGCCTCCCAGGTTCAAGCAGTTCTCCTGCCTCAGCCTCCTGAGTAGCTGGGATTACAGGCTCCCACCACCATACCCAACTAAGTTTTGTTTTTAGTATAGATGGAATTTCACCATGTTGGCCAGGCTGGTCTTGAACTCCTGAACTCATGATCCGCCTGCCTTGGGCTCCCAAAGTGTTGGGATTACAGGCCTGAGCCACTGTGCCCGGCCTGTTTGTTTTGGTTTTTGAGACGGAATCTCGCTCTGTCACCCAGGCTGGAGTGCAGTGGCGCGATCTTGGCTCACTGCCACCTCCACCTCCCGGGATCAAGCGATTCTCTGCCTCAGCCTCCCGAGTACCTAGGATTACAAGCGCCTGCCAGCATGGCCAACTAATTTTTCTATTTTTAGTAGAGACAGGGTTTCACCATCTCGGCCAGGCTGGTCTTGAACTCCTGATCTTGTGATTCACCCGCCTTAGCCTCCCAAAGCACTGGGATTACAGGTGTGAGCCACTGTGCCTGGCTGAACTGAGTTTCTGAAACTAACACAAGTCTCCATGACTGCACTACATTTGCTCCTACTTCATGAAGCATCTGGGCTCTGTCAAACACACCCTCTTCTCAAGAATCATACTGGAGAGGATTTCCCAGACCCTGAAGTCCCACCGTCACTTCACAAATGAGACCAAAGCTGAGCTTGTGCAGCACCCACCGCACCTCCCCACGCAGCTCTCAGCATCTCTGGGCCTTTCCAGGCTGCCCCTGGACCCCCGCTAGCTCATGGCTGGGCACCTACTCTGCATTAGGCCCCAGGGATGCAGCAACGAGGGAGACACACAGCCTCTGCCTGGAGGAGCTCGGGACCAGCAGGGCAGACTGTCACTGGCAGCATCCCAGGTGTGGGGATGTCTCAAAGAGCATCTCCCCTGAGCTCCCTGAGGTTGAGACCTCATGCTCCGCCCTCCTGTCTCCCTTCTCAGTGTCTCCAGAGAGGGGGCTACAGCTTCCTACAGTCAGCCAATGCATGTTCAAATCCTGCATAAGGCGAGCACAGCGTCCAGCTGTTCACCCTTGGTAAGTTAACATCGCATTTCTGATCCCCCATTTCCTGCTGTAAAGGAATGAGTAATTCAGACATGCTGGGTTTTCCAAAGCACTGAAGTCAGTCGGTACACCAAGACTCAGCGACATATAAAGTGCTCTTGACTCAAAGTATCGCCACACGCAGAAGACACTCAGGGACGGGAATGGGTCATTTCATGCAGGGAACAATGTGGCAGGCCAGCTCCAGGGAGAGCAGGCTCCAGCAGGGGGTCCTCCTCCCTCCCCAAACATGGACTCGAACACAGGTGAACACTCCCACGCACACTTTATTAAGTACGGAAGGACAGGTCACAACAGGGGTGGAGGTGGCGGGGAAGGCCCAGTCCCCACCCACCGTCACTGGCACACATAAATTAAAAATAGCTGAGAGTGGGCACGGGAGAGAGGTGGTACTGCAAACACTGACTGCACAGGGAGACATGAAAGCCCCCTTTGAGCTGTGGCCATTAACACTGTACGGGTACCCTGACCAGGAAAGGGTGGGGCTTGGCCACAGAAGCCCCAGAGCATCACAGTCTTTGTAGAGGAGGGGTGTCTTCAGGACATGGACCACTGTTATTTACGGACTGAAACCTGGACCCCTGGCTGGTCCCGTGAGACCCAGATTATCAAGGGGCCACTGTCTCTTAGGCTTCTGGATTGTTCTACTGAGGATCTAAAAGACCACTGGGTCACTATCACTTGGGGTCCTGATGGGTCCACCCAGGGACCTAGGACATGCGAGGGTCATCGTCACTTAGGCTTCCGATTGGTCCACTCGGGCTCCAGGACGAAAAGGGTCACTGTTACTTAGGAACCTAAACTGGTACCCCACAGGACCCAACATCGATGAGGTCACTATCACTTAGCCTTTGCCGGCACTCAGGACAGTAAGGGTTGTGGTTCCCTAGACCTCTGGTTGACAAGGACCCAAAGGCCAGGACCTGAGGGGCAGAGAGAGCTCTAGAAGACCCAGGCAAGGGGGAGAAGACTAAGTGCTCAGGGCTAGAGGAAATCTTCAGCGGGCACCAGGGCCCAGATTTCAAGGAGGGGAGGTGACAGGGCAGGAAGTAAGTCCACCTGGCTGGGTCAGGCCAAGATGAATCTGTAGGAGACCAACTTCTGGGGCAGCAAAGAGTGCCCAGCCACTGCTGGGAGGGGGTTGCAAGGGTCCCTCAAACCTTCCCCAGGTCCCAGCCCCACCCCGGTGCAGAACTGGGCCAAGGAGCTGGTGGTGTGTAACACGGCTCGTGACCTACAGGATCAGGGCGTGGGGAGGGGCGGGCCTGTGGCTGCAGGTGCAGTGGGCTCAGTCCTCCAAGCCCTCTGTCAAGTCTGCGACGCTCTCCACATAGTAATGGGGCACGAGGTCGTGCTGGCCAGCCGCCAGGTAGGCTTGGGCCTCTTCTAGGCGGGAGACTCCCGTGAGTGTGAGCACGGTGGTCATGCCGCAGCGGTGGCCGAACAGGATGTCGGTCTCCAGGCGGTCACCCACCATAAGTGTGCGTGCGGGGTCGATGCTGAAGTTCTCTGTGATGCACTCGAACATGTAGGGGCTGGGCTTGCCCACCACCAGGGCCTGGCGTCCCGAGGCCGTCTCCACCGCAGCGGCCAGGCTCCCGGTGCCTGTAGGGAGATGGAGACGCAGTCAGCAGGCGGGCGGCAGGGACAGCGTCAGGCCCTGAAACTGGAAGTCCAGGGAGGCAGACTGTGCTGGGGTCAAATCAGCTGCTGACACGAGCCAGAAAGCCCACTTCCGAGTCTTATTTAGTGGCTAAGGGTAGAGAGGGCAACCAGATGCCGGCATCTGGACTCCATCTCCACTGTTCTTGACAGGCTAGCTATCCTCTCTGTGCTTTGATTTTCCCATATCTAATACGGGGATGTCTACGGCACTTATCTCATGTGGGTATTGTGAGGACGGGTGGAGCTACTGCAGGTAAACAGGGCCTGGCTCGGTCAGTCCTGCCTGAGGTTCGCGATTTCACCCTGGCAGCTGTGGGCCTTTGGGCAAACCACTCGACCACCCCGAGTTTCTCCGGACTCCTGCAAAAGTGGAATCCAAGCAGGGCCTACCTCCAAAGGGGCGCTGGGCATCACAGGGGCAAGTGATTTGTAAATGGAGCAGCACTTAACAAATAGCAGTTGTGGTTACTGCTGCAAGAAGTCACGCGGCTGGCGTCAGAAACTGGCACAGTCCCTTCGGAACACAGCGGGGCACAGAAACGTTCGCACCTCTGACCCAGTCCGCCTCCCCCGGGAAAGTGATCACAAGAAGAGAATTCCAACTGGAGACAAAAAGCTGCAGGCTGGAAGATGTCTGGGGCTACAGTAACTGATAAGTCAAACTGTGGAACACGCCCAAGTGTCCAACAATAGGAGGACTGTATAGAACTAAAGGACAGTCCTGTCTCCCAGCCCAGTACCATCCTGCCTCACACAAAAAGTCCACTGTGCCTGTCCCACAGACATGTCTTTGTGCCTGAACATTCTGCCTTCATGCTAATGGCCCTGAACAAATGATGATAATCACCATTTACTAAGCACATTCTAAACCGGTTGCCTGGCCTGTGCTGGGTGTTTATGGAAGCCCATTTTACAGATGAGAATGCCAAGGCTCAGGGACATTAAGTAACTTGCCCAGGGTTGTACAGCTTCGTAAGTGGCAGCAAAAGGATTTGCATTTGCGTGGGTCCAACCCAGCTCTGACCTGGGAGTACAAATTGTTTCCCTTGCAGGAATTTTATGAGCTGGGCGTTAAAGGAAGGTACTATTTTTTTTTTTGAGACAGAGTCTCGCTCTGTCGCCCAGACTGGAGTGCAGTGGCACGATCTTGGCTCACTGCAAGCTCTGCCTCCCGGGCTGACGCCATTCTCCTGCCTCAGCTTCCTGAGTAGCTGGGACTACAGGCACCCACCACCACGCCCAGCTAATTTTTTGTATTTTTAGTAGAGACAGGGTTTCACTGTGGTCTCGATCTCCTGACCTCGTGATCCGCCCGCCTCGGCCTCCCAAAGTGCTGGGATTACAGGCGTGAGCCACTGCGCCCAGCCAAAGGAAGGTACTATTAAAAGTCAACTTGGCCGGGCGCGGTGGCTCACGCCTGTAATCCCAGCACTTTGGGAGGCCGAGACGGGCGGATCACGAGGTCATGAGATCGAGACCATCCTGGCTAACCCAGTGAAACCCCGTCTCTACTAAAAAATACAAAAACTTAGCCGGGCGAGGTGGCGGGCGCCTGTAGTCCCAGCTACTCGGGAGGCTGAGGCAGGAGAATGGCGTCAACCCGGGAGGCGGAGCTTGCAGTGAGCTGAGATCCGGCCACTGCACTCCAGCCTGGGCGACAGAGCGAGACTCCGTCTCAAAAAAAAAAAAAGTCAACTTATGGCTGGGTACAGGGGCCCATGCCTGTAATCCCAGCACTTTAGGAAGCACAGGTGGGAGGACTGCTTGAGCCCAGGAGTTCAAGACTAGTCTGGGTAACATAGGGAGATCCCACTCCTACTTAAATAAATATACATATATATTTAAAAAATAAAAAAAAAAAAGAAAAAAGAAAAGTTGGCTGGGCGCCGTGGCTCACGCCTGTAATCCCAGGACTTTGGGAGTCTGAGGGGGGTGGATCATCTGAGGTCAGGAGTTTAAGACCAGCCTGGCCAACATGGTAAAACCCAGCCTCTACTAAAAACACAAAAATCAGCCAGGTGCGGTGGCACATGCCTGTAATCCCAACTATTCGGGAAGCTGGGGCAGGAGAATCACTTAAGCCCGGGAGGCGGAGGCTGCAGTGAGCTGAGATTGCACCACTGCAGCATTCCAGTCCGGGCGACAGAGCAAGGCGCCGACTCAAAAAAAAAAAAAAAAAAAAAAAAAAAAAAAAAGTCAACTTATTCCAGGCACAGCTGCATTTAAAATAAACAAACAAATAAAAGGCCCAGCCTGCACCATGAAACCCCGTCTCTACAAAGAATAAAAAAAATTATTGGCCTTTGTAACACTGACCTCCAGTCCAGGGCACTCTTCATTGCTGTCATCTTGCGAATTTGGCCCTGCAGGGGAGGCGGGAGCAAAAGGAGGCCCCTCCACTGTGGAGGGTTCGAGTCAGACAAGATCAGGTGGCAGCAGAAGCTAATTGGCAGTGGTCAGTGTGTGTGGACAGATTAATAGCCCAATCAGTAGACTGGGGCCGTGGACAGATCTCTGTCACTGCCTCTCTGCTGGCCACTGACCCGGACAGTCATTGATATTAAATCCTGGGGATACAGGATGGTACTGAGTGAAGAGAAGTAGACACAGGATTATAGTGGGGTGCAGGGGTATAGACCTGTAGTCCCAGCTACGCAGGAGGCTGAGGCAGGAAGAGAGCCTGAGCCCAAGAGTTTGAGGTTAAAGTGAGCTGTGATCATGTCACTGCACTTCAGCCTGGGTAACAGAGCGAGACCCTGTCTAAAAAAAACTCAGCTTACAAATTTACAACTAAATGATAATGCTTTTTATATTTATTTATTTATTTAGAGATGGAGTCTTGCTCTGTTGCCCAGGCTGGAGTGCAATGGAGCGATCTCAGCTCACAGCAACCTATACCTCCTGGGTTCAAGCCATTCTCTTGCCTCAGCCTCCCGAGTAGTTGGGATTACAGGCGCGTGTCACCACACCGGGCTAATTTTTGTATATTTAGTGGAGACAGGGTTTCACCATGTTGGCCAGGATGGTCTCGAACTCCTGACCTCAAATGATCAGCCCCCCTTGGCCTCCCAAAGTGCTGGGATTACAGGCATGAGCCACTGCACCCGGCCTAAATGATAATGTTTAAAACAAACGTTAATAAGTTCTCAAAACTTGGCCGGGCGCGGTGGCTCAAGCCTGTAATCCCAGCACTTTGGGAGGCGGAGACGGGTGGATCATGAGGTCAGGAGATCGAGACCATCCTGGCTAACCCGGTGAAACCCCGTCTCTACTAAAAAATACAAAAAACTAGCCGGGCGTGGTGGCGAGCGCCTATAGTCTCAGCTACTCGGGAGGCTGAGGCAGGAGAATGGCGTAAACCCGGGAGGCGGAGCTTGCAGTGAGCTGAGATCCGGCCACTGCACTCCAGCCTGGGCGACAGAGCGAGACTCCGTCTCAAAAAAAAAAAAAAAAAAAAAAAAAAAGTTCTCAAAACTCATCATTTCTTAGTTATTGAACCACACTAGCCTCTGCTCGTTTTGCTCTTGAAGTTCCACCATACCTGTGATGGTGGAAATCTGTAAGAAGGTGTGTGCTACTGCACATCTCTTCCCAACCCTACCTTCAGGGACTGACTTAACGTTGGTAGCTCAAGATCGGTTGTATTGGGAGTATTTACACCACAGAAGCCAGCACACGGTATAATCATGGCTTTCCCTGCTATTCCACATTTCTCAGTGCGCCACTGGTCTGACCCCAAATGCTCTGGGCCTCCTATCTCCCTTCCCATAGCCGACAACACTCCACTCAGTTAAGCCAAAGGCAAAGATGAGGAAGGGGAACAAAGGGGAAAACAGGTGGGGAGAGCAAGAGTCCTCAGCCCTGCTGCCCCCAGATGAGGAAGAGGAACTTCCCAGGGTCATAAGATCAAGGCCGAGGTGGGCCAGAACTCATGCTTTCACGCTGGCCCAGGGCAACACCCCTGGGAGTTCTCCCCTCATCTGACATCTTGTGACTTGCCTGTTTTAAGAACTTGGTAGAGAATAAAAATTAGCCAGGCGTGGTGGTGTGCGCCTGTAATCCCAGCCACTGGGGAGGCTGAGGTAGGAGAATCGCTTGAACCTGGGAGGCAGAGGTTGCAGTGAGCCGAGATGGCGCCACTGCACCCCAGCCTGGGCGACAGAGTGAAACTATGTCTCAAAAAAACAAACACAAAAAACAAAAAACAAAAAAACAAAAAAGAGAGAATAAAAGCCATGTGCTCCGCTGGTGAGCAATTCCTTCTGGGACGGAAAGGGCTTTCACTGAGTCATCCCAAAATGTTCTTTTGAGCTCAAGAATGGCCCCAACTCTGTCCTTCCCCACCAGGATGGAGTTGATCACCTTTGGGCCCTGTGTCTCACTAAGGCCCAACTACATGCTAGACACAGGGTACAGAGCAGTCAACATTACAAAGATCCTGACCCCAGGGAGCCAGCCTCCTAGCAGGGGCATCTGGGCCTCTCTCAGGCCGACGTCTCTCAGGCCACCATCATTCCACTCCCCTCCACTCTAATCCACGGCTCTGCATGTTATGCTGATGACGTATTCCTAAGACAGCAGGCCTTTCTATTTGTCAGCTCAAGTGGCTGCCATGTGGTGACAAGATAAACACACAATTTCGGAGGTCCCTGGGGCGGGGGAGGAGGAATTGGGGGTCAGATATTTGCATTATTTCAGACATAAGCATCATGAGGGCTTTTAATACTGTCACGTCACACCACACCACACCACACCGTTTGAAAGCTGCATCGTTAAGTTGTGCACAAACATGATTGCAGAGCCGTGTTTGTTAAGCCTCTGCCTCCCCCTCTAGGCTGTGGGAGTGACAGCAGGATGGGTGGGCACAGCCGGGTGGCTACTGAGACCACAGGGGTCTGGATTCCACAGAGGCCTGCAAGGCAGGCATGGGCAGGGCCTGGTTTCTCCCTAGCTCCTTGACAACCAGCCTTCCTGTGCCCTGGAGAACCTCTTAACCCACAGCCTTAACCTGAGCCTTGAGGCCTCCTGGGAAAAACTTTTCATAGCATGGCCTAAGGCAGGCAGGAGCTGCTGCAGCTGAGAGCCCCGACCAGAGAGCCCTCAACACAGATTTATGGGGAAACTGAGGCTGAGGTGGGCCCACATACCAAGTAGGTGTGCAGCACAGCCAGGAGAGGCCAAGGACTACGGAATCCCTCTCTGCCATGCCATAACACTGGGTTTACATCTCCTGGTGTATTATCACTCTGCTCCGCATCATGCCTCCTCCAGGGAGTCTTCCCAGATGCCCCTGGCACTAGGCCCTGCTCACCACCCCACCATAATCCTGTGTTTACTTCTCTTTACTCAATACCATCCTGTACCCCCAGGATTTAATATCAATGACTACATGGGTCAGTGGCCAGCAGAGAGGGAGTGACAGAGATCTGTCCACGGCCCCAGTCTACTGACTGGGCTATTAACCTGTCCACACACACTGACCACTGCCAATTAGCCTCTGCTGCCACCTGATCTTGTCTAACTCAATCCCTCCACAATGGAGGGGCCTCCTTTTGCTTCTGTCTCCCCTGGAAGGCTGAACTAGCAAGATGACAGCAGTTAAGAGTGCCCTGGACTGGAGGTCTGTGTCACAAAGCCCAAATTCAGGTTCCGGCGCTCTATCACTCTGCCAGTGAATTGCTGGCAGATTTCTGCCCCACCCATCATTGGGGTGGGGTTGGAGGGGAAGTCTGGGAGGACTGTCCCTATGTGTGAGGGCTGAAACACCAATTACCAGAGGCAGGATGGAGGCAGGTGTGTGGGGACACAGGAGGTGGAGGGGCTCACTATATACGTTCTTGGGCAGCTCACTTCCCTTCTCTTAGCCTCAGTTTCTTTCCTCTTCTTTTACAGACAAGGTCTCACTATGTTGCCCATGCTGAAGTACAGTCGCTTTTCACAGATGCAATGATAGCACACTACAGCCTTGACCTCCTAGGCTCAAGCAATCCTCCCCCGCCTCAGCCTCTTAGGTAGCTGGGACTACAGGCCGTTGCCACTGCATCCGGCTGCCTCAGTCTCTTTGAGAAATGGGACAATAACTCCCATCTCCAGAGCAATTTGGAAACCAAAGAAGAACACACGCCAAGCTCTTTCATTAAGTTCTCTGTAACATGGTGGACTCTGGCTACAACTTAGATCATCTGAACACCTACTACGTGCCAGGCATCCACCCTGATCACCATCACCGGGCACGGTGAGCGCTGCCATTTTTCACCCAGGCAGAGATGCTTGCAGGTTATGTAACTGAACATGATTACACAGCTGTGGAGCTGGAGATGGACCTGGAACTGAGGTCAAACTCCACCGCCTTTGCTCTCCACACACCTGCCTACACCCTACCTCTGGGAATGGAGTTTCAACCCTCACAACGAGGGACAACCCTCCCAGGCTTCCTCTCCAACCCCAGAGCGATGGTGGGTGGGGCAGAATTCCGCCCAACTCCCTGAGTTACAATGGGCCTCAGTTTCCTCATCTGTCCAACAGGGACCACACTCTGCCCCTCACAGGATGGCGGCTACAGGTATCATCCCCCTACACCCACCAAAGCACCCTGGGCCTCCCTCGCACCCTCCTGTTCCCCACCTGCCACCTGGAGACGCCTCTTCCCCGCCCCTCACCCTTAGGCGTGGAGGCGAATGCGCAAATCGCCTCCATCTCAGTTTCCCCGCCATTCCTGCGCTCACCAGGGGTCCGGCTGCCGTCGCTCAGCGGGTGCCATGGGTCACGGTCGGTGGCCACGAGCAGGCACTCGGGGTCGCGCAGGTGCGCGCACGCCTCGCTCAGCCTGGCGAAGGAGAAGCGCTCGTCGTAGCCCACGAGCACGGCGCGCACGCGCGGGGCCGCGCCGTCCCCTGCGCTCGGGTCGTCACCCGGGTCCCCAGCCAGGCGCAGCCCCGCGGCGCGCAGCTCGGCGCGCAGCCCCTCGCCGCCCAGCACGAACACGGCGCCCGGCGCGCCCGGAGGCCCGGGCAGGCGCTGGCGCAGCAGGCGCGCGGCGCACAGCGCGGAGCTGAAGAGCTGCTCGGCGCGCAACCCCCCGAAGCCGAGGCGCGCGAAGCGGAGGGCCAGCTCGGGCCGCGCGTGCCGGCTGTTGTTGCTCACAAACAGAGCCGCCTTGCCGGCCCGCGCCAGCCGCTCCAGCAGCTCCGGGGCGCCCGGCACGGCGCACTCGCCGTTCCACAGCACCCCGTCACAGTCGAACAGGATCCCCTGCGCCCGGCCCAGCACGTCGCGCAGGGCCGCTCCGCGCAGCCTCTCGCAGCGCGCCATGCAGCCGGCTGGCCGCCGGCCTCCCGCGCCGCGCTCTCTCCGCGGGCACAGCGCGCTCGTCCTGGCACGTTCCCCGCAGCCGCCAATTGGCGCGCTGGAAGGACCGGGGGCGGGGCAAAGGCGTGGCCTGCGGCTAATGGGGGCGAGAGTCTGGGAGAGAACCTAGGCCGCGAGCGAACGGAACTTGGGGAAAGGGGCGGAATCGTGGCCAACAACGAGGGGAAGGGACCAATGAAGAGCTAGCCTGATCCCTCTCCCCGTCCCTGGTTCTGCTGGGCCAGTCGCCGCCGAGTTTCAACGCGGACTACACTCGGGATGGGAGACTGACGCTCTTCTTAACCAATAAGAATCTACAAACAGAAAACGCGAAGCGAAGGCCCCGCGCCTCCAGCCAATCAGAAGCTTAGGCGAGCTGGTTGCTAGGAGAAAAGCCCATGCTAAATGAACTGCCTTTGGGTCAAATCTCATTGCCCTCTGAATCGTGGACGCTACAGTTCTGAGCGAAGTCCCAAGAAACGTGTGGGTATGATGGGGTAGGGGGCACATGGTGTCTTCTTGGGTGCTGGAGTCCTCGGTCTAGACCAGTAGTTCTTCACACTGCGTTAGAGTCCCCTGGAAACTTATTTTCAGATATCATTTACATATAGTAAAATGCATAGATCTTTTTTTTTTTTTTTTTGAGACGGAGTCTGCTCTGTCACCCAGGCTGGAGTGCAGTGGCCGGATCTCAGCTCACTGCAAGCTCCACCTCCCGGGTTTACGCCATTCTCCTGCCTCAGCCTCCCGAGTAGCTGGGACTACAGGCGCCCGCCACCACGCCCGGCTAGTTTTTTGTATTTTTTTTAGTAGAGACGGGGTTTCACCGTGTTAGCCAGGATGGTCTCGATCTCCTGACCTCGTGATCCGCCCGTCTCGGCCTCCCAAAGTGCTGGGATTACAGGCTTGAGCCACCGCGCCCGGCCACGCATAGATCTTAAATGTACAGTTCAATGTCTTTTGACAAATGCTTTTAAAATCACCGATGTGTAGCAGGACAGATTCTCGTGTAACTGTTTTGGGTGAGGACTGGGCATTTTTTGGTTGGTTGGTTGAATTACAGGGATTCTGCTGTGAGGCTAGGGTAGGGAAGCACTGGGCTAGAGGCAGGCGGGCTGTCACCGGACTACGCCCTGGGAAGGCAGGAGGCAGAGTGGCCGTAGCCAGTTGCCCAGGATAGTGATGGGGTGACCCAGGTTGGCTGGGTCCCTATCTTAGGGAGGGGGCCTTGTGATCTGGAGGCAACTACAGGTCTTGGGACCTTTGAGGAGCCACTGGTCTGCAGTGTGGGGATGAATGAATTATGAGCTGTAGTGTCATAGTTTTGAAGTTGTCTGCCAATTTCAGAGAAGGCTGTGACCCCCAGGAACAACTGGAGCTCCAAAGACTTGGGAAAAATCGTGCCTTGTAACCCAACCTTTGAAGCTCAACTACCTCCTACTCCCCAAGTGCCCTAAGCCTTTTGCTCCTGACCTTTACATAGGTAGTCTCCTTGGCCTGAATGTTCCTTTTTCCTTTAAAAATTTCACCTTCAGGCCGGGCGCGGTGGCTCAAGCCTGTAATCCCAGCACTTTGGGAGGCCGAGATGGGCGGATCACGAGGTCAGGAGATCGAGACCATCCTGGCTAACACGGTGAAACCCCGTCTCTACTAAGAAATACAAAAAATAGGCCGGGCGCGGTGGCTCACGCCTGTAATCCCAGCACTTTGGGAGGCCGAGGCGGGCGGATCACAAGGTCAGGAGATCGAGACCACGGTGAAACCCCGTCTCTACTAAAAATACAAAAAATTAGCCGGGCGCGGTTGTGGGCGCCTGTAGTCCCAGCTACTCGGGAGGCTGAGGCAGGAGAATGGCGTGAACCCGGGAGGCGGAGCTTGCAGTGAGCCGAGATCGCGCCACTGCACTCCAGCCTGGGCGACAGAGCGAGACTCCGTCTCAAAAAAAAAAAAAAAAAAAAAAAAGAAATACAAAAAATAGCCGGGCCAGGTGGCAGCGCCTGTAGTCCCAGCTACTCGGGAGGCTGAGGCCGGAGAATGGCGTGAACCCGGGAGGCGGAGCTTGCAGTGAGCTGAGATCCGGCCACTGCACTCCAGCCTGGGCTACAGAGCGAGACTCCGTCTCAAAAAAAAAAAAAAAAAAAAAAAATTTCACCTTCAGGGCTGGGCTCGGTGGCTCACGCGTGTAATCCCAGCACTTTGGGAGGCTGAGATGGGTGGACCATGAGGTCAGGAGATCAGGGCCATCCTGGCTATGGTGAAACCCCGTCTCTACTAAAAATACAAAAAAAAAAAAAAAAAAAAATTAGCCGGTCATGGTGGTGGGCGCCTGTAATCCCAGCTACCTGGGAGACTGAGGCAGGAGAATCGCTTGAAGCCGGGAGGCGGAGCTTGCAGTGAGCTGAGATCGCACACTGCACTCCAGCCTGGGCGACAGAGTCAGACTCTGTCTCAAAAAAGATAAAAAATAAATAAATAAATAAATAAATAAATAAAATTCACCTTCAGGTCAGCTCCTGAAAGACTTCCCTTAAAAATCACCTCCTCCAGGAAGGCTTCCTTAACCACCCACCCCATACACCTGAGTCTAGGTTATATGGCCACCCCTAACTTGGCTAATATGGGCTCCCAGTGCAATGACACTTGATTTTGTTTTTGAGACAGGGTCTTACACTGTCACCCAGGCTGGAGTGCAGTGGCATGATCACTGCTCACTGAAGCCTCGAACTCCTGGCTCAAGCGATCCTCGTGCCTCAGCCTTCCTAGTTGCTGAGACTACAGGCACACGCCACTATGCCCAGTTAATTTTTAAAATTTGTTTTGTAGAGACAGGGTCTCACTATGTTGCCCAGGCTGGTCTAGAACTCCTGGGCTCAAGCGATCCTCCTGCCTGGGGCTCCCAAAGTGTTGGGATTACAGGCATGAGCCACCGTGCCTGGCCAGACACTTGATTCTAATGGTCACTTCTGCCTGTCTGTTCGGGAACTCTTTGGGTACAGAGTTAAGTCTGGGAGCTAGCTCAGGGCCTGGCACAGAGCAGATTCAGGGAAGGTTTGAGGACAGAGCCATCCCTGCTCCTTGGGGAGCCTTCCCAGCCTCCTCCCGGAAGGAGTGAGGGGTCCAGGAAACAGTGGGAGTGTTAGGCCAAGGGCGGTGCTCTGGTTTTCACTGGAGAGCAATGCCTCCATGGAGGGAATTGTTACAAAGTTTCACAAATGAGGAAAAGGGATACCAAGAAGTTAAAGTGAATTGTCCAGAATGTGAGGGACAAGCCAGGCTTTGAAGTCAGACCTAGGCTCTAATCCCAGGCCCCTGCCTGACTGCCGTGTGACCTTGGCAGGTCACTTCTGTCTGAGCCTCAGTGTCCTCACTGGTAAGAGGTAATGGTATTTACTGCGCTAGAAGATTAAGTGGAAATCATCCACAGAAAAGCATAGCATGTAGTGCAGAGAAAGCTCTAAAAATGTCTGCATGTCTGCTGTGATCTCATTTCAGACAGGAAGAAAGGCAAAGAATATGTATTTTTTTCGCCTTTATAAAATTGGCTTATTTCAAGAACAGAAAATAAAACTATCATTTGGGCAGCTGCTCCAGTTTTGTCCAAAATAATTTATTTACCAGCCTTACAAAAAATATGTTGGCAAGAGAAGAATCGGTCCCCTAGGAGCAGGGAAGCTTCTCCTTCCTTCCGGTGGCTCCCCGAGGACCTGCCGGAGAGTGGAGAGTCCAGCAGGGGCTCCCCAAGCCCAGGGTGGATGAGGAAAAGGTCAGGAAGTGGGGGACTGTCCTGAGCCCTCCTGGCCATGGGGGCCGACCCAGTGGGCACTGAGGCACTTGTGGGCAAAGGCTGGAGGCCCACGCCCCTTTGTGGGGGGTGAGAGCTGTCCTGGGAGGGCCAGGTGTGGAGGGAGGGGATGCTGGGGGCTGCTTAGGAAGAAACCAGCCACTCAGTTAGTCTCTGAGGCAAGGCTCCTGGGGCGGGGCTGAGGGGGGATAGCTGGGGTAGTGGGGACCCCACCGACAGCCTCAGGGGCTCCTCCCTCTGCTGTGGCAGCCCCCAGGTCCACCTGTGCAGGGGTACTCAGAGAGACTGGGCTGGGGGAGGCTGGACCTGGGGAGGCTGGGCTGGGGGAGGCTGGACCTGGGGAGGCCGGGCTTGGGGAGGCTGGTGAACGCCGGCTTTGGCGCCGGGCAGGCTGAGGGGGTGTGGGGGGTAATGGGGGTGGCACTGTGGGGGCTCGGAGGCTGCTGCCAACCAGACGTCGGGGCAGGGCTCGGGGGGTCCCAGGGCTTCCAGAGCCAGGGGGCAGGGGTGGGGCTGGAGGGGAGGAACGGGAGCCGGAGACCTGGGGGGGCGGCATGGTGGGCCGGGCTGGTGCTGGGCGCTTGGCTGTTGAGGAAGGAAAGGGTGAGAGATGTTGAGCGTCCACGTGGCTGTGGTGAATCCACCAAGCTCCGTGCCCCCTCACAACCTTTGCATCTGCCATTCCCTCTGCTGGGAACACCGTTTCCGCGGCTGGCTCCTCATCATCTAGGCCTCTCCTTGTGCCCTTTGCCCCCTTGGAAGCCCTCCCTGAGCACCCTAGTTAGAGCCCCACCCCGTGCCCCACCCGAGCTGCTCCGTCACATTTTCCAGTTTTATTTTCTTTGCAGGAGTTTTTGTCCTCTGAAATTATCTTGTCCATTTATTTCTAATTTTTAAAATTCTTAAATTTTGAGACAGGGTCTCACTGTATTGCCCAGGCTGGTCTTGCACTCCAGGGCTCAAGCGAGTCTCCTGCCTCGGCCTCTCAAAGTGCTGGGATGGCAGGCGTAAGCCACCGTCCCCGGCCTATCTTGTTCATTTTTATTTTACTGTAGACTACCTGCCAGCCCTGGTCACAAGGCTCCCAGAGCTGTTCCGCCTACTCCTGGCTGTCCACTGCCTCCACTACCTCTGGGGCTGGGCAGGGCCACCCGAAGGTGTCAAGTCACTCTCTCACCTGGCCGGCTCTGGGTCAAATTGACAGGTGAGCGTACCAGAAGGGCTCAGGAGGCCCCTGGTTTCTTCCCATCCCTGCCACCTCCTCTCCTTCACTGCCACTGCCCTTTTTTTTTTTTGAGACAGAGTCTCACTCTTGTGAGTGCAGTGGCGTGATCTTTGCTCACTGCAACTTCCACCTCCCGGGTTCAAGTGATTCTCCTGCCTCAGCCTCCTAAGTATCTGGGATTATAGGCACCCGCCACCACGCCCAGCTAATTTTTGTATTTTTAGTAGAGATGAGGTTTCACCATGTTGGCCAGGCTGGTCTTGAACTCCTGGCCTCAAGTGATCCACCCGCCTTAGCCTCCCAAAGTGCTGGGTTTACATGTGTGAGCTACTGTGCCTCGCCCCTTCACTGCCCTTTAACGACTCTCTCCTTCCACTGTAATCTGTGACTTTTGGGCCTCTGGAGGGACGGGACTCCAGTACCCTAGCACTCACGCCGGCTCCCCTTTAGTGGGCATTTGCTGTATGCCAGGGCCAGGCACTCTTCCAGTAGCACCACTGAAGGCTCCGTGGAGCCCCATAAGGTAAGTGCAGACACTGTCCCATTACACAGAGGAGGAAGGTGAGGCTCAGACAGGTGAACTCACCTGCCCAAGGTCAAAGAGCTCAAATCTAAACCCAGAGTGCCAGGTGGCAAAACCTGGGCTTTTTATCACCTTGGTTCCTGGCCTCCCCTGGCTGCCTAAAAAGATAGGAGGACCTGGGACTGCCTGTCCCCTCTCCCTGTCCACCCTCTGTCCCCTCCTCCCCTCCCACAACCAACTCACTCCTCCGAGCCATATCCTCCACCGGGGCAGCTGTCTCCGGGGGGCTCCTGGTGACCTTGGGGGAGGCTGGTCTGGGGGGTACCTCAGACTCTGTCCTGCAGAGGGAAGGAGAGGATGTGGCAGACTTGGTCACCTCCCAGAAGTCTCATGGAATCCTGGCAAGTCTCCAACTGCCAGGTGGAGTCTGGATCCTCCCAGCACTATCACCCTGTCCCCACCATCCACTGAGGCCCTGGCTGCTTTGTGACCCTGTGACAGAGTCCATGTTCCTCCAGGAACCAGGAGGGAGCCCCACCTGCCTGGCAGGTAGGGCCAGGATGGGGACAGGATGGGAGGTGGGACATAGGGCCTGACCTCTGCCCCAGCTCAAGGCCTCCCTGTGCTTTTTTTTCCTTGAGACAGAGTCTTGCTCTGTCGCCCAGGCTGGAGTGCAATGGCGCGATCTCAGCTCACTGCAGCCTCCACCTCCAAAGTTCAAGCAATTCTCCTGCCTCAGCCTCTGAAGTAGCTGGGATTATAGGCACACACCACCATGCCTGGCTTTTTTTTTTTTTTTTTTTTTTGTAGTAGAGATGGGGTTTTGTCATGTTGGTCTTGAACTCCTGGCCTCAAGTGAACTTCTATCCACCTTTGCCTCCCAAAGTGCTGGGATTACAGGTGTGCACCACCTAGCCTTGTTTTGTTGTTGTTGAGAAGAAGTCTCGCTCTGTCGCTCAGGCTGGAGTGCAATGGCACAATCTTGGCTAACTGCAACCTCCACCTCCTGGGTTCATGGGATTCTCCTGTCTCAGCCTCCCGAGTAGCTGAGATAACAGGTGCGTGCCACCATGCCCTGCTAATTTTTTGCATTTTTAGTAGAGATGGGGTTTCACCATGTTGGCCAGGCTGGTCTCAAACTCCTGACTTCAAGTGATCCACCTGCCTCAGCCTCCCAAAGTGCTGGGATTACAGGTGTGAGCCACCAAACCTGGCCATTTCTTTTTCTTTCCTTCTTTCTTTTTTTTTTTGAGACAGAGTTTCATTCTTGTTGCCCAGGCTGGAGTGCAATGGCACGATCTTGGCTCACCACAACCTCCGCCTCCCTGGTTCAAGTCATTCTCCTGCCTCAACCTCCCGAGTAGCTGGGATTACAGGTGTGCGCTATTATGCCCGGCTAATTTTTTGCATTTTTAGTAGAGATGGGATTTCACCATGTTGGCCAGGCTGGTCTCAAATTCCTGACCTCAAGTGATCCACCTGCCTTGGCCTCCAAAAGTGCTGGGATTACAGGCGTGAGCCACCACACCCGGTCATTTCTTTGTGAGACAGGATCTCACTCTGTCGCCCAGGCTGAGTGCAATGGCATCATCATTGCTCACTGTAGCCTCGACCTCCTAGGCTCAAGAAATTCTCCCAACATAGCCTCCTGGGTAGCTGGGACCACAGGTGTGTACCATCACAACGACCTCATTTATTTTTTGTAGAGACACAGTCTTGCTATGTTGCCCAGTCTGCTTCCACGCCATCTTTATGAGATGCTTTGGCCACTGGAAGCCAGAGAGCAGGTGAGAAGCAGAGGGGGTCCCAGGCTCATTCCTCACTGCCTTCGGGTCTCTGCTTGGTCGTCTCTTCCTCAGGGAGGCCTTTCCTGGCCCCACGGCTAAAGTAGCCCCCTGTGCTCTCTCTTATCCTGCTCCCCCTCCCTTGGCAGCGCCTCTCCACCTGACACTATAGAGAGAACGCACCGGTGGCTGTGCTTGATGCTGCCTCTCTCTCCCTGTGCCCTGGAATGTGAGCATTTGTCTTGCTCGTCAGGAAATTCAAGGTGTGAGCTGCAGTGCTCTGTGGTACCCTGAACAGCAGCTGCTTGGTATGGAGGCACCACGGTACCATAAAGCCCTTCCAGATTGAAACGATCAAAGAGAAGACTGCAGCCAAGCATGGTGGCTCATGCCTGTAATCCCAGCACTTTGAGGGGCTGAGGCAGGCGGATTGCTTGAGGCCAGGAGTTCAAAACCAGCCTCGCCAACATGGGGTAACCCTGTCTCTACCGCAAATACAAAAATTAGCCAGCTGTGGTGGTGCATGCCTGAAGTCCCAGCTATTCAGGAGGCTGAGGCAGGAGAATTGCTTGAACCCAGGAGGTGGAAGCTGCACGTGAGCCAAGATCTCGCCACTGCACTCCAGCCTAGGCAACAGAGCGAACTCCGTCTCAAAAAAATAAACAAACAACAACAAAAAAAGAGGCCGGGTGCAGTGGCTCACACCTGTAATCCCAACACTTTCAGGGACCAAGGTGGGTGGATCATTTGAGGCCAGGAGTTCAAGACCAGCCTGGCCAACATGGTGAAACCCCGTCTCTACTTAACATACAAAAATTAGACAGGTGTGGTGGCACCTGTCTCCCAAGTAATCCCAGTTACTTGGGAGGCTGAGGCATGAGAATCACTTGAACCTGGGAGGCACAGGTTGCAGTGAGCCAAGATTGTGCCACTGCACTCCGGCCTGGGCGACAGAGTGAGACTCTGTCTTAAACAAAACAAAACAAAACAACTCTCGAAGGTATTTTCAGATTCCAAAACGATCATCTCTCGAGTTCCCTAGAATTGGACACAAAGCCTGGTACACAGTAGGTGCTCAGGAAATTGCCACATGATGAACAGGGCACACATCAGTGGCTGAGACAAATACTGGCTCTGAGTCTCCGCCCCACCCTCTCCAAACTAGGAGATCTGGTCTTTGGGATGAAAACACTAATAATTACATTTCTAAAAATTCAGCTTCCAGCTCTGAGACATGGTGCCTCAGGCAGACTGTCTGTGGGAGCACCACAGGAGCCATTCATGCCCCTCAGTCCTCACCTTTCCTTGGTAGCTGCTGAGGCCAAGGCTGGGGCTGGAACTGGAGCTGGAGCCGGAGCCGGGGTGGTGGTTGGGGTGGGCACAGCAGTGGGTGGAAGTTCCTCAGAGGCCAGCCTGTCACTGACCGTGTCCTGGAGGGTAACAGCTGAGAAGAGGCCTGACACGTTGAAGTTGATGTCTGGAGACAGAAGGAGTGGAGACGGCTCTCAGAGACTGTGCCAGACTCCTCACTCCACTGGCTGGGACCATTCCCCCTTCCCCTGAACCCATGTGGACCATGCTCAGCTTCCCCACTCCTGTGTGGGTCTCATCACAACCCCACAAAGCAGGCAGACCATCCCCATTGTAGAAATGAGAAACTGAGGCTCAGACTTCCTCCTGGACTCATGGTGAGTTTGTGGGGCTGCAGGGGAGGGAGCAGGGCAGAAGGAGGGCACCCAGCAGGGGATCCATGCAGGCAGGAGCTTCACCTCCAGGGAAGAGGGTGTCTGCACTCTGGATCAGCGCCTCGACGACACCCACCACCTGGATGGAAGACACGGAAGCCGCATCCAGCTGGGCCTGGTCCCTGGGACAAAGAGATGCATCTGCTTAGCAAAGGGTTTGTGACCCCAACTCTCTGTCTGGTCCTGTGCTGGGCAGTGGAGACACGACGATCCATCATATTGAGTCCTTGTTCTCAAAAAGCCCACAAACCACCAGTTGATGGTAAATGTGTCACTCACGTGCCAAATGTCCCCCTTTCCTCACCCTGACAGACACCACTAATTAATCAAGGACTCTTTCCCTCATGGTTGTCATCTAGACAGCCTCTACCAAACAAATGCAATCAGCACGTGGGAGGAAATCTTGCCATCTATGGCCAGGTAAATAATGATGACTCCTCACATAGCACTGCACTTTACACTTTTTATTATTTCTTCTTTTTTTTTTTTGAGACGGAGTCCTGCTCTGTCGCCCAGGTTAGAGTGCAGTGGTGTAATCTGGGCTCACTGCAACCTCTACCTCCTGGGTTCAAGCAATTCTCCTGCCTCAGCCTCCTGAGTAGCTGGGATTACAGGCGTGTACCACCACGCTTAGGTAATTTTTGTATTTTTAGTAGAGACGGAGTTTCACCATGTTGGCCAGGCTGGTCTCGAACTCCCAACCTCAGGTGATCCACCTACCTCGGCCTCCCAAAGTGCTGGGATTACAGGCATGAGCCGCCGTGCCCGGCCTGTTTCTTCATTTTTATTTTTTTTTTTGAGACGGAGTTTCGCTCTGTTGCCCAGGCTGGAGTGCAGTGGCACAATCTTCGCTCATTGCAAGCTCCGCCCCCTGGGTTCATGCCATTCTCCTGCCTCAGCCTCCTGAGTAGCTGGGACAACAGGCGCCCGCCACCACGCCCAGCTAATTTTTTTGTATTTTTAGTGGAGACGGGGTTTCACAGTGTGCTAATTTTTTTGTATTTTTAGTAGAGACGGGGTTTCACAGTGTTCACCAGGATGGTCTCGATCTCCTGACCTCGTGATCCGCCCGTCTCGGCCTCCCAAAGTGCTGGGATTACAGGCTTGAGCCACTGCACCCGGCCAGGGGTGGAGCTATTAATAGAACCTGATTGAGCCGGACACGGTGGCTCACACCTGTAATCCCAGCACTTTGGGAGGCCAAGGCTGGTGGATCACGAGGTCAGGAGATCGAGACCACCCTGGCTAACACGGTGAAATCCCGTCTCTACTAAAAATACAAAAAATTAGCCAGGAGTGGTGGTGCGCACCTGTAGTCCCAGCTACTTGGGAGACTGAGGCAGGAGAATCGCTTGAACCGGGGAGGCAGAGGTTGCAGTGAGCAGAGATTGTGCCACTGCACTCCAGCCTGGGCAACAAGAGTGAAACTCTGTCTCAAAAAAAAAAGAAAAACAAAAAACAAAACAAAACAAAACAAAGAACCCGGACCCAATCTCTGGGCTCCCAGCTTCCCATGCCACTAAACATCTCATCACCACCACTGGCCAGAATGCCTCTCTCCAAAGCCCTGTGGCCTGCACGGCCCCTTCGGCCTGTTCCTCATGGCAGCCGCAAAAACAGGAGCTGCTCAACCCACTCCAAAAATGGGGACACCGAGGCCCAGGGGAAAAATAAGACAACAGATGGCTGGGGTGGGATCTGCCTTCCTCCTCCCACCTCCCCCAGCCCACGGCCCCTCACCCTTCTTTCTCAGGTGGCCACAGCAAGTTGGGTCCCAGGACTATGGCGATGTTGCTGGGTGTCATCTTGTTCACCTCCTGCTCCTCGGCCAGTCGTGCCAGGAACTTCATCAGGTACCTAAGGGCAGAGGTAGGCTTAGGCCAGGGGCAGAACGCACCCAGCCCTGAGAATTCTCCAGCTCAGGGTTTCCAAAGAGTGTGAAAGACACCGCCCAGAATGGTCTTAACACTGTCACAGTTAAAGCAGCTTATCCGCTGAGCGCCAACCCTGCGGCCGGCACTGAGCCAAGTTGAGTCCTCGAAGCCACCCTACAGGGTAGGGACTATTACAGTCTGCATTTTTCAGATGATGACGCCGAGTGGCCTGCCCCGAAGTGGCATGCGAAGTCAGGCAGTATGGCTTCAAAAGTTCAAGGTCTCATTCACTTCAATGCTTTACATAAAAATATGTATGTGACTAATTCGGCCGGGTGCAGTGCCTCACGCCTGTAATCCCAGCACTTTGGGAGACTAAGGTGAGTGGATCACCTGAGATCAGGAGTTCGAGACCAGCCTGACCAACATGGTGAAACCCCATCTCTACTAAAAATACAAAACTTAGCCGGGTGTGGTGGCAGGTGCCTGTAGTCCCAGCTACTCAGGAGGCTGAGGCAGGAGAATTGCTTGAACCCAGCAGGCAGAGGTTGTAGTGAGCTGAGATTGCACCACTACACTCCAGCTTGGGCGACAGCGTGAGACCCTGTCTCAAAAAAAAAAAAAAAAACAGTATGTATATATATACGTAAATGACTAATCCATCAAAGCTGCATTTGCAGAAATATTTCTTAAAATATAGTGACAAGGCCAGGCTCAAGCCCAGGGTCCCTGACCCCAGCTGGGCTCTGGCTCTGCGGCAGGCTGGGGGGGCGGGCTTGGGCTCACCTGAGGTTGCTGAGGTTCTCGGGGGGCAGGCGGCTGCACACTTCTTGGAGGGCCTGCAGCCGGGCCCCTGGCTCCTTCAGGCTGTGGAGGGAGTGGAGAGACCTGTCAGCCAGCGCAGGGCTACCCCTTTGCATCCTCCTCTTCCCCATCCCCTCCCTCCTCCAACATCCTCACCTGGCTGCCCTCATCCAGTCGTCATAGAGGTCGAAGGTCATCAGGGGCTCTGGCAGCTCCCGCAGATAGGACTTGAGGGCACCTGAAGCAGGAGTGTGGGGGAGGGTCAGAGGCAGCCCCCACCCCGCTCTCCCACTTTCCCTGTAGAAGGAACCTCCGGCCCTTGTTCACACTAATGTGTCTAGATCTGACAGTTTCTTTGGGCTGCAGGCCCTTTTGAGAAAATGAAGGCTAGCCATCATTTCCCCAGAAAAATGTACAAACATTTTGGGGGGCTCATGATGGATCCCACATTAAGAACCCCTGAGCGTCCTCAGTCTCCTCAACAGAATATCATGTCTTGAAGCCAGGCTTATCTTGGGATCATTTCACGCCACTGCACCCCTTCCCCCCAACCTCCTGCCCAGGGCTCCCCGGATCAGGCACCTGCCACGGCGTGTGGGTCGGAGCAGAACTCCTCCAGGCTGTGGGGGTCCGAGGCCATCGTCTGCTTGAGACGCTTCAGCACTGAGGCCCCAGCAGCCAGACGGAAGAGACCCTGGGTTCAAGAGGGGGCAGGCCAGGGTCATAGAGGGGTGGGCAGGGCAGGATACCCAGGGGCCTTGTAGCCTGGGGTGTGTCACTGGCCCTCGATAGGCCTGTGTCCCCACTGGTGTGGCCGGCAGTGTGGGCACCATGGTGTCCACAGGCCTCAACCTTCAAGGTCTAGAATTCTGAGCAAAGGGCAGGCTGGGAAGTCTGGGAGGAGGTGGGAAAAATCATGGGAAATGGGAGCCCAGTCAGAAGTGGAAGGGAGGGGCCAGGCGCGGTGGCTCATGCCCGTAATTGTAGCACTTTGGGAGGCCCATGCAGGTGGATCACTTGAGGCCAGGGGTTCGAGACCAGCCTGGACAACATGGTAAAACCCCATCTCTACTAAAATAAAAAAAATTAGCTGGGCATGGTGGTGGGCATCTGTAATCCCAGCTACTTGGGAGACTGAGACACGAGAATTGCTTGAACCTGGGAGGTAGAGGCTTCAGTGAGCCAGGAGCATACCACTGCACTATAGCCTGGGTGACAGCGAGATCCTGTCTCAAAAAAAAAAAAAAAAAAGGGCCAGGCACAGTGGCTTATGCCTGTAACCCCAGCACTCTGGGAGGCCGAGGCAGGTGGATCACCTGAGGTTAGGAGTTCAAGACCAGCCTGGCCAACATACTCTCATCTCGATTAAAAAATACAAAAATTAGCTGGGCGTGTTGGCGCACGCCTGCAGTCCCAGCTACTTGTGAAGTTGAGGCAGGAGAATCACTTGAACCCAGGAGGTGGAGGCTGCAGTGAGCCGAGATCGCGCCACTGCACTCCAGCCTGGGTAACAGAGCAAGACCCCGTAACTCAAAAAAAAAAAAAAAAGAAGTGTAAGGGAGAAAGGAGGCCCCAGCAGGATTGCTGAGTAGCTCAAGACTAATTTGGGGTATCTGCCACCTCCAGGGTCTGTCTGCAGGACAGGGGGGCAATGTATTCACAGCAGATCCAGCCAGTGTGTGGCACTGGAGCCCCTGGTTTGAGAAGTCACCTTCTCATATGACTCTGGGCATGGTTACCTCTGTACCTCTGTCTCCCTCTTGTGAAATGGAGCCAGGAATGCAAAGGCTTCTAGCACAGCGCCTGGCCCACGCGAGCATCGACACGCGGGAGGTAGTGTGGATGCCGCAGGAGGTGACCATGTCTTCTCCCAGGGAACTGGGCTCGAATGAGGGAATTTCAGGCACCACGACAGGGCAGCATGTGGGGGGTTTGGGACAGAATGAGGGCCCCAGTGCTCCTTCCCCACCTGCCCCAGGGGGCCCCACCTCTTCCTTCATGCCCTCAGAAAGCAGCATCATGACGCAGGCCTCAATGGGCAGGGCAATCTCCCGGCCCAGCTCATGCAGGTGGGTTGCCAGCGACACCCCGTACACCCTGGAGAAGTGGGTGGCTGCCATCGACGGGGAGTGGTCTGCAGGGATGAAACAGATCAGCGGCCCAGGGCCTTTCCACCCAAGCAGTCAGGCAGGGGCACCCCCCTGATGTCCTCAAGGTGGTACCACCTGCCACCGACTGTCCAGGCCCACATCTGAAATCATCCATCACATCTCTCGAATCGGCCCGCCTCCACTGCCTCTGTCCTAGTCTAGGCTACTGTTGCCTCCTTCAGCCTCACAGGCCTGGCTCTAGTCCTGCCCCCTTCACTCCACCCTCCACATGGCAGCCAGAGCAGCCTCTCCGTCACAGATTAAACCCAGCTCTCGGACCCCAGCCACAGCTTTCTGCTGCCTTTCAGGATGAAGTGGAAGCTTCTCAGTAAGCCCCAAGCAGGGCGGGGTCAGGGGTGTGGTATCGCCGGGCCTACGTCCCCACCTGCTTGGCCATGGTTCTCCCTCAGCTCAGCCAGGGCTGTGTCCAGAGAGCTCAGTGACCTGCGATGGTAATCGGCTTGAATCTCCAGGAGCTGTGGGGGCGAAGGGACACCCTGAGTGGAAGTGAGGGAAGCTGAGCCTTCTCTAGGGTCCTTGAGAGCAGACACCCCCTCCACCATCGCACAGAGCCCCACTGGACCCTGGCTGTGGCATTCAGCCCCGAGCTCTGGATGGATGGGGCCCGGTCTTGGACTCACATGAATGAAATAGTTGGCATAGGAGTCCTCCTTGGTAACAAAGTGGTACAGGTCAGCCAAGTACTCGTCCTTGGGGACAGAGAGGGGAGAGCTTACATTGGGTGAGGCAGGGGGTCTAGAGGGAAAGAGGAGGCTTGGAGGGGTTGGTGACCTGTGCCCCAGGCCACACAACTGCAGGTGGAAGTCCCAGCCAGGCTCCTCTCTTCTGCCAAGGTTGGTGCTTGGGGCCAGCCCATGGGAACTCCCTCAAACTTTTCTGGCTTCTCGTCCCCATCTCTGTGTCCCCATAGCCTTAGCACAGTGCCCTGTTTTGTTTGTTTTTTTTGTGCGGGTTTTTTTTTTTTTTTTTGAGACAGAGTCTTGCACTGTTGCCTGGGCTGGAGTGTAGTGGTGTGATCTCGGCTCACTGCAACCTCCGCCTCCTGGGTTCAAGCAACTCTCCTGCCTCAGCCTCCCGAGTAGCTGGGATTATAGGTGCCCGCCACTACACCCAGGTAAGTTTTTGTATTTTTAGTAGAGATGGGGTTTCACCATATTGGCCAGGCTGGTCTTGAACTCCTGACCTCATGATTTGCCTGCCTCCCAAAGTGCTGGGATTACAGGTGTGAGACGCCGCGCCCGGCCATGCACAGTGCTGTTATCATCCAATCATTCATTCACTTTTCATTCATTCACTTACTCGTTCAGCAAACACACGGAGACTCAGGGAACAGACCAAGTCTTGGCCTCCCCATGTTACGCATGGGGTACAGACAGAAGAGGGTACAAGGGAATGGCGGAGCTCTGCTGCCTCCTAGCCACATGGCCTTAGGCAAGTCATGTCACCCCTCTGAGCTTCAGCTTCCTTGCCTGTGAGATGGGGCCAGGACCCACCCCTGCCACCCCTGTACATCCAGGAGACCCATGTGGCCCTCACCCTGCATTGCTCCACCTTCCTCTTCAGCTCCTCCTCCTCCTCCTTCAGCGTCTCCACCTTGTTGGCCATAGTCGTGTGGCTGTGACTGCCCGGGCCGCCTCCCAGGCCTTGACTGCTGCCTGAATTCTTGGTTGCCTGACTGAGCCTGGGGATGATCCCAAGGGGAGCTGGTCACCTGCCCTGTTGCATGTCCAGAGCCAAGTGTCCCCTCCATACAGCAGACCACATGGTATTCTAGGATTTGGAGCTGCAGATCTGAGAGCTCCACTGGCTGGGGCCTCAGCCCAGGCTGGGCTACGAGTGCGCTGGGTTGCCCCCTGGTGGCGGGTTTGGTGATCACAGCCACCCAGCAGAGCTGAGAACAGGGACAGCCGCAGGACTGTTTATGGCGGTCCTACGCTTTGGGGTCGCCCCAGCACCAGCTGTGACACACACGGGCACACCCTCACAGATACCCTCACCACCTGTGTTTCTAGGGACCAGGCATGCGCAAGTATACACACTGTACTTAGCGGACCCCACAGCATCCTCCTGGTGTGGCCAGGGCCTCAAAGCTCTACGACCATCTCTGTGGGCTGACCCAGATATGAGGCCCCTGAGTGGCCGGGGCTCCCACCTGCTCTTGAGTGTGTTCCAGTCGGACACGAGCTTCTGGAGGCTTTTCTTGTGCTTGAGGATGGCTGGCAGCTCCTCCTGAGGATGGGCATGGGGGGTCAGTGTGCTGGGGGAGGACGGAGCCAGCAACCGGGGAAGGTGGGGACCGGGAGCAGGGCACAGGCTCACCTCACTCAGCCTGCTGAGTGGCTGCAGGACGTCCCTCTCCAGGGTCATCTCAAACTCGGCCAGGATGCGGGCCAGCTGGTTCTGGATGGCACAGCTCATCTCCAGGGCCTTCCTGTGGACACGGCACCCCATGGGCCCAGGCGCCCGCTGCCCTCACCTCCACTGGAAACACCTGGTGGGGCCTCTCCTCCTTCAATTCCGGCCCCTCCTAGATATCCTTCATCTCTGCTAAGGCCGAACACCCTCCCAGGCCTGGCCGCCCTCACTGACTTGAGCACTGTCCCCGGCCTGGTCATTCTTCCGATGTGGATGCCCTCACCACCTGGACCCCTCCCAGCTGAGATCATGTCTTGGTAGCCCCAGGTGAGGGCAGGGCCCCGTCTATGCTCACCCCATGCTGGAATCAGGGTCCAGCTCCTTGAAGCTCTCGGCCATCGTGGTGGACAGAGCCATGAGGGGAAGCTTCTTCTGCAGGGAGGTTGGGGCCGGCAGTGAGTGTCCTTGCCTCCCTCCACCCTGCCTGAGCAGCAGGCCAGCCCCTTGGGGGCAGGTGAGGAGGGAACCCAGGAATGCCACAGTCCCAGATGAGAGTGGAAACAAGATGACAAGGCGTGGTGTGGGTGACATTTCCCTGAGACCATGGATGAAGCCCCTCCCCATCTGGAGTGCCCTTTTCCTCTTCCCAGAAGCCACTTGACTGGGCAGGAAGGGATGACCAAGTCCTACTGCAGACTGGGAAACTAAGATGCAGGGAGGGCAGGGAGCTTGCCCCAGGTCACACGGGTGGAGGGAGAATGGGAGGGGGAGCTGGCCTGGGAATGGGGGCTCTTTCCCCTGTGCCAGGGTATATGTGGCTGACCTAGCCACTGCTGAGCTCAAACGCCCTATGACTCCCAATTTCCTTGTCTTGGCCACACTGAATTGTCAACTGATTCCAAAACATGGCCCCACACTCCCACCCCATCTGGAGTTACGGAGAATGCCTGCTTTGGGATCAGAGACCAGGGTTCAAACCTCAGTTCTGCCACTTACTGGCTATATGACCTTGGGCAAGTGACTTTACCTCTAAGCCTCCAATTCCTCATCTGTAAAACAATGCCTTTCCCTAGGGTTGTTGCCAGTGTTCCATGAGACAGTGCGCTAATATGTTAGCAATAGGCTGGCAGTTATCAGCCAATAAACACTGCCCCTTGATTAATACATGAGTATCCCTCAAAAGCCAGCTCAATTGCTACCTCCTTCAGGAAGCCCTCTGAGGCTGCCCCATTGAGAGCCTGCTCTGCATGCTGAGTGGACAGAGAAGTTCAGGTGCTGGCAGAGGCCTGGCCTTGGCTTATGGGGATTGGTGCACAGGAAAGTGGGGTAAAGGTGACAGGGAAGGTACAGGGCCTTTTGAGTGCAGTGCCAGAGAGGCCTTGGAACAGAGCAGTCTCCATGCCCTTGGTGCCACTCAGACTGGCAAGGAAACCCCAGCCCCGACTTTGCTTCCCCATTGGACGGAAGTCTCCTGCTCAGGCTCCTCCTTCCCAGGACCCCCGACTCACCACCCGCTTGTCCATGTCTGCCCCACTCTGGCCCTGCAGACAGGCCTGCAGCCGCTTGTGGACGTTGTGGGCTGCTCGCTTGGCCGGCTCCAGCCGCTGTTCTACCTGGCAAGGAGGTTTGGAGGTTAAGGATCAAGAAAAGTTGTCTCCCCCTGAGCAGGAAACTTTCTCCTGTCCCCTGGGGACCCCATGGCCAACAGCTTGAGGAATGACTCAACCCGGGCCCCTAGCTGGCATCCCCGCCCTGGCCCTCTGCTCCGACAGCCTGCACAGGCCTGCCTTCCCACCCGCCCGGCCCAGGCACGTACCTGCAGCAGGTCCTCACCCAGGAACTCAGCGGTCTCCGGGGTGCTGCGGGGGGAGAGCGCTTCTGCTGAGCCTGCCTGGGTTAGAACGCCCCCTACTCCCCCTCCCCGCAGCAGGGCACCTGGACCCCAGTGCCTCCACTGTCCCTCCCAGGTGCGGCCCGCCCTGGGTGGCCCAGTTGCCTCATCCCAGTCAGAGCACATTCCATGGGGGTGGGAATAGGATACATGGGTTTTTCCTCCTCCACCCAGGGCTGTGTCCTGAAAGAGGGCGGACAGATGAAACTGAAGGGGAGGCTGGGAGACCCACCCAGGGCCTAGCTTTGGGACACAGAAGCCTCTCTTCTGCCCACTCCCAAATCCTCGGCCCACCCCAGGATGAGGAGTATTAGCTGGCTCCAAGAACGGGAAGTGCGGGAGCTCAGAGTCCTAGGCTCAGTCACACAGCATTCTGGACTACAGCTGTGGGCAGGGGTGCACAGGCCCCTGGACCCCACCTGGGGACACATGGGGGATGCCGAGGCCCATGGCAAGGTGGCCTAACTGCCCAGGCTACGTAGGCATCTGTGCCAGTGGGAGACTAGAACTAGGTCTCTGGACACCCGGTCCCCTCCCCTGACCCAGAGAATGGGGAACTCCTGAGGCAGGGGAAGAGGAGCAGAGAAGACAGGCCCTCAGAGGCTCCCCAAACTTCCGGCCTCCGTGCTACCGGCTCAGAGGCTGGGGGTGGGAGCTGGGAGACCTGGGGATGTTTCCACCTGAGTCTGGGAAAAGCAGAAACAAGACAGAGAAGCAGGAGGCCCCTGAGGTGGGGGGAGGGGTAAGGGAACGGACGCTGCAGGCCAGGGGCAGGCCCCTCCTCCCGCCAGGCCAGGACCCGTCTCCTCCCCTCGCCCCAGGTCTGCGGCCCTAAATGGACCCTCCTCCCTCCCCAGCCCAGCAAGCAGAGGTGGTGAACTGCCCCATTGTCCAGAGGGAACAAGTGAGGTCAGGAGGACCATCCACTTAGAGACTCGTGCAGGCAGAGAAATCTGTGTCCTAGGGCAGAGAGCATTCTCCCGCCTGAAGCCCCCTCCAATCCAGTAAGGGGGGGCATCCCTTCCCGCAAAGGCCACCCCTGCTCCTCCAGCTCTGCCCGAGAGACGGGGGCGGCGTTCAGAAGGGAGGAAGAGAAGGTCTGGCCGCTCAGAGAGTGGCTGCCCAGCTGTCCCCAGTCTCCCCCATCCCCGTCTCCCCCCACCCTTTTACGACCCCTCAGGTCCTGCCGGGGTAAGAGTGGGGCTGGAAGGGGGTGACACTCACCGTCCCAAGCTGCCCGTCTGGGCCAGCTGCCGCATGCGGTGCAGCTGCCTCTTCATCATTTTGGGGGCGGGCTGGGGGCTGCGGGGTCACGGCGGGGGTCGCGGGCCCGGGCAGCCCCCGGCCCAGCCTGCCTCTCCCGCGGCGCGGCTCTCGCCCCGGATGGGTGGGCGGCGCTCTCGCTTCCTGGGCCGCCGCGCGGCTCTCGCTGGCGGCCGGCTCTCTCCTCCCCCGCTCACGACTCCGCCCCCGGCCCCCAGGTCACTCCTCTCTCCAAGTTGGTTTCCTCGCCCTCCCCCGGCTTCCGGGCCCCCCGGCGACCCCCGGCCGGGCCCCCGCTGCTGTGAGTCCGCCGGCCGCGGCCGTCCACAGGTTGTGCCCCGCTCCTCCTCCCCGCAGCGCCCCGCCCAGCCCTGGTGGCGGGAAGCAGGTAAGCCCGTTCCTGCCCCCGCGCCCGCAGCCCGCCCCAGATGGAGTGCCTGCCCCACCCGCAGCCGGCAGGCCCAGGGTATAAATAACCTTTGCATCCCTCGCAAAGGGGAAAGAGGGTGCCAAGCGAAGGAGGGATGGGCCTTTCTGACCTGTCCTGGCCCCTCTGGACTTGCAGGGATACTGCCCTGCACTCCCTCCCGCAGAGGACCTCTGGCCCCCTGGAACTAAACCCCCCACCACTCGATGACTGGCTGGAAGCTTTGGCTTCCTGGGGCCAAGGGCTGCTGTGTGGCCGTGGACAAGTCCCTGGAACTCCAGACTCGCTTGTCTCTAATGGTCTAATGGGCCAGCTGTCCTGGGCCTGCCCATCCCGCAGAGTGGACAAGACACCCCTGCCTGCTCCTTTTAAGGGAGGTGTGTGCCATCCCCCCAGCCACCAGGAACCCTCCCAGAGCAGTTCCCGACACCCTGTTCTCCACATCTCCCGGCAGTTTGCTCCATCTGTGAAGCTCATCTCCTCTCATTCCTCCTGGCAAATGGCCTCAGTCCCTCTTCCTTCTTGTAGGGCAATGATGTGGGTGCTGCTCTGACGGCCCCCAAACTCAGTAGTTCTCTTTGGCCCTCCCCTCAACACAGAGTTAGGCATACAGTAGTTGCTCCATAACTGCTGGTTATACAAAATGTGAGAGCCTTTGGGAGACAGTAGGCTCTCCTTACCCTGCACTGCTGTGGCATCAGGAGCCGCAGGGGTGGGGAGGAGGGGAGGGTGTGCCGCAGAGTCCTGCCACACCCTCTGCACTTTGCTTTGTTAGTTTCAGTTTAGTTTGAGACTAGAGCCACTACTGTGTTCCGGTGCAGACTGGGCGTCTCTCAGAGGCAGGACCTTGGCCCCACACATCTCCATTCTCCTAGTGCCCAGCACTGGGCTTGGCACACTCACTGGCTGCTTCTCTCTTCCCTAATGAGGCAGGCCTCATTGGGGTGGGAGGAGCTGAGAAGGGAACCCAACAGCTGCCTGCTATGGCCAGAGCCTCCCAGACGGGAGCCCACCTGAGTGTGGAATCCTGGTAGGAAGTTGGGAGGCTCCAAGATCAAAGCTCAGGCCAGGATGAGATGTCAGGCAAGGTTCCTTCCCCCATCTCCCTTTTCCCAACAGGAAGACTGCTGGCCAGTGACTATGGGTGGCATGGCAAGGGAACCTCAGGTGCCACCCTTCCTGTCTCTCGGGAAGTCTCTGGACTATGTGGTGCCCCCACTCTGTTCCAGCCAAGCCTCCAGCCCAGACCACACTGGGCCTGGGCTTGTCTGGTTCTCTAGCTGGCCGAAGGTCCTTGAAGGCAAGGTTTGGCTTATACTTCTGTCCCTCCTAGATGTGCCCAGTCCTGAGCCCCAGCTCTGGCCTGGGGAGGGGTCAGTACATGTGAGTTGTAGCAGCAGCTGTGGTGGAAACTACCTGAGCCATATTATCAGGCTAACTGAGCTCTTGCCCCGCACCCCTGCCCTGGTCTCCAGACTCCCCTCCAGCCAGACCCAAGTGTTCTGGGCAGGAAAGGTGCCCTGGGCCTTTGAGTTGGATTCGCGTGGGACGGCTGTGCCTCCTAGCTGGGTGATGGGTAGATTTTAGGCCCTCCCTTGTCACACTTGGATGTTGAATCATAGAAGGATGGACTCCCCAAAGGTTGGGTTAGAGTTACAGGCTGTTCCTTAGAAGGATGTTGTAATCAGAGACTTACGGACTCAGAAGTTTTGATCAGTGGGTGTTGGGATCATGGCCTTTCTAAACTGCGGACACAGAAGGGGGACCTCAGAGATCCCCAGCCAACCCCTCATGGGGCCCTTCCCCAATCCAGGGGCCTGTTGACTTGGGTGGTTCTCTACCAGGCTGGTCTTAGCTGGCTCCTGCTAAATCCTCTGGGGCCCAACAGTGTGCCTGTCACAGTGGCTCAGGCAGCAGGAACAGAGAGAGCTTAAGGGTGTGGAGGAGGTTAACTGGCCAGGCTCTGGCTCTCACTAGCTGGGTGACCTTATGTGGGACACTTCACCTCTCTGAGCCTCAGCATCCTCCTCAGTAAATTGGAAATAATAGTACCTACCTCATAGAATGATTAAGTGAATTAATAGATGCAAGATGCTTATAAAGTGCCTTGTGCTGTTTCTTGTTACCATCGTTATTCAGCTTGCCAAGTCAGGAATGGAAAGACCCCTTACCCCCATTCCTGCCGCCCCAGTGACCCGTGTGTGTCTAGCTGCCTTGGGACAATGGGACTTTTTGTCATGGGCTATGGCATATCCTCCCATGAGGCTGTTATCACTGTCCCCATTTTACAGGTGAATAACCCAAGGCACCTGGCCTAAGGTCCCCAGCTGGGAAAGTGGTAGAGGCCAAGTTAGGAAGCAGATCCGACAGTCTCCTAAGCCCACAAGGGCTCTCCTGCTGTGCCAGACCCAGAAGCATCGCCTGGGAGCTCCAGAAATGCTGGCTCCGCCTTAACCCCTGTGGTTGCTTTGAGGGCCCGGCAGCCTCTGTGCAGATTTGTCTGCAAAAGCCTGGGACAGTCTGGGTAGCGTGTGCTGGTAAGGCTTGAGCAGGATGTGGGCAGGGAGGTCAGCAGCTGAGTGGTGGTGGTAGCAGGGGTCGGTAGCAGGGGTTGCAGGAGCAAAAACATCCTATTTTAGACACTTCGACAAATTGCCTGTTTGTAGCATCCCGCGGTGCTGCCCTCTGTGTGGACTTCCACCCAGAGCAGCTGGGGCATAGTGAGATCTGTGGGGCTCTAAAAACTCCCTCACCTCCTTCCCCAAGCCCAAAGGACTTTCCAGGAAGTCCTGGGGTGGCCCTAAGGCCTGAGGACTCCATTTTAATCGCGATAGCCCTGGAGGAGTGTGTACCCTTAGCCCAGCTCCAGAGGACAGCCCGACAGAGGCTAGGGGGAGGACTTGGGAGGTAGGGGGCAATGTTCCATCCTGGTAGACACTTCAAGACTGCTGGCCCAGGCTCAGCCCCTAATGTGTGACTTCTCTGAGCCTCACTTCCCATTTCACAGGGCAGTTCAGAGGCTTAATGCGGGAGGCTACAGGCATCAGGTCTAGCGTTGTACTAGGTCTGGGGGCTCCTCTTGCCTGCCTTGCTAGGCCAGTGCCCTGGTTGGGAGGCCCAAAGATACTGGGGGAGGGGGTATGTCGAGAGACCAGGCAGACCAGGCACAGTGGCTCACCACAACACTGGGAGGCTGAGGTGGGTGGATCGCTTGAGCCCAGGAGTTCTAGACCAGCCTGGGCAACCTGGCAAAACTCCGTTTATACAAAAAATAAAAATATTAGCTGGGCGTGGTGGCATGCACCTGTGGTCCCAGCTACTCAGGAGGCTAAGAGGGTAGGATTGGCTGAGCCCAGGAGGTCAGGGCTGCAGGAAGCTGCTTTTACAACACTGCCCTCCAGCCTGGGTGACAGAGACCTTGCCTCAAACAAACAAACAAAACCCCAAAAAACTGACTGGGGCCCGGGTGCGGTGGCTCACACCTGTAATCCCAGCACTTTGGGAGGCCAAGGCAGGTGGATCACCTTAGGTCAGGAGTTAGCCTGACCAACATGGAGAAACCCTGTCTCTACTAAAAATACAAAATTAGCAGGATGTGGTGGTGCATGCCTGTAATCCCAGCTACTTGGGAGGCTGAGGCAGGAGAATCGCTTGAACTCAGGAGGCAGAGGTTGCAGTGAGCCAAGATTGTGCCATTGCACTCCAGCCTGGGCAACAAGAGCAAAACTCCATAAAAACAACAACGATAACAACAAAAAAACTGACTAGGCAGGAGCAGGCTCCCAGGCTCCTAGGCCCTTACCACTTCTCCTGGCTGCCATAAACAAAGAGTGTGCTGCGGTTGCTGAAAACCAAAATTAACTGCTGCCTCGGCCAAACCAACAGAAATGGAAGTGTGGCTTCGAGATCTGGGAAGTCCCACTGGTCTTGGCATAGCACTGGGGGTCACCCTTCAAGAGACAGAGCACACGCCTCCCCAGTGCACTGCATCCCAGCCCCTGAGACTGCAGGGTGTAGTGGCCCGGACCTCTGTGCAGCAACACGGTATTTGGGGAAGTGGAGGCCCAGGGTCCTCTCCTCTGGTTAAAACCACCCCAGACTCTCAGACAGATGCAGGGCTTCTGTCGTACCTCATGTCTTCACTCTCAGGGTGCCACACTAGCTCCCAAGTCCTTGCCAGCTTGTGAACTCTTGGGACAGGGGCTGGCCCAAGGGCTGCTCAGGAAACACTGGCATGACTGACAGGATGGCTGGGTTAAGGAAGAGGCAAGGGAGAAGGTCCAAAGGCTGAAGGGACCCCACCTCCCCATCCCCGGAACAACATCCTGGGTCCCTCCAAAGCTGACAGCCTGGCTCCTTTGCCCAAGGACTCCTCAGAGGGACCTTATAGCTCATTGAGTCCCTCTCCCCTCTTCCAGAAAGGAAAGCACCTTCCTCAAAATCACACAGAAAGCCAGTGACCCAGCCAGAACCAGCCCCCAGACTCCCAGCTCACAGTCCCACCTGTTCCCCACGCCAACCTGTAGTCCTCCCTGCCATGGCCAGTAATGAGACTGTGCTGGAGGTGGGACTCCAGCACCCCAGGTGGATGCTGCAGGTGATATGGTTTCATTTCAGGTAGAATAAATTTCCAACCTGAGTTATCTTCAGGAGACATCACAAGTGTGAGTCCTGCAGGGTAGGGGAGGGGAACAGGAACGAGGCCACGTGGCTGGGACAGGGTGTCTGGAAGCCTCCAGGGGCCAGACATCTGTCTGGAGGGCTGTGCCAGGGTGGGAGTCCCACTGTAGGGACTGATAGGAGGCTCCCGCAGGGCGCAGCTAATGCCTCTTGTCCCCTCAGCAGTCAGGTGGACATGGAGGAGCTCTCAGCCTGTGCTTCCAGTGTGGGCCCAGCAGAGAGGGGCCCCTTGCTTGCTGATGAGTGTTAAGGAGAGTACAGGCTGGGAGACGGGTGTGCTGGGCAATTCTCCAGCATGTCACAACCATATCTAAGGAGAAGGGTTCAGCGGCCAAGTTCTGATTGGGAAACACTAGATTAGACAAAGTGAAAATGGCTTCTTAAATGAGGGACTTCCCAGGGTCTAGTATGGGCTCGTCAGTTCAGGAGAAACCGTGGGCAGTCTCCCCCGACTCATCTGAGCAGCGAACACTTTCCTGCAGAGCCACACGTGGGGCTGGCCTCCCACACAACGGGGCCCATCTGCCTGGACCTGCGCCCCCTCGCTGGAGGGCTCTCCCAGCTGTGTGGCCTCGAAGCCACGCCCAAGCTTGGACCCCAGCCTCCTGGTTGGGGAAAACTCTGATAGCACTATGTCGGGGAGAGCTGCCGCTGGGAGTGGCAGGGGCCCAGCTCAGGGTCCCTGGGTCGGCTCTGAAACAAACTGCGATTGGTGCTGGGCAAGGGAGCGACGTCTGGGGAGAGGGAGAAGCTGGGCTTGGACTTCCCTCCGGGGTGCTGCAGCATCGAGGTTGTGTGGAGGGCTGAGCACAGCAGGAGGAAGTCGTGAGCAGCCAGGGGCCTCCCCCTCAGTGTCTGTAGCAGCTGGGGCTCCTGCCAGGCCCTGGCGGTCGCCCACTTCCAGCTGGGACGGTCCTGGCCCGCCACAGCCCAGCGCCCTCTCTGATGACTCAGCACTGGCCACAGGCCCCTTTGCAGGGCCTCTTCCGGTGCAGGGCCTGGGGGCGGTGGGGAGGGGGCCCACGGCCTGACCTCCAAAGATGGAAGTGGAGAGGTCTACAGGGCAGCCCTGGGGACCTCGAACTCAACCCCTCCCGTCTCCCTCAACCTCCAAAGGGCCACGAGAGCAGGTGGTCCAGGAAAAACGACGTTTTATTTTCATAAATACTCCTGCTCTCACTCACACACTGACCCCACTTCTGACCACGGACAGATGGATAGACAGACGTGAGACACCCATAGGAGGCCCCAGCAGAGGCCAGTGAATGAAGGAGACACACTGAGAACTCTAGGCGCCCCACAGCCCCTCACTGGGGCCATGGCCTCGGGCATTACCCTTGAGCCCCCACAGTCCCTCAGGAGGCCCAATGGCAAAGGGAGACCCCCAGGAGGAGTAGGGGCCAGGTGAGGTTCCCCCAGCCTGGTCCCCTGTGGCTGTGACCATAGGGCCAATCCGGAAGAAAAGCAGAGTCAAACCACACACCAGAGTGCAAACAGCTGGGGGTGTAGGGGTCACCCCCCAGTCACTGGGTTCCTATGGAGGAGGCCTGAGCTGGTCCCCAGCTCCAGCATGGCCCCCGAGTTATGGCTGGGCCTTCCCATAAGGCATAAGACACAGGCAGGGAAGACCCCACCCCAGCTGGAGTTGGGGCTGGGCCTGAGGTCCTGGCCCTTCCCCGACAGCTGTGCTTCCTCCCCATGACCCCAAGTTCTTCCAAGGCTACACAGCCCCTCCCTCTCCAGGTCCCGGTGATGGAGACCCCAGTGGCGCAAACCCAGGCCCAGCCTCCTACTGGGTTTGGCTCAGCAGGGGCAGGGCTGAGCAGGAGGGGGAAGAGTCACTTGAGGGCTACAAGGGTGTGGGGAGAAGCACCAGGCCTGGGGGTGAATGGCCATGGGCAACAAAGGGTGTCCTTGGCCACCACTGCCTCCCTCCAGGCTGGACAGTGACCGGTCCCTCTGCCCCTTCCTCTCCCCAGCCCCTCTCTGTTCTAGAGGCTCCCCCAGGTTTCGGGTGCGGGGAACTGGTCCACGTCCCCCATCTCGTTGTAGGTCTGGTCGCCCATGGTGAAGGTGAGCTTGTAGCGGAGGCGAACCTTCTCCTGGGGAAGAGGTGGCAAAGGCAGGGGGGTCAGAGGAGGAGAAGTGGCCGCCTCCACCCTGCAGCACCGCCTCGGGGCCCCTTACCTTCTGGGGGTTGGCAAGCAGCAGGACTTGGGTGATTGCTGAGGGGTGGACTATGGGGTTAAACGCTGGCAGCTCCGTGCCGGAGGGTGGCTGCAGCTTCACCTTCATAACCTGCAGGCAGACAGCAGGATGGGCACAGCTAGCCCTGGCTGCTTGCCCTGCTCCGAGGAACCAGGCCCAGCCTGCCAGCTCCCCTCCGGGGGTCCTGGGGTTCAGTCCTTCTGGTCCCTTCTACCCCCTGAACACGCAACGAGGGAGACCTGTCCCCTGACAGGTGGCTCCCCACCCAGCTCCATGTCACCCTGCCTTGAGAGGACAGAAGCATGCCCTGTTTGGCTTGTCACCTTGGGGACAGCTGACTGGAACACGATGTTGCGGATGGGCTGGGGGGCGGTGCTCAGCATGGAAACTACCACCACCAGCACGTCGGAGCGCCCTGGCAGTGGGTCACGGGCAAAATGGAAGAGGACGCGGAAGCCGTGCTGGTCATACACAGTCACGGGCAGGATGCTGCCTGTGGGAGAAGGTGGGAGGGAGATGGGACAGCTGAGCTGGAGCACATTCGCTCAGCCCCCAGCCCCCACCTGGCTCACCTCAGGAGCTGATTGCTGTACTGGCTACAAGAGCAAAGCCCTCCCTTGGGGCCTTACCTGGACCATGGGCGGCAGTGCAGCCAGGGGCGCAGAGCGGTGCAGAGCGGTGCCCAGAGAGGGCAGGTGAACCCCCAGTCTGATAGTGAAGGCAGGACACCCACCCCAGAGCTGAATCACAGCCCAGGTTCCCCCAATGCTGTGTGGCTGCTGCCTGGAGTGCTGGGGTGAGGGACTCTGGGCAAGGGTGAGGCTCACGCTGTGTGACCTCACGGCAGTCACTCCCCTTCTCTGAGCTCAGGGTTCTCCTACTGGTGAAAGGGCCAGCTCTGCCCACTGCTGGGAGACACTGCGGGGGTAGTGTCTTTGGTCACAGGGAGCTCATAGAGGGCAATCTGAGGACCACCAGGCCTCATGTGTCTGCTCGGGGCCTGGGGCTGGGCCACGGTCCCGCTACGGCTCCGGGGCTGGAAAAGCCCAGCCTTGGATCTGGGTCTTTATCATGGTTCAGTTCTGTAATTTGGGGGAGACCCCAAACCTCTCTGTGTCCTAAGCCCTGCCTTCCTGGGGAGGGAGAGGCCCAGAGTCCATTCCCTAGAGGTCTTCTTGCTTGTATAAGCCTGGAGTTTGTACAGCCGTCCTCTGATTACTCTGGGGCAGATAAGGAAACTAACTCCTGGGAAGGGCAGGGCCTTGTTCAGAGCTCCCCACTGGTTGGCCAGTGGCAGAGCCAGGGGAGCCCCGCTTTCCCACCAGCTTCCCCAGACAGAGCTCCTGACAGGGCAGCAAGCTGACCCAGCCCAGCCCAGCCTGCCCCAGCCCTACTCACTGGGCTTGATGGACTCCAGGGGCACAGTGATGCTGGCCAGTGAGAGCTCGGTTGGTATGGGCTGCTGCGGAGGCTTGGGGGGCTCTGGGGACACGGTGTGGAGAAGGCTGGTGGCGCTGGAGCTGGGGGAGCTGCAGCTGCTGCTCTTATTCTGCAGGTCCCGGAGTGTGAGCCGGGGGGCTGGCTGCTGCTTCTCCCTTAATGGGGGGACAGTGCATTAAGAAGGGATTCTTGGCCAGGCGTGGTGGCTCACGCCTGTAATTCCAATACTTTCGGAGGCTGAGGCGGGCAGATCACTTGAGCTAAGGAGTTTGAGACCAGCCTGGGCAACATGGCAAAACCCAGTCTCTATAAAAAATACAAAAAACTAGCTGGGTGTGGTAGCGCGCACCTGTGGTCCCAGCTACTCAGGAGGCTGATGTAGGAGAACCGCTTGAGTTTGGGAGATGGAGGTTGCAGTGAGCCGAGATCATGCCACTGCACTCCAGCCTGGGACAGGGTGAGACTCCCTCTCAAAAAAAGAAAAAGAAGTGATTCTTTGGTGATGGAGAGATCAGGGGCACAGGAAAGGCTGGGCTTCCTGGCTCTGTCCCTGACACGTGGCTGTCTCTCTGGCCTTGGGTCTTCTTACCTTTAGAAGGAGCAGCTCTTGTTCTCCCTACCCCCTGTACCCCACCTGCTCACTCCAGCCCAGTGTCCTCCCTTCTGCTGGCCTTCTGGGCCTTTCTCAAGGGAGCTGGGAAAGCCTGAGGGGAGGCCAGGCCAGTGGGCCTAGGTCTCATAAACTGTGCTCTGTGAGCTGGGCCCAGGTCTGCCTTGGGCACTGCTGTGTTTCCAGAAGCAGGTGCAGTGCTTGGCATCTGCTGCTTATAGAATAAGACAGCAACGAGCCTCTCCCTGCTGGGCCTGGACAAGCCCAGGAGAAGCTGCTGGTTTGTGGGAACAGGAAGTGCTCCCCACCCCATGCCAGCCATGGTGGGCCCTCACCACCGCACTTGCTGGGACTCCGGGGGCAGCGACTGCTGCAGGAGGGTCTTCCCCAGGAGGTCTAGGTCGTCCAGACCGCTGCTTGCTGGCAGGGATGTCTGCGCTGGGGGTCTGCTTTCCATACTGGGGGCCTGGGCCAGAGCAGGGGCTGGGGGCTCAGTGGCATCCGACGACTGTGGGGAAAAGGATGCAGGTGGGGTGGGGCTGTCTAGAGAGGTGTCAGCATCACCTGATCCTGCCCTGAGGCTCAGTGTCCTCCCTGCAAATGACATCTGGGAAAGCAGTCACAGAGGTGAGGACCCCAGACCACCCGTGTCCATGATGCAGGGTGGCTGGGTCTGGTTGAGGTTCTATATTCCAGGGGCCTCCGTCACCCTCAAGGGAAAGGAAGAGGGAGTGCCCATCTCAATCCCAATCCTAAAGGCTGGGCTGCAGTCCCAAGGCTGAGACGTGGTGAAGACACAGCTGGAGGTAAGGAGAGGCCCTCTACCCTGGGTGGGTGCCTCCAGGTCCCTGGACCACCCCCTGGTCCTGGGCCCTTGAGCAGAGCCCACCCATCCTTTCAGTTTCCCCAGGCTGCTTGTCCCAGCTGCCCTGACCCTGGGACTGGGGCAGGCCAGGCTAGTTTGTAGTCCCCTCCTACCTGGAAGCTGTTCCATCCGGTACCATCCAGGCTCAGGCCTGAAGGGGGTGTGGGGTCACTGAGGCCTGAGGGGAAAGCAGGAGAGAGGTGAAGGAGCTGGGCTGACCCTGCAGACGCTAGACAGCCGAGGGGCCATGTGTGCTGGCGTGGGGCTCCCTGCCCCTTTCTGACGCTCGGCACAGAGGGGAGAAACTCACACTCTCAGAGGGAACCAGCAGCAGAGCAGAACTAGAAACCAAGATCCCAGCAGCCCCTTGTGCTGACCCCACACACGCTTCCCCTCGTCCTGGCCAGGCCACTCCAAAGCTACTGTGCACACAGACAACAGACATCAGGACTTTCATCTTCACTTGTCATCTGGCAGCAGAGAACAGGGCTGGGCTGCAGGGAGAAGAGGTTCCTCTCCTCATGCATCCAGGCAAGCAGAGAGCAGCTCTGTGCCCACCACTGGTCCACTCGAGGGACGCCTGCTGCATGACCATGGGCTAGGCACCGTGCTGGCTAAGCCACAGTGTCTCCAAGAATACGAGGACAGGGCTGGACTGGGGGTGACGCTTAAGACACTGTTGGCCCTGGCACATGCCAGTGAGGCTCACTGGTACTATGGAGGGCTGGGGGGCCCTGTGGATGGCCCTGGAACTAGCTGCCGATGGGAAGGAGGTAGCAGGTCACCAGCCAGCCTGACCTCTGCCTGCCCTGGAATACTGTCCGCCAAGTTCACCCCAGATCTGACCTAGAGAAGGTAAGGGATCTTGTTTCTAGCAAATCCTGAAAACATGAGGTCCAAACCGAAGTGCTACCTGACAGGCAAGGCAAAGGTACCAGGAAGCTGTGACAGTTGGGTATCTTCTAGATGCATTTCTTAAGAGGCCAGAGATAAAGTACATTGATGATGCTCTAGATGCGTCAGGCCCTTCAGATGCTGGTCTTGCTTAATCCTCAAACAACCTTCAAAGGTAGGGGTGAGCTTCTCAGCCCTCTTTTAGGGGTAAGAAAATGGACTCAGACTTGGTAAATAACCTGCCCGACAACACGCAGCTGGAAAGTGGCAGAGTCTGGACTCAGACAGAGCATGGCCTGACTACAAGCATTTGAACAGAACTCTGCCACTTGGCTGTGTGATCTTGGGGGGTGACAGCCTCTGCTGTAAAATGCAGACACCAGCCAGGTGCAGTGGCTAATGTCTGTAATCGCAGCTATTTGGGAAGCCGAAGCTGGGGTCTGAGATAAGCCCAGGCAGCACAGAGACTCTATTTCTAAAGAATAAAAGGAAAATAGCCGGGCGTGGTGGCTCACACCTGTAATCCCAGCACTTTGGGAGGCCGAGGCGGGCGGATCATGAGGTCAGGAGATTGAGACCATCCTGGCTAACATGGTGAAACCCCGTCTCCACTAAAAAAAAAAAAAAAGGCCGGGCACAGTGACTCAATCCCGTAATCCCAGCACTTTGGGAGGCTGAGACGGGCGGATCAAGAGGTCAGGAGATCGAGACCATCCTGGCTAACATGGTGAAACCCCGTCTCTACTAAAAAATACAAAAAACTAGCCGGGTGAGGTGGTGGGCACCTGTAGTCCCAGCTACTCAGGAGGCTGACATAAACCCAGGAGGCGGAGCTTGCAGTGAGCTGAGATCCGGCCACTGCACTCCAGCCTGGGCGACAGAGCGAGACTCCGTCTCAAAAAAGAAAAAAAAAATTTAGCCGGGTGTGGTGGCAGGTGCCTGTAGTCCCTTCTACTAGGGAGGCTGAGGCAGGAGAATGGCACAAACCTGGGAAGCAGAAGTTGCAGTGAGCCGAGATCACACCACTACACTCCAGCCTGAGCGATAGAGCGAGACTCTGTCTCAAAAAAAAAAAAAAAAAAAAAAAGAAAAAAAAAAGAATAAAAGGAAAAAAAATTAGCCAGTGCCTCTGGTCCCATCTACTTGAGAGGCTGAAATGGGAGGATTAGTCGAGGCCAGAAGTTTGAGACCAGCCTGAGCAATACAGTGAGACCCCCATCTCAAAACCAAAAAGAGGTGGGTGCAGCGGCTCATGCCTGTCATCCCAGCATTTTTGGAAGCCGAGGTGGGTGGATCACTTGAGGCCAGGAGTGCAATACCAGCCTGGCCAACACAGGTGAAACCCTGTGTCTACAAAAAATAAATTAACTGGGCGTGGCAGCACATACCTGTAGTCCCAACTACTCAGGAGCCTGAGATGGGAGGCGCGCTTGAGACGGGGGAGGTTAAGGCTGCCTGAACACCCTCCTTGACGGACAGGAACCTGTCTCCCACCCCTGCCATGAAGAAGAGTGAGGACCATCCCCCTGTGTGGCGCCAGGGCCTCCTCCATTCCCCAGGCCCAGGCTGCAGGTTGCCCTGGCACTTCTGGCTCCTGTGTCCCCATGCTTTGCCTCTGAGAGGAAACCAGAAGGAAGCTGGTAGCTGAGGACTGTGCCAGTGCAGTGCGGGGACAGGAAGTGCGGTCGCACCTCGCTTTTCCCGTAGAGGTGTTGCTGCAGCTGCTGGCTGGGGGCTGGTGGCCCTGCAGTACTTCCCTACCACTGCCCCTCAGGTAGCTGCTGCCCAGGGCTGGCTCCACAGGAGAAGATAAATCTTGCATGAGCGTTCCTGTCCCTTGACCTTTACCCTGTTCTCTGTAGAACGGGGTAAAGGTCTTCTCCCTGCAGTCACCCTTGGCTCTGAATGAAGAGGGGGCAGCTGCATGGGGCTTGTAAGCGGCTTCAGGGAGGATGTCGGCTGCTGGGTTCACAAAGGGAGCTCACAACTGGGCCTCCTTTCCCCTCAGCTCTCCTTCTCCTTCAGCTCTCCCTCCACACTCCGGGTCCTCACTTCCCTTTCCTTGCTTATGAACAATGAGTTAGAGCAGCCCAGCAGCTCAGAGTGTGGCTTCAGGATCAGGGCCCAGCTCAAGTCCTGGAGTCCTTTCTGCACAAGTCACCCAGCCTTTCCTTTTCTGTTTTTTGGTGAGATGCAGCCTTGCTCTGTCACCCAGGCTGGAGTGCAGTGGCGCCATCTCAGCTCACTGTAACCTCCGCCTCCCCAGTTCAAGCAATTTTCCTGCCTCAGCCTCTCCAGTAGCTGGGATTACAAGCATGTGCCACCACGCCCAGCTAATTTTTTTTTTTTTTTTTTTTTTTGAGATGGAGTCTTGGTCTGTTGCCCAGGCTGGAGTGCAGTGGCGTGATCTGGGCTCACTGCAAGCTCCGCCTCCCAGGTTCACGCCATTCTCCTGCCTCAGCCTCCCGAGCAGCTGGGACTACAGGCACCTGCCACCTCGCCTGGCTAATTTTTTTGTATTTTTTAGTAGAGACGGGGGTTTCACTGTGTTAGCCAGGATGGTCTTGATCTCCTGACCTTGTGATCTGCCCGTCTCGGCCTCCCAAAGTGCTGGGATTACAGGCTTAAGCCACCACGCCCGGCCTAATTTTGTATTTTTAATAGAGACGGGGTTTCACCATGTTGGCCAGGCTAGTTTCAAACTCCTGACCTCAAGTGATCCCTCCGCCTCGGCCTCCCAAAGTGCTGGGATTACAAGCGTGAGCCACCGCGCCTTTCTTCTTTTTTTTTTTTTTTGAGACGGAGTCTCGCTCTGTCGCCCAGGCTGGAGTGCAGTGGCATGATCTCGGCTCACTGCAAGCTCCGCCACCTGGGTTCACGCCATTCTCCTGCCTCAGCCTCCTGAGTAACTGGGACTACAGGTGCCTGCCACCACGCCTGGCTAATTTTTTTGTATTTTTAGTAGAGATGGGGTTTCACCATGTTAGCCAGGATGGTCTCGATCTCCTGACCTCGTGATCCGCCGGCTTTGGCCTCCCAAAGTACTGGGATGACAGGTGTGAGCCCCCACACCCGGCCTCCACCATGCCTTTCTATGCTGCCATTTCCTCATCGCCGTGCAGTGGAGCTATTAACGGTGCCTGCCTGCGGAGACTGCGAGGGTCACCTAAGACAGGGCCACCTAAGACAGGGTCACCTAAGGCAGGACCACCTAAGACAGGGTCACCTAAGACAGGACCACCTAAGACAGGGTCACCTAAGGCAGGGCCACCTAACACAGGGTCACCTAAGACAGGACCACCTAACACACGACAGAATGCAGTAGTGGGCACCACCTAAGGGAGCACTCCTGGAACCCAGGCAGACCCCGCCCAGGACACCCCGGGCCCCCATAACTTCTTCAAGGCCTTCGGGTCTGGTTTTTGCTTCAGAACTGGCTCAGGAGACCACAGTCTGACTCTTGGCTTCCAACACATCCCTGAGGATTCCTTTGATGGGCCCTAACACTTCTGCTCTTCATCCCTTCAGTGGCTCTCAAGAGGAGGCTCTTCTGATCTCAGCTCTCGGATAGGGCTGCTGCCCTGAGAGCAGCTTGAAACCCAAACGTGGTTTGGGCAGCTGGGACCGCTTTGCTGCTTCCCCGGGGTGAGCCTGAGCCTGCCCGGGAGTAACAGCAGGCCTGGCCCTGGACCAACTTGGATCACCGAGTCCCTCATGCTCTGGCTAGTTTCTCTGGAGCCTCTGGGTGCTGTGGAACCCTCCCTCTCCTCTTGGTGGATGAAGAAACTGCTGAACTTTTGCCCAGACAGTTCCCAATTCCAGGCTCTAACCTGTTGCAGGGAAATCCCCTGGTTTCCCCCCAGGCTGCCAGAGCCTGAATGCTGGTTAGCTTATCTGAGGCTGGCTTAGAGGCTGCCAGCCTCACCCTCTGGCTGTGTGGCCTCGCACAAGCTCCTAACTTCCCCGAGCCTCAGTTTCCTCCGTTGTGAAGTGGGCCTAATGCTCATCCACGTGCCCCACAGGATTGACACCTGGGGTACATGGTGCTGGTATTCCGCTAGCTGTGAGTGCGCCCTGGGATCATGCCCCCTCTGCTGCTGAGCCCGCCCTCCTCCAGGCCTGGCCCCTTCCTCACCCAGAGACATGAGCTCGTCGTCAAGCAGGGAAACTGAGGCACTGGGCTGCTTGGGGCTGGCCTGCTCGCCAGGGCGGGTGGGCATGGCTGGGTAGGTGGTGGCCGCAGGCGGGAGATCCAGGCCTGAGAGATCCAGCAGGGCTGAGGTGCTCCCTGGGGTGGGAAAGAAGAGGCTGGCAAGTCCTGGGTGTACACGTGTCTTTTGGAGCCCACGGGTTGCGGGGGAGCAGCACCTAACCCTGACGCTTTATCACCAGCCTCCTGCCTCTGGCCACACCAGCCCCTGCCTGGAAGCTGCTCAACAGGACCTCTCTTTGGCATATGTTGGTACTTCTGTCCAGAATGTATTTCCTTCTTAGCTCTACTGGGCAAACTGCTACCCATCCTTAAGGCCCTGCTGAAACTTGGCTGCTTCCGTGTGGCGCCTCCATCCCCACTTCTCCCTAACAGAACCAATTCTAACCCCTTTTGTGACCCCCCAAGGCTCCTATCTTACCCTTATTAGAACTGAGTCTGTAATGTTTACTTTCCTAAACCCCCTCCCACTTTCTGATAAATAAAGCCTCGGGGGTGTCATCCAGCCCTATACAACAGGTGCCAGATTTGTCAAAGAAAGCCTTCTTCTGACTGTCCTCACCAAACCCTCAGCTCCCCCCGCAGCATCCAGATTCTTCCCCCACAGCTGCAGGCTTGGCACAGACTTCACCCCCAGCTCCCTCACTGGGGCCTTCCCATCTTAAGGGGCCAGGGTCACCCTGGCAGTCATTCCAGCAGCTCTGAGAACAGCACACCACCCTGCACTCTCTGTGCCCCTCCAGCCTGATGGGTGCCCTCCCAGCTCTCCTGCCCCACTTTCTCACCAGGGATGGAGCCGGCTGTGGCATCACCGTTGACCTCCTCACCCCGCACCAGCTGCTTATATAGGTTGATCACCTGGGTGAGGTTGTCATTGGCCTGCAGGATCTCCGCTGGAACAGGCAGGAGGGGAGAGGCCAGGCTGAAGGACTGTGGGGGCCTCTGGGCGGCAGGAGATGAGGACCCCACATCCATCACCGCCTGTGTGTGAGCGGAAGGGGTAGGGGCAGGGGCAGGGGAACAGCCCATCTTGTCTGCTGAGGCTCTGGCCCTCCGCTACCTCCCTGGTCTCATCTCCCACCCTCCCCTCATTCGCTCCCTGCCATACTGTTTGGGCTGTCTTAACATACTGGGCCTGCTCCCGCCTCCAGGCCTCCACTCCAGCTGTGCTCTCTGGCTGCCCCGGATCTCTGCACAGCTTCATCCCTTATTGCCTTCAGGTCTTCACCCAAGGCTCACCTCAGGGCGGCCTGTCCTAAACCCCTCCTGCACTACCTCATCCCTTCCCTGCTTCCCTTCCTCCATGTCACTCACCACCGTGACAAACTGTCGGTGCTCATGGACTTGGTTATTGTCTGTCTCCTCTCGCTAAACTACCACAAGGAAGCTTTTGTCAACCTTTTTTTTTTTTTTTTTTAAATACAAATATATTTGAAATAGAGACTGGATCTATGTTGCCCAGGCTGGTCTTGAACTCCTGGCCTAAAGCAATCCTCCCACCTTGGCCTCCCAAAGTGCTGGGATTACAGGTGTGAACCACCGTACCTGGCCTTTTGCAAACTTTGGTCAGTGCCAGATTCCTGAGGGCCTAGAACAGTGCCTGGCACCAATGAGGCCCTCAGCAACACTGCCTGCCCGGGTGCCAGGGTGTGGGGCAATCTGGGCAGTGAGCCTTTTGGGTGGGGCTCCTGCTTAACGAGGGAGTGGATGGTACCCAGACCGCAGCCCAAGTGGCCTAGGTTGACACGTGGGCAGAGATCAAGGAAAAGAACCTGGTATGTGGCCCTGGCAGAAGCCTTCAGGCTCAGGTCTGGAATTGCCCAGGGCCGTGGGATGCACTCTTAGCTTCCATTCGCCCTCACCAGGGAGGAAGGTCTAGGGGCAGATGGCCCTCCGTCTCCCCCGGCTCTGCCACGGTTCTGCTCTGTGATCTGGGCAAGTCATTTTCCTCCCTTAGCCCCAGTTGTGAAAAGGGGATGGTTCTGCCTCCTGTGCAGCTGCAGGCAGTAAATGAGGTGCCTGTTAAGGGGGCTGGCCCACAGGGCCTCTCAACTGCCGGGCGGCCCCTCTGTGTCCTCAGAGTGGAAAAACCCAGGGTCGGTGCTGGAGAAGGGGGGCCCCCTGGTGGTGGCTCCTTCCAACTGCAGATACTTAGCAGGCCTGGGGGAGGTCGGGGCAGGAGATGGAGAGAGAGTGGGGGACCTGACCTCAGCACCTGCCCCGGGCTCACCTAAGGCCTCATCATTGTCCTCTGTGTCGCTGGCTAGTCGGAAGAGCGTGGGCCGCATCCGCTCACAGCGCTGGTACAGTTCCTGAGGGCAGCAGGGTGGGCGGGTCAGGGTCTGCGTGGGCTGTGGAGTGGGCGGGGAGTGGGGGAGTCAGGGAGGCAGGTGCACCTTCATGAGGTCCTCGCTGCTGCCGGCTGCTGTGCCGCCCTGGCTGTGGCTCATCACCATCTCTGTGAGCAGTTTCACATTGTTGTTCACCTCCTCGATGGCATTCACCCGCTTCGAGATCTTCTCCATCCGCTTCTGGTCCTGGGGACACATTGGCCAAGGGCCCCTGAGAACCTTTGGCCTGGACAAGGCACCGCCCCCTGCCACTTGAGAGAGTGTGTGCTGGGATCCGGGTTGACAGCTGGGTGACTGTGGGATCAGACTCCGGGTGGGGCTCTAGCAGGCCCTGCCAGAAGCCCCTCATGCCCAGGAAGGGCACTGTGGTCCAAGAAGCCCCCAGTGTCCAGGCCTCTGCACAAGCTCATCAGGATCTCCCAAGATGGCCCAGGAACCTGGGTTTCCAAGCCCCTCACCAGGTGCTTCTGAAGGCCCAGGGCCCTACACCTCCACTGTGGTTCTCAGTGACTCCTACCCTCCTTGTGTTTGCCCTTTCAAAGGAGGTTCCTGTACTTTACAGTGGAAGGGGACCTCTGTGGTCATCAGGTACAGCCTAGAAACGAGCACGAAGACCCTTCCAGTGTTGGTGCCTGGCAGATGGGGGAGCCCGTGCCTTTAAAGGCTGCTGTCGGGAGTGGCCTGGCTTTCCCCTGCCCCTTTGCTTACTGTGCGTGCCCCTCCTTTGCAGAGTGAAAGGTGGCCTCATGCCGTCCTCCCACCTTGGCCTCCAAAGTGCTGGGATTACAGACATGAGCCACCACATCCAGTTTTGAAACTTTTTGTTCAGCACTTTGGGAGTCTGAGATGGGAGGGACATTGAGTCCAGGAGTTCGAGACTAGCTTGGGCAACAAAGGGAGACGCTGTCTCTACAAAAAATAAAATTAGCTGGGTGTTGGAGCGTGTGCCTTTGGTCCCAGCTACTCGGGAGGTTGAGGTGGGAGGATGGCTTGAGCCCAGGAGGTCAAGGCTGCAGTGAGCCATGATCGTGCCACTGCACTCCAGAATGAGATCCTGTCTCAATTAAAAAAAAAAGAGTTTCAGCAGGTACCCAGGCAACATATGTATATTTACTTAAAAATTAAACATTTGGCCATGCCTGTAATCCCAGCACTTTGGGAGGCCAAGGCAGGCAGATTGCTCGAGCCCAGGAGTTCCAGACCAGCCTGGGCAACATGGCAAAACCCCTTCTCCACAAAAAAGAAAATACAAAAATTATACAGGTGTGGTGGCACATGTATTTAGTGCCAGAGGCCTGGGAGGCTGAGGTAGGAGGACTGCTTGAGCCCAGGAGGTTGAGGCTGCAATGAGCCATGATCATGCCACTGTGCTCCCGCCTGGGCAAGAGAGTGAGTCCCTGTCTCAAAAGAAATCTCCTCATATACATACACATATACATACTTACATATATTTATGTATTTTTAAAAATACACTAAGGCCTAATTCGTTTCTAACTTTTGACAAAGAGATAGCCAGCCTCCCAAAGGCCCATCCAGAGCAAGTCACCCAGGCTGCCAGGAATCCTTCCCTGCACACCCTGGTCGCCCAGCCATCAGCTTCTCTGCTGTGCCAGCCCTGGGTCACTGCAGGGCTCCTTCCACGTGAAGACACATACAGTCCCATCTCGGTGGCCCAGCTCAATACCCCCATCCCGCCTCCTCCCTGTGCTATAGGCTCAGCTGCTACCTCCTGCACCATCTCTTTGATGAGCTTATTGGCTGCGCGGAGGTCTTCGGGATGGGAGCTCTTCAGCAGGCGGGCCAGCATCTGCAGAGACAGAGGGATGTGACCGTGAGGACGGGGGCAGACCCAACACCTGGGCCAGGGGTCAGAAGACTGGAGTCACATGATGGCTCCCCGCTTCCTGCCTGTGGGACATGAATAAGTTACTTAAGCTCTCTGTGAAATGGTGAGAATTTATTGACATCTGATAGGGTGGCCACAGGCCAGTGGAGACACTGCGTGTAAGGTGCACATCACAGCGCCTGGCAGAAATAAGTAATCAACAAATGCTGCTCCTTATATCCCCATGGCTGAGAACCTTTCTGGGACAATGTACGAGAGCCTTAGCAGTAGATACCCTCCAGCGCTAGGGCTGGGACTGGGGAGAGGGGAGCTTTAACTTTAACCTCTTTATTTTAATCTTACCTCCTCCTGGGCTGTTTAATTTTTCACCCACAAGTTTTAATTTTATTAACATTAACAAAATATTAGTAAAATTCTTATTGAAAAGGTCAAAATACGTAGAGATATGTAAACTCCTGATCAACCTATGAAATGCCCTCAAACAAACTCCAGGGACACTAGACACACTCCTATTTATTAAACGTGGGGATGCTGTATGGGACACACTCAGCACACATCAAGTGCCCAGTAAACAGCACCCACCATCCACAACGATGCCTGGGCTCAGTGTGTGCCTCTGTTCCAACAGCTGATGCCAGAGCAGCTAGGGGCCAGAACCCATGGACCCCAACCTGGGCTTGGAGTCCCCAGTGTGCCTCCTTGGAGTCTCACCTTGGATTTCTCCTCATCTTCAAAGATCACATTCTTGGGCCGTGGAGGAGGAAGGGGAAAGGTAGTGTCATCTGGAAGCTTGGGGTCGGACTTCACAATTCCTGGATTAGATGAGTGTCAGAAAGGCTGTCAATATGTCCCAGGCCCAGGGGTAGGGGTGACACGGGGACGGGGGCAGGCAAGGGCAGGACAGAAGAGGGAGGTCAGTCTGTTGCCAGCACGCTGGGTCTGGACTCTTGGTGGCCTGGGCCTGCTCCTACCTACTCCATCAAAATTGCCTGGGGGAGATGGTTTGGGGACCCATATTTTGAGGTTACTCCCTGGAGACCACTCTTTGAGGGGAAGCTTGATTCGAACTCACCTTCTTTCCACCCAAGCTAGCCTCGGGCAGAGCACAGAAGGCCACACTAGCTGTATGTTCTCCAGGAGTTAAAGGACAGACCCATGACCTTGCTGGCTCAGAAGCCCCTGAAGCTGCTGGAGCCCCAGCTCATGGTGGGGGAGGGGAGGGCAGGCCCTGGTCACCCCCCTACCCTCTGTGTGCCTTACCCTGCTTCTTTAGCATCTGGTAGGCCTCTGCGATTTTCACCTCCTCGGGCAGGCCCACTGTCCAGCTGTAGAGGAGCTCCAAGATCTTGTTTTTCACCTTCTCCGATGTCCGAGAGCCCAGATACTTCAGGGACACAGTAGGGAGGCCTTTGATACTGCCCGGCCCCACTCACTTCAGCCTCAAGCCCTGTCCACACCCTACTGCCTCCCCAGGACTCGAGGCAGGACTCCCCGGGAAGCCCTCTGGCCTACAGGGTCCTCACAGCCCCACCCAACCAGCCTGAGGTAGACTGAGTTCACCTACTACCCCTGCCACTTATTAGCTGGGTCAGCCCTCAGTGTCTGTTTCCCCACCTGCTGGGTGGCACCATGGTGAGGATGCAGAACTGACATGAGGGACAGGCCTGCTCATGGTTGGCTCTGGGAACTTAGCCTTGACATCCCAGGAAGGAGGAGCCAGAGGCCTCCAGGCTGCCCAGGGAGGGGTGAGGGTGGAACTGGGAGGCCCTGGGCCTACTCCCCATTTCCTACCAGCAAACTGGGCTGGGGAAAGTGGCTCTCACACCAGAGTCCCCTCTTGGGAGGAGAATGGGAGGCCATATGGGTCATTCAGTAGCTCTGGTCAAAGGATGGGTCTGAGCAAAGAAGGGCCAAGGGGGTGGGCTGTCACTCAAACAGCTTGAGAAATGTTCACAGTAGGCCTGAGGCAGTGGCTCACGTCTGTAATCCCAGCACTGTGGGAGGCCAACGCGGGTGGATCATGAGGTCAGGAGTTCAAGACCAGCTGACCAATATGGTGAAACCCTGCCTCTACTGAAAATACAAAATTAGCTGGGCGTGGTGGTGGGCGCCTATAATTGCAGCTACTCGGGAGGATGAGGCAGGAGAACAGCTCAAATCCGGGAGGTGGAGGGTGCAGTGAGCTGAAATCGTGCCATTACACTCCAGCCTGGGTGACAAGAGTGAAACTCCTTGTCCAAAAAAAAAAAAAGTTTCTGGTAGGTAGGCCGGGCATGGTGGCTCATGCCTGTAGTTCCAGCACTTTGGGAGGCCACGGCAGGCGGATCACGGGGTCCAGAGTTCTAGACCAGCCTGGCCAACATGGTGAAACCCCATCTCTACTAAAAATATAAAAAATTAGCAGGGCATGGTGGCGTGCGCCTGTAATCCCACCTACTTGGGAGGCTGAGGCAGGAGAATTGCTTGAACCCAGGAGGTGGAGGTTATGGTGAGCAGAGACCATGCCACTGCACTCCAGCCTGGGTGACAAAGGAAGACTCTGTCTCCAAAAAACTTTAAAAAAAAGAAATGTTCACGGTCTGTGGGAAGATTCCTTGGGCTGAGCTGGGGATGATGGCCCATCTGGAGCCAGCAGGCTCCATCACTCAGGTCTGTGGCCTTGGATGCTGAGGTCCAGGGAGGGTGCTCTTGTGTGGTGGGGACAGGGAAACCTGCCAGAGACCAGGTAGGGTGCTATGGCCAAATCCACAGGGAGTGATTTCAGGCCAGAGATCGCTGACACATACAGCCATCTGTTGGCTGTACGTATTCCCTGGGATCATTTCTCCCTAAGCACCGGGCAGTTCCATGGCTGCCCCGCCCCTGGCCAGCCTGGAAACACTCCTCTGAGACCCCAGGCTGTCCCAGAATCAAGTATGAGGGGACTGTGAGAAGGGATCTGTGTTTGTCCTATGTCTGAGTTCTAATGGGGGGCTGAGGTGACACCCCAGCAGGAGGCTCCCTGGAAAAGTCGCTCCACAGTCTGAAGGTCCCCTTTCCTCTCCCCACATCTGATAGGGCAAGTCTGAGTTTGGGCTGGGGGCACCAACCTTGGGAGACACGACCTTGATGAGCTCGTTGAGAAAGCGGAACTTGCCCACTTCGTCGTGGAACCGCTTGCCGCAGCTCTTCATGCATGTTTCCAGCACCTGTGCAGGGATGGGGGATGGGAGGGGACGCCCAGGAGCATCAGAGGCCACGGCCTCCCTCCCATGCCTTGGCCAGGGGCCAGAAGCCCATGGGTGGGCATTCAGAAGGGAGGGAACGGCTTGTGAGGATGGAAGATTCTGAGTCACAGCGGCCTCTGGGATTGATCATTACCCCCTTGGGAGATAGGGTCAGGTGACCTGCAGTGCCCAGCAATGCCCAACCTGTAGCGATGCTCTAGTCCCGTTCATAGCTTAGGCCCCACATCTGAGTACCAACTGTACATTATTTTCTTACTATTTTTCCTTTTTTTTTTTTGAGACAGAGTTTTACTCTTGTTGTCCAGGCTGGAATGCAATGGCATGATCTCGGCTCACTGTAACATCTGCCTCCTGAGTTCAAGTGATTCTCCTGCCTCAGCCTCCCGAGTGGCTGAGATTATAGGCACCCGCCACCACTCCTGTCTAATTTTGTATTTTTAGTAGACACGGGGTTTCTCCATGTTGGTCAGGCTGATCTCGAACTCCTGACCTCAGGTGATCCACCCGCCTCGGCCTCCCAAAGTGCTGGTATTACAGGCGTGAGCCACTGTGCCTGGCCTATTTTTCCTTTTTTAAAAAAACCTTATATGAGCAACATCTACCTTGGCCTCATCCTAAGGTATATCTATGAAATCATAGGACTAGTTATACTCAAGAAAAAATGTTAAAACAAATATATAACAATAACGATTATTATTATTATTATTATTATTATTATTTTTTTTTTTTTTGAGACGGAGTCTCACGCTGTTGCCCAGGCTGGAGTGCAGTGGCGCGATCTCGGCTCACTGCAAGCTCCGCCTCCCGGGTTCCCGCCATTCTCCTGCCTCAGCCTCCTGAGTAGCTGGGACTACAGGCGCCCGCCACTGCGCCCGGCTAATTTTTTTGTATTTTTAGTAGAGACGGGGTTTCACTGTGGTCTCGATCTCCTGACCTTGTGATCCGCCCGCCTCGGCCTCCCAAAGTGCTGGGATTACAGGCTTGAGCCACCGCGCCCGGCCAATAACGATTATTATTTAGAGACAGGGTCTCACTCTGTTGTCCAGGCTGGAGTACAGTGGCACAATCATAGCTTACTGTAGCTTTGAACTCCTTGCCTCAGGCAAGCCTCCTGCCTTAGGCAAGCCTCCTGCCTTTGCCTCCCAAAGTGCTGAAATTACAGGTATAAGCCACTGCACCCAAGTAAACACATAAGTACTAAAAGAGAGGCCGGGCGCGGTGGCTCACGCCTGTAATCCCAGCACTTTGGGAGGCCTAGGCGGGCGGATCACAAGGTCAGGAGATCGAGACCACGGTGAAACCCCGTCTCTACTAAAAATACAAAAAATTAGCCGGGCGCGGTTGTGGGCGCCTGTAGTCCCAGCTACTCGGGAGGCTGAGGCAGGAGAATGGCGTGAACCCGGGAGGCGGAGCTTGCAGTGAGCCGAGATCGCGCCACTGCACTCCAGCCTGGGCGACAGAGCGAGACTCCGTCTCAAAAAAAAACAAACAAAAAAAAAAACAAAAATAAGTACTAAAAGAGAAACTGTTGGCTGGGCGCGGTGGCTTAAACCTGTAATCCCAGCACTTTGGGAGGCAGAGACGGGTGGATCACGAGGTCAAGAGATCGAGACCATCCTGGCTAACACTGTGAAACCCCGTCTCTACTAAAAAAAATACAAAAAACTAGCTGGGCGAGGTGGCGGGTGCCTGTAGTCCCAGCTACTGGGGAGGCTGAGGCAGGAGAAAGGCGTGAACCCAGGAGGAGGAGCTTGCAGTGAGCCAAAATCGCGCCACTGCATTCCAGCCTGGGCGAGAGTAAGACTCCACGTCAAAAAAAAAAAAAAAAAGAGAGAAACTGTTTCTCTACCACCACTTAAAATCAGCTTTGCTTTATGGTGGGTTGGTACGTGGCCCATGCTGGAGGCCACAGACGTACACCCCTCTCTCCTCTGCTATTGAACAGATGCGAAACCTCAGGCCTGAGCCCAAGCGCCACCCCTTAGCTTTACAAACGTGCAGATCTCTGGATGCAGATACTCCAGGAGTGTGGCCTTGGCAGGTCTGGGTGGAGCCCTGATTCCATGTGTTAAATACGCTTCCTTGAAAGGCAGCCGATGTGCAGCTGAAGCAAGGAACCCCTGGACCAGATGACCGTAGAGGGCCTTTGCTCAGCAAGAGGCCTATGTGTATGGATGCTGGGGTGGGAGGCCAGCCTGCTGGCTGTGGTGGGACCCTTGGGGCGGGCCCGGACCTCTATCCTGGGCCATCTTAGCACAACTCTCTTGGGCTCTGAAGAGCCTTATGGACCCCAATAACTTCAGTCTTGGCCTCCCTTGGTGTCATCACATGGCCGGGGATGGATGGTGGTCTCTCCCCTTCTCACCGTCAAGGCCTGGATCGCCTCCCACTCCTGCGGGGACTGGATCTTGTGGGCCAGCAGTCGGGTGGCGAGTGGAGGCCTGGGTGGGAGGAACAACACAGAGCCAGAGTCGCCACGGAGTCCCGGTCACCCTAGGGGAGGGCCGTGACCCCAGCCCGCCGGGACTGCAGCCCTCCTCCAAGGAGCCCTGGTCACCCTAGGGGAGGGTCACCACTCCAGCCTGCCGCTGAGACTTCAGCCCTCCAAGGTTTCTGCAGGCATATGCAAAGGCCCAGCTCCCCCTCCAGATCAGATACGGCCTGGGATTGTGGCAAGGCGGGGCCAGGCAGAGAGTGCAGGCGGGGACCTTCAAAAGGTGTGAGCTCAGCTCCTGGGCTGGCCTAAGAACTCTGACGTGTCACGTCCTTGGCTTGGCTTGCCATAGAGACAAGTACAATATGCCACGAGAGATGGGCTGACACAGTTCCCCAGGAACTCAAGATGGCAAAGGATGTTCTGTTGTGGCAAATCAGAGCAGCTTCATGATGGAGGTGGTGACATTCATCTACCAGACTGTAAAAGACCCATTGCCATCGACGGTAAGAGCTCACATGTGCTGAACTGGTCACGTGTGAGGAGCCTCACATGCACTTTCCTGCCTAAGCTGCATAAGGCAGGCAGCACTGTCATTCCCACCTCACCGTGGGAAGTTCCTTCAAGTGTGAAGAAACTGACTCTCGGAGACAACCACTCACCCAAGGTTGCTCAGCTAAGAGAGGGGACGGGACTCATACCCAAGCAACATGACTCCAAAGCACACACATACCACTGTCTGTGGTCCCGGAACTTTAGTATCACCAAGGGAGGCCACTAAGAATGTCCACTCCCGGCCAGGCGCGGTGGCTCACGCCTGTAATCCCAGCACTTTGGGAGGCCGAGGCGGGCAGATCATGAGGTCAGGAGATCGAGACCATCCTGGCTAACACGGTGAAACCTCGTCTCTACTAAAACATACAAAAAAATTAGCCAGGCATGGTGGCGGGTGCCTGTAGTCCCAGCTGCTTGGGAGCCTGAGGCAGAACGGCATGAACCTGGGAGGCACAGCTTGCAGTGAGCCGAGATGGCGCCACTGCACTCCAGCCTGGGCGACAGAGCAAGACTCTGTCTCAAAAAAAAAAAAAAAAAAAAAAGACTGTCCATTCCCAACCCCTCACTGGAGAGTCGAGTCTGGGGGCAGCCCAAGAATGGGCATTTATTTAATTTATTTTTTTGAGATGGAGTCTTGCCCCGTCACCATACTGGAGTGCACTGGTGCAATCTCGACTCACTGCAACCTCGGCTTCCCGGGTTCAAGTGATTCTCCTGCCTCAGCCTCCCAAGTAGCTGAGACTACAGGCACATACCACCACGCTCTGCTAATTTTTGTATTTTTAGTAGAGACGGGGTTTCACCGTGTTGGCCAGGATGGTCTCGATCTCTTGGCCTCATGATCCGCCCGCCTCAGCCTCTCACAGTGCTGGGATTATAGGCATGAGCCACCACGCCTGGCCTTATTTTTTATTACTTATTTATTTATTTATTTTTTTGAGATTGAGTTTCACTTCATCGCCCAGGCTAAAGTGCAATGGCACGATCTCGGCTCACTGCAACCTCCACCTCCGGAATTCAAGTGATTCTCCTGCCTTAGCCTGCCAAGTAGCTGGGATTACAGGCAGGCACCACCATGCCCGACTAATTTTTTTTGTATTTTTAGTAGAGACAGGGTTTCTCCATGTTGGTAAGGCTGGTCTTGAACTCTCAACCTCAGGTAATCCGCCTGCCTTGGCCTCCCAAAGTGCTGGGATTATAGGCATGAGCCAACGCACCCAGCCTATCTATTTATTTATTTATTTATTTTGAGACGGAGTCTCTCTCTGTCGCCCAGGCTGGAGTGCAGTGGTGCGATCGCCACTCACTGCAAGCTCGGCCTCCTGGGTTCCTGCCATTCTCCTGCCTCAGCCTCCCGTGTAGCTGGGACTACAGGCACCGCCACCGCCCCCGGCTAATTTTTGTATTTTTAGTAGAAACAGGGTTTCATCGTGTTAGCCAGGATGGTCTTGATCTCCTGACCTCGTGATCCACCCGTCTAGGCCTCCCAAAGTGCTGCGATTACAGGCATGAGCCACCGCACCCGTCCCTTTTTTAAAAAATTTTTTAAGAGATGAGGTCTTGCTATGTTGCCCAGGTTAGCCTCAAGGGATCCTCCCGCCTTGGCCTTCCCAGTAACTGAGATTACAGATGTGCGCCACCATGCCTGGCTAAGAATGTACATTTCTCACAAGTATTCTAGGTAATTCTTTGTTTTTTGAGACAGAATCTCATTCTGCTGCCCAGGCTGGAGGGCAGTGGCGCAATCTCGGCTCATTGCAATCTCTGTCTCTTGGGTTCAATCAATTCTCCTGCCTCAGCCTCCTGAGTAGCTGGGATTACAGGCATGCACCACTATGTCCAGCTAATTTTTGCATTTTTAGTAGAGACGGGGTGTCACCATGTTGACCAGGCTCGTCTCAAACTCCTAACCTCAAGTAATCCGCCCACCTCGGCCTTCCAAAGTGCTGGTACTATAGGCATGAGCCACTGTGCCTGGCCAACATTCTAGGTGATTCTAACACAGGAAGTTCTGGTTCTTCCTTGAGGAAAGGGCCTACTGGCCTCCTCCCAGTTGGGGAACACGCAGTTCTCCCTCTGGGGGGCCCTTCCCCACAAAGCACTGGCTGCGGGTCCAGCAGGCCTGGGTCTTACCAAGCTCAGGACTAGCATTTTCTCCCTGTGAGATGTGGGGGCAGATCTGAGTCCTCTGAGCCTTGATTTCTTTACCTGTTACATGGAACCAGCAAGGCCCACCCCAGAGAGTGACACCCAAACAGTACCAAGTGACCTTATCCTCATCACTTTGTGAGTATGTTCAGAATGAAAACCGGGTGTCCACCCACTCAGGCTTCTGTACCCGAGACTGGGTTCTGGAGAGTGCAGGGCAGTGCAAACAGGCGGGGCCGGCTACCTACCCCTCAAAGTCCTCGTTGAGCTGCTCGCAGAAGCCGTTGATGCTGGCCCAGTCAAGCTCCTTGTTCAGGGGATTCGTGGCTCTATCTGGAAGAGGAGAGCTGGGGTCACTGTGGCCTGGCAGTGGGATTCCTGCTCTTCCGCTCCTGACCCTGACAAAGGTGTGGTCAGGAGTGGGAGGGGAGTGCGACTGAGCACGTGGGAAAGCTCTCCCCTTGCCTTCCTGCCCAGACAGCCTCAAGACCTGAGCGCGGGTGTAAACAGACAGATGAGCACAGCTGCTCTCCTAAGGGCCCCACTTTTAGAGACTATGGTCAGGGCTCTTTCCCTCCTCCCCATTCCCCCCACCCCTGCAGCTGGACCCATCAGGCCAGCCCCATCTCCTCTGATTCTGCTGAGAACAGTGTCTCCATAATTCTCATGGAATTTATGCTCAGAGGAGATCCAGAAGTAAGGGAGAAAAAAATCAGAGTCCCGCCCTCAAGGAGCCGTGTAGCCGGGAAGTGTGCTAAGGGAAGCTAGGTTCTCAATAAAGTGTGACAGAGGGAAGCCAAGGAGCTGCAGAGACACAGGGGAGGGGACTCAGTTCAGTTTGGGGTTAGGGAGACTGCCTGGAAGAGGCAACACACAAGCAGGGGCCAGGAGTCACCCAGGCTGGAGCTGGTCCACCTCTGACCCGCACGTGGCTGCATGGGCAGGAAAGATGTGGGTAGCTGCATGAGGCAGAGAATGAGGGGCCTCAGTAAGGATTATGGGTCTTACCATCACAACAGGTTCAGAAAGCCTTCATTCCCTTGGGAGTGGCTCCGGTGTCCCCTTCCCTAATCCTCTACTCCTGCCCAGGGTAGCAGTGCTGGATCGGTTCTCTCATGTCCCCCAGCCTGCTACGGCACTGCATCCCAGCCACTCATGTCCACACCTGTCTCCCCTTGGCAAATGAATGAATGAATGAGCAGTCAGCTGAGGGCAGGCAAGGGGTGAGGTTCTGGGGAAGTCTGAATCCAGAAATGGGTAGTGGCAAGGAAAGAGGGCCAACAGGTCTACATGAAGTGGGTGTGAACACGACCGGACGGTCACCCCTTTAACCCCCAATACTGGTTAAACAACAATCTAGGTTACATGCTTCCCTGAACCTCGATTTCCCCATCTTGTAAAGTTGGAATGAAATATGGATTTTTTTTTTTTTTTTTTTTTTGAGACAGAGTCTCGTGCTGTTGCCTAGGCTGGAGTGAGTGGTGCAATCTCAGCTCACTGCAAGCTCGGCCTCCCAGGTTCACGCCATTCTCCTGGATCAGCCTCCCGAGTAGCTGGGACTACAGGTGCCCGCCACCACGCCCGGCTAATGTTTTTGTATTTTTAGTAGAGATGGGGTTTCACTATGTTAGCCAGGACGGTCTCGATCTCCTGACCTTGTGATCAGCCCACCCCGGCCTCCCAAAGTGTTGGGATTACTGGTGTGAGCCACCTGCTGGATTTTGTTTTTTTTTTTGAGAAGGAGTCTCCCTCTGTCGCCCAGGCTGGAGTAAAATGGCGAGATCTTGGCTCACTGCAATCTCTGCCTCCTGGGTTCAAGCGATTCTCCTGCTTCAGACTCCTAAGAGTAGCTGGGATTACAGGTGTCCACCACCATGCCTGGCTAATTTTTTTGTATTTTTGGTAGAGACAGGGTTTCACCATGTTGGTCAGGCTGGTCTCGAACTCCTGACCTCAAATGATCCACCCAACTCGGCCACCCAAAGTGCTGGGATTACAGGCATGAGCCACTGCACCTGCTGAAATATGGATTTTGGATGACAAAATACTTTTTGCATGGGAAGGCCATGGGGACAGCCAGAGCCCGATCTTCATTTCTCCACACCCCACCTCTAACTATCACCCCTTCCCAGCCAGTTCTGCCCAAGCCTAAGCACTGAGCTGAGGGTGTGGAAGGACAGCCCAGGAGGCAGAACAGAGAAGGATGTGTGAACAGGAGGCTGGGGACTGACCCAGCATGTGACGCCTGCCCTGGGCCATATGTTATGGCAGGGGGCCCAAAGCCCTGGAATCCCAGTGGCTGGCAGCCATTCATCCAACTCAGATTTAAGTATTCTGGGTGCTGGGGCTCCAGCAGTGAACAGACAAAATCCTGCCCTCCTGAAGTTCACTGCCCAGCAAGAGAAACAATGAATACTGAGATTAACAAACCCAGCAGTACTGCAGACTGTTGCGAAATGTTACAGAGCAAAGCAAAGCAAGGAGAAGTGCAGAAAGCCTAGGGGGTGGGGGGCTGCTCTCCCAGAGGGCTCTCGGAGGACTCTGGAGCCCTTGGGAGCTGCTCTCTGGGAGGGCTCTCAGAGCTGAACTGAGATCAGAAGGATGAACGTTCTCTCTGGATCTAGATCTCTGTCCCAGGAGCTCCACAAGACCCTCCAGTCCTTCAGAAAAACGAAGCCCCTGGTGACCTCCTGGGGATACCACGAATATGACCCTCCCCACCCCAGGGGTAAGGGTAACTGTCTACTCTGCCTCCGAGTCCCCAAAAGCTGGGGAACACCAGTCTAAAGTTAGAGAATCACTGCCCATTCAATGACACCCAGCGGGAAGACCCTAAAACAGGAAGTCCTTCAAGTGTCAGAGACATGTGAGTGGGAGTGAGGTCAGAGAAGCTGATTCTGGACTGTTCTCGGGTCCGACGCCAGTGAAGAGGAAGCGCTGGCATCATGAGACATCATCTTTCTCCCCCTGCATCTGGCTGAAAGCCAGGGCCTCCAGGTCCAAGGAGATCCGACCGACCTCCTTGGCCCTTGGCCCCTGACCCTCGGCCCTCTTAATTCTATCCAAGGGCAATACCCTCCCTTGCAGCCAGTTGGGGAGAACACCTAGAGAGGGAGGGAGGTGTTTCACAACAGGGTAAGGCTCCACTCTGCCACTCTGGCAATAACATCATTTACCTCACCAGGCTGGGCGCAGTGGCTCACGCCTGTAATTCCAATACCTTGAGAGGCCGATGTGGGCGGATGAGTGGCTCACGTCTGTAATCCCAACACTTTGAGAGGCCGACGTGGGCGGATCACCTGAGGTCAGGAGTTCGAGATCGGCCTGGCCAACATGGTGAAAGCCCGTCTCTACTAAAAATACAAAAATAGCTGGGTGTGGTGGTGCACACCTGTAATCCCAGCTACTCAGGAGGCTGAGGCAGAAGAATCACTTGAACCCGGGAGGAGGAGGTTGCAGCAAGCCGAGATTGTGCCACTGTACTCCAGCCTGGGTGACAAGAGCGAAAACCTGTCTCAAAAAAAAAAAAAAAAAAGAAAAGAAAAAAGAAAAAAAAAAAAAAAAAAGCCGGGCACGGTGGCTCATGCCTATAATCCCAGCACTTTGGGAGGCCGAGGCAGGCGGATCAGGAGGACAGGAGATCGAGACCATCCTGACTAACATGGTGAAACCCCGTCTCTACTAAAAATACAAAAAAAATTAGCTGGGTGTGGTGGCAGGCGCCTGTAGTCCCAGTTACTTGGGAGGCTGAGATAGGAGAATGGTGCGAACCCGGGAGGCGGAGCTTGCAGTGAGCTGAGATGGTGCCACTGCACTCCAGCCTGGATGACAGAGTGAGACTCCGTCTCAAAAAAAATAAAAAATAAAAATAAAAATAAATAAATAAATAAAGAAGCTACCTTTTACCTCCAGCCTCCACAAGGGAAGAGGGAAGATCTTACAATTCTCCTAGGACACAAAGGGGAAGGAAAGGAGAAAATTCCAGCCCCAATGTGTCAGGGCCCAGCCAAACCCAGGTATCTCTAACTTCTGCCTGTTTTACACTCTCTGGACTCTCAGAAAACCTCCACTGTTGCTAAACCTGAGAATGTTTTGTATGACCCACAGCTCAAGTCCTGTGTCTGAGATCAGTGAGCCAGGGGCCCACCCATCCCCCCAGCCCAGTTGCTGCTGAGACCCAGGCGGACACTTGTGGCATTCACAACGGTCAAGGGCTGCTGAGTGCCCCTTTTCCACCCCCTGCCTCTCTGCTGGCCAGGATGACTCTCCAACATCCCCAGAGGTTTGGTTCTGGGGCCAACCTCATGGTTCAACTCTGCTCAAGCCTGCCTTAAAAGCGGCTGGCCATGACCCCAAGCCACGCTAGACAGTGGCCGGTGTGCCCGGGTCCCAGAGGCTTCCCTGAGGCCTTGGCAACGATGAGGCCCCAACAGCAGTTAAAGCCGGGTCCAAGAGGCTTCCCTGAGGCCTTGGCAACGATGAGGCCCCAACAGCAGTTAAAGCCTTGGGAGACAGCCCTCACTAGACCAGGGAGAAGCCAGCCACGACTTTCAGGGGCAGAGTCCAGGAGCGGGGCTGTGACAGCGGGGGATCATCAGGGCTATGGGTTAAGGAGCTCAGGTGGAGGGGTCGGGGGCTAGGAAGCCTAAGCAATAGGAAGCTGTGTCTGAGGAGAAACAAGAAAAAAAGGGGTGTAGAGGCCTTTGAAGGAAGTTCAGCAAGAGCTGGGAAAGGCATCTTGGAGGCTGAGGGGCCAGGCTGAAGGTAGTGACAGGGAGCTTGGAATTATTAATACTTCTGGAGTCTAAGACTCTTCCAAGCCTGTAGGGTGTGGGGGTTTCTCACTGTGTGGCCAGAGACTGGGACCTGCGGGAGGAATCAAAAGGGTCCTCCCTTCCAGGACGGGGTAATGAGCAAATGTGAGTAGTTGCGTGCTCCAGGAACGCCATGCAGGGCCAGAGAGTGGAGGATTCGGGGCCTGAGAACTGTAGGGTCCCTCCCTCCCGGGTGTGAGATGCAACCCCGGGGCACCGCTCGCGCGCTCCTTCCCCGGGCCGCTACTCCGCGAAGCAATGTGAGCCTGGGGGGTTGGGGCGCAGCTCACTCCCCCTCCCAGGGGTCGTGGCCCAGGGATCCGACAGGTGGGCGGCGCCCGCTCCAACCGCTGAACCGCGCAGAGGACCGGGTCCTCCATCACTCCAGGGTCTGAGGGGCCGACTGAGGACACCGCCCCTCCCGGGCCGGGGGCGGGGCGTGAGGAGGGGGCGCCCCGTACCCCGCCCCCACCGTGAAGGGGCCCGCCTCGTGCCCCCGGTTCCGGTTCCGGTTCCGGTCCGCGCCCCTCCCGGACACTCACTGATTCGCGCCTCCAGAGTCTCCGGCTCCATCGCGGGCTCCATCCGCCACCGGCCCCCAGCCTCGGCACCGCCCCCCCGCCCCCCCAGCTCTCGCGGGACCTCCTGGGCACCGCCCTCTGTCGATTAAAGGGGCAACGTCCGCACGGGCGCGCTTGGCACCATAGAGAGGCCAACGAGGTCGCCTAGAGCGTCACGTACTCGCCCAGCCCCTTCCCCAAGCGGTATCTACGTCGCGGCTGGGACCAGCCGCCTGCCTTTCCGTTCCCGGCCCTCAGGCGGGAGGGGAAGCGGAGAGACTGGAGGGTAAGGGCAGCACCATGGAAACTCCAAGGGACGCTCTAACTCGTTCTGCGTCACGGAGATGTCTGTGACCGCCTCCGGAAGAATGCTCTGCAGGCATGTTGTTGAGGGGCTCTGAGGCCACTTCCGGAGCCCTGAGCGGGTACTTCCGCTCAGAGGCGAACGTGGGAGAGGCCCTTAAAAGGGCGATAAGGTACGTCGCTATGTACCTTGGCTGCTGTGAAGATGACGAAAATAAATCAGTTTCTTGAGTGCTTACAGTATTCTGGGCATTGTCCTAAGCACTATTTGTAATTAATCCATTTACTCCTGACTCCTTGCAACAAACCCACCAGATAATTCGGAGGCTGCAGAAGTGGCAGAGGCTGAACCCTGTGCCGTCTCCTCCATTCATCCAGTAAACGTTTAATGAGCTCTTTGCAAATGCAAAGCACAGGGCACGGGAGGAGATAGACAAGGCCAGATATTTATTACACAGTGTGATAGGGGAAGCCCACGGGGTAGTGGGAACAAAGGAGGGGGCTCCTCCCCCAAACTGGGGTGGGGTGGGTGGGAGTGTTGTCAGGGGAGGGGTCGTGTCAGGGGAGGTTTCAAGAGAAAGTGATACTGTGTTTGGCTGAAAGTCGGATTTCTCCACGTAGAGCTGGTGCGAAAAGATATTCAGGGAGAAAAAGTAAGATGAAGGCCGAGGCGGGCGGATCACGAGGTCAGGAGATCGAAACCAACCTGGCTAACACAGTGAAACCCCGTCTCTACTAAAAAAAAAAAAAAAAATTAGCCGGGCGTGCCTGTATTTCTAGCTACTTAGAAGGCTGAAGCAGGAGAATCGCTTGAACCCGGGAGGTGAAAGTTGCAGTGAGCCGAGATTGCGTCACTGCACTCAGACTGGGCGACAGAGCAAGACTCCGTCCCCACCCCCGGCCCCCCCAAAAGTAGAATAAGTCCAGGGAATTGGAAGTATTTCAATACGGCTCCCAGATATCTGCAAATAGATATCTATTTGCAGGAGATATCCTGGAATTAGGCTGGGGCAAGATCACCTAGGTCCCATGTTTTGCTGCCTTTTTTTTTTTTTTCCACTGTGAGCAACGTTGGAGGTGTCGTTAGTTTTACGGATGGCAGCAAAGTCAGGCTTTTGTTTTAGAAAGGTCCAGCAGTGGGAAGAAGATAGCAGTGGGGGCCAGACCAGAATCGAGGAGGACAGTACGAACAGACTTCCTAAGCTCGGCGCCTTTTCTCCTGTTTCTCCCTCCATCAAAGACCTCCCTCACCTTGTGTCGTCACGACCTGGCGGCTCCTGGTCCCCGACTCACCTGGGTCCATCACACTCTGTCGCCCCCTCCTGGCCGGCTGGGAAACCGGCCCGTGGCGATGTCTCCAGCGGTCCTGTGCCTGGGAGGGTTAAAGCTCGACTAAGACTAGGGAATCTGGCGAATCCGGTTCTGCCTTGGCAAGTGACCTCGATTCACCTTGCAGAAACGCAGTAACCTCATCCAGGAGATGAGGGGGTTGTGCTGGGTCAGTTTTTCCCCTAAACTCAACCATTCAGCAACTGGGATGCTTTTCTAAATTCTCTCCCGCAGGCCATTGAGATTATACAGGGAAGTGATACGTATGTTTATTGCATTCCTCGATAAAAGCTGTAACGTAGTGTATACTTATAGCTTTTTGTGTCCTTTATTGCTGAAATGAATTTTATATGTATATATATTTGTTTTATTTTGTTTTTGAGACGGAGTTTCACTCTGTCTCCCAGGCTGGAGTGCAGTGATGCGATCTCGGCTCACCACAACCTCTGCCTCCCAGGTTCAAGTGATTTTCCTCCCTTACTCTCCCAAGTAGCTGGGATTACAGGTGCCTGCCACCATGCCCGGCTAATTTTTTCGTATTTTTGGTAGAGACGGGGTTTCACCATGTTGGCCAAGCTGGTCTCGAACTCTGGACCTCAGGTAATCCACCCGCCTCAGCCTCCCGAAGTGCTAAGTTTTACAGGCATAAACCACTGCGCCCAGCCTATTATATTTATTTTTGGGACAGAGTCTTACTCTGTCGCCCAGGCTAGAGTGCAGTGGCACGATTTCAGTTCACTGCGACCTCTGCTTCCTGGGTTCAAGCGATTCTCCTGCCTCAGCCTCCTGAGTAGCTGAGATTACAGGCATGCGCCATCATGCCCGGCTAATTTTTGTATTTTTAGTAGAGACAGGGTTTCGCCGTGTTGGCCAGGCGGGTCTCGAACCCCTGACCTCAGGTGATCCGCCTGCCTCGACCACCCAAAGTGTTAGGATTAAAGGCGTAAGCCATCACGTCCAGCCTGAAATGAATTATTACTGAAATAAAACACACACTGCATTTACTGCATTCATTTAGGGACACATCTATGCTGTCAGGAGTCACTTTTTTTTTTTTTTTTTTTTTGAGGCGGAGTCTTCACTCTGTCGCCCAGGCTGGAGTGCAGTGGCACGATCTCGGCTCACTGCAAGCTCCGCCTCCCGGGTTCGCGCCATTCTCCTGCCTCAGCCTCCTGAGTAGCTGGGACTACAGGCACCTGCCACCGCACCCGGCGAATTTTTTGTATTTTAGTAGAGACAGGGTTTCACCATGTTAGCCAGGATGGTCTCGATCTGCTGACCTTGTGATCCGCCCGCCTCGGCCTCCCAAAGTGCAGGGATTACAGGCGTGAGCCACCGCGCCCGGCCAGGAGTCACTTTTAAAGACAACATAGATTTGATTTAGGTGCGAATTCTGACTTCACTGTTTCTGGATGATCTTGAACAAGTGTGTCTGCAAAATTAATCCCCTGCCACATACTCCCTACCACATTTTCTGCTGAACTTTTCTCGTGAACGCTTATTTCCACTACATCATTTCTTTGTTGTGTTTTGTGTCTCTCTCTCCCACCAGAATGTAAGCTCCACAAGGGCAAGGGATTTTATTTAGTTACTTCACTAAAAATATATCCCCGAGTCCTAAAACAGTAACTGTTACACAATAGGTATTCAATAAATATGCATCAAATAAATGAATGAATATGCCCAACATTGCACAGTGAGTATGGGGTTTGAGAGGTGAGCCAGACTGTGCTTGTAACAAAGGCTCTAGGGTGTCCCTCTGAGTTCTGGGGAGCAGAGCGTGGTAAGGTAGGCTCAGGAGCTGTGTTTATGTGTGAAGGGCCTGGCCCAAACTGGGGATCAGGGTAGGAGGTACAGTAGGAGGAAACTAAGGATGTTGAACGGAAGGAGGACCAACACAGGAAACTTGGAGGAACTGCAGGGATTTGGCCTGTGGCAGCCGTTTCCACCCATTCCCCACCATGAGCAAATGTGTTGCTCTGAGAGACTTGAGGAACCCCTGAGAAGGGCAGGTAAAGCTCAGCTATAATCCCCTGAGCCATGCTGACTTCTAAGGATTTAACACCTCAGCTCCTTCCTAGGAGAACCCCTCCAACACTGGAAACATTGATGAGGGAGGGCTGGGGCGAGGGAATAGGAGCTGGGGAGGTGGGCATCCTTGCAAACATGGAGGAGAGATATGGGGGAGGACATGCAATTCTTTCTTGGAGGGGGATTGTAGAAGGTTCAGGAAACAGACTGAGACATGGCCCCAACTTCAGCCCCTGTGACTCCAGTCAGATCCTACATGTCCCTTCTGGGCATGAGAACCTCAGGGGAGAGGGGCACAGAGGACCATGGTTGTCATTATTGCCTTTGATGTTCACACAGACCTCAGAGTTAAGTTCTATTCTTCCTGTTTTACAGATGAGAAATCTGAGACTCTGAGCAAGGATGTGGTTGGCCAAGGCCCCCACGTGTCTCCATCACAAGAGCCCACATTAGAACAAGTCCCTGCCGTCAAAGGATGGAAAGCACAGAAGCAGGCTGGGCGGGGTGGCTCAAGCCTATAATCCCAGCATTTTGGTAGGCCAAGATGGGTAGATCACTTGAGGTCAGGAGTTCAAGACCAGCCTGTTCATGTTCTGGTCAGCACGGTGAAACCCCGTCTCTACTAAAAATACAAAAATTAGTTGGGTGGGTGTGGTGGTACGTGCCTGTAATCCCAGCTACTCAGGAAGCTGAGGCACAAGAATTGCTTGAACCTGGGAGGTTGCAGTGAGCTGAGATCGCGCCACTGCACTCCAGCCTGGGCGACAGAGTAAGAGTCCATCTCAAAAAAAAAAAAAAAAAAAAAAAAGGGCTAGTAGCTCACGCCTGTAATCTCAGCACTTTGGGAGGCAGAGGCAAGCGGATCATCATGAGGTCAGTAGATCCTGGCAAACATGATGAAACCCTACCCTGTCTCTACTGAAAATACAAAAAATTAGCCGGGCGTGGTGGCACGTGCCTGTAGTCCCAGCTACTCGAGAGGCTGAGGCAGGAGAATTGCTTGAACCTGGGAGGCAGAGGTTGCAGTGAACTGAGATTGTGCCATTGTACTCCAGCCTGGGCAACAGAGTGAGACTCTGTCTCAAAAAAAAAAAAAAAAAAAAAAAAAAAAAAAAAAATTAGCGAGGCATGATGGCGCCTGCCAGTAGCCCCAGCTATTAGGGAGGCTGAGGTGGGAGGATGTATTAAGTCCAGGAGGTTGAGGCTACAGTGAGCCATGATTATGCCACTGTACTTAAGCCTGGGCAACAGAGTGAGATTTCAAAAAAAAAAAAAAAAAATCTGGCCGGGTGCGGTGGCTCAAGCCTGTAATCCCAGCACTTTGGGAGGCCGAGACGGGCGGATCACGAGGTCAGGAGATCGAGACCATCCTGGCTAACACGGTGAAACCCCGTCTCTACTAAAAAAATACAAAAAACTAGCCGGGCGAGGTGGCAGGCGCCTGTAGTCCCAGCTACTCGGGAGGCTGAGGCCGGAGAATGGCGTGAACCCGGGAGGTGGAGCTTGCAGTGAGCTGAGATCCGGCCACTGCACTCCAGCCTGGGCTACAGAGCGAGACTCCGTCTCAAAAAAAAAAAAAAAAAAAAATCTGCTGCAAGGGAAAGCTTGGGCCATTTCAGGGTGGGAGTGAAGGGACTGTGGCCACTAACGAAATGGATTTTTTCACTGGGCTTTTTCATGTCCTGGGAAGATTGAGGGGCAGTTGGGAATCTCCCATGTGACAGTTCATTTCACTACCTTTGATCTGATTCCAAATCAAGATAATTTGCTACCATTTATTGACTCATCCACTATGTGCCATGGCTTTTTCATCTGTATCATACCAGTACTTTTCTTTTTTTTTTTTCTTTTTTCTTTTATTGAGACAGAGTCTTGTTGTGTTGCCCAGGCTGGAGTGTAGTGGTGCGATCTCAGCTCACTGCAACTACCAACTTCCAGGTTCAAGCGATTCTCTCGCCTCAGCCTCCCAAGTAGCTGGGATTATTGGCACTTGCCACCCCGGTAAAAATTAGCCCGGCTAATTTTTGTATTTTTAGTAGAGACGGTGTTTCACCATGTTGGCCAGGCTGCTCTCAAACTCCTGACCTCAGGTGATCCGCCTGCCTCGGCCTCCCAAAGTGCTGGGATTAATGGCATGAGCCTCCGCGCCCAGCCGTATCATACTAGTACTTTAAGGTAGGTATTAGTCTTCCCAAATTACAGAGGAGGAAACTAGAGGGCCAGTAAGGTTACAAAAACTCTTGCCTGAAGCCATAAATGGGGAGCTGGGGCCAAGTTCTGCTTGACTTCCAAGGTACTGCAGGCTGTACTGTGCTGGTTTCCTCTAGGTGACCACCATGTCAAAACCCCTTGGAGAGGCTGGGCACAGGCACAGGGGGCTCATGACTGTAATACAAACACTTTGGGAGACCAAGGCAGGAGGATCACTTGAGCTCAGGAGTTTGAGACCAGTCTGGGCAACCAGAAAAAAAAAAAAAAAAAAAAAATTAGCTCAGCACTGAGTGTGGTGGTATGCACCTATAGTCCCAGCTACTCCATATGGCGGGAGGATCCCTTGAGCCCAGGAGGTCAAGGCTGTAGTTAGCCAGCCCGGGAATGTCCGCCCAAAGTTAGAGAACCTAACCTCTGCTCAGTCTATCTCATGCTCCCCAAGCCAACTGTTCCTGCCTGCTCTGGCTCCCCAAGGACCTTAGATCTGAGATGAGCTTATGTAGACTCACCTCAAGGTCTGATTACATGGTGTGGACCATCTCTGCTGCAGAGTAGGACTCTGGTCCCAAGCCTCCTCTGCCCCAGCTCTTCATAATATCAGCCTTTCCCTACTCTAGGTACTCAGGTGTACCAGACAGGGTCGTGTTTGCCAGTGACTGAATTGTGTACCAACCAGTTGGGGGACAGAAAGAGCTGGGGAATGAAGAGTCTGGGCAACTCCCTTTTCCCCACCCCGCCCCACACCTTTTCATTGAGTAGGAAGATGTAAATTACAGGGGTGTGGACACTGAGGCTGATACTATGCCCTTACCCCACTGGCCAGAAGGAAACTAGAGACAGCGGATTTCACCAATGGGAAGGCAATATGCAGATACTGCCCCGTGTTAGTTGTCTGACGGACAGTTGCTACTTTTCATTCTTGTGCTCTAGCACTTGGAGTTTACAGCATGACTTTGAGGTCGAGGTTACACAAGAAAGCAATTAATGATTCAGCGCCCACCTTGTGCCAAGCCCTGTGGCAGGAGAGGGGAGGAAGTTGGGGGGAGTAAGAGAGGCAAGGCCCTGCCCTGGTAGAATTTACATTCAAGTAAATTACTCAGTCCATAAATGAACAGTATACTTTCAGATTGGATGGTGCCACAAAGACAGTCAGCCAAGAAGCTGTAGGCTGGCGGGGCTGTCCGAAGTGCTGTGTGGGTTTATTTAAAGTGCTGCAGAGGAGGCCGAGAGACCAGTTATCTGACAGGTGGCTGAATGAGGGTGAGACAGAAGGGGAAGTGAATGGAGAATGAGGAGGAATTTCCTCCCCAAAGGTGGGTCAGGGTAGATGGTGTTTGCTAAATCAATTTTTTTTTTTGAGATGGAGTCTCACTCTGTGGCTCAGGCTGGAGTGCAGTGGCTTGATCTCAGCTCACCGTAACTTCCATCTCCCGGGTTCAAGCAATTCTCCTGTCTCAGCCTGCCCAAGTAGCTGGGATTACAGGCACAAGCCACCGTGCCTGGCTAATTTATTTATTTATTTATTTATTTTTTAGATGGAATCTCGCTCTGTCACCCAGGCTGGAGTGCAGTGGTGCAATCTCGGCTCACTGCAACCTCCGCCTCCTGGGATCAAGTGATTCTTCTGCCTCAGCCTCCCGAGTTGGTGGGACTACAGGCACCTGCCACCAACACCTGGCTGATTTTTGTACTTTTAGTAGAGACAGAGTTTCACCATGTTGCCCAGGCTGGTCTCGAACTCCTGACCTCAAGTGATCTGCAGGCCTCGGCCTCCCAAAGTGATGGGATTACAGGCGTGAGCCACTGCGCCCAGCCTGCTAACTAAAATCTTTAGAACTGGGGAGCATGACAACGTTGGAGGGGAGGAAGTGCGGGGCAGGAGAGTGCAGAGCTGTGTGACTGGGTAAGTCGCTTCACCTCTCCAGCCTCTGTTGCTGGAAGTTAGAAATAACATGTATATGGCCGAGCTGAGATCCGGCCACTGCACTCCAGCCTGGGCGACAGAGCAAGACTCTATCTCAAAACAAAACAAAAAAAAAAAGAAAAAAGAAATCTTTGAGATCATCTGTCTAGTCCAGAGCTTTTCGATCTTTTTTTGGCAGATATCCAATTTAAGAAATACATTTTGTCGGGCACGGTGGCTCATGCCTGTAATCCCAGCACTTTGGGAGGCCGAGGCAGATCCTGGCTAACACAGTGAAACCCTGTCTCTATTAAAAATACAAAAAAATTAGCCGGGCGTGGTGGCGGGTGCCTGTAGTCCCAGCTACTCAGGAGGCTGAGGCAGGAGAATGGTGTGAACCCGGAAGACAGAGGTTGCAGTGAGCTGAGACGGCACCACTGCCCTCCAGCCATGGTGACAGAGCAAGACTCCGTCTCAAAAAAAAAAAAAGAAATACATTTTACATCAGGATGGGGTGAATTCAGGTTTTGTGGAGCCTGAAATTTGTAAAAAAATTGGGGAACTTCCAAGAAAAAATGATATAAAATGACTGATGCAAAATTATGTAAGTATGTATGTATGTATTTATTTATTTATTTAAGACGAAGTTTCGTTGTTGTTGCCCAGGCTGGAGCGCAATAGCACGACCTTGGCTCACCGCACTCTCCGCCTCCCAGGTTCAAGCGATTCTCCTGCCTCAGCCTCCCGAGTAGCTGGGATTACAGGCATGCGCCACCACGCCCAGTTAATTTTGTATTTTTAATAGAGACGGATTTCTCCATGTTGGTCAGGCTGGTCTCGAACTCCCGATCTCAGGTGATTCACCTGCCTTGGCCTCCCAAAGTGCTGGGATTACAGGCGTGAGCCACTGCGCCCTGCTTATATATTTATTTAGAGTGAGAAACAAATTAAAAACTTTAAAATGTTGGCAAATACCATAATTATTAAATCAGAACAATAAGATATTTTTACTTTAAGCACCTGATATGCCACTGTAATACATTTTTTTTCCTACAATTTTGGGCCACATGCTTGTTATGTAGCAATGATTTTATTTTATTTTATTTTCTATTATTTATTTATTTATTTATTTTTTGAGACGGAGTCTTGCTCTGTCCACTAGACTGGAGTGCAGTGGTGCGATTTCGTCTCAGAGCAACCTCCACCTCCCAGGGTCAAGCAATTCTCCTGCCTCAGCCTCCCAAGTAGCTGGGACTACAGGCACGTACCACCATGCCTGGCTAATATTTTGTATTTTTAATAGAGATGGGGTTTCACGGTGTTAGCCAGGAAGGTCCCGATCTCCTGACCTTGTGATCCACCTGCCTTGGCCTCCCAAAGTGCTGGGATTATAGGAGTGAGCCACCACGCCCAGCCCATTTATAATTTAATGCATCTGATAAATTTGAAGAATTTTCTACAAACTTCTGCTTCCCTACAATGCAGACCTTGTTTCTCCTCCCAGGACTATATTCTTCCTATGTCGGGCGTCTAGGATGTATACCGTGGTCACAGAGCGATCCCTGTCCCTGCACCTTTAGGTCAGGATACCAGGTGTGTCAGGGGGGTACCAGGAGTATTTCTGGAAGCCATTCCTACACTAGGGTCACTAGCAATCACATAACTATTCATAGAAGTGACTGTGAACCTTATAACTATAACCCAGTGATTTCAATTTTTTTTTTTTTTTTTTGAGGCGGAGTCTCGTTCTGTTGCCCAGGCTAGAGTGCGGTGGCGCGATCTCGGCTCACTGCAACCTCTGCCCTCTGGGTTCCAGTGATTCTCCTTCCTCAGCCTCTCGAATAGTTGGGATTACAGGTGCCCATCATCACACCTGGCTAATTTTTTTTTTTGGTATTTTTAGTACAGATGGGGTTTTACTATATGTTGGGCTGGCTGGCTGGTCTTGAACTCCTGACCTCAAGTGAGCCACCCACCTCAGCCTCCCAAGGTGCTGGGATTACAGATGTGAGCCACCACGCCCGACCAATTTCAAATTAAGTGTATGCCCAACTCAACCTCCCATTAGTGGGCTCTCAAAAATGCTTATGGCCACCTCAGTATCCCCTTCACCAGGGAGAGTGTGACAGAGAGCAAGTCAGTGTAAAGAGATAGCAGCGGCCGTGATTGTGACTTAAAACTCTTACTTTTGGGCTGGGCGTGGTGGTTCATGCCTGTAATTCCAGCACTTTGGGAAGCCGAGGCGAGCGGACCAACATGGTGAAACCCTGTCTCTATTAAAAATACAAAAATTAGCTGGGTGTGGTGGTGCACACCAGTAGTCCCAGTTACTCGGGAGGCTGAGGCAGGAGAATTGCTTGAACCTGGGAGGCGGAGGTTGCAGTGAGTGAGATCATGTCATTGCACTCCAGCCTGGGCAACAAGAGTGAAACTCTGTCTCGAAAACAAACAAACAAACAAACAAACAAACAAACGAAAAATCCTCTTACTTTGGCAAATTGTTGAACATATGAATACATTGCTAGGGCCTCTCCGAAGATAAGGGAGGGGCCCTGGAATTCAAGGTCTATTAGTGTCATGGAAAATCCATCTCTGACTAGGCTGGATGCCATGGCTCATGCCTGTAATCCCAGCACTTTGGGAGGCTGAGGTGGTCAGATCACCTGAGGTCAGGAGTTCAAGACCAGCCTGACCAACATGGAGAAACAGCATCTCTACTAAAAATACAAAATTAGCTGGGCATGGTGGCGTGTGCTTGTAGTCCCAGCTACTCAGGAGGCTGAGGCAAGAGAATCAATTGAACTCCGGAGGCAGAGGTTGCAGTGAGCCGAGATTGCGCCCCTGCACTTCAGCGCAGGCAACGAGAGTGAAACTCCATCTCAAAAAGAGAAAAAACAAAAACAAAAAATCCATCTCTGACTCAGACCTAAACACACACACGCGCGCACACACACATAATCAAGTTTCACACAGCAATGCTAACCCTGCGTGCCAGGCATACTGACTGGCATTTTCTGTTCTATTCTCTTTGGCAGCCTGCAGATAGAAGGTGCTTGTCCAAGTCTAATTTGAGTCCAGAGTGGATTAGTGGCTTGCTGAAAGTCACAGAACCAGTAGCCCCAGAGCTGTGTCACCTGCCTCCCAGCCTGTGGGCCTTTTCTCTGCCCACATGAAACACCTTTTCCCTTTGGGCTGCCTTTTGCCGTGGGTCTCTTTTCTGTTTTTTTTTTTTTTTTTTTTTGAGACGGAGTCTTGCTCTGTCGCCCAGGCTGGAGTGCAGTGGCCGGATCTCAGCTCGCTGCAAGCTCCGCCTCCCGGGTTTACGCCATTCTCCTGCCTCAGCCTCCCAAGTAGCTGGGACTACAGGCGCCCGCCACCTCGCCCGGCTAGTTTTTTGTATTTTTTTAGTAGAGACGGGGTTTCACCGTGTTAGCCAGGATGGTCTCGATCTCCTGACCTCGTGATCCGCCCGTCTCGGCCTCCCAAAGTGCTGGGATTACAGGCTTGAGCCACCGCGCCCGGCCGTGGGTCTCTTTTTCTGCTGGTAGGGGGCTGGATTGGGTCAGGGGCCATTTCCACTTGCTTCTCTGTGTATCCATGGGCCCTGCACACAGACGTTCAGGAGATGGTGGTTGAATGAATGGAATGAATGCAAACAAACACTTGGTCTTTATCTAGTTCGCATGCATCACTTTTTCACTGACCTCCAGACCCGAACCCACAATTCACCTTCAGGTGACAACTCAAGAACCCCACAGCGCCACTGGGAAGGGTTTGGCAGGTTGTGCACTGCGCATAGCACCTGGCTAAATGTTCAATCAGACATCCAGCTCACCTCCATCTGCCAAACCCCTCATCCTGGGGTGGGGTTATACCTTTTCCTAATTTGCACAAAAGCGCTGATGGGCTAACATCAACCCTGATCCCAGACCTGGGTTCTTACTTCCTGGGCAACTTGGGGCAAATTACCTAACCTCTGTAAGTTTGTTCCTCTGTAAAATGGAGATTGTAATACCTACTTCAGGGGTTGGCATGTCGTTAAAGTGATAGCCTATGCACAAAGTCAGCACTCAGTTTTGCCCCAGAAATCATGACGCGCTTGCACAAAGGGCCACGTTCACAGATGATCAAGCAGCTTTGCTCGTAAAAGTCAAAGACTAGAAACAACCTAAATGTTCACCAGTAGGCGACTGGCTGAAAATGTCAACGGTGGAATACATCCCAGCCTTTAGAAAGAGAAAAGTGTTTCACTGACATGGAACAATTTCCAAGACACGTTAAGGGAATAAAACCAAAGTACAGAACAGCCAGTATGGGCCAGGCATAGTGGCTCATGCCTATAATCCTAGCACTTTGGGAGGCCAAGGCAGGAGGATCGCTTAAGCCCAGGAGTTCAAGACCAGCCTGGGCAACATGGCGAGACCATGTCTCCACACAAAATATAAAAATTAGCCGGATGTGGTGGTGCACACCTCTAGTCCCAGCTACTTGGGGGACTGAGGCAGGAGGATCACTTGAGCCTAAGGGGTTGAAGCTGCAGGGAGCCGTGTTTGAGTCACTGCTCTCCAGCCTGAGTGACAGAGTGAGATCCTGTTGGAAAAAATAAAAAAAAAATAAATAAATAAAAAGGGCCAGGCACGCTGGATCAAGCCTGTAATCCCAGCACTTTGGGAGGCCAAAGTGGGTGGATCACGAGGTCGGGAGATTGAGACCATCCTGACCAACATGGTGAAACCCCGTCTCTACCAAAAATACGAAAAAATTAGCCAGGCATGGTGGTGGACGCCTGTAATCCCAGCTACTCTTAGGAGTCTGAAGCAGGAGAATCGCTTGAACTCAGGAGGCAGAAATTGCAGTGAGCCAAAATCTCACCATTTTATTCCAGCCTGGGCGACAGAGGGAGACTGTCTCAAAACAAACAAACAAACAAAAAAAATCCAGCAGGTGGCTCACACCAGTAATCCCAACACTTTGGGAGGCTGGGGTGGGCTGATCACAAGGTCAGGAGATCGAGACCGTCCTGGCTAACATAGTGAAACCCCATCTCTACCAAAAATACAAAAAAATTAGCTGGGGGCGTGGTGGGGGGGCGCCTGTAATCCCAGCTACTCGGGAAGCTGAGGCAGGAGAATCGTTTGAATCCGGGAGGCGGAGGTTGCAGTGAGCCGAGATCGCGCCACTGCACTCCAACCTGGGCGACACAGCAAGACTCCATCTCGAAAAAATAAAATAATAATAATAAAAAAAGATGCAGCCAGTGTCTGGCATATTTTCACCTGTGTGGCACATAGAATATCCCTGGAAAGAAGCATGAGAAAGATATTGGCTGTGGGGACTGAGAAAAGAGGGAGATTTGCTTTTCCCTGTAAAGCCCTTTTGAGCTGTGTAAAGTGTTTTAATCACATGCTTGTCTTAATTTGTCATTTTTTTTAAGCAGAGGTTTATCAATTGACAAGCTGTTTCTCTTCCTAATTTAGATTGTTCTCTTAGTGGCCAGCAGGGGGAGGCAAATGCTTTCTCTCTTCAAACATCGAAACCACCCCCCGTTGACAACCATCTAAAAAAGTGGTGGCTGTAACTCCCCCTGAGACAGGAGAATGGCTTGAACTGGCAGGCGGAAGTTGCAGTGAGCTGAGATTGCACCACTGCACTCCAGGCCGAACAACAGAGCAAGACTCCCGTCTCAGGGAGTGGGCGGGGGGTGGGGAGTAGTGGCTGTACTTGTGGCAGGGACTCACCTTAAAAGTTGGAACCTTAGGCCAGGCGCGGTGGCTCACGCCTGTAATCCCAGCACTTTGGGAGACCGATGAGGGAGGATCAAGAGCTCAGGAGTTCAAGATCAGCCTGGCCAACATGATAAAACCCGGTCTCTACTGAAAATACAAAAATTAGCCCGGTGTGGTGGCAGGCCCCTGTAATCCCAGCTACTCAGGAGGCTGAGGCAGGAGAATTGCTTGAATCCTGGAGGTGGAGGTTGCAGTGAGCTGAGATCACTCCACTTCACCCCAGCCTGGGTGACAGAGCAAGACTCTGTCTCAAAAGAAAAAAAAAAGTTGGGGTCTTAAAAGGAAAGGCAGTGAAAATAAGTTGCCATTAAGAACTCCAGGGAAAACATGATTTTAAAAAATAGCTTTATTGACATATAATTCACACACCTTACAATTGGCCCATTTAAAGTGTGAAAAATTTTTAGTATATTGCATTATAAAGGCTGGGCAAGGTGGCTCATGCCTGTAATCCCAGCATTTTGGGAGGCCAAGGCAGGTGGATCACTTGAACTCAGGAGTTTGAGAACACTCTGAGCAACGTGGCGAAAACCAGTCTCCATAAAAAATAAAAAATCAGCCGGGTGTGGTGGTGGTGGCGTGTGCCTGTGGTCCCAGCTACTTGGGGGACTGATGTGGGAGGATGGCTTGAGCCCTGGAGGGTGAAGCCTCAGTGAGCCATTAAACAGTAACTCCACTATTTTGCCATCCCCTCAGCCCCGGTAACTTCTAATCTACTTTCTGTCTCCATAATTGTCTGTTGTAAAAATTTCATATAAGTAGAATCATACAATATTTGTCCTTTTGTGTTTGGCTTCTTTCTTTGAACATAATGTTTTCAAGTTTCATCCATGCTGTAGCATGTAGCATGTATCAGCACTTCATCCTTTTTGATGGCTAAATAATATTCCATCATCTGCCAGGCACAGTGGCTCACTCTTGTAATCCCAGCACTTTGGGAGGCTGATGTGGGTGGATCACAAGGTCAGGAGTTCAAGACCAGCCTGGCCAAAATGGTGAAACCCCGTTTCTACTAAAAATACAAATATTAGCTGGGCGTGGTGGCAGATGCCTGTAATCTCAGCTACTCGAGTGGCTGAGGAAGAGAATTGCTTGAATCTGGGAGGCAGACGTGGCAGTGAGCCAAGATCATGCCATTGCACTCCAGCCTGGAAGACAGAGCGAGACTCCATCTCAAAAAAAAAAAAAAAAAAAAAAAAAAAAAAAAAAAATTCCACTGTCTATATATACCATATTTTGTTTATCCATTCTTTTTTTTCTTTTTTTTTTTTTTAGACAAGGTCTTGGTCTGTTGCCCAGGCTAGGGTGCGATGGTGCAATCGTAGCTCCCTACAGTCTCGGCCTCTTTTTTTTTTTTAGATGGAATCTCGCTCTGTCGCCCAGGCTGGGGTGCAGTGGCATGATCTCGGCTCACTGCAAGCTCTGCCTCCCAGGTTCACGCCACTCTCCTGACTCAGCCTCCTGAGTAGCTGGGACTACAAGCGCCCGCCACCACGCCTGGCTAATTTTTTGTATTTTTAGTAGAGACGGGGTTTCACCGTGTTAGCCAGGATGGTCTCAATCTCCTGACCTCGTGATCCGTCCACCTCGGCCTCCCAAAGTGCTGGGATTACAGGCGTGAGCCACTGGGCCCGGCCCAGCCTTGGCCTCTTAAGCTTAAATGATTCTCCCACCTCAGCCTCCCAAGTAGCTGGAACTACAGGTGTGTACCACCATACCTGGCTAATTAAAAAAATTTTTTCTTTTTTTTGTAGAGATGAAGTCTCACTATGTTGCCCAGGCTGGTCTTGAACTCCTGGCCTCAATCAGTCCTCCTGCTTCAGCCTCCCAAAGTGTTGGGATTACAGGCATGAGCTACCATGCCCAGCTCCTTTCATCTGTTGGTAGATGCTTGGGTTTTTCCACCTTTGGTCTGGTGAATAATGTTGCTATGAACATTGGTTTACAAATATTAGTTTGAGTTCCTGCTTTTGATTCTTTTGGGTATGTACATACTTGGGAGTGGAATTGCTAGATCATAGGGTAATTCTATGTTTAGCTTTTTGAGGAACTGCCAAACTATTTATCATAGCAGCTGCAACATTTTACATTCCCACTAGCAACATATTATACAAGAATTTCTTTCTTTCTTTCTTTTTTTTTTTTTTTTTTTTTTTTTTAGGAGTCTTGCTCTGTTTCCCAGGCTGGATGGAGTGCAGTGCTGAGATCTTGGCTCACTGCAACCTCTACCTCCTGTGTTCAAACGATTCTTGTGCCTCAGCCTCCTGAGTAGCTGAGATTACAGGCATGAGCCACCATGCCCGGCTAATTTTTGTATTTTTAGTAGAGACGGGATTTCACCATGTTGGCAGGGCTGATCTTGAACTCCTAACCTCAGGTAATCCGCCCCCCTCGGCCTCCCAAAGTGCTGGGATTAGAGCTATGAGCCACCCCGCCTGGCCAAGAATTGAAACCTTAATTTATAAAACCAAACAAGTGTCAGTTGCTTGCTAGGAAATGGACAGACTGCTGAAGCAGGGAAACACTTAGGTTTACTGGTCTATTACAAAGAATGTTATAAAACACACAGATGAAGAGATGCATAGGGCAGATTATGGGGAAGGGACACAGAGCTTCCCCTCCCACCTGGGGGCACCGTCCTTTAGGACCACCAAGTGTTCAGCTCTCTCAGAAGATGCCCAAACGCGATCCCCCTGTGCCTTTTATGGGGACTTAATTGTGCCTGTATGATTGACCTCTGCATAGAACTGTGAATGGGGCCGGGTGCGGTTGGCTCAAGCCTGTAATCCCAGCACTTTGGGAGGCCGAGACGGGCGGATCATGAGGTCAGGAGATCGAGACCATCCTGGCTAACACGGTGAAACCTTGTTTCTACTTAAAAAACAAAAAAACAAAAAAAACAGAACTAGCCGGGCAAGGTGGCGGGCGCCTGTAGTCCCAGCTACTGGGGAGGCTGAGGCAGGAGAATGGCGTAAACCGGGGAGGCGGAGCTTGCAGTAAGCTGAGATCCGGCCACTGCACTACAGCCTGGGCGACAGAGCGAGACTCCGTCTCAAAAAAAAAAAAAAAAAAAGAACTGTGAATGGGCAAAAAGGATCTGATCTAATATTACCAGACGAAGTGTGGAACCCCCACAAGGCCTGTTTGTTCAGATGATTCTTGGCCTGTCTGTGCAGCATTTCTTACTTCAAAAAATGGGGCAGGACCCCTTCTGAAAAGAGGGCCTTATGACCCGTAACCAGAAAAGGTAGATCAGAGAATTTCTTTTTTTTTTTTTTTTTGAGATGGAGGCTCGCTCTGTCGCCCAGGCTGGAGTGCAGTGGCCTGATCTCAGCTCACTGCAAGCTCCGCCTCCCGCGTTTACGCCATTCTCCTGCCTCAGCCTCCCGAGTAGCTGGGACTACAGGCGCCTGCCACCTCGCCCGGCTAGGTTTTTGTATTTTTTAGTAGAGACGGGGTTTTACCATGTTAGCCAGGGTGGTCTCGATCTCCTGAACTCGTGATCCGCCCGTCTCGGCCTCCCAAAGTGCTGGGATTACAGGCTTGAGCCACCGCGCCCGGCCGATCAGAGAATTTCTTTAAGGAAGAATTTCTGTTTTTAAAGTTTTTGTTTTTCTTTTGAGGTGAAGTCTCACTCTTCTCACCCAGGTTGGAGTGCAATGGCGTGATCTCAGCTCACTGCAACCTCCACCTCCCAGGTTCAAGTGATTCTCTTGCCTCAGCATCCTAAGCTGGGGGGCGAGGGAGCGGGGCGGCTGCTGGGGGCCGGATCGCGGGGGCCGGGGCGGGGCGGGGCGGCTGCTGGGGGCCGGATCGGGCGTCGACGCTCACCCCCCGGAGATAGGGCCCCCAGCCGCCGGGGGGCAGGCAGGAGCGGCTGCTGGGGGCCGGATCGCGGGGGGTGGCTCACCCCCCGGCGATGGGTCCCCCAGCCGCGGGGGCGCGGGCCGGGGCGGCTGCTGGGGTCCGGATCGGGGGTCGTGGCCCTCCCCCCCGCGATTTGTCCCCCAGCCGCCGGGGGGCGGGGCGTGGCGGCTACTTGGAGCCGGATCCCGGGGGTTGCCTCACTCCCTGGCGATGTGGCTCCTGATAGCCCGGGGCCAGAGTGATTGGCTGTTAGTCCCCACGACGCTGGGGGTGCGTCACCGATATCACAGAGTTTGTGTTCACCTTCTGCCATTTGGGGATTAACACCATCTTCTCCTCTTCTGGGTATGAGGAAGAGTATTACACGGGGTTGTACAGTCTCTGCGATACTGGGAGTAATATCAAACGCTCAGCCTTCGAATATTAAGAAGAATGTCACAGGGTGGATGTACACCCTCTGCCGTATTGGAAGTAATATCAGCCTGTGCCCTCCATGGATATTAGGAACAATATCCCAGGCTGTGTGTACGCTTCCTGCTGTACGGAGTGTAATATCACCCTCTCCCTTCCAGGATATTAATAACAATATCACAGGGCCGGTGAACACAGCCTGCGAATCATTATCATCCTCTCCCCCTCCGGATAGTAGGAACAATATCACAGAAGAGCTGTACCCTCCTTGCGATATTGGAAGTCATAGAATAGGCTTCTTCCGGGAATATTAGAAGCAATATTACTGGGTGGCTGTCCAGTCATGGCGATGTTGGGAGTCATGTCGTACTCTACCCCTCGGGATGTTAGGATCAGGGTCACCGGGTGTGTGTACAGCTAGTGCGATATTAAAACTAAAATAATGCTCTCCGTCCCAGGATATTAGGAACATCACAGGTAGGTGTACCCTGCCTGTGGTATTAGGAGTAATAATATGATTATTAAACAGTAATGATCGATTTTAATAATTATCAATCTTACTAATAATTAATAGGATACCATCATTAATTAGGAATAATCGTTTCAAACACATGAGTATGCAGGCTAAAAATTGATTAATACTAATGTCATTTAAAAATCTTATTAGTCCCTAATACTAAGTATTATTTTATTACCAGCATCACTGTGTATGGATATAAGTAAAATTAATTTCTGATATCATTATTTGATTATTAATAGTGATATTATTATTAATTAATATTACAAATCGTTCACATTTTAAACCACTATTAATTTTTACTATCTTCATTGTGATCATTAATTTCAATTATTAATTTTTATTATATTTATTAATATTAATAATTAATAGATTCGTTCCTGATATCCACCGGAGAGAGGATGATATTACCTTAAATATCACAACTGGTGTACACGACCGCATTGATATTGCTTCGAATATCCACTTGGGAGAGGAGGATAGGACACGCAACATCGCATGGAGGAGAAACACTCCTGGGCTACCCTTCTTAATATTCGGGGGGAAGAGGATGATAAGATTCTCAATACAGACTGTTGTACACCCTCTGAGGGTGTACACACTAGGGGTGTACACCCGTATGTGAAAGGGTTCAAAATTTTCAGAAGGGGAGATAACATTACTCGGAATGTCGGAAACAGGCTGTGAGTGCACCATGGCCCCCAGCCGCCGGGGGGCGTTCCGGGGCGGCTGCTGGGGGCCGGATCGCGGGGGGTGGGCCACCCCCCGGCGATGGGGCCCCCAGCCGCCGGGGGGCGTTCCGGGGCGGCTGCTGGGGGCCGGATCGCGGGGGGTGGGCCACCCCCCGGCGATGGGGCCCCCAGCCGCCGGGGGGCGTTCCGGGGCGGCTGCTGGGGGCCGGATCGCGGGGGGTGGGCCACCCCCCGGCGATGGGGCCCCCAGCCGCCGGGGGGCGTTCCGGGGCGGCTGCTGGGGGCCGGATCGCGGGGGGTGGGCCACCCCCCGGCGATGGGGCCCCCAGCCGCCGGGGGGCGTTCCGGGGCGGCTGCTGGGGGCCGGATCGCGGGGGGTGGGCCACCCCCCGGCGATGGGGCCCCCAGCCGCCGGGGGGCGTTCCGGGGCGGCTGCTGGGGGCCGGATCGCGGGGGGTGGGCCACCCCCCGGCGATGGGGCCCCCAGCCGCCGGGGGCGCGTTCCGGGGCGGCTGCTGGGGGCCGGATCGCGGGGGGTGGGCCACCCCCCGGCGATGGGGCCCCCAGCCGCCGGGGGGCGTTCCGGGGCGGCTGCTGGGGGCCGGATCGCGGGGGGTGGGCCACCCCCCGGCGATGGGGCCCCCAGCCGCCGGGGGGCGTTCCGGGGCGGCTGCTGGGGGCCGGATCGCGGGGGGTGGGCCACCCCCCGGCGATGGGGCCCCCAGCCGCCGGGGGGCGTTCCGGGGCGGCTGCTGGGGGCCGGATCGCGGGGGGTGGGCCACCCCCCGGCGATGGGGCCCCCAGCCGCCGGGGGGCGTTCCGGGGCGGCTGCTGGGGGCCGGATCGCGGGGGGTGGGCCACCCCCCGGCGATGGGGCCCCCAGCCGCCGGGGGGCGTTCCGGGGCGGCTGCTGGGGGCCGGATCGCGGGGGGTGGGCCACCCCCCGGCGATGGGGCCCCCAGCCGCCGGGGGGCGTTCCCGGGGCGGCTGCTGGGGGCCGGATCGCGGGGGGTGGGCCACCCCCCGGCGATGGGGCCCCCAGCCGCCGGGGGGCGTTCCCGGGGCGGCTGCTGGGGGCCGGATCGCGGGGGGTGGGCCACCCCCCGGCGATGGGGCCCCCAGCCGCCGGGGGGCGTTCCGGGGCGGCTGCTGGGGGCCGGATCGCGGGGGGTGGGCCACCCCCCGGCGATGGGGCCCCCAGCCGCCGGGGGGCGTTCCGGGGCGGCTGCTGGGGGCCGGATCGCGGGGGGTGGGCCACCCCCCGGCGATGGGGCCCCCAGCCGCCGGGGGGGCGTTCCGGGGCGGCTGCTGGGGGCCGGATCGCGGGGGGTGGGCCACCCCCCGGCGATGGGGCCCCCAGCCGCCGGGGGGGCGTTCCGGGGCGGCTGCTGGGGGCCGGATCGCGGGGGGTGGGCCACCCCCCGGCGATGGGGCCCCCAGCCGCCGGGGGGGCGTTCCGGGGCGGCTGCTGGGGGCCGGATCGCGGGGGGTGGGCCACCCCCCGGCGATGGGGCCCCCAGCCGCCGGGGGGCGTTCCGGGGCGGCTGCTGGGGGCCGGATCGCGGGGGGTGGGCCACCCCCCGGCGATGGGGCCCCCAGCCGCCGGGGGGCGTTCCGGGGCGGCTGCTGGGGGCCGGATCGCGGGGGGTGGGCCACCCCCCGGCGATGGGGCCCCCAGCCGCCGGGGGGCGTTCCGGGGCGGCTGCTGGGGGCCGGATCGCGGGGGGTGGGCCACCCCCCGGCGATGGGGCCCCCAGCCGCCGGGGGGCGTTCCGGGGCGGCTGCTGGGGGCCGGATCGCGGGGGGTGGGCCACCCCCCGGCGATGGGGCCCCCAGCCGCCGGGGGGGCGTTCCGGGGCGGCTGCTGGGGGCCGGATCGCGGGGGGTGGGCCACCCCCCGGCGATGGGGCCCCCAGCCGCCGGGGGGGCGTTCCGGGGCGGCTGCTGGGGGCCGGATCGCGGGGGGTGGGCCACCCCCCGGCGATGGGGCCCCCAGCCGCCGGGGGGGCGTTCCGGGGCGGCTGCTGGGGGCCGGATCGCGGGGGGTGGGCCACCCCCCGGCGATGGGGCCCCCAGCCGCCGGGGGGGCGTTCCGGGGCGGCTGCTGGGGGCCGGATCGCGGGGGGTGGGCCACCCCCCGGCGATGGGGCCCCCAGCCGCCGGGGGGGCGTTCCGGGGCGGCTGCTGGGGGCCGGATCGCGGGGGGTGGGCCACCCCCCGGCGATGGGGCCCCCAGCCGCCGGGGGGCGTTCCGGGGCGGCTGCTGGGGGCCGGATCGCGGGGGGTGGGCCACCCCCCGGCGATGGGGCCCCCAGCCGCCGGGGGGGCGTTCCGGGGCGGCTGCTGGGGGCCGGATCGCGGGGGGTGGGCCACCCCCCGGCGATGGGGCCCCCAGCCGCCGGGGGGGCGTTCCGGGGCGGCTGCTGGGGGCCGGATCGCGGGGGGTGGGCCACCCCCCGGCGATGGGGCCCCCAGCCGCCGGGGGGGCGTTCCGGGGCGGCTGCTGGGGGCCGGATCGCGGGGGGTGGGCCACCCCCCGGCGATGGGGCCCCCAGCCGCCGGGGGGGCGTTCCGGGGCGGCTGCTGGGGGCCGGATCGCGGGGGGTGGGCCACCCCCCCGGCGATGGGGCCCCCAGCCGCCGGGGGGCGTTCCGGGGCGGCTGCTGGGGGCCGGATCGCGGGGGGTGGGCCACCCCCCGGCGATGGGGCCCCCAGCCGCCGGGGGGCGTTCCGGGGCGGCTGCTGGGGGCCGGATCGCGGGGGGTGGGCCACCCCCCGGCGATGGGGCCCCCAGCCGCCGGGGGGCGTTCCGGGGCGGCTGCTGGGGGCCGGATCGCGGGGGGTGGGCCACCCCCCGGCGATGGGGCCCCCAGCCGCCGGGGGGCGTTCCGGGGCGGCTGCTGGGGGCCGGATCGCGGGGGGTGGGCCACCCCCCGGCGATGGGGCCCCCAGCCGCCGGGGGGCGTTCCGGGGCGGCTGCTGGGGGCCGGATCGCGGGGGGTGGGCCACCCCCCGGCGATGGGGCCCCCAGCCGCCGGGGGGCGTTCCGGGGCGGCTGCTGGGGGCCGGATCGCGGGGGGTGGGCCACCCCCCGGCGATGGGGCCCCCAGCCGCCGGGGGGCGTTCCGGGGCGGCTGCTGGGGGCCGGATCGCGGGGGGTGGGCCACCCCCCGGCGATGGGCCCCCAGCCGCCGGGGGGCGTTCCGGGGCGGCTGCTGGGGGCCGGATCGCGGGGGGTGGGCCACCCCCCGGCGATGGGGCCCCCAGCCGCCGGGGGGCGTTCCGGGGCGGCTGCTGGGGGCCGGATCGCGGGGGGTGGGGCCACCCCCCGGCGATGGGGCCCCCAGCCGCCGGGGGGCGTTCCGGGGCGGCTGCTGGGGGCCGGATCGCGGGGGGTGGGCCACCCCCCGGCGATGGGGCCCCCAGCCGCCGGGGGGCGTTCCGGGGGCGGCTGCTGGGGGCCGGATCGCGGGGGGTGGGCCACCCCCCGGCGATGGGGCCCCCAGCCGCCGGGGGGCGTTCCGGGGCGGCTGCTGGGGGCCGGATCGCGGGGGGTGGGCCACCCCCCGGCGATGGGGCCCCCAGCCGCCGGGGGGCGTTCCGGGGCGGCTGCTGGGGGCCGGATCGCGGGGGGGTGGGCCACCCCCCGGCGATGGGGCCCCCAGCCGCCGGGGGGCGTTCCGGGGCGGCTGCTGGGGGCCGGATCGCGGGGGGTGGGCCACCCCCCGGCGATGGGGGCCCCCAGCCGCCGGGGGGCGTTCCGGGGCGGCTGCTGGGGGCCGGATCGCGGGGGGTGGGCCACCCCCCGGCGATGGGGCCCCCAGCCGCCGGGGGGCGTTCCGGGGCGGCTGCTGGGGGCCGGATCGCGGGGGGGTGGGCCACCCCCCGGCGATGGGGCCCCCAGCCGCCGGGGGGCGTTCCGGGGCGGCTGCTGGGGGCCGGATCGCGGGGGGTGGGCCACCCCCCGGCGATGGGGCCCCCAGCCGCCGGGGGGCGTTCCGGGGCGGCTGCTGGGGGCCGGATCGCGGGGGGTGGGCCACCCCCCCGGCGATGGGGCCCCCAGCCGCCGGGGGGCGTTCGGGGCGGCTGCTGGGGGGCCGGATCGCGGGGGGGTGGGGCCACCCCCCGGCGATGGGGCCCCCAGCCGCCGGGGGGCGTTCCGGGGCGGCTGCTGGGGGCCGGATCGCGGGGGGTGGGCCACCCCCCGGCGATGGGGCCCCCAGCCGCCGGGGGGGGCGTTCCGGGGCGGCTGCTGGGGGCCGGATCGCGGGGGGTGGGCCACCCCCCGGCGATGGGGCCCCCAGCCGCCGGGGGGCGTTCCGGGGCGGCTGCTGGGGGGCCGGATCGCGGGGGGTGGGCCACCCCCCGGCGATGGGGCCCCCAGCCGCCGGGGGGCGTTCCGGGGCGGCTGCTGGGGGCCGGATCGCGGGGGGTGGGCCACCCCCCGGCGATGGGGCCCCCAGCCGCCGGGGGGCGTTCCGGGGCGGCTGCTGGGGGCCGGATCGCGGGGGTGGGCCACCCCCCGGCGATGGGGCCCCCAGCCGCCGGGGGGCGTTCCGGGGCGGCTGCTGGGGGCCGGATCGCGGGGGGTGGGCCACCCCCCGGCGATGGGGCCCCCAGCCGCCGGGGGGCGTTCCGGGGCGGCTGCTGGGGGCCGGATCGCGGGGGGTGGGCCACCCCCCGGCGATGGGGCCCCCAGCCGCCGGGGGGCGTTCCGGGGCGGCTGCTGGGGGCCGGATCGCGGGGGGGTGGGCCACCCCCCGGCGATGGGGCCCCCAGCCGCCGGGGGGCGTTCCGGGGCGGCTGCTGGGGGCCGGATCGCGGGGGGTGGGCCACCCCCCGGCGATGGGGCCCCCAGCCGCCGGGGGGCGTTCCGGGGCGGCTGCTGTGGGGCCGGATCGCGGGGGGTGGGCCACCCCCCGGCGATGGGGCCCCCAGCCGCCGGGGGGCGTTCCGGGGCGGCTGCTGGGGGCCGGATCGCGGGGGGTGGGCCACCCCCCGGCGATGGGGCCCCCCAGCCGCCGGGGGGGCGTTCCGGGGCGGGCTGGCTGGGGGCCGGATCGCGGGGGGTGGGCCACCCCCCCGGCGATGGGGCCCCCAGCCGCCGGGGGGCGTTCCGGGGCGGCTGCTGGGGGCCGGATCGCGGGGGGGTGGGCCACCCCCCGGCGATGGGGCCCCCAGCCGCTCGGGGGGCGTTCCGGGGCGGCTGCTGGGGGCCGGATCGCGGGGGGTGGGGCCACCCCCCGGCGATGGGGCCCCCCAGCCGCCGGGGGGCGTTCCGGGGCGGCTGCTGGGGGCCGGATCGCGGGGGGTGGGCCACCCCCCGGCGATGGGGCCCCCAGCCGCCGGGGGGCGTTCCGGGGCGGCTGCTGGGGGGTGGGGCCGGATCGCGGA